>NC_044978.1:70170866-71370866 GCF_008728515.1 Papio anubis
AAAAAAAAAAAAAAAAAAAAAAGCATGGCACTTTTCCGCCTTTCATAGAAAGTGAACGGCCCTTCTTGCTACAGAATAGAGTGTGGAGGGCAAAATTATTTTTCATAAGAAAAGGGACAAAGTACTACTTTTCTAAGCTTAATAAAAGACAGTTGTGGCTGAAAAACTGCAGTCATGCCATGTAAGTTTTATCTTGCATAAGCAGCAGAGTGAAGAAATTCCAGAATTAATAATTGTGCTGGTACAGCTGTGTCCTTAGTTGAAAAGTTCAGGCTGTTCTTTTCATACTCACGACTGGACATTTTGCTCCACATTAGCCTTTGCAAGATTAATTGGCTCCCTCCACTTCCAAGCTGCTAAAATATTTATAAATGGGTCTATTTAGAAGATGTAAAATTTAAGGTCGGCCGGGCGCGGTGGCTCAAGCCTGTAATCCCAGCACTTTGGGAGGCCGAGACGGGCGGATCACGAGGTCAGGAGATCGAGACCATCCTGGCTAACACAGTGAAACCCCGTCTCTACTAAAAAATACAAAAAAAATAGCCGGGCGAGGTGGCGGGCGCCTGTAGTCCCAGCTATAGGGAGGCTGAGGCAGGAGAATGGCGTAAACCTGGGAGGCGGAGCTTGCAGTGAGCTGAGATCCGGCCACTGCACTCCAGCCTGGGCGACAGTGCGAGACTCCCTCTCAAAAAAAAAAAAAAAAAAAAAAAAAAAAAAAATTTAAGGTAGATGCAATAAATGATCATTTTGATCATAAAAATTATTGTCTATATTTGGCTTGATTTTGTAATAACCAATAATTAGTTATTTTTAATTGTCAAGTCCTCTAAAATATTGAGTTACGAGGTGAGAAATAAAATGTTTGAGAAATGATGAAAGGAAGTGGAGAGTTAAAAGCCAAAGATAGTCTTTCTAACCATAGCTTGGTTATTAATGTAGCTGTAGTTATCATCCAGGGGACAGTTGGTAAGTTGATCATCAGTCCTGCCAATGATCTTAGAAGAAAGTGGCTTAAAATAGAAGATATAATTTCATGACCCAGAAGTCTATTTAACAGTATAATGAAATCTGAGAGAATTTCCTCTAACATTTTAAAAAGTAGAAAATGTTTTCTTTTGAAGGAGTGGTTTTGGTATGTTATTAACTAGATGATTTCTTTCAGCCTGTCATGCATTTCTTAACTCTTTCTTTCTTCTGCTTTCCCACTCTTTCTCCTTAGAAAAGGAAGATTACATAGATCAAACAGGTGTACAATACTGAGCAGAAATGAGCAGGTTTAATCGGCGTGCACTTTTGTGTTTCTCCAATTTCAAAAGTAAATGTGCATACTGCTGTTTAATTTAGTTTGCTTTCAACACCATCTGAAAGTTCAGTTTTTTTATGAATGCCTGTAAAACTTTGGATGGTGACTCTAAAACTACTCAGTGTATAGATATATTTGCTCAAAATTAAGATAATAGAGAATTTTTATTATTTTGTCTAAATACTTTAAGGCTGAACTTTATTCTTAGAGAAAAGTTATGAACCATGTGTTCTTAGAACATGTACTTTACAGCCAGACTCACCAAGTTCTTCCAAATATGAGCTAGGCTTATTTCAAGTCATGTTGGTTCTCTGAGGCTCAGTCTTTTCAATATAAAATTGAGATTATTTGTAATGCCATCCTTACAGAATAATTATGAAAACACAATGTTAAATATATTAAATTGCCTTTATAAGGAAATGACTAGTGTCTGACATTTAGTACTCCAGCAACAAATTTTCATTTTTACCTTTTTAAAAAATATTTTTTCTCTTTTTTTCCATATCTTATTTATACAAAAGCAGGTGGAAAAAATGTCACGGTCTTTCTGTTGTTGTAAAGAGACTGTCATATTTCTTTTGACTTTGAAAGATTTAGCTATTTTTCGGGTTAATCAAACCCCATTCGAAATTCCTTTTGAATTCTGAATTGTGTAACAACCAGAGTGAAATGTTGGCCTTTCCAAAGGTGTCAGCTAAGATAGAATTAATAGACACTTCCAAGAAAGAAATACAATAGTGAACAGAAGGTTATTTTTCCTTTTTCTACCCAATCTTTTTAAAACAATGAGTATCACTTAGGATTTTCCTTTTTTTTTCTTTTGAGACAGAGTCTCGCTCTGTCACCCAGGCTGGAGTGCAGTGGTGCGATCTTGGCTCACTGCAAGCTCTGCTTCCCGAGTTCATGCCATTCTCCTGCCTCAGCCTCCTGAGTAGCTGGGACTACAGGCACCTGCCACCACACCTGACTAATTTTTTGTATTTTTAGTAGAGACAGGGTTTCACGGTGTTATCCAGGATGGTCTCGATATCCTGACCTCGTGATCCACCCGCCTTGGCCTCCAAAAGTGCTGGGACTGTCATATTTCTTTTGACTTTGAAAGATTTAGCTATTTTTCAGGTTAATCAAACCTCATTTGAAATTCCTTTTGAATTCTGAATTGTGTAACAACCAGAGTGAAATGTTGGCCTTTCTAAAGGTGTCAGCTGAGATAGAATTAATAGACACTTCCAAGAAAGAAAGAAATACAATAGTAAACAGAAGATTATTTTTTCTTTTCCTACCCAATATTTTTAAAACAATGAGTATCACTTAGGATTTTCCTTTTTTTTTCTTTTGAGACGGAGTCTTGCTCTGTCACCCAGGCTGGAGTGCAGTGGCACGATCTTGACTCACTGCAGGCTCTGCTTCCTGAGTTCATGCCATTCTCCTGCCTCAGCCTCCTGAGTAGCTGGGTCTACAAGCACCTGCCACCACGCCTGGCTAATTTTTTGTATTTTTAGTAGAGACAGGGTTTCACCGTGTTATCCAGGATGGTCTCAATCTCCTGACCTCGTGATCCACCTGCCTTGGCCTCCCAACGTGCTGGGATTACAGGCGTGAGCCACCGCACCTGGCTAGGATTTTTCTTTTTTTTTTTTTTTTTTTTTTCTGAGACGAGTCTCGCTCTGTTGCCCAGGCTGGAGTGCAGTGGCCGGATCTCAGCTCACTGCAAGCTCTGCCTCCCGGGTTTACGCCATTCTCCTGCCTCAGCCTCCCGAGTAGCTGGGACTACAGGCGCCCGCCACCTCGCCCGGCTAGTTTTTTGTATTTTTAGTAGAGACGGGGTTTCACCATGTTAGCCAGGATGGTCTCGATCTCCTGACCTTGTGATCCGCCCGTCTCGGCCTCCCAAAGTGCTGGGATTACAGGCTTGAGCCACCGCGCCCGGCCGGATTTTTCTTTTTAAGTTATCTTTTATGATACCGGGGAGTACTGTTCTGTAGCTAACATACTTTATTGCTGGCCTCTACTTTCAGTGGTTGGCAGAATAGGGACAGTAATCATACAGTTTATATTTGGAAATGGTTGAAACAATGCAAAAGATTTCATTTTCATTAAAAATAATGACTCATTTCATGATGTTAATAAAGAACTAAACCATTTCATCAAAATGCATAATGAATATGCCTAATTTTTATTTTTTAAAGATTAAAATGAACAAAAAATGGCATGATGGGAGCCTCAATGATAGCTTATCACAGATGCCAACATGATCATTTTAAAACAGGTAAACACCAAAACTTATAAATAAAATTAAGATATCTTAAGACATATTTAAAAATATACAAATTCTCTACAATAGTGTGTATAAATATAATACTTTGTCATTGTTACTTTCTAGGGGTTATATTTTCATAAGCAAATTTTTAAAATTTTTCTACTTACAAGTCTAGACAATGATTAAAGCAGTCACCAATTTCCACACTACAAACAGAGATTTGTTTTGTAAATATGTAATGTTGCAACTTGGTATTTTCATTACTATACACAGTCCTTTTTCCTATCTCCTAAACTTTATCTGATAGACAGTTTTCTATTGATGAGATGTTTCCTCTCTGCTATAAACATCTATCACAGAACTCTTAACTGAATTGAAATGGGAGAAATTGATACCGATTTCTATAAGTTATATGTCATATACTTCCTTAATCATATTTTAAGATATAACTATAACTTTATATTAGTTTAGTTTGAGTCTTCTATGTCAGTATATTACATATGTTATGATAGATGTGTGCTACATTGCTTTCAGATACTTTCATGCCCTTTGTTTTTGTTTGTGTCTTTTTTTTTTTTTTTTTTGAGACAGAGTCTCACTCTGTCGCCCAGGCTGGAGTGCAGTGGCCGGATCTCAGCTCACTGCAAGCTCCACCTCCCGGGTTCACGCCATTCTCCTGCCTCAGCCTCCCGAGTAGCTGGGACTACAGGCGCCCGCCGCCTCGCCCGTCTAGTTTTTTGTATTTTTTAGTAGAGACGGGGTTTCACCGGGTTAGCCAGGATGGTCTCGATCTCCTGACCTCGTGATCCGCCCGTCTCGGCCTCCCAAAGTGCTGGGATTACAGGCTTGAGCCACCGCACCCGACCTTGTTTGTGTCTTAAAGCATGTACTCCCCAGTTACTTGAGGATTTTAACAGAATTTAAAGATTTAGCAAAAAAAGCTGCCAATTCAAATTACTCTTTCCTTCTCTCACATACATGTATGTATTTATATGTATATTAGTGTGTACTTTATTTGTTCTTACTCTTCTAAAAATGCACACATAAAGTTGAACATAATCAATGCACAGCATTGGAATTTGTGAAACTTGAATTTTGGGCACACCTTGGCCCTTAAAACTATAGTACTATGACGTCCCTTGAGTCATTGTCTCTCAATATCCTTGACTTAATGCTAAATGAATATAATAACTGAATTGAACTTAGGAGAATATCATCCAGAATAATTACCTAATGATTCAAAACATATTGAAAAGTGCAAAGCACTTTAGAATTCTAAGAGTGACTAATGAAAAGACTTCATCAAGACATATTATTTTCTCATGGTCACCAGAAAGGACACACCCAACCCTTTTCTCCATCAGTAACATTTGCACATCATCTTCCATAGCTTTCATCCCTTAGATGAAACTCTGAATAAGTCTTCATATCTCTCCTGTATTTTAATTCTAGATTCTACTTGAAAAACTTACCCTGCAATAAATCATATAAAATGAGACAAAGGTGAAACTCTTTGTCAATTACTTTTCCAACTGAACTATTGCAATAAAATGTCTAGATTCTTTAAACGAGGTGAAAACAAAATTATGAATGAAGACAAGTGAGTTATAAGTTTTTTAAAGTAAGATTTCTAAATGTTTATTAGTATTTGATCTGAGATTGAAATTGAATGTCACAAAAGGAAAATCACTAAATTGCTATTATTGCTACTAATGAAAAATGCAAGTGGCTTTGCCAGTAATTAAAATAGTAAAACAGCAACTTTTATATTCAGAGTTTTATGTGGCACATACAACTTTCTTTTCATAGGTCTTCTGATTCTGGTATGGTGGTATCATCTGTAGGTTCAGTTGTTATCACTATAGGAATATTCTCAGATATCCATCCCTTAGGAGTCCTATTAAAGGACCGTCTGCCAGAAAGGGGATTGACAAAGGACATAAACCTGGGATCTGTTAGCAATAGTAGCTCAAAATCTGGAACTTTAAATTTAACGATTTTTGATGCTTTTTCAAAACCTCCAAATGGGGTGGCAACTCTGTGGGAAATAAAAAAAGAAAACAGATCTTAATTAATATTCAAATTTATTTGTCAAAATAGAAAACAATTTCATGATTTTATAGGCATGATTTTATGGGTTTGTTTAATTCATGATTTTATGGGCTTACTTACACTCTATGAATGATTGCCATTTTCTGACCTCTGAGGCAAGCATTTCTACTTTAAAGACCATGCTTTTATGAAAAACCAAATATTGATAACAAATTCATTGAAGTTCCTTTGTATATACTGTTAGTTTTGGACTAATCTATTCCCTGTACACTGAGTTCATTACAGACATGTCTTGCCTTTGTACTTTTACCAACAATATTTCCCCTATTCAAGATATTTCTAGGCCGGATGTGCTGGCTTACTTTGGGAGGCTGAGGCAGGAGGATCACCTGAGGTCAGGAGTTCGAGACCAGCCTGGCCAATATGGCAAAATCCTGTCTCTACTAAAAATACAAAAATTAGCTGGGCATGGTGGCAGGCAACTGAAATCTCAGCTACTCAGGAGGCTGAGGCAGGAGAATTACTTGAACCCAGGAGGCGGAGGTTGCAGTAAGCCAAGATCATGCCACTGCATTCTAGCCTGGGTGACAAAGTAAAACCTGTCTCAAAAAAAAAAAAAAAAGAAAGATATTCCCTTCTGGGTGCAGTGGCTCACACCTGTAATCCCAAGTACCTGGGATGCTGAAACAGGAGAATCACTTGAGCCCAGGTGTTTGAGACCAGCCTGGATGACATAGCAAGACCTCATCTCAGAAAAAAAGAAAGAAAGAAGGAAAGGAGAAGGGAAAGGAAAGGAAAAAAAAAAGAAAGGAAAGGGAAGGGGAGGGGAGGAGAGGGGAGGGGAGAGGGGAGAAGAGGAAAGAAAAGGAAAATAAAAGAGAGGCAATTTCCTCCCTGACTTTTCCACTTATGAATGTCCTATAGCCTTGCAGTTCTAACTTCCTTCAAACTATCCCCGCCCACATTCTTAGCCACATTCCTGTAGCATCAATTGTTCTATGTCAGTCATTTGCTACTAATGAAATGGTACTTTGTATTGAGCTTCTCCTTTTAAGAATATGGATTATCTGTTTCGGTTATCTGTGAATTATAAACTCTTTTAGGGCAAAAAGTATGTCTGTTGCATCTTTCTACCTCAAAAACCTTAGCATTCTTCCATTTGTCTTCTGAATAAAGCCCAACTTCTTTATCTTGTCATTCAAGAGCCCATATAACTTTTTCTCTTTGTTTGATTTAAGCATTTGATTACTCATTCAGTGCCAGACACAGCTTCAAGTGAGCAGTATAATCAAAGTCTTAGTTCTTACATTCTAGTGAAAGAGATAGACCCTAAACATAACTATATGCAAAAATATCTAATGGTGATAGCAGCTATGCATAAAGTTAAAATAGGGTGTTGTAATACTGAACAACTGAAATACTAAAAAGTTACTTCAGATTGAATCACCAGGGAAGACTTTTCTGAAGAGGCGACATTTAAATAGCCATCTGAAGGACAGAAGTTAAACATGTACAGTATGGCTAAAGTACATCAGCATTTCCAGTAGACAGGATAGCTAATGCCAAGAACCCTAAGGCAGAAATAATGTTGGCGTGTTCAAGGAAACAAAGAAGGCTTATGTTCCTAGACTAGTGGGTGAGGGTGGGGCAGAGGGAAGAGGGGACAGAGATGTAAAGTTGGATGGGACTTTTTCTAAATAAGGAATATGGATTTCCTTCTAAATGTGAAGGGCAACCATTGTAGGATGGTAAGCAGGAGAGTATATAATCTAATTACATTTCATAAGGATCATTCTGGCTGCTATTGCTGTGTGAACAGATTATAAGAAGACAACAGTGCCAGTGGTTCACACCTGTAATCCCAGCACTTTGGGAGGCCAAGGCAAATGAATCACCTGTGGTCAGGAGTTCGAGATCAGCCTGACCAACATGGAGAAACCCATCTCTACTAAAAATACAAGAAAATGAGCTGAGCATGGTGGCACATGCCTGTAATCCCAGCTACTCGGGAGGCTGAGGCAGGAGAATCCCTTGAACGCAGGAGGTGGAGGTTTCAGTGAGCCGAGATCGTGCCATTGCACTCCAGCTTGGACAACAAGAGTGAAACTCAGTCTCAAAAAAAAAAAAAAAAAAAAAAAAAAGACAACAGTGGAAGGAGGGAAGCTATTGCAATAACTCAAGCAAGAAATGATGACTTGTATTTCATGTATTTTATGGAAAGATGGAAAGAAGTGGGTGGGTTCAGGATGTGCTTTACAGGTAGAGTCAACAGGATTTGCTGATAAATTGGATTAAAACTATGAGGAAAATAGAAAAATCAACGAAAACTCCTATGTTTAGAGTTTTAGCAACTGGCTGGTGGAAGACAGAAAAGAACAGAGTTGGTGTGTGGGTGGAAAACATGATTAGACATCCCAGTGGAGAGGTCAGTCATGCAGGTTTTGCCCTATTCACTTTCACGCATGCTTTAACTGCTTGCTCTTTGCATTTATGCTCTCTTACCTCACTGCCTCTACTCATACTCTTTTTTTCCCTCTCTTTCTCTGCTTGGAGTACTCTAATATTTACAACTATGTTTCTAAATCCCTTTTAAGCCCTAATTCACATTTAACTTTCTTCTTGAAGCTTTCCCAATTTCCCACAGCCAGAAGTAAGCTTTCCACTCTGAAGTTTCCATGACTTCTATTTTCACCTCCCCTGTGATCCTATTTTATATGCAAGTGGCTTTCATTATATCCATTGGTATGTCTGCCTTTTTTCTTACCAGATTGTACTCTAAAAAGATTGGAATTCTCTTTGATGTATCTTTGTAATTCATTACAATATACTTACATAATGCATTGTACCATAGGACCTGGCAAGACTATATAGATTCTCTAATATTGTGAAGATTATTTAAAACATGGAAGAGATCTTATTTTCTTTGTAGCTCAATCACTCTGCTATCTTTCTTGACTACCTTAATTTCTGTGTGTATTTTTTTTAAGAATTTATAAAAACATAAATATGTAGAGTATGCTACAAATTTGATTCTGTTACTTTCGTTTCAATTAAATTTTCCCTCCCTAATAGATTTTAGTCTGTAAAAAGGAAAGTCATATTCAATTTCTTTTGTATATTCCCATTGCATCTGTTACAGTAAGGGTCCCCAAGCCTCAGGCCGCAGACCAACCATCTATGGTCTGTTAGGAATCAGGCCACACAGCAGGAGGTGAGCGGAGAGTGAGTGAGCATTTCCACCTGAGCTCCACCTCCTGTCAGGTCAGCAGGGGTATTAGATTCTCACAGGAGTGCAAACTGTATTGTGAACTTTGCATGTGAGGGATCTAGGTTGCAGGTTCCTTACGAGAATCTAACTAATACCTGATGATCTGAAGTGGAATAGTTTTATCCCAAAACCATCTCCCCGCTACCCCGCCATCCCTACACCCCTTCCCCTATTCTCGGAAGCATCGTCTTCCACGAACACATTGTCTTCCACGAACACATTGTCTTCCACGGAAACATTGTTTTCCACTGGTCCCTGGTGCCAAAAATGTTGGGGACCATTGTATTACAGTGTCATGCAACTTCCTTATTAGAAGTTGCCTTTTTGTGATTGAGAACTACTCTGTCCTTCCTGAGGTACCATGATACAGGTTGGGGATGCAGAAGGAGACTTAATTCACTAGAAAGGCCTGTGTAAGAAGCACTCAGACTGCTGGAAGTAGAGTAAAGCGAACAATACTTCAAGCATCAGGCATTACATCCTTTATCCAACCAATTTGCTAGGAGTTAAATATGTTTGTTGCTGACAACAGTTAACATAGACTGTGAGAACTGCAGGTGAACTGTGTCACATTTTGTTTCAAAATGATTTCAGTGTCATGAGAAATGTTTTCTGTTGCTTTTAACTTGCAATAATTTGACACTTTCCTCTTTTAAAAAGTTTTTATTATGCACAGTGGAGAAAATAATCCCAAAACTTATGAATACTGTATTAGGTTAGGTCAGAAGCCTAAAACTTGAAATTTTGTATGTTGATTTGAAAATTTACTATCAAACTTCTAAAACAATAAAATCTTGTTTTATAATATTTACCGGATACTCTGTCCTTCAGTGTACTTTTTGAACCCTACAATATTTACAGTTTTATGATAATAATTCTTTTCCTAAAATTCAGTTTATATAAATTAAATCAGATTCCAAATTTGCTAAATTTATGTTCTTTTTTTCATGTATGTAACTTATAGTTGTTCATTCTCTTCTGTATGTATTAAGTTCTGGGCTCTTGCCTGCAGAATGTTTAATACATATATACTCCTCAAAAATACCCTCCAAATTCCACCTTTTCAGTGCTATGCCATAGTTTTTGTAGTAAGTTAATATGAGTCCATCACAGATATTTTATCCATCTAAGGAAACCAAATGGCTGTTTTGAATAGCGACTATTTTCCAGGAATATGCTGGAAGCAAGTAAATGGAAATGAAAGTCATGGTTTTTACTCTCAAAGAACTTTCAATCTATTGAGAAAATAATAAAATTTTATGTTATTTTTCATAAGAAAGGTATACTAAATTACGTAGAAAATATATATATATGTATTACAGATATGCATGGACTTAGATTGGTGTTCCTTTCCTAAGAGAATTACTTGAAGACATATTCCAGATAACTTTTAAATAAATAACTCAAGAAGCATAATATAAAAAGTAATGGCAATGAGAATAAAAGCCACTTTAAAAATGTGGTTATAGGCTGGGCACAATGGCTCATGCCTATAATCCTAGCACTTTGGGAGGCCGAGGCAAGTGGATCACCTGAGGTCAGTAGTTCGAAACCAGCCTGGCCAACATAGTGAAACCCCATCTTTACTTAAAAAAATACAAAAATTAGCTGAGTGTGGGGACAGGAGCCTGTAATCCCAGCTACTCAGGAGGCTGAGGCAAGATGAATCGCTTGAACCCAGGAAGCAGAGGTTGCAGTGAGCTGAAATCGTGCCACCACACTCCAGCCTGGGTGACAAGAGCAAAACTCCATCTCAAAAAAATATATATGATCATGAAAATTAAATACCAATGCAAGCTGCTATTCTTGGAAAAGAGTATCTAGTTTAAAATATTTATATGACAGAAAGGCAAATAGTAGTTTGCAGATTAAATTAACAAGTATTAGCTGGCAGGCAGGGGATGAGGGTAGAGTAAAGAGGGCATATTTCTCATCCTCCCATGCATAGGTGGGAATCAGAAGCTATTGCTTTGTTCTTGAATTTAATTATTAGGGATATCATTCATATATACAGTTGACTAATCTAACAACAATGATGGGTAGAAGTTAAGACAGGATTTCTTCTCTCCAGATCACCACAGGCAATAAAAGTAAACAAGGTAGAATTTATAGAGCATTGAACAAAAAATAAAATAGAACAGTCTAAGAGATGGGATTCAGGAGTCAGACTAGCTATCCTGAAATACCACCTTGATCAAAGGTAAATTACTTGACATAACACAGCACAGGTTTCCCCAATCATTATGTAAAATCCATTCACCTTTTAATATACATATTTAATGTGTGCCTACTATGTGCTAGCTACAGTTTTAGATGTTGCTATGATCTGAATGTCTCCCAAAAATTATGTGTTGAAACTTAATCCTTACTGTGGTGGTATTAAGAGGTGGAGCCCTTGTACTGAGTCATGAGGGCGCTGCCCTCATGAATGGATTAGTGCCTTATAAAGAGACTAGAAGGAATTAGCCAGTTTTGCCCTTCTCCGTCCATGCATGGAGGACTAGTGGTTCACTTTTCACGTGACAGCTGACCTCGCTCAGATACCAAATTACATTTTGATCCTGACTCTAAGTCTCCAAGAACCTGGGGAGGAAATAAATTCCTGGTTCTTTATAATTTATCCACCCATGTATTGTGCCAAGGCAGCAAAGTCCAAACTGACTCACCAGAAGACGGCACGTTGATTGAAACAGATAAGTTTCAGTTTCTGTGGGAAATTAAATTCTCAGAGAGGGACACTACTAGGGAAAGGAATGATAAATCAGTGAACACACAAGTAACGAAAAAAAAAAGAGCTGGCAAGGAAAATTAAAGGAGGAACAGGATGAGGAATGTTCTGTATCCATATCACTGTTAATTTTAGTCCAGGAGAAAGAGTACTATTTAAATCAATTTTCAGGAAGTGCTCTGTGAGATGACATTTTAGCAAAACTCTGAAAGATGTGAAGGAATGATCTACTGAAAATCTGAGGAAAACATTTCAGGCCTAAGGAAACAAGCACAAAGGCCTCAAGATGAGAAGGAGTCTATTATGTAAGAAACAGTAGAAGCCCAGTGTGGATACAGCTGGATGAGCTTGAGGAAAACCATACAAGATGTAGCCAGAGACAGATAGGGGCCAGGACTGTGAGGTATTCCAGGCCATGATAACAAGTTTGGATTGTATTTTATGTGTAACAGTTACAAAGTTTTTAGTTAGAAGCTGACATGACCTGATTTTCATTTCTAAATGCCTTCTTTCTGGCTGTTCTATGGAGAACAAGGAAGGCAAGGAGAGCAAGAGTGAAAGCACCAAGTCCAACCTGAAAGCTTTCTTTTGCAGTAATGAAAATAAGAAATGATGGCAGTTTGTTCTAGGATGAATGTAATTTGAAAATAGACCGAAGAGCCAGGCGTAGTGGCTAACGCCTGTAATCCCAACACTTTGGGAGGCCGAGGCAGGTGGATCACCTGAGGTCTGAAGTTCGAGACCAGCCTGGCCAACCTGACAAAACTCTGTTTCTACTAAAAATACAAAATTAGCCAGGCGAGGTGATGGATGCCTATGGTCCCACCTACTCGGGAGGCTGAGGCAGGAGAATCACTTGAATCCAGGAGGCAGAGATTGCCATGAGCTGAGATTGCACCACGGCACTCCAGCCTGGGTGATAGAGCGAGGCTCTGTCTGAAATAAATAAATAAATAAATAGACCTAATAGGATTATGCTGATGGTATAGAGTATAAGGTAAAAATTGAATTAAGGGTAGGTCCTAGATTGTTTATGTGAGCAACAGGGAATATAAATATGCAATTTACTGAGATGAGGCAGATTGGGAAAGGAGCCGATTTAGAGCTAGAGATCGAGTTTCATTTGACATGTTAATTTTTGTATGTTTGTTACCCATCCTATTGGTGATGTCCAGTGGCAGAGTGAAGCTCTGCCTTTTTCTGAAGATCATTCCTTCACATCTTTCAGAGTTTTGCTAAAATGTTATCTCACAGAGCACTTCCTGAAAATTTATTTAAATAGTACTCTTTCTCCTGGACTAAAATTCAACAGTGATACGGATACATAGAACAAACTCTCATCTACTCATTCTCCTTTATTTTTCTTCATAGCTCTTTTTTTCATTACCTTATAATATTATGAATTAATTCCTTTCCTAAAAAGCAAAAAAAGACTAGCTAGCCTGAAATTATCAGCACGTAGGTGACATTTAGAACCTCGGAACTGCATACCATCACAGCCCGGAATGGGTGTAAATAAAGAGAAGTTGGTGCCTAACATGGAGTTTGGAAAGGAAGGAGCCAGCAATGAAGGCTGAGAAGGAAAAAGATCTGGGAAGTCTGATGATCAAAAAGCCAAGGAACAAAATTATTTCTTGGAAGGGAGAATGATCAGCCATTTCACATACTGCTGTGAAGTTGAGGAAATTGATCACTGAGAATTCACCATTGGATGTGATAACATGGGGATTAGCTCTTTAAATGGAATGGTGGGATGCAGTCCTGATTAAAATGAATTCAAGAGAGAATGTGACATTAGGAAATAGAGACAATAAATATAGACAATCTTTGAGGACTTTTTACTGTCAAGAAAAAGCATAGAAATTTGAGGTAATTGGAAGGGAGCCTGGGGAAAAGAGATTTTTATTAAAGATGAGAGGCATTTTAATATGTTTGTATGCTGATAGGAATAACCCAATAGAAAGAAAAATAAATGATGCAGCAAGAGAAGGAATGATTGCAGGATAAACCCTAGGGTGGATGAGAGGGATTGGGAATCAGTATGCAATTAGAGGGGCTGACTTTAGGAACAAGGCAGGCAACTCATCAGCTCTTTAAGAGAAAAGGCAGACTGTGTGGGTCTGAATGCACTCAACTGGCAAATTTGTTAATGAGAAGGTAAGGTAGGTCTCTTCCAATTTGCTTCCACTTTCTTTTGAAAAATAAAAAGTGATCCCATCAGTTGACAGTGAGAAGTAGGGTGAGGTATAGGATGTTTACTGAGAGGGGAGAAAGTGTGAATTGTCTTCTAGGAGGTTGACAAACTGAACTTGCTAGAGAATGTTGTTGGATTGTCTGGCAGTGCTGAGATTTGTGGCAATCACTTTAAGCAGAGACAGCAAAACTATGTGTTTTTATTCAGCCACATTCAGCTGCTTAAATATGAGTGCAAAGTAGATGGATTCTGGACTTAATCAGAATTGGAACTTTAGCAGTTGGGTACAACATTTGGAGAGAGATGAGAGGAAGATGAGATGTGTGTAAAATGGAATGATCATAATGGTGAACTACAAAATTTGTCTAGGTAGAAATTGTGAGCAAAGGGATTGATGGACTTTTAAAAATGGCGTCGTTTTGGTATGTGTAACTGAAGCATTATTGAAATAAAGAACAAACATTTTTTGTTTTTGTTTTTTTTTTTTTTTTTTTTTTGAGACGGAGTCTCGCTCTGTCACCCAGGCTGGAGTGCAGTGGCCGGATCTCAGCTCACTGCAAGCTCCGCCTCCCGGGTTTACGCCATTCTCCTGCCTCAGCCTCCCGAGTAGCTGGGACTACAGGCGCCTGCCACCTCGCCCGGCTAAGTTTTTGTATTTTTAGTAGAGACGGGGTTTCACTGTGTTAGCCAGGATGGTCTCGATCTCCTGACCTCGTGATCCGCCCGTCTCGGCCTCCCAAAGTGCTGGGATTACAGGCTTGAGCCACCGTGCCCGGCCACATTTTTTGTTTTTTTGAGACAGAGTCTCACTCTTGTCACCAGACTGGAGTGCAGTGGCATGATCTTGGCTCACTGCAACCTCTGTCTCCCAGTACTCAGTGTGTGGTCACAGTTAGCAGCACTGGCTTCATCTGGGAACTGGTTAGAACTACAGAATCTTAGACACAACCTAAACTTACTAAAATGGCATCTGCACTTTGACAAGAGCTCAAGGTAATTCCCATACTGATAGAGTTTGAAAAGCACTTAAAACCATGCCTGATATGTAGTCCCCACTCAATAAATTAGCTTCCATCATTACTATGCCTTATGAAGTTTAATTATCACAAAGTACCTAATGATAATCTAAGTTCTTAAAGTTCTTTTTCAAATTAATCTCTCTTACAAACTAGATGATTCAAGATCCCACATTTTGTTATCTGGTTTAGTAACTGAGGAGTCTTTATGACTCAAATTTGATTCAGTACAAAAGAACACTTCTTATCCCAGATGTTCAAGATGATATTTTATCATTTTAAAATCTTGCCATTGTATATCCACAGTTTGTTCAGGGCCAAGCACGGTGGCTCACGCCTGTAGTCCCAGTACTTTCGGAGGCCGAGGTGGGCAGATCACCCAAGGTAGGGAGCTTGTGATCAGCCTGGCCAACATGGTGAAACCCTGTCTCTACTAAAAATACAATTAGCTGAGTGTGGTGGCAGACGCCTGTAATCCCAGCTACTCCGGAGGCTGAAGCAGGAGAATCATTTGAATCCAGGAGGTGGAGGTTGCAGTAAGCCAAGATTGCGCCACCGCACTCCAGCCTGAGCGACAAGAGTGAAACTCTGTCTTAAAAAAAAAAAAAAAAAAAAAGGGTTTGTTCAATGGTTGATTCACCCATTTATTCATGCAACAAATTACTGATTTCTTAGCACATCTAGATACAATGCTGCATGCTAGGGAATCAAACACAAAAAAAATTGTAGATCTTAACCTCAATGAACTCAAAGATGGTGAAACATGAGAAAAAATACAACATGGAATACGCTAGTTATTCTTAGTTACTCTAAGAGAAGAATGTCCTGAGTGCAGAGGAGCCTAGGGTAAAAAACACCTTAGATGGGTCAGAGCACACTGCTTCACTTTTGAGCTCAAGATCCAGACCAGCTACCTAATTTTTAGAACCCAGTGCTAAATAAAAACACAATGCCCCTTGTTCAGAAATTATTAGAAATTTGAAGAAAGAAACAGCAGAGCATCAAACCAAATGGCCCTTTGAGATAAATCAACGTGGGGCCCTATGCAATTGCATAGGTCACACAACCATTACTTGAATTTTTTTTTCTTTTTTTTTTTTTGAGATGGAGCCTCACTCTGTCACCCAGGCTGGAGTGCAGGGGGACAATCTCGACTCACAGCAACCTCTGTCTCCTGGGTTCAAATGAGTCTCCTGCCTCAGCCTCCCAAGTAGCTGGGATTACAGATGCCTGGCTAATTTTTGTATTTTTAGTAGAAACAGAGTTTCACCATGTTGGCCAGAGTGGTCTCGAACTCCTAACCCCACCTGCCCCAGCCTCCCAAAGTGCTGGGATTACAGGTGTGACCCACTGCACCTGGCCCATTATTTGGATTTTAAGAATGAATAGTTATCCATTAGATGCAAGAGACTGCAATTGAACATTTCTAGATTTAAGCAAAAATTGATCAATTAATCTTGTATTTATTCCAGAAATGAATTTATTCAGTTATTTTATTTTCTGAATTACATCAAAGAAGATACATCCCTGTGCACTAAAATACCATATTTGGGTTGGCATTTAGTGGATTGCTTTTCCCCTTTTTATCCAGTTCTGTTTTGTTTTTTTCCTACAAATTTGTAGGTCATTTTCTTCTCTTATAAATGAAAACATTTCCTTCTGTTTTATCACCCACCTCCCATCTCCTACCACAGATACAGTGAAGAGCTGCTGTTTGGAAAGCAGTTTTCTTTGGCACCATTGAGGCTACATCCTGTTTGTTTGAATTTGATTGCCCTCAACACACAAATTAAAAGAGAGTACATTAACAGAGATGTTAAGTTTTCAAAGTGAGAGACTACTGATAAGATTTTTAAGATCCCTGAAAATAGTTTCAAGTTTAAGTCAAAGTTAGTGAAGCAAACATTTCCAATGAAAGATTAAAAATAGTCTACTGAAAACTACCTGTGCATCTACCTCCCCAATTCCCATATCACAGAAATTCTTTAAACCTAGGTCTGACTTAAAATGATTTTTCTATTTCATCATCTATGTAGTGAAGAATAAGCCTGTTTCATTCAGATTCACAGTTAATAGATACTTTCTTGTTTATTTTGATGGGTCAGTGATGGATTACATTTGTGAAAATTAATAGTGCTGGATATATAATACATCTATAATAATTGCTAATTATTCTATAAGGTAAAGTAGGTAAAACGATTATATAAAAGTTAAAATACATTATTCTACTAAACAGCTAATGAATGTACTATATTTAAAGTTAGTTAATCATATCATTATAGAGTTTATTTTGCAGATGAAGAAATTAAGATAAGAGGTTAAGTGACATACCCGAAGTCATACAGCTTTTTGAAGCAGAACTGGGAATCGGAAACTGCCTTTGCAAAATTATAACTGACAAAATTATAACAGTGAAAGAGATCTTACCTGACTCCATCTTGCTTCTAACCTCCAAGCTGTTCCTTGTCCATTCCTGGGAATAGGCCAAACTAACTTTGGGAGAAACTTATGGTTTAACTGTGAAACAATGACAGTAACAGCGCTTTCCCAAAACAAATCCCCTTCCTACCTAGGGACTAGATTGCTCTTGCAGAACTAACAAATCAGCCACAAGATCAGAAGTTATGGCTTCGGAGTCTTGCAACTGGAGACTGCAAGATTCTGACCCTCCCCAAATTGCTCCTTGGGGATAACATCACTATGGTAAAACCCTAGAACAGCGCTTGAGATATTTTGTAAACCCTGTACTCGATGTCGATGGATCAGCTGGCACCACTCAGATCAATAAACTGGCTCATCTGGTCTTGTGGCCCCCAGGAACTGATTCAGCCTGAGAGGACAGCTTTGGCTCACTATGATTTCATCTCCCACCTGACCAATCAGCACTCCTGACTCATTATCCCCACTACCTACCAAAGTTTCCTTTAAAAGCCTGATCCCCAGGGAGACTGGTTTCAGTAATAATGAAACTCTGGTCTCCCATCATGCCACCAGCTCTGTGTGAGTTAAACTCTATTGCAATTCTCCTGTCTTGACAAATCAGCTCTGTCTAGGCAGGGGGAAAGGAGAACCCTTTGCGGGGTTACAAGCCTCCTTGCTCCTGGTTTACTTTTTCTCATGGGTTTAATATAATATTTGAATGTAACATAAAATTTGAATACACTCAGAGGCACTACAAAAATTCAAAGTTGAATTAAACTCTGGGCCATTTTGAAAATGTGATTAGACTTAGGAGCCAATTTTCATCCAATCATTAACATTGCTGAATGCCATTTGACTATATCTTACCTCTCTAGGCTTTATCAGCAATATCTAATAAATATGTATCATAATGTAAACTACCAAACAGTGTTATTTTACTCTTTGCAAGGACTTTGGAAATAACTGCAAATTGCTTGCTTCTTTCGTCTCTTTCTTCTGGTTTTGTGTGTGTGTGTATGTGTTTAAAAAATATGAAAAATAGATATATCAGAATAAAGTCTTCTTGTAATATTATGTTAAATTATTTAATAATCAGTTTAATAATTAGAAAATAAAATATGTTATTAACAATATATATGTATAATAGTTGTATGACAAATTAAATCTTTGGCCAAATGGTTTGCTTATAATTTTGAGTGGTTTGATAAAATAAAATCATGTTAACCTACAACAGGGAAAATAATAAATTGAAAATAATAACTTGAAAATTATTTTATACCTGAAAATCATTTTAGCCTCTATTTTAAATGACTAGATTATTTTCTGGACTAATTCAAAGAATAGCTTTTGTCACATTTAGTTTATAAAGACCCAGATACCTATTGAGATTATTTTGCCTATGTGATTTTTTTGAAATAAAAATTTTATTGAAGTGTAAGTACAAAAAGTGCACAAATCATAAGGTAAAAGTTAATTAATACTATTTATTTTCTAATTATTGCTGGTATATAAAAATAACTATTAATGATGACCTTTTATTCTGTGCTCTCCCTAAATTCACTTATTAATCCTAATGATTTACTGGTAGCTTCTCTTAAATTTTCTATGGACGTAATCATGTCATTTGTGAATAATGACATCTTTATTTTTCTTTTCCTATACTTATCCATTTTATTTATTATTCTTGTATTATTGTTTGGCAGGGGTAAACAAATAGCATCTTTCTCTGAAAATGTTTATGTAAGTATGTTTTAACTTTTACCTTTAAATAATATTTTCACTGGATATAGAACTACAGGTCAGCTGTTATTTATTTCATTATTTTAAAAGTGTTAATCCACTCTCTCCCATCATTTCAGTTGGAAAATCAACTGTCTTATTTTTACTCATTTTAAGATAATGTGTCTATTATTCCTTTGCTTTAAGATTTTCTTAATTGTCTTTATTTTAGAATCATGTGCCTTTTGTGTGGTTTACTTTGCATTTACCCTTCTTGGGTGGTTTAGTACTTCTTGAACTTGAAGCTTGATGTCTTTTGTCAACTTTGAAAAATCCTATGCTATTAATTCTTTCAATATTGCTTCTCTCTCTCACTCCCTTCTGAGGTTCCAACGACACACATATATTGGCATTTTTATTACTGATCCAAGTATGTCTTCTGCTGTTTTTCTGCTTCTTAAATCCTATTTTCTCCATGTTGCAGCTTTAACACTTTCTGCCTCAATTTGGCAATTCTCTCTTCAGCTATGTCTAATCTGCTATTAATTCCATTTACGGAATTTTAAAAATATTTCTATTATTTAACGTAACACAGGTACAGAAAACTTAAGAAAGTGTATATAATGTCTATGCAATGAATAATCTTGGAAAGGACTAAGCATATCAAGAGCTACTCCAGAGCTCTCTCCATGGTCCCTGCCCAATCACAATACCCTCTAGCCCCTAGAGGTAGTCAGTATTTTGACTTTTATAGTAATATAAGCTTATGAATTTTTTTTAACATGAGGATATTATATTAAGTGAAATAAGCCAGCCACAAAAACCAGATACCGTAGGATTCTATTTATACAAGGCCCTTAAAGTGGTAAAAATCATAGAGACAGAAAGTAGAATTGTGGTTGTCAGGAATTGATGGTGGCAGAGAGGGAATGGGGAGTTATTGTTTAATGGGTACAGAGTTTCAGTTTTACCAGCTGAAGAGTTATGGAGAGGGATGATGGTGATGGTGGCACGATGTTATGAAGTATTGTACTGAATACCACTGAACTGTATGCTTAAAGTGATTAAGATAGTCAATTTTATGTTATGTGTATATCACCACCACCATGACAACAACAACAAAAAATATTTTTAAAAAACCTATAGGATGATTTAAGTCCTTAAGAGGTGTCATCTTCTTTCTAGAAGGGATTCATTTTTGTCAGAGCAGGCAGTTTGATTTAGGGGAGATAGCCTTTATCTAATCTAAGATTTTGTTGATTGAGAGCAATATTTAGTTTTATGAAGGCTGATGTATTACTTGTTCACCTTTATTCCAATGGTATAGCCCTTTAGGACTCCCAGCTGAAAGTATGGAATATTTACCAAGAGCCCTCCTCCTTGGAAGACCCTATACTCCTATTTGGTCTTCCCAGACTTGAGGCTGCCAAAAGGTTTACTCAGCTTTTTAGCCTTTTAGCGTTGCTGATGAATCAACAAGTGCCTCAAGCAGAAAAGTGGTACCACATGTTGGGTTTAAATCTCGAAATTTCCCTCATCTCCAGAAACTTGGCCCTCAAGTACTCACTTCCTTGGCAGCTTTTAAACCATTTTTAAAACTCATTTTTTAAAACTAGCTTTTCTGGTTATTTTTATGAAGTTGTTCTAATATAAAGTAGTCTGCCATAGCTGGATGTGAAAATCTTACCTATGTAATTCCTTTGGGCTTATTCATTTAGCAAGCATTGAAGCCAAAGATATAATTACAGGCATACTTCGGAGATATTGTAGGTTTGGTTCCAGACTACTGCAAGAGAGTATCACAATAGAGGAAGTCGCATGAAATTTTTTATTTCCCAGCATATATAAAAGTTATGTTTACACTGTATTGTAGTCCATTAAGTATCTAATATCATTGTGTCCTTAAGAACAATATGTCTCAAAAACAAAGTACATACCTTAATTTCAAATACTTTATTGCTAATAAATGCTAATGGTCATCTGAGCCTTCAGTAAGTTGAAATTTTTTGTTGGTGGAATGTTTGCCTTATTGTTGATAGCTGCCAACTGATCAGGGTGGTGATTGCTGAATGTTGGATTGATTGTGGCAATTTATTAAAATAAGACAACAATGATGTTTGCTGCATCAATCGATTCTTCCTTTCATGAAAAATTTCTTTGTAGCATATCATACTGTTTGGTAGCATTTTACCCACAGTAGAACTTATTTCAAAATTGGAGTCAATCTTCTCCAATCCTGCTACTGCCTTATCAACTAAGTTTAGGGAATATTCTCAATATTTTGTTGTCATGTCAACAATATTCACAGCATCTTCAGGAGGGGTAGATACCATCTCAAGAAACCACTTTCTTGGCTTATTCATAAGAAGCAACTCCTGACTTGCTCAGGTGTTTTTTGTTTTTTTTTTGTTTGTTTGTTTGTTTGTTTTTAATGAGATTGTAGCAATTCAGTCACATCTTTACACTCCACTTCTAACTTTAGTTGTCTTACTATTTCCACCAGATCTGTATTTACTTCCTCCATTGAAGTCTTGAACCCCTTAAAGTCAACCATGACTTTAAAGTTGGAGTGAACTTTTTCCAAACTCCCGTTAATGTTAATATTTTGCCTTCCTTCCATGGTCACAAATAATCTTCATGGCATCTAGAATGGTAAGTTCTTTTCAGAAGGTTTCCAATTTACTTTGCCCAGATCAATCAGAGGAATCCCTTTCTATAGCAGCTATAGCCTTACAAAATGTGTTTCTTAAATAATAAGGCTTGACAGTCAAAATTACTTCTTGATCCATGGGCTACCGAGTGGATGTTGTGTCAACAGGCATAAAAAACATTAGGCCGGGCACGGTGGCTCATGCCTATAATCCCAGCACTTTGGGAGATCGAGGTGGGTGGATCACGAGGTCAGGAGATTGAGATCATCCTGGCTAACATGGTGAAACCCCATCTCTACTAAAATACAAAAAAAACTAGCTGGGTGTGGTGGCGGGCGCCTATAGTCCCAGCTACTCAGGAGCCTGAGGCAGGAGAATGGCATGAACCTGGGAGGTGGAGCTTCCAGTGAGCCAAGATCGCACCACAGCACCCCAGCCTGGGCAACAGAGCGAGACTCCATCTCAAAAAAAAAAAAAAAAACAACATTAATCTCCTTGTACATTACTATCAGAGCTCTTGGGTGACCAGGTTCATTGTCAATAAACAGTAATAAATTGAAAAGAATATTCTTTTCTGAGCAATAGGTCTTGACAGTAGGCTTAAAATATTTGGTAAGCCATGCTGCAAACAGACGTGCTGTCATTTAGGCTTTGTTGTTCCATTTATAAAGCACAGACGGAGATTTAGCACGATTCTTAAGGGCCCTGGAATTTTCAGAATGGTAAATGAGCATTGGCTTCAACTCAACTCAAATTCACCAGCTACATTAGTTTCCAGCGAGAGAGTTAGCTTGTTCTTTGAAACTTTGAAGCCAAGCATTGACTTCTCTCTAGCTATGGAAGTCATAGATGGTATCTCCTTCCAATAGAAGGTTGTTTCATCTACATTAAAAATCTGTTATTTAGTGTAGCCACTTTCATCAATGATCTTAGCTAGATCTTCTGGATAACTTGCTGCAGCTTCTATATCTGCACTTGCTGCTTCACCTTGCACTAGAAAAGTTAAGAAGATGGCTTCTGTCCTCAGCTTTCATGAACCAACCACTACTAGCTTCCAGCTTTTCTTCTGCAACTCCTTTGCCTCTCTTAGTCTTCATAAAGTTGAAGAAACTTATGGCCTTGCTCTGGATTGCGTTTTGGCTAAATTATGGAAATGTTGTTCCTGGTTTGATCTTCCATCCAGACTACTCAAACTTTCTTGTTATCAGCAATAAGGCTGTTTTACTATCTTAACATTCATGTGTTCACTGGAGTAGCACTTATCATTTTCTTCCTGAATTTTTCCTTTGCATTCACACCTTGGCTAACTGGCGCAAGAGGCCTAGCTTTCAGCTTATCTCTGCTTTTGACATGTCTTCCTCACTAAGTTTAATCATTTCTAGCTTTTGATTTAAAATAAGACTTGTGACTCTTCCTTTCACTTGAACACTTAGAGGCTATTGGCTTAATTTCAATATTGTTGTGTCTCAGGGAATAGGGAGGCCCAGGAAAGGGAGAGAAATAGGGGAGCAACTGGTCATTGAAGCACTCAGAATACACACCACATGTATTGATTAAGTTTGCCTTTTTACATGGACATGGTTCATGACACCCCAAAACAGTTATAATAGTAACATCAAAGATTGTTTATCACAGGTCACCATAACAGATATAATAATAATGAAAGTGGAATATTGTGAGAATTACCAAAGTGAGCACATGATGTTGGAAAAATGGCACCAATAGACTTGCTTGACACAGGGTTGCTACAAACCTTCAATTTGTGAGAAAATGCAATATCTGCAGAGAAGGATAAAGTGAAGCGCAATAAAACGAAGTATGCCTGTACACTGTTTAGTTGTTTTTTAAGTGGACTTCTAAAGCAATGCATGTACTAGACAATGTCTTAAACTTTGTGTATCCCTGTGCATATACTTTTTTTTTTGAGACAGGGTCTCACTCCCATTGCCCAGGTGGGAGTACAGTGGTGTGATTATAGCTCATTGCAACCTCAACCTCCTGGGCTCAAGCGACCCTCTCACCTCACTTTTTGAGTTCTCACTATGTTGTACAGGCTGGTCTCAAACTCCTGGGCTCAGGAGTTTGAGAAGCCAAACTCACCTTGGCTTCTCAAAGTGCTGGGATTATAGGCCTGAGCCACCGCACATGGCCTACATATGCTTCAAGGTCAGAAAGGATCTTACAGCTACCTGTTTGGGCTGTCTATGTATCACATCATGTTTTGTTTCATCTGTTAATGTTATTTAATGATAATAAGAAGTCTAAGAATATACCATCATGTTGAAATAACTTAATTCCTAAGTTTTTATTTCTATGTTGATGTACATATGCAAAGGAATAAAATGTCCTAAAGTAAAAGAGAAGTATTAGCAGATTAAGTTCTCTGTCTCACACACACACACGCACACACACAGCATGTAATATTTACGAAAGCTTTGATTAACACAGGGAGCTACATTTCCTATTGAATGGTATTGTGCTCACTGATATAGCACTCATCTGGTATTTATACACTCAATAGGCATCTCTTTATAACTAACCCAAATATTACTACACCAGTATGTGTAGAACTACAGGCAAGCTGCTCAGCAGGTACAGGGCACCGAAGCCTCAAGATACAGAGAAGTCTTACAGCATGCCTTAAGCACTTAATCTCAAAAACAAATCTGAGTTATTCCATTAATTTCCATTTTCCCCTAATGTTTTACTTTTATAATTTTCTACACTCTCATTTTGAAAAAAATATTATAACATTGATCAGAATGGGCCTCCAACTTTTTTTCCCTGCCACTCCTCAATCCCTCTTTACATTCTATGGTACACCTCTTTCATGCAAGGGATGTATTACTAATAATGGTAGTGCGTCAAAACTAAAATCTTAATAGTACAATATTTATTTTATTTTATGTATTTATTATGTTTTGAGACAAGGTCTCCCTATGTCACCCAGGCTAGAGTGAATTTGCATGATTTCTGCTCACTGCAACTTCCACCTCCTGGGCTCAAGTGATCCTCCCACCTCAGCCTCCCAAGTAGCTGGGACTACAGGTACATGCCACCACTCTTGGCTAGCTTTTGTATTTTTTGTAGAGACAGGGTTCTTGCTATGTTGCCCAGAGTAGTCTTGAACTCCTGGGTTCAAGTGATACACCCACCTCAGCCTCCCAAAGTGCTGGGATGGCAGGCATGAGCCACCACATCCGATCACAATATTTAAAAATACTCAAGAAGATCACTATTTAAATGCAGTTTATTTGGCATTCTTTTTTTAAATAAAAAATTTACTCATTAATCTATTCATTTTTAAATGAATAGTTATTAAGCAGCCTATAAATTGAGTCTAACTTTTTTTGAGTGCGAGACAGCATACTAGATATTAGATATTTTACTCTAAAATGAAGGTCAAGTGATCAAATAATGGATTATGAGACTATTAAAAATTCAAAATATCCATGGAAATTATAAAAAACTGAATAACAGAGAAAAATAGATGCCCATTCTATAAACTATACTACAGATATCATTTGGTGATATTTTTGATAGCATAAGTGTTGGGTTGTACTTCTGGGATCTTGAGCCATTAAGTCTAAATTATTTTTAATCTGTCCTAAAGCCTGCAAAAATATAAGATGGAATCTGGAGTTACAGAGTAATTCTCATAGTCTTGAATGTTAATTATGTATTAAATTCTTGAACAGTATTGCCATTTCAAACAATGCATAAACCCAGATCAATCTTTGGATTTGAAACTATTATTAAAATAACATTTGTAAAGTATGAGGGGATAATCTTGATGTTATACCCATGATAGTTTCTGAATCATTTCCTTCATTTTGATACTAAAAATGACCAAGTTTGAAAATAATAGTAATATTACAAAAATGAGTCTTTGCCTAGGCTTAGTAGATATCCTATATTGCTATTTAGGTTCTTTTCTCAAAAGAAAAAATTGTTTTCACCCAAGGAATTCAGTTATCTGTACCATTATGGAAAAATCTTGGTATTACATGCCAACAGTGTCACCCAGGATCATTGAATTACCTGTTAAAGCTCCTGTAATCAGGCAGTTCTGCCTTTCCTTCAGGCTTGAAAAGTTTAGGATATAAAGCCTCTAAAAGCTCTGGATCATTGCTAATGGCTTGTTCCCAAGGAGATTGATAGTACTTAGGGACAGCTGTGGTGTTGAATTTTTCGGGAGGAATTTCCTTCAGTGGTCCAGAATATCCTTTGGAAAAATATAGCAAAAATAAGTAAACACTGTGCCTGAGAGTTACTAACCTCCACCCAACATTTTACCATATTTGATTTTTCATGCTGGGATAAATTTATGAAGCATGCATCCTTTTCATGATCCCTTAGAAAACAGCAGTCTGCAAGTGTTAGACATTTCAGAGCTCCTGTAAGCTTATGGAACTTTAAAAGTAAACCATTTTTCTTAATGTTTAATTTTTCCAAATTATACAGTTTTTTTCTTGACTATCTTAGTATATATATTTTTCCAGTAAAACCCTTCATTTCATTTTCTAAAAATTGTGCTCCTTGCATTAATTCACACTAGACTTTAGATACCACAATTAATTAATTTAAAAATGTTAATATTGAGTGCCTATTGTAGTCTAAGCTAGGGGAAATCACAACGAAGACAAAATCTCCCTCCCTCCAGAGCTGATTCTTTAGAGGTGATGTTTGGGTCTTGTCTATCTTCAATTACTGAGTGCTCTGTAAACTGTTTAAGCTTCAAGAAGATGAAGTAACTTGTTTCCACTTCCTTATTCAGGTCCAGCTCTTCTTATCTCCTGATGTATCCATCCCCTGTTTATTTTGTTCCTCAAGATTTCTTACCTAACTTTTCTGCTTCTGATCTCACCTCCCCAGTTTATTCTTCCCATAACAGCTGGGAATTTTCTGTAAATACTGTTTAAAAGTCACGGAAATTCTTGGCATAGATCTTTAAATCTTTTTCACGTGCATAGAGTGACACTCTTCCAGTTTTCTAAGGCACAGTTATCTACTTTCTGTTTACACTGCCATATTACCTAATTATATCCCTGCAATTCTCTCTTCTACCATGTCAAATTCCTTTACCATTTGATGACTTCTACTTTTAGATTTCTCTGATGCTCTTTCCCATCTCTGCAATAATTTTGATTTCTTCTGTCAAAGCATGCCTATTTTCTCTTTACACTAAAATGTTTGTCTCCTCAAAAAAAAAAAAAAGCCCCTTCCTGATAATTCCATGTCTAAACAGTTATTTGTGATTATTTAATTTTCTTCAGATTGCCTCCAGTATCTAATAGAAATGTTTTTTGGTAGGCTCCTTTTCTCTGCTTACCACTTAAATACTGTTGTTCCTCAAAGCTCTTTTCTTACACAAAGAACTCTACCTAGAAAATTCCATTTAATATTCATAGCTTCGATTGTGACCTATGTATTGATAATTCTTTTTTTTAAAAAAATCAAGCCCTCTAGTCAATTATTCACTATATTTATCAAAATAAATGATCCAGTGGCACCATTTATAACTTGTCTAGACCTAAATGCAGCCATTTTCTAATATATTCTACTTCTTTTTCTACTTTGGTTATTTTAGCAAATGTTATCACTTTACTCTCAGATGCCCAAGACAGAGCATTATCTGAAAAGTCTCCCTCATCCCCACAAGAAATCACAAAGTGTAACCAACTATACTTCCTAAGGATTTCTAAAACAGTGGCTCTCATATTATTGTGTGTCTGAATTATCTTGGATACGTATTTAAAATGTAGATAATAGGATCCTCCCTCCAAAAGTTTGGCTTCAGTAAGTCTCAGGTATGACCTAAAACTCCATTGTTTAACAAACTCTTATACAAATCTTATGCAGGTGATCTACAAACAGAACAATGAGGAACATTGCTCTAAAAAATTCTCTTTACATTTCTGTTACTTCTGCCCTGGGTCAGGCCCAGGTGTCTCTTGCCTGGGTGTCACCACAGCTTCAAAACTAATCCTTTAGCTCTAACCCTCTCCCAGCCACCCTCCACACTGCTGCCCCAGGAGACCTTCCTAACTGGCTACACTATTCCCCTGCTCAGGGGGCCGTAATGCCCCCCAGGACAAAATCGCAACGACTCAGCATGACCCATGTGGCCCTTCCACCCATCCAGCCTCACCACATGCTTTCTCCTTTCACACTCTTTGCTCCAGGATTATGGATCTAGTTACTTGTTGCTTGGGGTGCCCCTTATGCCCCCCTACTTGGTCCATTTATTTTCTGTGCCTGGAATGTTCTCCCTACTTCTTGTCATGTGCAAATTTCTATTACAAGCCTTGGCTTCAGATCACCCTTCTATGAAGCCATTCCTGCCTCCCCAAGGAAAAGAGTTCTCTTTTCTGTGTCTTGTCTTTGTATATTATATGTAACTCTATCACCGTAACTACCACATTTCATTTCCTATTCCTTTCCTGGAGTTGAACAGAGGTCAGACCTTTAAAAACCAGAAAATTTTAAGTTTTATAAAATTTTTAAAAATTCCTCAAAATCCCACCACCCTAACACAAGTATTTAGTTTTGTGTATTTTCTTCCAGTTTTTCTTCACACATAAACATAATGATCACATAACTAGAACATCTAGTGTAGTATTACGTTTTTCCCAAAAATTTGTTGAAAATACTTTTAAATGTTTCTATATCATGTTCATAATTATTTTAAGGGTTTCACAATAATCTATTAAATTAAGTAACCATAGTTATGTAATCTTTTCCCAATTTTGAACATTCAGGGTTTTCTAATTTCTTTTTATAGATGTCATTAAATAGCAACTTTTTTTCTTTTTTGATACGCTGAGTTATTTACAGAAAAGAATGTGCTTATGTTTAACCACACAGAAATATTACAATTCAGCAATGCCATATGTCTACATTTATTTGATTTTTAAATATGTTTTAATATAACTGAAATTTAGATAAATTTTATTTTTACAGTATTATGGCATTTTCATACTATTCTTTATTCATGTATGAAAAAAGTTGGCTTTTGGATACATAGTTGGCTAATCACTAACAAATTAATTTGCTAAATTGGAATAATTATAGTTTGTTTACTGAGGTTATTGTACTTTTCAACCATGGTCACCCTGTTGTGTTGTCAAATACTAGGTCTTATTCATTCTTTACTGCTTCATAGACATTCATAACCTCAAAGTCTTAATTTATAAAATGAGGATTGCAATTAGTATGTCATAGAGTTACTGTGAAATTAAAGAAGAAAATATATATCATAGCACTTTATAAATTATGCAATCCTATACAATAAGATTTCAATATAATTACAAATTACTTATTGTAATTTTCAATATAGCAGGTGATTAACAGACCATCTAAAACAAAGAACATATGGCTACTATAAATGTTTTATGTGATTCCTTTAGGTCTGAATTTTTGCATTTGTCTTGTATTTATCCAAAAAAAATTTTTTTTTTTTTTTTTTTGAGTCACGATCTCACTTTGTTTGTTGCCCAGGCTGAAGTGCAGTGGTGTGATCATGGCTCAGTGCAGCCCCCACCTCCTGGACTCAAATGATCCTCCTACCCCAGCCCCCCAAGCAGCTGGGACTATAGGTGTGCACCACCACACCCAGCTACATTTTGTATTTATTGTAGAAACTAGGTTTCACCATGTGGTCCAGGCTGGTCTCAAACTTGTGGGCTCAGGTGATCCATCCACCTCAGTCTCCCAAAGTGCTGGGATTACAGGTGTGAGCCACTGTGCCTGGGGCCCAAAAAACATATTTAATGAGAAAACATATATTATTTAAATACTATTTAACAAAGGCTTTAAATGCCTTGAGTCATATCATTAGGTACATAGAAATTTTATTGTTCTATTGGCAAGGGGATTGGTTACCTGGTGCAATGTTTTCTGGATTTGGAGGGCTTCGTGGATCTGGGGTGTTGGGAGGAGTCAAGGGGGCTTGCTGCGAACCACCTTCCAAGTTACTTCCATCCACTTTCCCATTCTGCATAGCAATACTGTGCTGTATTTAATCAAAAGTAAACTCTGCTGAAAACTCAAAAATGTAAGCACAATAATAGGAGCTACATATGCAAAACTTCATTTGTGTATTTATAATTTAAATGCAATGTCCCTTCATTACTTCCTGGGACCTCAATAAGTATTTCATAGTAAGATGGTTGCGCACTTGAATGAGAAGATTTACTGATATCAGTCTAAGATCTGTTGTATAATGACAATCCACTTAATAATAATAAAAGCTGAAATTAATTGAGCCTTACTGTGTGCCAGGCACTGTGTCTAGTGGTTCATACCAATCATTTCATTTTCTATTCAGAACATCCCTATGAGAAAAATGTATTTAATTTTTGAATCCTTACTAATCTAATAATGTAGAGCATATTGGCCAGGCATTTGGTCTAGTAATTCCTATGTTCCATTGTATTTATATTTGGGCTTTAATTAGATTCTTTAGCGGATAGAAAGTTTAAAAATCTAATCTAAAATGTGAACGGCAATCATATGTACGCCCAAAGAAACCAAAAATCATTTATATTTTAAGTTGCACAGACTTGCAAAAGGAAAAATTTTTGATTTTTAGAAAATAAAATGCTGAAAAAAGACATTTGTCTTTTAAATTTCGATAAATGTGTTTTACTATTACAGGATTTGTTCTCTGGCAATAATATAGCACCTTAAAAATGTTCAGTTTGCATTTTAAGAAAACAAATAGTCATTGTAGTAGGTAATGTCCTCAAAAGTATAGCTAAGTTATATTCTTATAATAAATCATTGTTTTAATTGCATATAGGAAATATGTGTATTTTAAAAGAAGGGATTAGGTCAAATTATCTTTTAACTTCAAAAATAAAAATTTAGTAAAAAGCATAGCAATTAGACACTAATTTTGACTCTTTTGTGTGTGACATACAGAAAATCTTTAATTTTTTAATTTCTATATTTGTTTGTAAGATTTTGTGATGAAATATACCTTTACATTTTAACACTTTTTTAACTTTATAGCAATTTCAGGATAGAATACAATTTTGTTTTAAAACTTAAATACTTACCATAACTAAAGGCCATAAATTAAGATCCTCACCTAATAAAATTATGAAGGAAATAAAGTTTATCTCCATTTTTATGCTTCACCCACACAGTCCCTCCCCAAGTGCTTTTGCATTCACGTTAATCTCTGCAGCATCCCAAAAAAGTCTACTTTCAAAGCAGTAGTCCAAATTTGAGCCTACCTTCTTCCGTCTGCTTCATCAAAGCCCGCGTTTGGACAGGGCAGAAAATGCCAATGATAAAATAAAATCTTCATGAATAAATTACACTTATAAAATATCGGTAATCTGATGATATACTGACTTCCCAGGAACATACATATCTTTTCAACTAACAGCTTTTTAAACAGAAATACTTAATCTCTATTAGAATTTTAAAAGATCTGCTTTGGGGGCCGGGCGCGGTGGCTCAAGCCTGTAATCCCAGCACTTTGGGAGGCCGAGACGGGCGGATCACGAGGTCAGGAGATCGAGACCATCCTGGCTAACCCGGTGAAACCCCGTCTCTACTAAAAAATACAAAAAACTAGCCGGGCGAGGTGGTGGGCGCCTGTAGTCCCAGGTACTCGGGAGGCTAAGGCAAGAGAATGGCGTAAACCCGGGAGGCGGAGCTTGCAGTGAGCTGAGATCCGGCCACTGCACTCCAGCCTCAGCGACAGAGCGAGACTCCGTCTCAAAAAATAAAAAAAAATAAAAAAAATAAAAGATCTACTTTGGGAAGGAATTCTCAGAGCTGTCTCTGCCTGAGGTTAAAATTTATAGCAAAAATATTACAACTTTAAACATTTTTAAAACTTTAAACATCGCATGCCTAATTGCAAACTCATCATCACGTTCACACTTTATTGCGTACTGAATAAGCCTAAGTGTTTTAGCCTTGCACTGAGACCTGCCTACCTGGTCTCATCGGTTTTTAAAGATGTACCCTAAGCTTAAAACCAAACCATTTATGATCCCCCCATTATCTTGTATGCTTTTCTACCTTTGATCATAGATCAAGGTTCCCCCATTATCTTGTATGCTTTTCCACCTTTCTACTTTTGATCTTTGATCATAGGAGTTCCCCTAGCAATATGCCCCCTCTCCATCATTACCATGATCAAATCTGTCCTAATTTAAAAACCACCCCTTCCCTTATTCTTCCTCCCCTTCCAATAAAAAGTTTTTTTTGTCTTTTTTCTTGCTGCTCCCATATCATTTGCTATAATTCACCTTTAAAATAATACGTTTTGTCCTGTTTCATTTACTAGCTTGTTAGCTACTTGAGAACAGGGGATTTCAGTTTGCCCATATGTCTTTTACAAAGCCTAAGATGGTGCCTTATATAGCACAAGCAGTCAGTGAACTTTAGCTGAATTTTTAGTGAATGAATAGCCAAACCCAGCTGATTCTTTTTCACTATGACATTTTTTAAAATCTTCCTTTTTCACTTTAGTCTTCATGCGCCTGTTATCCTCATTGCTCATACTTTATCATATCATCATCTGCCTTCTGTTCATTTTCCACCCAGCATTTTCCTTCCAGTCAGACGGAACATAAATGCTGGTGTGGCATTACTCCAATCTTTGGAAATTGTTCCTAATTGCCTAGTGAATAAAATGCAAACTCTTTTGCCTGGTAATGAAGATGTCGTACTCACCTCACAAACATTTCCTCTCATTCCTTGCAAACTTTCACAAGCCAGTTCCCCACTGCTACCCTTTGCCCTCCTCAGCCCCACAAGCTGTTTCACCTGCTTGGAATGCCCTCCTTTCTGTTCTTTACTAAACCAAATCCTAGGTTTCCTCTAAGACCCATCTTAGAATTTCCCTCTTCTTTCTGACTAACTTAATCTACTGGAAATGTCTCCATATTCTGTATTATCTCAATACTTCAATAAAACCTATGCCACCTTCTTATGCTCTTTCTTTACTTGTTCCTGTTACCTGTATTTTAGTATTGCATTTATGTAATCTGGAGTCCCCACCCTATTTATAATCTGGTTGAAGTCTAGTTGGCCACTGATGTGATTTGGATATTTGTCCCCTCTAAATCTCATGTTGAAATTTCATTTCCAGTGTTGGAGTTGGGGCCTAGTGGGAGGCGTTTGGTCATGGAGGTGGATTCCTCATGAATGACTTGGTGCCATCCTTGCAGTAATTAGTTCTTAGGAGAACTGATTGTTAAAAGGAACTTGGCACCTCCTCCCTCCTCTCCCTTCCTTCTTCTCTCACCATGTGATGCCAACTCCCCTTTCCCTTCTGCCATGAGTGGAAGTTTCCTGGGGCCCTTACCAGAAGCAGGTGCTGATGCCACGCTTCTTGTACAGCCCACAAAACTATCAGCCAAATAAACCTCTTTTCTTTATAAAGTACCTGGTCTCAGCTATTTATTTATAACAACATGAATGGACTAAGACAGGCAGTGTGTGTGTGTGTGTGTGTGTGTGTGTGTGTGTGTGTGTGTAATATAACATTTTGCATTTTGAACTCAGCTCCTATCTTGAGTGTTGGACTTAATAATTGACTAGATTAGTATCTTTTTGTTTTTACTTCTAAATCTATACTACCTCTTTAAAAAGTGTAAAGTTCCTGATAACTGTAATTGTAAATAAAAAGGCATTTGAGATAAATTTAGGAAGTTTAAATGCATAATGCACAAAGAATAACATTTTCTAAGTTCCTAAAATGTGTTCATGAAATGAATTTCACCTAAACTTACAAATAATTCTACCTACATTAATTTCTAGGAATTGTAATACTAACCTTCTGTAACCTCTTCCTGGGGATTAATGATGAGCCGGAAAATCAACTCTTTCTAGTTAGTCATTAATTATCAGGAGACACCAAATACCTCTATGTCATCATTAAGAAAACAACCAAAGCCTTACAATAGTTAGACAGTAACCTATATAATTATAAGCCTTACACCACAGCATTCCATCATCTGCAATTCCTTTCAGAAAAGTTGGAAAGACAAATGAAAATATGTCTCTCTTTACCTCAGTTAAGTTGACTCTAAAGAAAACAAAACTAGAGCCATATTCTATAGATTATGACTATGTAAATTAAAAACACATATAGAAGATGATTTACATGATTTCTGTTAAAATATCAATAGAAATAAAAAAGAAGGCTTCTTTGTCTGTTCTATGCTTTGTGCCAAATACATGGTAGAAGTTATTTTTTGAACAAAGCAAACATATATTTAGAGTTCCAATTATTTAGTGTGGTCTTATTTCAGAATTACTTTTAATAGTACACTTCCCCTTTTCCCCATAGTATTTAAGATTTTTAGTGATTCAAAAAATATAATATCCTTTTGCAGTAACTTATAAGAAGAGAATTCTAATTATCATGAAGCATTCTTCCATTTTACTTTATTTCTGGTGGCCTATTTTCTTCATCCATCTCCGTTTTGCCATTTTGGTTAAGAAACAGTTTATGAACTAGGGCTTCAAAACTGGCTCATGTAGCAAGCAATGTCCATTTCTTTTTAGGAACACATATTTACTATTATTGCTGTTTGTGTCATAGAAAGTATATGTAGCTTGAATTTGTCAGTGTCCCTCACCAGTAGAATTCAAAGCTACACTTATTTTTTCTGTTTTTAAAATGGTAATATTTGAACAAATGGCATTAATTACTGGGGGGTGGTTTATATTTTCATTTATATGAGGTTTTCAACATTATACTAGAATAAGAAATATATAAAGCTGAGTTAAATTATTACTTTGACAACATCTATTGCTCAAGGGAAGCAGTAAAAGTAAAAGCTTGTTCCAGAAAATGTAGTCAATAAATTAGATTAATGTGGTATAAATCACACAAGGATCATTCAAGAACTAGATTGTAAGTAAATAAAAGCTCTCTTATCTTTCGATGTCATTTGGTCTCTGTATCACTAGATAAAGCCTGTATTTATTTATCTTTGAGCTTGCAGCATAGTATCTAGAACATAATAGGCACCCAATAAATATTTGCCAAAAGTATAAATGAATATGAATGGAAATAGACCTGAGTCTAATAATATTTTTGAATTCCTGTCATATTAACGTTTCAAGCTGCAATCTACAGCCTTGACAAAGTAAGTGTATCATTGTACAATGTGGCTCACTATCTTCCTTAATGATTTATTGTGCGGGTAATTTTTTGAATTAAGATCAGGCAACACACAGATCATTGAAGACAGAAGGCACCTGAGAGAGCATTGGAGTGCATATCTTTATTTTTAAAATGAAGGGAGAAATTCAGAAAGGCAAAACAAAACAAAACAAAACAAAAACCCTTTTTGAGTTAATGCTAAATCACATGGCTGGTGGGAGAGCCAGGACCAAACCTTGGTCTCCTGATTCCCAGGCCAGAGTTTCCTTTAATTACACCATGAAAGGACTTGGTGCCAAGAACTCTAGAGTTCTGACAGCTTAGTTTCAATCTTCTTTATTATGGTGTTGCTTAAGTCAAATGAACATACTTCCTTGAATACTACTTTCCTTATTTTGAAAGAAGAGTAAAATTCATCACACTTCAAAGTATGTTATGTAACTCAATAAAATATGAATTTATTGCATACGTTATTATTCCTTATTGCTCTGAGTTATTTATCAATATTTAATTATTTATTTCAATAAACCTGTTTGGGGCCATTTTATTTATTCAGTGCCCAGTCTTCTGGGAATAGTGAAAAATTGTCAAGACGTTCTTTTTTTTTTTTTTTTTTGAAACGGAGTCTGGCTCTGTAGCCCAGACTGGAGTGTGGAGTGCAGTGGCGTGATCTTGGCTCACTGCAAGCTCTGCCTCCCAGGTTCACGTCATTCTCCTGCGTCAGCCTCCCGAGCAGCTAGGACTACAGGCGCCCGCCACCACGCCCGGCTAATTTTTTTTTTGTATTTTTTGGTAGAGATGGGGTTTCACCGTGTTAGCCAGGATGGTCTCGATCTCCTGACCTCGTGATCCACCCGCCTCGGCCTCCCAAAATGCTGGGATTACAGATGTGAGCCACTGCGCCCAGCCAAGACATGTTCTTATGTATATTATGTGTAACCAGCACACATTCGACCACAGGTATATAAAATTATAGTCAATAATTTGAAATACTGGTGGTAAGATAATATGTTGTGTTCACAGGGACATTTTAAATCTTATTGTACCTTTCTTCAGAATTGTAGTTAAAGCATTACTCCTAGAGATGTAAGTGGAAGTTATAAAAACTGACATTATTCATTTATTCAAATGTCTAAACTTGCAGATGACTTTTCAAAGACTTCCTTAAGCCACCTTATTTTGTACTACTCCATAGAGTCTTCTCTATTGTCATTATTGAAAGAATATGATTCCATAGACTCCAGCAGATGGGGTAGGGATTATTTTTGACTCGTACTTACAAGATGTTTTTGATAAGAGGATACTGGGAATACTTACAGGGTACACTGACTTCAATTAAAAAATCATTCCTCACAAGTGTAAATACTATAGTTGAGTAAGATTTGATGGCTAACTGAATTCACAATTAAAACTAGATTTAATCAACGGATGGCCGAAGAATGTTCACAAATATGAAAATAAATTTGTTAAATGTCCTCTCAACATTTTCTGTTAACAAAAAACATAACAAGGAAAATAGAAATATGGGAAACAAAATTTTGGTGTTTGTGGATGTAGATATTAGTTTCTATAATGTGTTTTAGTAATTATGGTAAAAGAAATCAGGGAAATTAGTCTGTTTGCTGTAAAGAAGTGAGCTGTCCATTCAAAACAACTTATTAGTGATGGGAGCTGGTAAGTTTTCAGGCTTAAATTTGTAAGTAAATCTTTAATAGTTCTAGGAAAAACTCTCAGTAAATAAAACGTATTTGTTGAAGTCATCATGATCTTTTCAAATTTAAGACAATTGCACTATTCCTTTTTGATTCGTCACACCAGCCATTTGAATTTTAAAGCCATCTTCCCAAAGCTGGTTGCCTTTCTACTATCAACTTTTTCCTCTACAATCTTTTTAAATGACAGTTTAAGTGAATATAATATTAATACAATAAAGTAAAATGTAGTTTAATTTTTGTTTATTAGCTTTGAGTTGGGGAAATCTCTGTCCAAAGAGTTATATCCAAACTAGTTTTTGTCGTTAGTGAGTACCAGACTTCCCTAGACAATGTGGAATAAATGCTTTGAAAGGACTTTGAATGTGTCTGTAGTTCCCAGGCATGTTTCAGTGCCAAGATTTACTCAGTGAATAAAATGCTTATCCTCGCTTGTGGAGCGCTATGTGCTTTGGAAGTGTTTCCATCTCAAACATGTAACTGGTTGTGATAAGACCATGGAAACTTTTAGTACCACTTCTCTCCATTCCCTCTCCCTCCTCTTAGTGGAACAGACAAGTTCCTCAGTGCCAAATCTACAAGCTTACAATGTCCCTATTGAACTAAAAGCATATTCATATCATACATAATACTTCTTTTGTTTACCCACCTAAACTATTCATTATGATAAAAAAAAAATAGCCTAACAGAATAAATTGAAAGAAGATATATAGAATATTTGCTTGAGAAACTAGTCATACATACAAATTCAGAAATACTGCTCATTCATTTGGATACCACATGTTCAAGTTATACCTACATTTATTTGTGCTCTAGATTCATACTGGAAATTTTCAAATGTGTATTTGTCAGATCTTCTTTGACGCATCTTAAATAGCCTGGCACCACGGTTACTGAGATGGGATAATTCTTCCAACATGATGTCTCTGGGGATGCTGACCTTTTTGCCCAGGTCCATGCTCTCAACATCTGTAAAACAATATTCATATGAGTAAAAATCCCAAAGTAAGCATTTTCAATGCTTTTCTTAATTCTAAAATTCCACCACTTTCTAATTGCATGATCATAATTATGTTACTTATGTTCTCTAAACCTCAGTTCCTTCATCTGTAAAGTGGAACTAATAATACTAATACCTATTGCAAAGCATTAATATGAGAATGAAATAAAAATTCTTCATGTAAAGCATGTAGCCTGGTACCTGGCACATAGTGTGAATAAAAGTTAGCTGTAATTACTACTAGTACAATTTAGTCTTTATGTATAGAATGAGCTTTCAAATAGCATGGCTTCATAGTTATATTCATAAACTCTGTTTTGCTCCCCACATTTTTATGTGTCAGCTTTAGCTATCCCCCTACTGAAATGCCTGCCCTCCCACTCCACTCCACCCCACCCCATTTCCCAGACTCGGTCAAAATACTATTTATTCTGCATCTAGCACTGACTAGCCTCCATAAAGTAGGCAGATGATAAGTATTGAGTGAACTTTTCCCCCAATACAGCTCACATGCCATTTATATTAATTTCTTACCTAAAATTTTTATTCATAATTACTCATTCATTCTCTATATTCCCATAACACTGAATCACATATATTTGATTTTGCTTTATTTGTTTTATGGTTTGCATTTTCTTTAGGTTTTACTCTCTGTGTCTCCCATACCTTAAATATGCCAGACATTCAGTAAATGAGTGTTATTTTCTATTTCTATTACTAAACAGTTTTTCCAAAATCCAAAAGAGATACACGCTTCCACTTGCTTCTGTAATCACTAATATATTTCTGTAATACCCACACAGTCTTTTTGCCACTGTTGACTACCATTAAGTGCATAGGAAGAAAACTGGGCCATTAGGAAAATAAATAATTATTTTGATTGAGGCAACATTCTTTGATGATATGAAATATTAACCATAACAATTAAGCTTTTGGGAATGTTTAGAATAAAACAACAGAACTACTTGTGTAATTTTCTCCTCACTTTTCTTTAGAAAGAAAAATTAGTTTACCTGTTTTGTTTTTTCATGGAGAGGAGTCCACTAATTATAAAAGTCACAATATCAAGATTTTTGCTTCTGGGAAGATGAAGTAGATGTATTTTTTCTTATAAAGCTATTAAGTACAATCTCACTTAAGTACAATCTCACATGTTGGACATTATAAATAAATAAACAAATGAATAAATAAATAAATAAATAAATAACTCTGAAAGTGTAAAGAAATAGGCAGACAAGCTAGGGACGCCAGGACCCAAGGAATAACATGGTGGTTAATACTCTGGGTTTTATTTTAGCCCCTAAATCTCAGACTTGAAGCTGAAGATGATAGCAACCCAAAAACACCAAGAGGTGCCAACAAACAAAGCACCAATGAAAGGCTGTTCTCTCCAGCTAAAGGACCAGGAAAGGAGCTGCCTTTGCAAGACAGAAAATGTTTAGACAATGGCCACGCTACTTTAGCCAAGCACCACAGAAAACACTTTGACCTCGCTCTCACCCACATTAAGATCTTGTGGGGAGCCCAGAATTTCACCCTGTGAGGCTATAGCAAGTTTCTCCAATACTCCCACTAGGGTGGTGTCAGAGAGACCGAGTGGGAAGTTGGGACTTTCATTCCTGTTGGCCAGTAACTAGCTCCTTGTCTCCACAGTCTTAGTGAAGACTATGTGGGAGTCTGAACTACTGTCCTCTTCTAGCAATAACAAAGAGGCTCCCCTCAAGTTTCAGTGGAGCCAAATAGGGAACCCAGACTTCTACATTCACTTGGCAGCAATGAGTTGGCACTCCGCTTTCTCTGCTGGAGCAGTGTCAGATAAGAACAGATGAAAAAGAAGGTTTATTTAAAGAACAAGCATCTCAGAACATAATGTGAAAACGTCCAGGCTTAAATTTGAAAATCACTTATCATACAAAGAACTAGAAAAATCTCAAACTGAATGAAAAAAAAAAAAAAAACAGTCAAATGCTAACATTGGGATGCCTGAGATATTACAACTATCTGACAAAGATTTTAAAGTATCCATAATTTAAAACAATGCTTCAGAAAGCAGTTAGGAAACCACTTGAAACAAATTCTTTAAATGGAAAGGTTTTTTTGCCAATGACTCCATCAGCAGCAGGAACAAAAAACAAACAAACAAAAAAAAAACTCAGCCAACAAATAAAAGATGTAAAGAACCAAATAAAAATTTTAGAACTGAAAATATAATAACCTGAGTAAAAAGCTCAGTGAATGGGCTCAACAGTAAAATAGAGGGGGCAAATGAGAAAAATCACTTGGCTGTTTGAATAATAGAATTTCCCCAAAAAGACCAACACAGAGAAAAATAGACTTGAAAACAAATGAACGAGGTATTCTTAGGGATTCATGGGACTCTAATAAAAGATATAGCATTCATGTCACTGAAGTTCCAGGAGAGGAAAAGTAAGGGGAGGCTAGAAAAGTACTTAAAGAAATCATGGCTGAAAAATGTCCTAAAGTTGACAGGAGATATAAACATACAGATTCAAGAAGCTAAGAGAACCCTAAACATAATAAACACATATAACTCACAACAAGACTTATAATTAAGCTTCTGAAAACTAAAGACAAAGAAAAAATATTGAAAGCCACCAGAGGAAAACAACTTACTTATAAGGGGAAAATAACTAGAATAATAGTGGATTTCTCATCAGAAATCATGGAGGCAAAAAGGAAATTGTACCATATTTTTCTAGGTGCTGCAAGAAAAGAATTGTCAACCCAGAATCCCATACTCAGTGAAAAATATCCTGCAAGAAATAAAGGGGAACTTGAGACATTCTTAGATGAAGGAAAACTGACAGAATTTGTTGCCTGAAAGCCTACCCTAAAAGAATGGCTAAAATGAAGTTTTTTTAAAACAAAGGAAACAATAAAAGAAGGAAGCCTGGAATATCAGAGATAAAGAAGGTATATAGTCAGCAGAAATATAGGTATATACAACAGGCTTTCCTTCTCCTCTTGAGCTTTCTAAATTATATTTTATTGTGGAAGCCAAAATTATAACATTGATTGATGTAAATGTATGTAGAAGAAATACTTAAGACCATTATTTTATAAACAGGAGAGGATAAAAAGGCATCAGAGTAGATTTTTTTTTTTTTGAAACAAAGTCTTACTCTGTCACCCAGGGTAGAGTGCAATGACCTGATCTCGGCTCACTGCAACCTTCGCCTCCCAGGTTCGATTGATTCTCCTACCTCAACCTCCAGAGTAGATGGAATTACAGGTGCCTGCCACCACCACGCCCAGCTAATTTTTGTATTTTTAGTAGAGACGGGGTTTCTCCATGTTGGCCAGGCTGATCTCGAACTCCTGACCTCAAGTGATCCGCCCACCTCGGTCTCCCAAAGTGCTGGGACTACAGGCATGAGCCACCGTGCCTGGTCAAAAGTAGATAAATTTTCTGTACTTCACTTGCACTAGTAAAATGACAACATCAGTAGACTGTGATAAGTTATGCATATATAATGCAATACTTAGAGCAACTCCTGAAAGCTATATGAACAGATACATTTGAAAACTCTATACCGTGGCTCACGCCTGTAATCCCAGCACTTTGGGAGGCCGAGGCAGGTGGATCACGGGGTCAGGAGATCGAGACCATCCTGGCTAACAGATGAAATACTGTCTCTACTAAAAAATACAAAAAATTAGCCGGGTGTGGTGGTGGGCGCCTGTAGTCCCAGCTACTGGGAAGGCTGAGGCAGGAGAATGGTGTGAACCTGGGAGGCAGAGCTTGCAGTGAGCTGAGATCCCGCCACTGCACTCCAGCCTGGGTGACAGAGCAAGACTCTGTCTCAGAAAAAAATAAAAATTACATACTTAAGATCTAATACATTAATAAATTAAATGTAAATAATCTAAATACATCAATTGATGTCAGATTGGATTAAAAGTGAACCAACTATGGTTTGTTGAACTATGCTGCCTACATGAAACTCACTGCCTATTATAACATTATAAGCAAGTGAAAGTAACAGAATGGAAAAATAGATATCAAACAACATCAACCAAATATTATCTGATATTAATATCAGATAAAATCAGAGCAACAAAATTTACCAGAGACCAGAGAAAGGCATTATATAATGATTAAATTGCGAATCCACAAAGATTACCTAGAAATCCCAAACGTATATGCACCAAAAACAGAGCTACACAATATTTAAAGTAAAAAATGTAGAACTAAAAGGAGACACAGACAAATTTACAATTATAGTTGGAAACTTCAATTCACCCCATCTTTTTTTTTTTTTTTTTTTTTCTGAGACGGAGTCTCGTTCTTTCGCCCAGGCTGGAGTGCAGTGGCCGGGTCTCAGCTCACTGCAAGCTTCGCCTCCCGGGTTCACGCCATTCTCCTGCCTCAGCCTCCCGAGTAGTTGCGACTACAGGCGCCCGCCACCTCGCCCGGCTAATTTTTTGTATGTTTTAGTAGAGACGGGTTTCACCCAGTTAGCCAGGATGGTCTCGATCTCCTGACCTCGTGATCCGCCCGTCTCGGCCTCCCAAAGTGCTGGGATTACAGGCTTGAGCCACCGCGCCCGGCCAATTCCCCCCATCTTAACAGATGATAGAACAACTAGGCAGAAGAGCAGTAAGAATATAAAATTCTACAATATTAGCAACCAATAGGACTTACTTGACATTTATATTTTATTCAACAACAATAGAACACACATTTCTTTCAAGTGCCAATGGAATATATTTCAAGATAGATCATATCCTGGGCTATAAAATAAACCTCAACAAATTAAAATGATTAAATTATTCAGAGTGTTAGCACTGATCACAATAAAACCAAACTAGAAATTAGTAACAGAGCAGTAACAGGAAAATCTCCAAACACTTGGAAACTGATCAACATACTTCTAAATAATTCATGGGACAAAAAAGGAAGTCTCAAAGGAAATGAAAAATTCAGTGAACTAAATGAATATAAAAATACAGCATATCAAAATTTATGGGAAACAGCTAACGCAGGGCTGAGAGGAATATTTATAGCGCTAAATGCAAAGTTAAAAAAGAAAAAAAGTATCAAATCAATAAACTAAGTGTCTACCCCAAAAATCGTAAAAAAAAAAAGATGAACAAAATAAACCCAAAGCAAGCAGAAGGAAAGAAATAATAAAGATAAGAGCAGAAAACAATGAAATAAAAAAATAAAAAACAGAAAAACAATAGAGAAAATCAATGAGGTATGGAGCTGGTTTTTAAAAGATCAGTAAAATTGATAAATCTCTAGTGAGATTAACACAGAAAAGTTAGAGAAGGCACAAATTAACAATATTAGGAACAAAATAAGAGATATCATTACAGACACTGCAGATAGCAAACAGATAATAAGAATATTAATACTACAAACAATTCTACATATAAATTCACATAAACTTGAAAAATTAGAAAAAATTGACCAGTTCCTCAAAAAGCACAAATTACCTCAGTTCACCCAACATGAAACGAGTACTTGATTAACTGTATAATTATTCAGACAATTCAGTTTATAATCTAAAACTCTCCTCACCTCCCAAAAGCCTTCAGACTTAAATGATTTGACTGGAGAATTCTATCAAATATTTAAAGAACAATTATCACCAATGCCACATAATCTCTACCCCAAAATTGAAGAGAGTTCTTCCTAGTTCGTTTTATTAAGGTAATGATATTCTGATACCAAAGCCAGAGAAAGACAATATACACAGACAGGCCAGGCGGGGTGGCTCACGCCTGTAATCCTAGCACTTTGGGAGGCCTGAGGCAGGTGGATTGCTTGAGCTTAAGAGTTCAAGACCAGCCTGAGCAACATGGTGAAACCACGTCTCTACCAAACACACACACACACACACACACACAAATTTAGCTGGGCATGGTGGTGTGTTGGTCCCAGCTACTTGGGAGGCTGAGGTGGAAGGATCAGTTGAGGCTGAGAGGTGGTTGCAGTGAGCCGAGATCGGGCCACTGCACTCCAACTTGGGTGACAGAGTGAGACCCTATCTCAAAAAAACAAAACAAAACAAAAAACACATACACACAGAAAAAGTTACAAAACAATATCCCATATACATATAGAAGCAAAATCCTTAACATATTATTAGCAAATATAATTAAGCAATATATAAAAAGAATTTTATATCATGAGCCAGTGGGGTTTAATCCAGGGAGGCAACACTGTTTCACTATTCAAAGATCAATCAATGTAATTCACTATGTTAACAGGCTAAGGAAGAAAAATCACATTACTATGTCTTTGAGATCTAGAGCTAGGCAAAGATTCACCATGTTAACAGGCTAAGGAAGAAAAATCACATTAGTCTAACTTTGGGACCTAGGGCTAGGCAAAGAGTTGCTAAACAACACCAAAATCACAATCCATAAAAGGAATAATTGATAAACTGGACATCATCAAGATTAAAAACGTTTGCTCTGAGACAGACCCTGCTAAGAGGATGAAAAGACAAGCTACAGGATGGGAAACAATATTTTCAAAACATGTAACCTTGAGAACAGTCTAGCATAAATACAGAACAATCAAAATTAACTATTAAAAAAGCAAACAATCCAATTAGAATGTGGACCAAAACATGAAGAGGCATTTCAACTGAAAAAGATATATAGATTGCAAATAAGCATTTGAAAAGATGGTAAACATCATCAGTCACTAGGGAAATGCAAATTAAAATCACAATGATATATCACTACACACCTATCAGAATGTCTATAATGAAGAATGATGACAGCACGATTTGCTGGTGAGGATGTGGAGAAACTGGGTCACTTGCACATTGCTGCTGAAGATGTAAAATGGTACAGACACTCTAGAAAACAATTTAATAAATTCTGTTATAAACTGAATGCAGAACTACCCAGCAATACTGGACATTTATCCCAGTGAAATGAAAACTTCTGTTCTTGGCCGGGCATGGTGGCTCACGCCTGTAATCCCAGCACTGTGGGAGACTGAGGCAGGCGGATCACCTGAGGTCAGGACTTTGAGATCAGCCTGACCGACATGGAGAAACGCCATCTCTACTAAAAATACAAAAAATTAGCCGGGCATGGTGGTGCATGCCTGTAATTCCAGCTACTCGGGAGGCTGAGGCAGGAGAATCACTTGAACCTGGGAAGCGGAGGTTGCAGTGAGCCGAGATCACGCCATTGCACTCCAGCCTGGGCAACTAGAGCGAAACTCCATCTCAAAAAAAAAGAAAAAAAAAGAAAGAAAACTTGTGTTCTTGCAGAATCATATACACAAATGTTCATAGCATCTTCCTTCTTGATAATCAAAAACTGAAAACAACCCAGATGTATTTCAATGGGTAAACTATTAAAAACACTGTGGTCCATCCACAGCATGGTATTCAGCAACAAAAAGGAACAAATCATTGAGAACAAGACCTGGATGAATCTCTAGAGAATTACACTGAATGAAAAAGCCATTCCCAAAAGGTTATATGCTGTATGTATGATTTCATTTGGATATCATTCTTGAAATTACAGAAAATTTATAGAAACAGCAGAATAGTGATTGGTCAGGGTTTAAGGAGAGATAGGGCCAAGAGAGAAGTGGGGATGGCTATGAAAGGGCAACACGAGAGACCCTTATGGGAATGGAAATGTTACATCTCTTGACTGTATCAATGTCAATATTCTGGTTGTGATATTGTACTACAGTTTTGCCAGATGTTACCACTGGGAAAGGGCACATGGGATAGCCCTATATTATATCTAACAACTGCATGTGAAACTATGATTATCTCGGCCGGGCGCGGTGGCTCAAGCCTGTAATCCCAGCACTTTGGGAGGCCGAGGCGGGTGGATCACAGGGTCAGGAGATCGAGACTATCCTGGCTAACATGGTGAAACCCCGTCTCTACTAAAAATACAAAAAACTAGCCGGGCGCGGTAGCGGGCGCCTGTAGTCCCAGCTACTTGGGAGGCTGAGGCGGGAGAATGGCGTGAACCCGGGGGGCGGAGCTTGCAGTGAGCCGAGATCGCGCCACTGCACTCCAGCCTGGGAGACACAGTGAGACTCCGTCTCAAAAAAAAAAAAAAAAAAAAGAAACTATGATTATCTAAAAAAAAAATCTCAAGATAAAAAATTTAATTAAGAGCTATGAGGCCATGAAAAGATATGAAGAATCCTTAAATGCATATTTCTAAGTAAAAGAAGCCAGTCAGAAAAATCTACTTACTGTATGATTCCAGCTATTTGACATTCTGGAAAAGACAAAACTAGAAGGCAGCATAAAGATCCATAGTTGCCAAGGACTTGGAAGGAGGTAGAGAGACAGGGATGAATAACTGAAGCATAGGGGATTTTTAGGGCTGAGAAACTATCCTGTGTGATGCTCTAATGGCAGATATACGACACTGCATTTGTGAAAGCCCATAGAACTGCGTAACACAAAGAGTGAATCCTAATGTAAACTATGGACTTTAGTTAATGCTATGGTTTGAATGTGTGTCCCTTCCAAAGCTCATTTTGAAATTTAATTGCCAGGCCAGGCGCGGTGGGTCACGCCTATAATCCCAGCACTTTGGGAGGCCCAGGTGGGTAGATCATGAGGTCAGGAGTTCGAGACCAGCCTGGCCAATATGGTGAAACCACATCTCTACTAAAAATACAAAAATTAGCCATGCGTGGTGGTGTGCACCTGTAATCCCAGCTACTCGGGAGACTGAGGCAGGAGAATCGCTTGAACCCGGGAGGCAGAGGTTGCAGTGAGCCGAGGTCAGGCCACTGCACTCCAGCCTGGGTGACACAACAAGACTTCATCTCAAAAAAAAAAAAAAAAAGAAAAAGAAAAGAAGAGAAAAGAAAGAAATTTAATTGCCATTGTGACAGTATTAAGAGCTCAGAGCTTTAAAAGGTAATTAAGCCATGAGTACCCCACCCTCATGGGTGGGATTTGTGACCTTATACAAGGATGAATTCAGCCTCCTTTTCTTTCTTGTCCTCTGCCATGTGATGACTCAGCAAAAAGACCCTCCCTTGATTCTGGCACCTTGATATTGGACTACCTGGCCTCTGGAACCATGAATCAATTTCTGTTCAGTATAGACTACCCAGTCTCAGGTATTCTGTTATAGCAGCACAAAATGGACTGCAACAGTTATCAATATTGGTTCATCAGTTGTTACAAATACACACTGATGCAAGATGCTAATAATACAGGAAACAGCAGCGGGGAAGAAGTTTATATGGGAAATTATTGTACTTTCTTTTTTTTTTTTTTTTTTTTTGAGACGGAGTCTCGCTCTGTCGCCCAGGCTGGAGTACAGTGGCCGGATTTCAGCTCACTGCAAGCTCCGCCTCCCGGGTTCACGCCATTCTCCTGCCTCAGCCTCCCGAGTAGCTGGGACTACAGGCGCCCGCCACCTCGCCCAGCTAGATTTTTGTATTTTTTAGTAGAGACGGGGTTTCACCGTGTTAGCCAGGATGGTCTCGATCTCCTGACCTCGTGATCCGCCCGTCTCGGCCTCCCAAAGTGCTGGGATTACAGGCTTGAGCCACCGCGCCCGGCCGGGAAATTATTGTACTTTCTCCCTCACTTTCCTGCAAACCTAAAACCGCTCTACAAAATAAAGTCTATTATTACAAATGTTTAAAATTTTTTATACCTCTTCCTAATGCAATGAAGAGCAGCTCTGTTTGGCTCTCTAGCATCCCCAAACAAAACAAAACAAAATGCTGTGCTTCACAGTCCCCAGGAATGGTAGAAATAGCCTATGGAAAAGGCATAAGAAAAACAGAGCAGAGTACATGACGGTATTTTACAACAATTTCCTGAGATTTGCTCGTCAGCTTTGCTGAGTTCTACAGGGAATATTCACACTTACTTATTTGCAAGTGTTTGGAGTCTCTGTCACTATGTGTTTGGACCGTGGAAGGATGAACAAGTTTATTTTTCAGTGTGTCTATGAATATCCCTCAACATACTAGACAGTGTGATGGGGATGCGATATTTCAACTTTTTCATTCTGGATTCAGACTAGCAAGTTCCATTTAGATTATAAAAGATAGAAGAGACATTATGCTCTTGAGGTTATTTATATCCATTGTATCTGTATGGGGAAAATATGTAATGTTCTACTACTGCATATCTCTTTCCAACTCTGTATTTAGGGCTTCCTTGGTGGTAGCTTGAATTTGGTCATGGTGGGAGCATTTATATCACAGAAATTGGCAAATTCTACAAATCAAAACATCCCTACTGCTGCCCCATTTGAGAACCAATTGTTAAATATATAATAGCATACTAATGGACACATTCATCAGTGTCAGGGATATTTTGCATAAACAGATAAAACACACAAACAAAATTCTCCAAGGTTTTCTTCCCTTCCCTTCCCTTCTAATAGTTAAATTTATGATGTCACTGGAGCAAGGGTTTCAGAAACATTTGTAAGTTAAGGAATCTAATGCATGATCACTCTCATTAAACTTTCAGAGTCAAGAACGCTGTCAGCTGAGCACACAGATTCCAAGTTCAGCTGTTCCCTGCCCTTCACTGAAAACCCTTGCACGGGTTCTTAATGGTGTGTTTAATCTTGGTGCTTGATAAATGATATGTTTTATTTAGAATACATACCCTTGCCTTCATGGCTTAGAGGGTTGTCTTTGTGGCATTAGATCATCTATTGAAAATAAGGCCAGGCGTGGTGGGTCACGCCTGTAATCCCAGCACTTTGGGAGGCTGAAGCAGGCGGATCACCTGAGGTCAGGAGTTCGAGATCAGCCCTGCCAACATGGCAAAACCCTATCTCTACTAAAAAAATACAAAAATTAGCTGAGCGTAGTGGCAGGCACCTGTAATGCCAGCTACTCAGGAGGCTGAGGCAGGAGAATCACTTGAACTCAAGAAGCAGAGGTTGCAGTGAGCCAAGATTGCACCACTGCACTCCAGCCTGGGCAATAGAGCCAGACTCCATCTCAAAAAATAAATAAATAAATAAATATGGCTAGGTATACTTTCTTATTGGTGTCATTTATACTGATCCGTAACTTCAGTTAGATGAGTTAATTTAATCCATAGTTTGCAAAGACACTCACTTACAAATAATTGTAGTAAGACAAAACACCTTTTAAAACTGTTCTACCATGATTGGCAACTGCAGTTACTAGAGGGTAGCTAGCTGAAGCTTATTTGCTTTAGGGTGGGCTTATTGATTATCTGCATTTGCACAGAACTCTTCCTCCTGTCCCTGGACAGTTGGCCTATGCAATTGAATAATAGTCCACAAAATATGTTCTTCTATAAAGTAACATGTATGTACATATTACATATAACATGTAAGATCACAGTCCAGACTGTGATTTTGGGTAATGCCTTAAAACTCCAATTGATAAAAAGTTCTGTGATAATTATCTCTACATAAAAAAGTTGATTTTGAATACTATCTGTGATTCTTCATTTTCTTATTTTATATGTCTTTGTCTTGATTTGAGTTCTAAGGCTATTTTATAAAGTTTTCAAAAATTAGTCATTAATAAAAACATTATTTAAAAACTATAAATCTATAAACATTCAAAAAATGAGATTACCAATGTATTGAATTACACAAACAGAATAATCTAGTACTGTTTATAGGATGTGTATCTAAAATATATTTGAGTGAAAAAGCCTTCAAAGAAAGCTAGGATGATGGAATAATATAGCTAGAATTGAACTCTGCAATTTCAACTTCAGTGTAAAATACAATTTAGCCTAGTTCTCTTGTACTAGTTTTCTGGAGTGCCTTATTAGAGGCTAGATGCTCAGAAAACTTATGAATTCACAAGATATGACTGCACACCAGTTTTCAAAATAAAACGTGCAAACCTTTCTAGCTCTTATTTTTCTTGGGGCTATGAGAATGCTAATGTGAAAGGTTAAAACAAACAACAGAAAATTACCAAAGTTTTACACTGAATCATTAAGTTCTTCTTCTATAAACTTTTTATATTTGATAGGAGGTATGAAAGGCCTTTTTGGCGTCTTCATTTTGATTTTGAAGATTTGATTAGTTAGAGTTTAAGATACGCTCCTACAAGAAAAGTTAAAGCGGTCTTCATGTAATCGTTCATCTGAAATTCTAGACTTTGTACTTTTTCAAAGAGTCCTTGCAATTTATGTCAATATTATCATTTCCTTTGTTACTGATGGAAGAACTCAAACACACTGATGTTTGGCTTCTGCACATAGCTCAGTAAATTAGAATCATGGAATTTTATAATTAGATGTATCAGCAAATCCAGCCTTCCTCATTTTCTGATGTGAAATCTGATGTCTAGTCTGGAACCCAGGACGCCTGGTACCACATTAACAACAGCACTCCATTTAGAACCTGGGCTTCCTGTTTTCAGACCAAAAGCTAAGCTCTCTTCCTGAAGTTACAAAAACAACCTGCCCAGTTCTCGTCTGTGTGCTGGGAAAAGCTGTTGCCCAATCATGAGGAGAAAAAAACAAACAAACAAAAAACATACCAAAAAAAGCCCTCCTAGAACCCAGGTAAGAGGACTGTAGGGTGACCGAAGCTTACTTAGGAGGCACTGTGGTCTTCTCTATTTATGAAGCTCTTATTCTAAACTGTCAGCAATATCCATGCTTAAAGTCAGGGAACATCATACTCCCAGTTCTTCTTACTGGTTTTTAAAATTCCAATTCCTTTCCCCCAGCATTTCTAAACAGATGCCAGTTTCTCTAGAGTGCCTCTCCTTATTTTATTCTGATTGCCCCATCTCTTTATCAGTTTATTACTTCCTATCCTTTCATTCTTTCCTACCTCTCTCCTTCCTTCAGTCTTCAAGTTTCAAATGAGTTACTGAACAAGAGAAAAATATGATTAATACTGGAAAATATGTACAGATTTAGGGGTAAATTACACAGGGCTCATGGGTGGGGACTATTAGAGGCCGTCTTTTCTCATCTCCGTAACTAATTCATGCACAGATAATGCCAAATTATTTTTTGTCTTTTACAATAGCACGTGTTAGATGGTAACAATTGTGGCTGAGATACTTTTATATAAAGCACAGAGGTTTGTCTCACAACAGTCACCAGGACAGCTTTACCATTAGCTCTGCTTCCTGCCAAGGTGATGATGATGGTAATCATAACTATGATATGAGGAAGGTAAATCTAAAAGCAGGCAGCCTTCATGTTTGGGATGCTTTTTATTAGTCATTTGTTGGGAGTGTGGTATATTTGTTTCTAGTATATAATTTGAAACCAAATCATAATGAATTCAAAATAAGCAACAATTTGGGGGTGTGATTAGTAGAGGCTGGGAGTTATCCACCTCTTACTCATTCTATGCAGTTAGCATTATAATCTATATGAAGAGAATTTTTCAGTAATTCTTTGAAGTTATTTCTCCTTCTGATGGAATGAGGGCTCTGATGTAAAACTCTCCATTTCTGATTCTTATATTTTTCTACCGATTTATCTCAAAGACTCACCCACTGCAATCTCTTTCCCCTACAAGAATGGGATTGAATTTCCACCTCATGTTCAGAGGACAACGACTGATTTAGCCAACTCATTGTCACATTTTATACTCCTCCAAGCTAAATGTTTTTGGAAAGTAGTAATATAAATTAAATAAGTTATGATGCTGAAAAAGATTCCGATGCACAAGGGGAGAGGAGGGAAGGTAGGAAAAGGGGATTTTGACTGGAACATCCTTTTCCATTTATCTTTATAAAGGACAATCCAGTCAAAATTTGATTTATTTGTCTTAAAATTAAGATCAAAGCAGTTGCATGTTTTATCTTAAATTATCCAGATTTTTACTGCTGCAAAATGTTTGAAAGTTTGGAGGATCACTCCCAAAAAAGTTTCTCTGAAGTTCATTTTATTTCTGCATCCTGAGAAAAAATTATACTCCCCTAGCTCCAGATCGCTAAACATCATCAAATAGTGAAGTTCCATATAAAATGTCAGAGGAAATAAGAGAAGAAAAATATTTGAGCTGTTTCATAAAGTACTGAAGTTATTTCATCTGGGATGAGCTTGGAAAGAGTCTGATTATCCCCACGTTATCTGAAATACTTGACATTCCAACCAAGACAGAGCATGTGACTCCTCTTAAGGGAGCTGGAACTCATCCAGTGACATGGGAGGGAGGGTTTCAGCTGAGTACGTAGCTAGGATTTACTGGTGGTGAGATAGTGGTTTTGAGGGTTTCCCCACTTTGATATATAATTGTGTGTTTTTTCCCAAGTATTTTTCATAAAACAATAGTTATGTTTATAAAAAAGGAAAAAAAAAAAAAACTTCTTACTTTTATAGACCTATGTCAGAGCTAACAGAGTAGACTCCAACACATGACTTAGGCTGGAATACATTAAATGGACTGACTGTTTTATGATTAGGATTCCATTAGAAAACAATAACATAAAAAGTCTATTTTAAGGTAAACAATTTTGTCACAAACTCCAGTGATCATCTGATTTTTGACACATTGATCAGGGAAGCTATAAAATAATTTCAAGTAAACTACTTGAAGCTGGAAATACAAAGATGCATGAAATTTTAAAAGAGGCATGAATTTTGGAACTTTGGATTGGTATGAGTTCAGTTCTGGCATCTGATTCACAATTATTCTCATTTTATTCCAAGCTAATTTGACATTATAGTAAAACAGGAGAACCAAGTTGAATCCAGTATAGTGGTTTTGTATTGCAGAAAATAGAAAACAACAACAGGACCTCTTAATTATGACTACATTGTGTGGGGAGCACCTAAAAGTCTTTGATTCTGTTCCTCTTGCTTTATGGAAGGTGCAATATGAAAACATTATGCTCAATACTCTTCCCAGGTCTCAAGCTTCTAGGTCTCAATAATGTAGTGGTGAAAGGCTGCATTCCTTGTCAGTAGAGAGGAAATAAGGAGGCATTCTGAAAATTCCACAAATATATCTGAAATGGCTCAAATCAGCTCCTAAGAGTACCTGAATATTTTTTCTTAACTTTTAAAATTGATGCTATACCTTGCTTATAAACAAAGTTGAATTTCCTTTATAAGACTCAAAATGCAAGTTATAAAGCATTGCTTTCTCAAGTTATTTGCTGGAATTTAAAGAAAAGGAGAGAGTAAAATAGTACCTTGTATGTAATATATATTAATATTTTTTGAGTCATAGGCTTTAAGACTACAATAAGTTTATATTTTCTCAGAAGTTACAAATAAAAGTAGACTTTGCACACAAAATATGTTAGTAAATCAATTACCAAATTTGAAGGGTTAAATAAATAAGCAATAGAAATGGAGTTAAATAATAAGCAATAAATATGAATTCCAACTTAATAGCTTTATAAAAAAGATGACAGAACTTATTTTGAGTGATTTATATAATGTAAGGTAAGAGAAATCAAGCTAAACCATGTGGGATGGACAATGAAGAGAAGATTGTATGAGACTTGTCCAGAAAAAAAAAAAAAAAGAATCTAGAGTGATCTTAACTTATAATGTGGAAGGCAGGCCAAGCAGAATGTACATCAGCTGTCAGATTGCTTCATGCCTTTTACAGCAGTTGTTCCTCTGAAAATAGCTTCCAAATGAGAAAGGATGACTACAAAAGGATTAGTTACCATAGGCTTTTCTACACCCCTTAGAGCTCCAGGTTTGTTATGACAGAACAGCAAGAATTTAAAGGAAGTAAACTATGGAATATTAAACAACCTCAGGTTGGAGCCACATTCATGCTGATCTATATTAACGCTACAAAGGATTTTTATTGATACCATTTCCATGAACTTCCTTCATGATGGCTGTTGCTTGCTGTTTTCTCTGCTTCACCATAGCATTATGTGATAGCATGGTTTGTTTGTTCCCTGTTAAAAACAAAGGGACATTATTGAGGCAATGTGAAGAACTCATTTGGAGTGTCTCATAATCACTGTTGTGAAAGACAACATCTTTGTTCTTTATTAAAAAGTTATTATCGCTTGCTACTGAAAGACTTCAATATGCATTCCTTATCTGGTGACAGAGTATGTTATTCATTGACAGGCAATGTCACAGTGAACAGAGACCCAGTCTTATCTGGACATTAATATAATGATCATCAGGCAGTGAGAAACAATGAAATTGCTGGTCTCCTTTCCCCTCCCTCTCTTTTCTCCACAGTATTTTAATCTATCATTGTCTCCTCACTGGCCTTCATTTGTACCAGCATCACACTCCATCAATTCCAGCAAACTGTAAGAATGAAGAAGACACTAGATAAACCAGAATTCTTTGGTGGTAGCATTTTAATATTGGCAACAGCTGCCCTTTAAAGCAGAGAACACCCATTTATGAGTCACAACTCTGAATCTCCTTGGACAACTGACTAATAAAACATTTTAGGAAACAACATACTCACCTTGTTGTTAGATTGTGCTTTTTCAGCGGGGATGAATCCCAGTTTGTGGAGGAAGACTCTGGAGATGGACTATGGATGGCACTTGGGCCTGATGGTTTTTATCCTTGAACCTGGGACAGCATGGTCCCTGCTCTGACTCAAACTGGGGACTGAGCTTTTCTGAAGAGACTGGCATTCAGCTGACATCAACTGACTATATATAGCACCAAATACTTTAGCTACTCATATCTTCCTGGCGAAAGGGAGGAACAGGGAAAGATTAGGCTCTCTCATTGTGTTTCTAGTTTGTGAGACGGTTAAATGAAGCATTCATTGGACATGCAGAAAGTTTTTAGTGAGCACTTTCTGTTTGAACAGATAGTAACCAAAACGGATTTTAAACATCTAGCTCTTATGTTACATCTTAATTGAGGGGGCAAGAGACACACACATGAATCAGAACAGAATGATAGATTATTCGTAATTAAAATGAACAATATAGGCAGTAATATCTATGTAGACTCAAGAAAAAAGGAAGGGGTGGATCAATAGAGCCAGTTCTTAAGCTGGAGTGAGAACTCGTGCTAGGTTCAGAAAAGTGCGTAGTATTTGAATAGTGAACTCAGGAAGCATTTTGAAATGGACCATTAGAGGATGAGCCATGAAGCTGGGTAAAAGCTGAGACTCGTAACTGGGTCATGTTTTTTGAAGAGGCCTGCGGAGACCAGTCCCTGCAAAGTTGACCACTCTCTACAATGTCTAGGGTCAAGGATTTTTATTTGTGGGCATGAAAAGATTTGAAAGGTTTGCCTTTCAAAAGGTTTGGCCTCCTTGATGGTCCCTGGACACGAAAGCATGTTCTCATCTCTGGGCTTTTCCTTTTACTACTTCCCCCTTTCCTTTTACTATTTCCCCCTTTCCTTGGTTGAAAAGGTATCCTCAACAGATAATCATTATGTTAATTTTGGTTTCCAAAATGAAAGTAGATACTGTATTCCTTTTACTATTTCCCCCTTCCATACTTTCTCCCTACTCACATGACATAGTCATGCATTCAGGAGTCTGCTCAGATAACAATCCCTCATAAAATTCTTCCCTAATCACCTTGTCTAAAATATCACACAGTGCCACTCGCTAGTCCCTTACTCTGCTAAATTATCTTTATATTTTTCTATTAGTTAAGATAAAAGTCAAAGGGGAGTGACAGAAACTGCCCCAAAACAGAACTGTAAAAAGATGGAAGATGTTTCTCTCACAGGTAAGCTTAGTCTAGAGGTAAGTAATTGAGGGTTTGCATGATTGACATAATTATCAAGGGCTCAGTTACCCTCTAACGTTTTGCTCCACTATCCCTAAAATGCAGACCCCTTGGGCCTAACTGGCTGCCCCAACTCCAGTCAGCATGCATATATTTCAACCATCAGGAAAAAGAGCAAATAATGAGAAGGGAACACTGTCTTCTTTTCAGAACATGTCTGCTATTGTTCATACTTCCGTTTACATCCCATTGGGCAGATCTTAGCCATATAGCCGTACATAACTCAAGAAAGGTTGGGAAGTGTAGCTTCTATTCTAGGTGGTCATGAGCCCAATTAAAATTCATACATAACTTACTAACAAAGGAAATAATTGTTGCTGAGTGATAACTCAGATTTTCACTAAGAACATGTCAATATTATTCTATCTACCTATCCATCTATCTATCTATCTATCTATCTATCTATCTATCTATCTATCTATCTAGCAAAAGTTTATGTTATGTACAATTCTAAAGGTTGAAATGGTGTCCTCAACAGTTTTACTAGCACCTATAATTCTAGCTACTCCGAAGGCTGGGGTGGGAAGACTGCTTGAGTCCAGGAGGTAGAGGTTGCATCTATGTGATATCTCTTTTTTCTACTAAACTATGAATCCTATAATGGCTTGGGCTTTGTATCTTCAGCATTTGGAATTGTATCTGGCATATGGTAAGCACTCAATATTCATTGAATGAATGAATAAATGAGTAGGTTGATGATTAACTGCAGAATGCATTAGAGATTTGGCATGAGTTTGGAATTCAAATGAACAGTTGCTTGAATATACAAAGGTGGTGGCTATTTGTGGGAGGAGTTGTATTTTATAAGGTAGAAATAGGTTATACATTTTGGTGCCTGATCATAGGATTGAAAGTTTGAGGTTGTAAATCATAGCACTTTGGGAGGCCAAGGTGGGTGGATCGCTTGAGTTCAGGAGTTTGAGACCAGCCTAGGCCAGCTAGCAAAACTCTGTCTCTACCAAAAAACAAAAACAAAAAACCCAAAAATTAGCCAGGTGAGTGGCATGCACCTATAATCTCAGCTACTCCAAAAGCTGGGGTGGGGAGATTGCTTGAGTCCAGGAGGTAGGAGTTGCGGAGTTGCAGTAATCCATGATCAAGCCACCACACTCCAGCCCGGGCGAGACCAGACCTTGTTTTTTTTTTTTGAAAAAAAAAAAAAGAGAAAGCTCAAGGTTGTAGATAGCAGGTTTAAGCTAATCTAGTTAACCTATTGCAGTTGCTTCTAAGCAAACATTTGCACTGAAATTATAATTAGGTATCAAATGAGGAACCATTTTGCCAAAGAAAATAAATTTAAATTCCCTCTCAAAATCCCTTGAGTGCCCATATGTTCCTGGCTGTAGCCTTTACCATAGTGTGCTATTAGACAAGTCTTTTAAACTCTGTTTTCTCATCTATAAAATGGTGATTACAGTATCTATCACATAAAGTCATGGACATTTTACATGGGACAATTTAGAAATTCCTTATACTTAGTAAAAGTTTAATAAATGATTTTTTTCCTTTTGCTATTATTATTTCTGCAATATGGTAAGATTTAGATTTTTAGAACAATCAACTGCATTATTCAGTTAAAAAAAAACATAGATTAAGAGAGTTCTGGTTTTCCTATTTGATCATCTTCATATGTTTCCAACTTTATGTTATGTACAATTCTAAAGGTTGAAATGGTGTCCTCAACAGATAATCATTGTTATATTAATTTTGGTTTCCAAAATGAAAACACTCTATTTTAAAAGATTGTAAGAGTTTTACTGAATATAAGGTCTTACACTTTTTTATCTATTTTTCATATATATTCTACTTAAAAGTCTCTTGCCTTATTTTGTAAGTTCATTTATACATATCTAGCTTTCTGGTCTCTGAGTTAGCATCTGTTCTGAAAAAGAAGAAAGAACAAATCACTGGTGTTGCAGTCTTAAGACAGAATACGCTATCCATGTGCTTCATGGCACAAATGGTGAACTTTAAGCAGAACTTTAATGGTTACTACAAAGCATTTTCAAGTGGTCCATCCTGAAAGCCAATGCCTTCTAAGTTTAAATCAAGTCACAGTTAATCGATTTCTATTTCATCTGCACAGAGATCTGGTACTAGACAAAATTAAAATTCAGCCCAAATTCGTCATACTGAGATCATCTTTTGTCCTCAGCTTACACCCTCCTACCCCATGACCACACACACACACTATAGACTAGAAAAGGATGTCTCCTACTCCCAGAGACCCGATTCCTACCCTTGTCCTACTACTCACTTCTTCCCTTGAAGCTTCTCCTTCACCCCAGTTTAAGCAGAGTAGTACCTTATCTTTCTTTCAAGGCCCAAAGTATTTTAAACTAACTGGTGCTAAAGATAGACGATATGATCTTTTCTTACAGGCAAAATAATAGGATCCTAATGGTAGAAACTTGTGCCTTGGGAAGCTAGTGAGAAACACGTTTTTGACAGAGATTTGCAACACCTCTGTAACCAAACTATTTCCACTGCTGGGGCTGGCCACAGTTGCATTTCCAACTCCTTCACCAATTGCCAAAAGAGAAAAAAAAAGATTAAGTAAAGTGACTTTTATTGCTATATTGCTACCTAACAAAAATCCACACCATGAGGACTCATGAAAGGCGACCTTATTCAGCCAGTGGTAAACATGAGCACTTTAGCCAACTGGTAAACAAAGTCTACATCGACCTGCCTCTAACTGAACACTTGTTTTTTTAATTCTGTGTTTCTCTTGTCCCGTTGACAGTCTATATTAGGTGGCTGTGGGCAGTTAGAGATTAGGGGAGGATTGGGGAGGTAGGCAGAATGTGGGAACTCACTGTTTGCTAGGTGGGCAGACAAAACATTGCCATTATTGAGGCTCGGCACTGGACTGAGGCACACATAACCCAAACAGGACAGCTGCCAGACCAGTGTCGAGTGACGAGTCTGAGGGGACTATCGGTTCTTTACCAGCCTTCAGGGCCTCAGTTACAGTGCTAACTCCAGGAGGAAAGAATCTGTTCGAAAATATAACAAAGGTGGCGTAAACAACACACCCTTGGTGAAGTTGTCTATGGAAGCATGGCCTTTGGTTTGTGTAAAATATCCTGTGCTTTCTTCTTGATGCTTAATTGGCCTGCTGTGTCTTCCATGGTTTCTATTTTCCTATACTGAGGAGGATCCAGCCTATAACTGACCTCCTGAGCAGGCCATCACAAGGGCAGAATAGGAATAGGCATTGACAGGGTAATCATTCTACCAGCCAATGTGGGACAGCACAAAAAAGACAGATGAGTTTTCAACTGGTCTCATTACAATAAAGGCCTAAGGGTAACAAGAGTGTTAAGAGGAAAAATTCCAACCTCTATTCAGTTAATGTTTGCTAGGCACGGTTAGCCCTGTTTTACAGATAAGAAAACTGAAGTTCTGAGAGAGTAAGTAAAACCCCCAAAGCGTCGTACTTGTATGTTACAAAGATGGAATTAAAAATTTGTTCTGTCTGATCCAAAGGCTTTTGTTTTTTCTCACCATATTGTGCAGACATCTCTGTTTTCCTCATCTTCTCTAAATACCTCTGCTTTGATATCTATGTAACAGAAATGAAGCAGAGTTGAGAATTTTCAGAAAAATTATTGCAATGTGCTCCTTACTAATTTCCTCTTGAATTTAACATCCTAATATTAGGTTTATTTGGGGTGCGGTGCTTTTTACTTATAACATTTGTGGCTGTTTTCCAACTCATGTTTTTATTGTTTGCAAACTTCTAGAGTTCCTCATGGTGTCTGTTCTCAGGGTGCTTTCCTTTCCTTCAGCTGTGCAAATACTAAAGTGATTAAAATGCCTAACATAAACAAATGGAAGCCATTTGCTGTGCAGACCTCTCCTTCCTTTCTTGGCCCGTGTACCACACCATCACAAACACACCACCATCGCTGCCAATAATGAGAATTAAATCTAACTCCATCCAAATAATTTGTTCATATGGAAGCCCCTTGTTATACCTGTCTTTCTTTGTCAATTTATTTCTTTTACCAAAGTGTTTCCTTCTAAGCTCTTAAGTCAAGCCATAAGGTAAGCTGGGGAGAAGAAGGGATAAGCAGAGGCTGATGACCAGCTCGTCCAGGACACAAGCTAACCTAATAGGGTTGGGAACTTGGAAAGAAAGTTTCAAATACAGGAATATTAGGAAACAAGTTGCCAAAGCAAACCCGCAAATCACTTTTTTCCTTTGCTTGCATAATCCCAGCACTTATCCAGAACTTTGTCATATTTCCTTTCACAATTAGAGCCAGGCTGTAGTTTTCCTATATAGCACAGATTCAAAATACTGAAACTTTTTGTTTTACGTTTTCTCACCTGCAAGAAAATCTTCTCCTTCTCTTACATACAAATTTAGCATGACCTAATTAAACTTAAAGTTCAATAAAGAAAACATGAAGCTGTTTGTTCAAAAAAGAGTATATACAGCTGGGTGCAGTGACTCACGCCTGCAATCCCAACACTTTGGGAGGCTGAGGCGGGTGGATCATTTGAGGTCAGGAGTTCAAGGCCAGCCCAACCAACATGGTGAAACCCTGTTTCTACTAAAATACCAAAATTAGCCGGGCATGGTGGCGGGGACCATAATCTCAGCTACTCGGGAGGCTGAGGCAGGAGAATCCCTTGAACCTGGGAGTTGGAGGTTGCAGTGAGCCAAGATTGCACCACAGCACTCCAGCCTAGGCGACACAGTGAGACTCCCTCTCAAAAAAATAAAAACAATAAAAAAGAGTATATAGTCAAGAAATTTAGTGACAGAGCCTAGCATAATGACTATAAAAGAGGGACAAGCACATTATTAAGAGTCCAAGGCTGTTGCATTGCATAGTACTTATCATAATGCCTGGCATATATTAAGTGAGTAATAAATGTTAGCCATTATTGTTATTTAGCGTGAAAAACTTTAACTTTCACATAAACTTATGAAAAGATGTTATCAAAGTATGCAAAGTCACTGTATTAGTCTGTTCTCATGCTGCTGATAAAGACATATCCAAGACTGGGTAATTTATAAAGAAAAAGAGGTTTAATGGACTCACAGTTCCATGTGGCTAGGGAGACCTCACAATCATGGCAGAAGAGCAAGGGACGTCTTACATGGTGGTGGGCAAGAGAACACACAGAAGGGGAAACCCCTTATAAAATCATTAGATCTCATGAGATGTATTCACTACCATGAGAACAATATAGGGGAAGCTATCCCCATGATTCAGTTATTTCCCACCAGGTCCCTCCCACAACACATGGGAATTATGGGAGCTCCAATTCAAGATGAGGTTTGAGTGGGGACACAGCCAAACCACATCAGTCACCGTAAATAAAAATGGCTTAAACCCCATTTGCAGATGAGGCAGCGAGAGATTAAGTCATTTGTTAAAGGTCACACAGAGAGAACAAAGAGAATGGTTCCTTAACTGAGAAAGATATTGATGTGACTTGATTTGTGATGTTATTAATATAAATAAAGCTTTTGTAGCTCAGAGGAGAGATTGCTGAGAAACAAGGCACCCAGCAATAAACAGTGAAGAGCCTGGAATATTTGATAAGCATATACTAATATGGACTTGATATATTGATGAATTAGAACCAGATATCATTTGCAAAATATGAGTTGTATAACTCTCTTTATTGTAATTTTATGCTTACCATCCAAACTTCCACTAATTCATTGGTTTTCCATATAGTTTGCCAGAATCCAAACCCCCCTGCTTTTTCTCATTAAAGTATGCTGCAATTTGAGAGCAAAACATTCAGTGTCTAGTAAGTTTGTTGAATAAATGAATGAATGAATAAGAAAAAGACACTAGAAGAAACAGAAGAGCAAAATTCAAAAGAAAAGAGAATTTTAAGGCACTGCCAAGGTCTGCAAAAAAGCCACAGAGAAAGACACATGAGAAAAGGTCACTTGATTTGGCAAGAAGTAGGTCATTGGCAGAATTTGGAGACACTTCTGTAATGTGGTGGTAACAGAATCCAAACAGAGGGGATTTAAGATAAGAATGAGTGGATAGGAAGTGTATGCAGCAAATGGCAACTATGTATTTGAAAGGACTGGCTGTGAACTGAGGAGAGAGAGAGAGAGTTCAATTTCTAGAAGGGAAAGCAAGTTCTACAAGTGTATGTGAAAGAGAGAGAGAGAGAGTGTGTGTGTGTGTGTTTCAGAAGCAGAAACTTGAACATACTTAGAGATAAAAGAGAAACAAACACTGGTGTATGAAACAGTAATAATTCTGACAATGCAATATTTGGGGTAGTTCATTTCCAAGGCTATGATGGTTGATTAGTGGAGAGAACCAGTGCTCTAATGTTTTATTCTTTAGTAGGTGGAATCACTTTGTAACCCCAGTGCTTAAAATAGTTCTGGCATATGGTAGGCATGTGGCAATATTTGTTAGATAATGCAGCATAATGCTTGGCATATAGCAGGAATGCAATGTATATTAGTTTTTTCTCTCACTCTTGGCTCAATCATCCATTCTTCATTCTTATCACCTGATTCCATGATCTGCAGTGGTAGGGCAAGAGAGGATAGTGGTTTGGGGACCTTTAGCTCCCTTATTTTATATTAGTCCTCTTGAAACTGAAATGGCATACATGCTTTAAAAGCAAAGCTTCATTACCTCTCAAAATAAACACGAACATTTTAAGTTAAAAATGCATCATCAATATTTCATTTTACTTGAAACATTTTATTCCTTGAGTCCAAAAAAAAATACTCCTGGTTTTTCTCCTCTGCTTTTTATCAGTTTATTCATTCAATAAGTATTTGTTAAGTAACTGTCATATACCAGGTATATGACAGCTCTAGGTGTTGAGAGGTAAGTACAATTTTGAGCTGGGCACGGTGGCTCACGCCTGTAATCCCAGCACTTTGGGAGGCTGAGGCAGGTGGATTACCTGAGGTAGGGAGTTTGAGACCAGCCTGACCAACATAGAGAAATCTCGCCTCTACTAAAAGTACAAAATTAGCCTGGCGTGGTGGCGCATGCCTGTAATCCCAGCTACTCAAGAGGGTGAGGCAGGAGAATCGCTTAAACCCGGGAGGCAAATGTTGCAGTGAGTCAAGATCGCGCTGTTGCACTCCAGCCTGGGCAACAAGAGTGAAACGTGAAACTCCGTTTCAAAAAAAAAAAAAAGTAAGTACAATTTTAAAACTTCTCATTCTAATGGAGCTTATATTCTAGTGGGAGAGACAGGCACTGGACAAGGTAAACTAGTAAAGTGTACTGTATGTTAGAGAATAAGAAATATTATATTAAGAAAATAGGCAGCATTATTTGGGGAGAGATTGTGATTTAGATAGGATGACCAAGAAAGGCCTCGTTTAGAAGGTGGCATGTAAGTAAAGACCTGAAGGAAATGCAGAAGCAAGCCATGAGGATTTGTTAAGGAAAGAACATCCCAGGCAGAAGCAGCAGATAGATACAAAGGCCTTGAGGTGGGGATATATTTGGGTATATTTGAGGCAAGTGAAGAGGCTTGTGTAACTAGAGCCATGTAAGGGAGAGAGTAGTTAGGAGGTAGCACAGGCCCATCAGCCATAAGTACTTTGCTTTTGTTCTACCTGAGATAGGAAGCTGTGAGAGAATTTTGTACAGAGAAAAGATAATGCAACTTCCTGTCCTAACAGGACCACTGTGCTTGCTTTGTGGAGAACAGATCACAGTGAGACAAGGAGAGAAGCAAGGAGACCATTTAGAAGGCTATGTGATAATCTAGGAAAGACAGAGGATGGCTTGGTTCAACGTGCACAGGTGCGTGTGTAGGTGGTGAGATATGGTCAGATTCTGGAAGGCAGAACCAATGGGATTTGCTGATGGATTGGATATTAGGATGTGAGAGGGAGAATGACCGCAAGTTTGGGGACCTGAGCAATGGAAAGGACAGAGTTGCTCTTCTCTGAGATTTGGAAGGCTCTAAAGAGATTGAGTTTTGGAGAGGATGTCAGAAGTTCAAATTTGAACATTAATTTTGAGATGTCTAAATGGGACATCATTGAGAAATGAATAAATGGAAAAATATACAATATAAGAGAACATAGTCTGCTTGCTATACAAGTATTGCTTCAAGACTTGTTTCCAAGTGGAGACATAAAGTAACCAACTGGATTTTAGAACTTGAATTTTAGAGAAGTCTGGGATAGAAATATAAATTTGAGATTGTTCAGCACTTATATTTAAAGCCTTGAGATGATTCCTATTCTGCAATTCAAGCTCTTAATGTTGAAATACTGCAGGGCTCAGTCTTTGAACCTTTTCTCTTTTCTGCCTACACTCTGTCATCTCTTGTCCTTTCCTCTTTTTCTATATTCCTTGTCAAATCTGGTCAGAAAATCTGGAATATATTTGCAACTGACCTGTTCTCACGAAGTTTACTGTTATCACCCTGATTCATTTCTCTCGCCTAAATTATTGCAATAACCTAATAACTGGTCTTCTACTTCCATGGATATCTTACTTCAGTCTCTTCTCACAAGGTAGCCAGAACCTTTTAAAACTTTTAAATCAGACAGTTCAATTCCTCTGCTCAAAATGCTCCAGTGGTTTCCTATTTTAGCCAGAGTAAATGCCAGTTCTCATCATGACCTAAAAATGCCAGTCCTCATATTGGCCTAAAAATGCCCTACGCAATCTTATATTCTGATAACTCTCTAGCTACACCTATACTTTACTCTCTTGCTCTTACTGCTGCAGCCCCAGCTTCTTTGCCTTTCTCAGACATCCCAGGTTATTTTCTCTGCCTGAAACCCTGTCCACATATCTGCATCACTCTCTCTCAAACCACTTTGAGGTTTTCACTAAATGCCACCTTCTCTGAGGTGCATTTCTTGACTTCCCACTTAAAAAAATCAAAAACCTCCACCCCAGAACTCACTATTCTTCCCTGAATTATTTTTCTTCATAATACTTATCACTATCTAACATATTAATGCCCTATTAATGAAAGTATGGATCATTGCCTGTTTTGTTCTCTGCTGAATTCCCTAGCACCAAGAATAGTGTCTGACACATAGTTGACACGTAATTGTCTTTTGTTTTTGTGTTTTGAGACAGAGTCTCGCTCTGTCACCAGGCTGGAGTGCAGTGGTGCACTCCCTGCTCACTGCAACCTCCGACTCCCAAGTTCAAGTGATTCTCAGCCTCCCGAGTAGCTGGGACTACAGGTGTGCACCACCACGCCCAGCTCATTTTTATATTTTTAGTAGAGATGGGGCTTCACCATGTTGGCCAGGATGATCTTGGTCTCTTGACCTCGTGATCTGCCCATCTTGGCCTCCCAAACTGCTGGGATTACAGGCGTGAGCCACTGTACCTGGCCAATATTTTTTAACAAATGGAAGAATGAATAAATGGAATAAACATACAATCTAAGAGAATATAGTCTGCTTGCCATAAGAATGTTGCTTCAAGACTAGTTTCCTACCTAGACCCTCTTCCCTCAAATTTCCCTCTAGGCTCCTTTTACATAAAATGCTGAAATGCTCATAGATGGTACAGTAAGGAGTACATGCAGTTGGGGCTCAAGGGGGCCTCTTTAGGGCATACCTATGGTGGGCATTTATAAAAATGAGGAAAATATGGTTCCTGTGTTCAAGAAATTCATAGTCCAATTGAGAATACAGTTGTGTAAAAGCATGAGACTTGCATTAAAAGAAAACATTTTAAGTATTCACAACTTTCCCTTTGACTGCCAGTTCAGAGATTGGAGTTTTGTGAGCCTTGGGCAGCTGGCAAAAAAGCCTGTGGTTTTTGTTGATCTAATAAGGGTAATGAGGAGAACTGCAGATTTCAAAGAAGCTGGGCAAGTTTGATTGATTTACATTAGAAAGGGGGAGGAGTGTCTCAAGAAAGTTTTTCTTCTTGAAGAAGCAAGGCCAGATGGGAAAGGAAGGAACTGGGTGGTATTAGTAAGAGGAAGGAGTATGATTAACAAATAAGTATGCACTGACATTTTGGAAATAAGGTGCATGGGGTGGCAGGGGAGTGGGGAATAAAATAAGCTTCCGTAAGGATTAGAGAAAACCGAGTGAGCCAAAGGAATTGTCCTTTTATTCTTCTTAAAATATCTCAGTTTTAAGATTACTTTTTTCTTTTCGAAAGCATCTAAATTCCTTGATTGCAAATGTACCTCTAAGAACCTGAATGAATTTAGTGTTGCTCTTTGACTGTTGGAAAATGTCTTCTTTCAAAAGGATAATTTCAGTTTTACCTGTTTACTATACAGTAGTCCATCCTGTTAAAAAATTTTTGACAGAATACGTTTAACAGAGTTTAATTGAGCAAAGAACAATTCTCTAATAGGAAAACACTCAGAACCAGAAAAGGTTCAGAGAACTCTGCTCGATAATGTGGACAGACAGTATTGACAGTGAAGAAACAGAAGTGAAGTACAGAAATAGTTATATTAGTTACAGCTCTCAGTTTGCCGAATTTGAGCATGGTCTGATCAGGTATCAATCTGTGATTGGTTGAAGCTCAGCTTCTGTGATTGGCTGAGACTCAGTCATTTGTTACAAAATAATATACTATTAAATTAGGCTTTCAGTTTATTTAGGTACCAAGTTAGGTTGCAATTCCTTATGACTATAAGCAGCAAAGATCAGGGGGCTAAAAACTGTTCCTAGTTTTAATCAAACTGTGTCATCAGCTAGAGGAGAATGTTTGTGAAGGGATGAATTGTATCCAGCACTTGTACAAATGAAATCTGTGAATCTGTTTATACATGAAACTTACATCTTGTAGGTATTGTATTGTACTTTCATTAATACTTTCTTTTTCCCTTTTGCTGTTTTCCTTCTTATTTTATTTTTTGGCTTAAACTTGATGTTATGGTATTTTTATACCATAACAACTGTAAAATGTTATTAATATCTTGTGTTTTTCCCTTTTTACTTTTCATCCTTTTGTGCAAGCACCCATTAGCTAACTGATGAAACAGCTCAAGGGAATTCTGAATTTGGGATTTCTGTAACCATGAGTGGATTTATATTGAACAAATTGGTGGGTGAGGATATGTTATAAAAAATCTCCCCAATTCATTCTGATAATTTATTGACTAGAATACTGGGGCTCTGGGACTATTGTGCAAATAATCAGAAGATCCTGGTTGATTCTAAGGACAAGGAACTATGTTTGCAGTTGACTCTCTGAATTTGTGGGTTCAGTATCCACAAATGCACAACCAACCCTAGATCAAAAATGCATTTAAAAAATTTTTAAAAAGCAATATAAAGATTTAAAAAAATATATAAAACCAATACAATATAACAGCTGTCTATAAGTATTAACATTGTATTAGGTATTATAAGTAATCTAGAGATAATTTGAAGTATACAAGAGAATGTGCATAGGTTATATGCAAATAGTACACCATAAGAGACTTGAACATATATGGATTTATTATACAAGTAGGGGAAGGAGTCCTGGAATCATCCCTGTGGATACTGAAGGATGACTATAGAGGGAAGCATCATCATCACCACCACCATCACCACCATCACCATTCCCATCAAGCTGTTTTCTTCATTGTAGCAGCTATTATTTCTATACCACTTATGATGTGTCATGGACTGTTCTTGATGTTTCATGTACGTTGACTTGTTTCATTTTCACAACACTCCAGATAAACACTGTTATCATCTACATTTTATAGGTAAGGAAACAGAGACAAACAAAACAAAGTAATTTTCCTTGCCTTAGGTTACACAGTTCATGAGCAATGTTGCCACTACTCAAACCCAGATAGTCTGGCTTTACAGTATCTGCCCTTTACACTACCTCTAATGGTAAATGAGGGTCTAAACTTCATATTAATATTACTGTGGAATTAATATTTCTCCATTAAATTTAAAACTCCTTGAAGGCAGACATGTCTCTTATTCTGACTGGAATGCCTCTTGCTTTATGCACACTGGGTGCGAAGTTTGTATTTGCTGTGAAAACAAATGAATATGTTTTAGGAATGAAGCCATTAGCAAAAGAAAGAGAATGACCTGAATAACAAATTTAGCTGATTCTGAGGCAGATTCTACTTCCTGTGTACAGAAAATTTACAAAGAAGCCATGAATCTCTGGAACCATTCTGGAAACTAGGATTGAAGTATAAAATCCGTAAGTACTGTCTCTTCACTCCTCTGGACAAAAATCCTTTACATACTCTGTGCCAGACACTATACACACTGGGCACACAAAAGTGAATAACATCCATTCTCTGATCTCTTGCAAATCAGGGATACAGATTAATTTTAGAAAACAATACAGATTAGTTATCTCATAAATTACAATATCCTGTAATTGGAGCTATGGTAAAGAAAGTACAGATACTATCAACCACTAGTCAAAAGGCCTCTCTCAGAACAGGTGATCTTCAAAAAGGTGCTCTTTGCTTTGGGATGATGCAGCCTGAGCCACCTAATCTTCAGGATTTTTATTCAAGGCACATACTGCACAGCATATGCAGGAACTTTGCCAATGTGGGAGATTTTGCACCAAAAGCTGGCCTACTCAGCTAGGGGGTAGGAGGGAACTCCAGGGGAGACAGGAAAGTAAAGCTAAGGATTCTTCCTAAGGTGTAAGACAGGCCCTTCCCAACAGCCAAGTCTTTCCTTATGCATGCCCACGCCTGCAACAGGGTACAGCAACTGAAAATGCCCTCTGTGACCAGGCATAGTGGCTCACGCCTATAATCCCAGCACTTTGGGGAGCTGAGGCGGGCGGATCATGAGGTCCGGAGACCAAGATGATCCTGGTTAACACGGTGAAACCCTTTCTCTACTAAAAATACAAAAAATTAACCGGGTGTGATGGCGGGTGCCTGTAGTCCCAGCTTGTAGAGGACTACCTGCTCCCAAACCAGATGTTCCCGATAAGTCCTGCTCTTGCAAACGAAGCAGGGCGTTCCTTCCCTGTAAACAGGGAGGACAAAGGAGCCAGCTGCAAACAGCAGACCCTGGGGGCTTGTTTATGTGTAAACATCTTGAAAATCCAGAAAGTCAGGGAAAGGTCAGAAAAACAACAATGTGTCTTGTGACTTGGCAACATTCCACAAACGACTGTATAAAATAAAGCAGAGCGCGCCATTCGAGGCGGCCGCCAGGTTTGTCTTGTCTTGTGTTGTCTTGTGTGTTCATTCCTTTGTTTAGGAAACACGCATACCCCAACACAGCTACTCCGGAGGCTGAGGCAGGAGAATGGCGTGAACCCGGGAGGCGGAGCTTGCAGTGAGCTGAGATCGCGCCACTGCACTCCAGCCTGGGCGACAGAGCCAGACTCCATCTCAAAAAAAAAAAAAAAAGAAAAGAAAATGCCCTCTGTGTGAAGAAAGGCCCAGATAAATTTAACTCTGCCTCTCAGACAACAGAAATAGAAGAATTTTTCACTTAAGAGTTTGTCCTTTACCAAGTTTTTACTAAGCAATTACAGAAGTTAAAAAGTTACTTGTTTAGTAAATAGCCTATGTATTTAGAAACAGTTTTCTCTTCTAATGGTCTCTTTTCACCATTTTATTATGAAAATGTGAGAGTTATATGTAAGTTACAAAGCATAATTTTAAAATGAATACTTTTGAAAGCATTGCTCAACTTAAGAAATAGAATATTATCAATGCTATTGAAGATCGTTATCTGTCCCGTTGCATCTACTATTGTTTCCTTGTCTCTCCCCAGAAATACCCACTGATACATATTTTAAGTATTCTTCAGCAACTTTTTTTCACTGAAAAAATTAAAATCCATCCATGTAATACGTAGCTGTAGTTTACTCATTTTTCACTACAGTTTAGTTCTCCATTGTATGAATATGCTGTATCACATTTAATAATCCAGTATCTTATTAACAGACATTTGGTTTTTGCCTTTGCAAGCAATGCTGCTACCAACACTCTTGTACATGTCTCTTGGAAACTTGTGCAAAAGCTTTTCTAGAGAATTAACTTAGGAGTTAAAATCATGGATAGTAATGATTGTACCAATTTATTTTCTCACCTGGAGAGTAGGTTAGACTCTAGTGTTGTCCTAACCCAACCATGTGGGCATAAACTAGTATATTGTGGTTTCATTTGTATCTCTCTGGTTACTAAAGTGACATCATATTCTTTTCCAATGTTTATTGGGACATTCATTCATATTTTCTCTACTAAAATATAGCTGTTCCTATTTTTGTCTATTTTTCCGTTGGGTTATTTGCCATCTTCATCTTGATTTTTTAAGGAATTTATGAATATTCTGGTTACTGATCCTTTGTTAGTTATTTGTGTGGCAAAAATCTTCCTTCGGATTCTAGTTTGCTTGCTTTTTCAACTTTGTTTTAACACTTAAAAACAATCCCTGGGTGAAACAAAGGTTTAACCTTTTATATGTTTGAGTATATCAATCTTTTACTTAATGGTTGATGCTTTTTCTCTTTCCTAACCTGAAGTCACAGATATATTCTATCCTATTTTCTTCCAAAACTTACGAAGTTTTCCTCTTTAATATTCAAGATTCTACTTCATCTGAAATTAATTTCATATGGGGTATGAAGTAGCGATCCAATGTCATTTAATTTTTTTTTTGAGATGGAATTTCCCTCTGTCGCCGGCTGGAGTGCAATGATGTGATTTTGGCTCACTGCAACCTCCGCCTTCCGGATTCAAACAATTTTCCTGCCTCAGCCTCCCAAGTAGCTGGGACTACAGACGCCCGCCAACACGCCCAGCTAATTTTTGTATTTTTAGTTGAGACGAGGTTTCACCATGTTGGCCAGGATGTTCTTGATCTCTTGACCTCATGATCCCCCTGCCTCGGTCTCCCGAAGTGCTAGGATTACAGGTGTGAGCCACCGCACCTGGTGATCCAATTTAATTTTATACTCACATGGATAACACTTGTCCTAGCTTAATTATTGAATTGTCCATCTTTTCTAGCACTTGTTCTTCCTCTATAAGAAGATCTTGGTTTATCTTGGCTCTTCCATATACATTTTAGAATCATGTTGTCCAGGTCAAGAACTGTGAAGATGCTGAGATTTTTACCCTACTTAGGAAGCCAACAAGTTAGCTCTGTGGATGGAGTTCCATGATGCTGGAAGAAGACATGAACTCCTGGGTCAGAGATAAAGGACTTTACTTAAGGAAAAGCAAGCAGCGTGAGTTTTGTATTAGCATCAGTTCTTGTCTCTTTAGTTCCATGGGGGTGATTCAGATGGATGCCTGCATATACACTGTAATGGGTTGCATTATAGGAGAACCCTGAACTTGGGGAAACTGAATTGTTTATATTGGGCAGTAAGTATACCTGCCTTTTGCTCTGGAAAGAGACACTATCTTCTTTATATTAGACAATAAGTTAAACTGCCCTTTGCTGCAGAGGAAGATACCATATTGTCTAAGGCTGTTCACTATACAGACATCCCTGATAAGACACAATCCAGAACAAAGGTCAATCAGTGTCTCTCTTATCTTTTAATTTTTAAAGTATTCACTTATTACTTTAAAAATCTCTGTTACACCTGCAGTACTCCCACTTTTCATTCCTAGTAGCTTATTTTTACTTCATCACTTTTTCCCTTATTCAATCTTACCAGAGGTTTGTTCGGTTTGTTAGTGTTTCTAAATAGCAACATTTCATTTTATTGCTTCTCTACTTGACATTTGTTTTTATTTCATAACTTTCTGTTCTTTTCGATATTATTTTTCTTTTCCAACTTTCATTGGGTTCATTTATTGTTTAGTTGTGGTAGTTAAAACTTTTTTTATGATACCTTTCTCTTTAACTCCTGAATCACCAGAATTGTGTTTAAAAATTTGCAAACAGAAATAATTATTTTTAGCTATATTTTAATTTATGTGTTTTGATGATAAGCTCTCAGCTGCAAAAAAAAACAAATTTGAGAGGGCCGAACACAATACAAGTTTATTTCTTATTCATTCGAAGTCCAACATAAATGTTTCTATATATGACACAAAAAGCAAGTTCCTTCCCTTTGAGATTGCCAACATTCTCATTAGGTATCCCTGTGTGTTTTTGATGAAGAGGAAGGAACAGTGTGGAAGATTTCACAGGATATTCTGTGGTCAGGCCTGCAAGTACATGCGTCACTTCTGCCCACATTCATAAGGACAGAGCTAAGTCTCATAAATACAACGAGGGTGAAAATGTGATTTAACTGTGTGCCTAGCACAGAAAGGGGAATCAGAATCCCTGCCACATTTTCTGATGTAACAATATTGTGGTCATAACATGTGTTCTGTATGATACCAATTCTTTGAAAAATTTAAGACACAGCCCATTTTTGCAAGTGTTATTTTGTGTGTTGGAAAATAATGTATATGCAAGTGTCTGTATATCAACTAAATCAAAGTTGTTGATTTTATTGTTCAAATTATTTGCATCCTATTGGTTTTCCTTACCTACTTTATGCATTAATAACTAAGAGATATGTATTAAAAATTTCCCACAGTGTTGGTGGATTTGTCCATTTCTCCATAGATTTTAAAATGCAATTTATTTCGAGGCTATAATATTAAACAATGTAAATTTACAAATGTGATCTTTTTATTACATTCTTTATTTTTACAGAGTTCTCTTATTAGCATTTTTTTCCTTTAAGTAATATTTTGACATGATATTAATCATGACCATATTACTTTTTTTTTTTTTTTTTTTTTTTTTTTGGTTAAATTTGCCTGGTTCTCCTTCTGAAACTTTGATTAGCTATTTTGGACTTTCTCACACTATTCTTCTTGTGTCTTCAACTCTTTCAAAATATTTTCCATCTTTTTATCTCTATTGCTTTATTCTGTTTCTTCTTTTGCATAAGAACATTCCATTTTATTAATTCTCTACTCCATTGTATCTATGTTATTTAACCTTTATGTTGAATTTTTACTTTTAATTGTTATACTTTTTACTTCTAGGTGAACTTTGTCCTCAAATTCTGCCTGATTTACTGCTGATCGGTCATATTTTTACTTCCTTTCTTTTTAAAAAATTTTTTCCTTAAACATATAATTTATCTAAAAAATTTATAATATATTCCCTAAATTTGTACATTTCCAATATTCAAGTTTCTGTTGTTTATTATTTCTGTGACACTTGCAGACAATGGCTTAGTTCACATATGTTTTGTGATTTTTTTAAATTGATTCTGAAGTTATATTCTCAATAAAATACAATCCTTTGCACTTTTTTAATACCAAGCTTGTGGATTCATTTCTCTAGGGAGAATCTGTGTTTCTTTTTGCCACATGTCTGCGGACATCACAGGTCTGGAACTAGTTTAAAATGAGTCCAGAAAGGAAAAGTTTCAGCTTGTAATTTTCCTTACCGTGTAAACAGTGCAAATTTTGATCCTAAATTCATGTCTGGACTTTCCAATGGTACAGATTCTCAGGAGAGCCTTTTCTCCTACAGTTAAATCTCTGCCAGACAGTTTTGCTTGCTGCCTTCCTGTGTGAGGGGTCGTTTGTTTACTTATGTTGTTGTAGTGAACTCTTTTCCATATGCTGGCTTCTGTGCTTGGTAGTCACTAACAAAACTCTCTGCTCTCTGAAAATGCAAAGTTCCCGGCAGCCTGGATGTATAGGTACTCCCAGGGAACCCAGTTGCTGCAGTGCTCACTTATTTCCCTAAATTCAGATTCTTACTTAATTCCTGAGAGCCTCTTCCATTCATTTTAAAAGAGCTTTTAATATTTTATCTAACATTTTTTTCAATAACCTAAGACATGAATTTTTCTTTTTTTTTTTTTTTTTTTTTGAGACGGAGTCTCGCTCTGCCGCCCAGGCTGGAGTGCAGTGGCCAGATCTCAGCTCACTGCAAGCTCCGCCTCCCGGGTTCACGCCATTCTCCTGCCTCAGCCTCCCGAGTAGCTGGGACTACAGGCGCCCGCCACCGCACCCGGCTAGTTTTTTGTATTTTTTAGTAGAGACGGGGTTTCACCGTGTTAGCCAGGATGGTCTCGATCTCCTGACCTCGTGATCCGCCCGTCTCGGCCTCCCAAAGTGCTGGGATTACAGGCTTGAGCCACCGCGCCCGGCCGAATTTTTCTTTTATTTTTCCAACTTGCGTTTAAATACAGTTGAAAAATGGTACAGATATTTGTAGGAGATATCTTTTTTTTTTTTCAGTTTGTTGCCAATGTTGAGTGCCTTCATGAATTGTGGATCTCTTGAAGTGATTCCAACAATTGTCGGAATGGATAAACTTTGAATGGCAGATTGATTGGTATCACTATTATGAGACATGTGAAAACTCAAAGCTAGCCCTTCTGCTAAGTGACGCTGTTAGCCTCTGGGGTGTCATGACATTCTGTAGAGCTTGATTTTTCTCATCTCGAATTACGTTAGTTTATCAACTATATCTTCCCAAGGAATATGTGTTATAGATGTTCTAGGATGTATTAACCTTTTTGATCCCTAGGTATTGTCTGGGGCTACTTGAGCTCCTGCCAGTCCCTTTGAGTTTCTAGCAGTCTCATGTCATTACCCCAATATGCCATACTAATATCATTTTCCACATTTACTCTCATACAAAAGATTAAGAAGAATGGTCTAGCAGATCTTTTAACAGTCTTTCTGTCTCTAAAGCTGTTGATTCCAAAGATTAACTATTAATGCATTTTTCTTCTCTGGGCACTTATTCATTGAATGAGCATATTGTATCCAAGAGAGAAGCAGATGGATTTTACCAAGTTGCTTTGAACTGAAATCTTCAAAAGGAGTCACATATCTTTGTCAATGAGAAAAATCTTAAGAATTTGGTTCAAAATGACTTGGTTAGAGCTACTGATGCCATTCTAGGAAAATGGTTGTGATGATTTGAACCAGCCAAGGCCCTTTATAGCTCCAAATCCTTTTTGCTCATAACTATTTCCATTGTGTTTGTTCATCTCCTCACTTGTTTTCCATGAGCGCAATATTCTAGAGGCAACTTAGAGGTCAACTTAAGTGCCTCATGTCCTTTGCTTACTTTTTTTATCTTACATTTAACAGTGCGCTTTTGTCTTGCTTTATGTTTTCCATCCCTCTGTTTCCCTGCTAGTTTGAACAACGTGAAGAAGCAGAGCTTGATTTTACTTCCCCAGGATGCATACCCATAGAACACATCGAAAACAATTGCTTTGTTGGCTTTTTGACTGGCTTTGCTAATACCTGAAAGTATGGATCCCAACATGCTCTACTTCTGATTGTTACTAGCATGGTTCTGAATCTGACTTTAAGGAGAATGCTTAATGCTCAGCAACCCAGAGTTCAGTCTGCCTCTGAAGTAGCATTGCTTAGGCTGGGATGTTGTGTGCTGTTTAAAAAGCAGATTTCTGTCTCCACCCAAGTCCTAATGAATCTGAACCTCTATGAGCAAGAGGTCAGGGGATCTGCAGTTTTACGAAGCTGTAGTTTTAACTGTAGGGACTATTTCTCTGGAAATACAAGAAAGAGCAATTAATTTGTCTGGAAAATAGGGAAAGGGTTTGAAGAAGACATTACAAAACAGTTTTTGTTTTTGTTTAGTTTTCTTTGAAGGATGAATCAAATAATTGGCTGATGGGGAAGACTCGGACAGGATATTTCAATCCGAAGAAGTGGCATGAGTAGAGGTGCAAGAGTGAGGCTCCGTGGCATATTTTGAGAGCTGTAAATGGTCTAATGTGACTAGGTTGATGCCTGATACAAGGTGGGGGTGGAGATAGGAATCACAGAAGGTGGGTCTGAAAAGCAGATTAGGACTGAATTGGGAAAACTCTTGAGTGATAAAGAATTGCATTTTATTTCATAGGCAATAAAAGCCATCAAAGATTCATGATAAAATGTAGGAAGATTTTCATTTCATAATATAACTCTGGGCAGGGCACAGTGGCTCATGCCTGTAATCCCAGCACTTTGGGAGGCCAAGGCAGGCAGATCATGAGGTCCAGAGATTGAGACCATCCTGGCTAACACGGTGAAACCTCATCTCTACTAAAAATAAAAAAAAAATTAGCTAGGCATGGTGGCAGGCGCCTCTAGTCCCAGCTACTCGGGAGGCTGAGGCAGGACAATGGCGTAAGGCGGAGCTTGCAGTGAGCTGAGATCATGCCACTGCACTCCAGCCTGGGGGACAGAGTGAGACTCCGTCTCAAAAATAATAATAATAATTAATAATAAATAAATAATAATATAACTGTGACAGCAATGCAGGGAATGAATTCAAGAGAAATGAAACTGGAGGCAATGACACCAACTGAAGGTTATTAGAATAGCGTGGAAGAATGATTTTAACATAGTAGCTGGGGAAATGGAGGAAAAGGGGATAGATTTGGGATCATTCATTGACTCAACAAATATTCGTTACTATTTCATGCATACTGAGCCCTATGGTAGCTGTTAGAAAATAACAAAAATCATGAACTTCCCAAGATGAATACAATTATGTAGTGTGTGTGTGTGTTTGCATACATATATATGAATACAAGAAATATTTTTTTACATAATAGTATTCTCTTTGTCTAAGAAATATAAATACTTTTGCTTTTCTTTATTAGATATTACTTTTTAAAAGTGTCTATAAAATAGATAGAACATATTTTTTCAATTTTTGTAATTAAAAAATATATATGATTTTTCCTCCAGGACCCTAACGAGATGACAGATTAATAGTTCTTGTTTTAATCACTCTGTTACATAGTTGTTCAATCATTTATTACATGTTCAAGGTCAAATTCATTATTTCACTCCTTTCCAAACTTTCTCTTATTCTTTATCTTTTATTTGAATGTTTCATAGCTATCCCCTCCAACCACATCTAAGCAGTCACCAAGCCTTACTGATTTTTTTAGCTCTTTATCTCTTTCATGAGGTTCATACTCATATATACATCTGCATGAACTCTTAATCTAGACTACCTGGGTTCAAATCCCAGCTTTCACATTTGCTGAGTGCATCCCCATGAGCAAATTATTTAACATCTATGATTCTCAGTTTTCTCATCTGTATAATAGAATTAATATCAGTTCTTAACCCATAGGGTTGTTGTGAGGATTAAATGAGATAATTTCTGAAGGGCACTAAAAGTAATATCCAGAGAATAATTAGTGTCAGTTATTATTTGGATTATTTAGGAAAAATGAAAGGATTTTAGTCTTAAATGATAAAAAATGTAACTTCATGAAACCCTTAAGAAGGAAAAAAAAAAGTCTTTGTTGCTTAGTTACCATAGAGAAGGTAACTGTTTATTGTGTTTTGATCCAGGGATAAAAATGATGCAAAACAATTAGAGTTTCCAATAAGAAGCATAACTGATATCCCAGTCATGTCTTCGGAACTTAGCTGACAGTTGTTGAAACACAGGTTGATAAGATAAAGAGCAAACCTATGATATTTCTCAAGACAGGGCTCTATTGTGACTATGAGGACCATGAGGCTGTTTTCCAGGCATAATAAGTTATTTTGGATCTCTGGACTAGGTACTATGAGGACACATTTCTCATTTAATGTCTTTAACCATTGCTTCCATTTTCTTATTACTAAGCATAGTGAGATCAAAAAGTTAGCCACTTACAGGAAGTAGAAGCCTGGAATACAGAGTTTGGCTACATCCTCTCACTTGCTAGTGAGTCATATTGTTTATATCCTTTTAATTTCTTGAGAACTGCAACAACAACAAAAAAAAGGTAGTTAGGATTTCAAGGTTTTTGTGATCTTTTCTTTCTAGATAGAAAATATAAGTGGATTTAAGAGAAACAGGTGACTACATCTCCCCACTGTCCCCACTGAGAGAGTAAATGTGTCACATGGTCCGATATGTAAATGTCTACCTCCTCTAGTGATAAAGATGCCAGCTGATTCACGTATCTTTTCAGATTCTTACTATTCTTAGAAAAACTAATTTTTCAGTGTTTACTGTGCAACAGTCCTTGTTCCAGGTACCTTACAGATTTCAATGTATTTAAAATGCACAACAGTCCAATTAGTCCTAACAGTAGATATTATTATTATATACCCTTTTGTAGATTAAGAAACTCAGAAGTAGACTAAGCGATTTGCTCTGGTAAGCAGCAGTTTGACATAAAAGTCCATGAGCTTAACCTCGATGCTTTAGTGTATGTTGGTTACTTTAAAAGAATTGATAAAATAGTATATTATGATAATTAAGCATATGTATGTGTTTTAAAATAGCTTGAAAAATATATATAAATAAAATATAATAAGTGCCTCATTACATATCTTTTTTTTTTTTTTTTTTATCTCGCTCTGTCGCCCAGGCTGAAGTGCAGTGGCCAGATCTCAGCTCACTGCAAGCTCCGCCTCCCGGGTTCACGCCATTCTCCTGCCTCAGCCTCCTGAGTAGCTGGGACTACAGGCCCCCGCCACCTCGCCCGGCTAGTTTTTTGTATTTTTTAGTAGAGACGGGGTTTCACCATGTTAGCCAGGATGGTCTCGAGCTCCTGACCTCGTGATCCACCCGTCTCGGCCTCCCAAAGTGCTGGATTACAGGCTTGAACCACCGTGCCCGGCCACATATCTTTACTAAAGAGTGTACTAGAGCATTATGCTTTTTAAAAGCACTTTATATATGTTATCTCATTTGATATTCATGAAAACCTTACAAGTAAAGCAAGGAAAAATCCTTTTGTCCCCATTTTAAAATGAGAAAATTAGATTCAACAAGATTAAATTATTTGTTTAAGTTTGCAGGGTAAAGTTGGGATAAAAATCTAGATCTGTCCAGCATTCTTTCCGTAAGACCATCTTCTTACTTCTATAAATAGTAACAGTTACTCTTTATAGTGCCTTCACAGGGTAGAGGAGGCAGGAAACGAAATGTGACTTTTTTTTTTAATGAATTTTTACTGAATCATGGAAAAGTGCAAACTAAGGTGGACACTTACTATTCGTATTGTATTTGATCCCAAACCTGACTTTTGAGTGAGGAGTTGTTGGATCATTTGATTTTATTTTTAGGCAGGAACTAAAAGATCCAGTCTTACCAGATCAGTTTCAAAAACTGCAGTTCTTCAAAATGAATATTTAGGAAATTAGACTCTTCTCTTCATTCACCATTACTGTTGTTGTTGTTGTTGTTGTTGTTAATCTTCCTGAGTAAATTTAAATGTGATTCTGAGAAGAATGGAAAATTATGTTTGATTTTATTAGAGGCCATTCCAGAAACTGATCCCTAGTTGTTTGTATCTGTTATTATTCAATGAGAATAGTTTTAATTTTCATAATACTACAACTACTTGTGATAATATCATAAACTAGGACAATTTATCACTTCTGCTTTTTTTTTTCATATTTACAATATCTTTCAGAAGTTCATCACTTTGCTGTGCTATACACGGTGTATTAATCAAATTCTAGATTTACTTTATTCCAGAACCAGCCTTTCCAAGTTGCTACTTAGGTTCAGTGGGCCACGTTCCCTCCAGGCATGGTGCTTTTCCAGAGGTTACTCTGAATGAGAGGACAATAGATATGTTCGAGGTTGTTTTAGAAATCTGAAAAATAAGTATTGGAGAAAATGGATAAATGAGATGTACAGAAAGGCAAATAAGTGAAGGTGGGGATTGGAGAGTAGCTACAAAACTAGAAGTATTTTGCTGATTTTCTCTTTCTGAAGAAAGTCAGATCATTACACTCTCACAGGGCTTGAAAACATGGCTCTGACTGGCAACCAGGGGTAGACACACTGTGAAAACATTTACTGCTCTTTATTCTTGATTTTAATTTTGACTACAGTGAAGCAGACCACAAAATGAAGGGAAGGTAGATTCATGAAATTACATAAACTTGGTCTATTTATTTTTTACCTTAATTACCTTGGAGCTATTCCAAGCATAATGAGAACCTCAATGGTCTTATAGAAAACAAAGTTTGGGCCTTGAGTTTAGGACCACATTCATTCATGTGGTAAGTGGTGGGCACTGGAGCATAACGGTGACAGTGGCTTTTCTGGTTGGTATTATGGTCCCATGTATACAATCATCCCGTAAAATCCTTCGCTTTGTAAAGTGAATGGGCCAATCTTCGTTCTCACATGTGCTTCTCAGGATGCTGCCTTTTGCAATTTTTTTTTTTTTTGGTTATTCTAATGGCTTTCTTTGATATTTACTGTATCTCCTATACAAAAATTGTGGTTGTTAAGGGGGCGTGGGGAAGAGGACTTTTAGCTGAGTGTGATTGGAAACGCACTCTTTCTCATCCGTATCCTCCCATTAGTCCTATGTATGCCTTCCTAAAAACCAAGGAAATTCTCCATTTTCCTATATTTTATTTAATTTTCTCTTTCTTCTTTGTGTTTTTATAGCTCTTGTTTCATACTCCTGATGTGGAATTTGATATCTAATATATGTTTCATGTCTCTACTGGTTGATAATCAGTTCTGTATTATATTCATCTTTTTCTTTTTTTTCTAACACCTAACAAAATCCCTCCTTACATATGGTAGATATCCAAAAAATGAATTAATGAGATCCTTATTTCCGTGTATTTTTCTTTACCTCTTTTTACAATGCACATTTTCTTATATATTACTTTTTTAATTAAAAAATGAGATCAAAGGCTGGGCGCGGTGGCTCAGGCCTGTAATCCCAGCACTTTGGGAGGCCGAGGTGGGCAGATCACGAGGTGAGGAGATCGAGACCATCCTGGCTAACACAGTGAAACCCTGTCTCTACCAAAAATACAAAAAAAAAAAAAAAAAAAAAAAAATTAGCTGGATGTGGTGGTGGGCGTCTGTAGTCCCAGCTACTCAGGAGGCTGAGGTAGGAGAATGGCGTGAACCCGGGAGGCGGAGCTTACCGTGAGCCGAGATCACGCCGCTGCACTCCAGCCTGGGTGACAGAGCTAGACATTGTATCAAAGAAAAAAAAAAAAAAGAGATCATATTATTTGAAGAAGAATATGCTAATTTCTGGATAATTCCTTTTTTGATAATGAGTATAGTAATCAACGATCAGCAGGCTCCTGAGAGACTTTTAAAACCCTGCCAGAAACAGATAATAGTGAGTCTCAGATGCGTGTCTGGAAGGAAGCTGATATTTATTGGTCATCATTCTCAGTGGCAAGGTCTGGCTAGATCCAGAAGCCCTGTCCTTGACTGGTATGTTGGTTAGCCTCTATGCAGTGGCTAGTGGGTAGGGTTGGTTATCTATGATGATGATAATGATGATGATGGCGATAGTTATGGACATGCTGGACACTGTACTTTCCACACGATTGTTTCTTCTAATTGTGTGGTGTAGGCCCAGAGAAGGTAAATGACTCTCCCAAAGTCACACAGCAAGAAGAGAGGGAGCCTGGCATTCGAACTCCCACAGTTTGACTCTGTCCCTCACTCTTAACCACAACATATTCTGTTATTATCAAGTTGTTTCCCTTTCTGGAAAAAATTAATGAATTGACGTGTTAAACATGAGATTGAACTTTTTCATGGAAGTAAGATTAGTATGAGGGTTATTTTTATATGTATTTTTAATGACCCTTTGCCTAACTTTTAGTAGGAGTGACCACTAATATATTTAACTTATTGATTAGTATACAAAGCAAGTATCAGCATGTGTAAATGAAGTAAGCGGGGCAACACAGTCATGAACCATTTTAAATTATAAGAAACATATACTATTTTATTATACTATTTGAAAGTTCCTGTCTTCTTTTTCTGTGCCTTAATTTTCTGCAAATCAGAGTAGGAGGTGATCATTTGTATCAGGAATATGGAATTCATACATGTTTTAGGAGGATATTTACAGGCATTCATCTGGAGAATTTTGTGAAAAATTGGATCACTTCACAGCTTTGTGCAATGCCCCCTTTCTTACAATAAAGCTTCCTATACAAAGAACAGGGAAGATCAAACTCTTAATCATTATGTTATCTTTCAAAAAATGAAGGTCTTTGTATGCTCAATCTACTATTTCATTAGCACTCATAACTTTATCTTAGACCCCTAGCTGAATTTTTAATCATTTGATTCTTTACCACAATTTCACTGTGTAGTATATTTTTGACCCTTAAAGTTTTATCGTTAATGGCATTCAAACTCAAACACACAACTTAGGTTGATTCTGTATCCAGATACCTGAAGCCTCTGATCTTGCTCTCAAATCCTACATTTTGCTTTCTAATTGCTTATAATAGTGGTTCTCAGTTGATCAGGAGTAATTTTGCCCCCCAAGGGACATTTGACAATCTCTGGAGACATTTTTGGTTGTTACAACCTGAGGAGTAAGGTGCTACTGGCATGTAGTGAGTAGAGACCAGAGATGCTAAATGCACAGGATAGCTCCCCACAACCCACCCCGGCTTCCTCATTATCCCATACAAAATGTCAACAGTGCTGAGGTGGGGAAACCCTGGTTTATAAAAACCTTTACTGGGAACATTGCTTTGTTACCTTTTCAACTACTACAGAGAATTTTTAGGTACTATATGAAAAGTTAATAGGTCTGATGTATAAGGAACTTATACATTCAAATAAAAGTTGTGTCTCAAAGTCAGAGACAGAGAGAGGGAATGGGATCCAGAACTAAGGTTGGGGGCTTAATTTTTTTCCAGCAGAGGAGAGACATTTTCCATAATGAAAAGAGGAAATAAGGACACAACAGGTATATGGGCAGATAATTTTGAAGATGTACAGATATAAATTTGAGGATGTTGGTACCTAATATATTCCATTTACTCTACATGATAGAAGTTGAGCTCATCTCTTGAGAGAGAGGTGGCAGTGGTGACCCAGGAGGTGTAGGAATAATGGACATTGAAATGGCCACTGTAGACACTGGGTGGGGCTATGTTGAAGTTCAATGGGTAGAGGCATCGTGGTTCAGATGGCTCATAACACTTGTGCTAGACACAGCCCCTAGGAGAAGGAGACTATCAATAAAAAAGCCAAAGCTCTTTTCTTGCCAAGTGGATCAGGGTGCAGAATTCTAGCCATATACAAGCACTTAAGGAACTAGTAGAAAATTTCGGAAAGGCCCAGTTGTAATGGCTGGACAAGGACAGTGGGGATTAATGGAAACTATTATAACCTAATGGTCCTGGGAGAGCCCAAACTTATGGTATACGACTGGTTCCTAATCCCACCTGCAGATGGAATTGGAAATCTTATTCATTCATTCATGTTTTAAGTATCAACTTCTACAACTACTAGATTAAAGCCTGACTTATTGTGGATGCCCAATAAATACTTGTTATTTAATAAATAGTATGCACATTGTTAGGCACTGAAGATACATACCTGCTGAAGAAAATAGACAAGGGACATGCCCAGTGTACTTTGAGACCCAAAGGAGGATCATCTGACCAGGCTTGAGAGTTCAGAGAGGCGATCCCAGTGGAGATGAGATTGGAGTTTGTGTTTAGTGTGCCAAGGATGAGGCAGAATTGCTTTATTTTCTTTAGAATAGTTTTGGGTGGGATAAAGTAGGTGGGATTGACACTGAGAAATTCAGTGTCAACCCTGGCCTTCTCCCACCAGAGAAAAGTTGCTCGAGGCAGGGAAATACAACAAAAGCTAGTAGTTTAAGGAGGCCTTACACACAGGGAGAGCTAACTACCTGCTTTATGAACTGCATCAAATACCACATATTTCAATTCCAAAGTCGAATGCTATGGAATTAAGAACAGTCAATTAATTCAAGAAATAGTGAAGTCCTGAATTTGGGGATGGAAGAGAAGAATTTTTCACTTGGTGTCATTACTTGAGTGATGTCACGAACCACTGCAGGTGAGCTGCTAAATATTTCCACCCTTGTTTCCTTTTTAACAGCATGGAATTTGTGTTGCCAGCCTCCCACATGATATGTAAATCAGTATTAAGGAAAGGACTCAGAATGCTACGAGTAAGGAGCGCTAAGTAAAATTTACTTTCCTATTCTAGATAAGTATTCAGCTACATTCTCTGGAAAACACATTTCTTTGGAGTAGTCCATAATTTAGATTTCAGATTATGGAGCAGAAATGGCTGTTTTTCTGATGAGACAGAATAAACTCTTGTTTTTTTTTTTTTTGTTTTTTGTTTTTTGTTTTTTTCGGAGACGGGGTCTCGCTCTGTCACCCAGGCTGGAGTTCAGCGGCACGATCTCAGCTCTCTGCAACCTCCATCTCCTGGGTTCACGCCATTCTCCTGCCTCAGCCTCCAGAGTAGCTGGGACTACAGGTGCCCACTACCACGCCCGGTTAATTTTTTGTATTTTTAGTAGAGAGAGAGTTTCACAGTGTTAGCCAGGAAACTCTTGTTCTTTTAGGCTTGATATTTTTAAATTGCTAGACCTAATTCTTGCTAACATATCTTCGTACATTTGATCTGGTATACTTGCTACAAATAACCTGCTAATTATTAGAACCTTTCCTTAAGAATTATTAATGATAAATTCACTGGGCAGCATCTAATGCTTAAAATGAGGCTGAGGGAAAGGCAGTTCTTCACTGGCTTACACCAGATTCCAGAAATATATCTGAATCTAATCTGAGGAAAAAACTGAAAATGTATTCATTTGTAAGCATTTTGTGTTTTTAAGGTACTTTATCATGTATTAATTTAATAACTCCTCACAATGATTCTGAGTTAAATACTATAATTTACCCATTGTATGGTTTAGGAAACTAAGGAGGTTAAGGTAACTTGGCCTCAGGCCAGCAGCTACTGTAGCAGAGTTAAATCACCAGGGCTGCCTTGCTCACAGAAATCTTACCTGTACTAACCCCTTTATTGTAAGAAACTGCTCCCCAATCCCAACCTCCAACATTTGGACTGGTTGGAAACCACCTCATGTTATGTGACCTTAATCTCCTGGGCTACACTGACCTCAGAGGCCATCTGACAGAAGCTGGACTAATGGTGGCAACCCTGCCGTCCCAGGACTTGAATGAAAGAGGAGAGCCTAGTCATTTGGAATCTTTCGTCACGTTTTTACTAAGATGAGAAGAAGGATGGAGGATGGTGATGTAGGGAGAGACTCCTCTTTGCTGGTTGGGAAGTTTTTCACAGAGGAGGCAGGGGCCACTGAAGATTGTTGTGATATGTAGCTTGAGAGCTCTGGTCCTAGAGAAGGAAGCTGACATGCAGGCAAAAATGGCAATGAAAGAGAGGAACCCGGCAGCATTCCTACCCCAGGGCCAGTTGTCCTTGGTGACAACTGTATTTTTGTCCTTCCGCCAGTTTGCTTTCCTCAGCCAATAAATGTCTCATTTTCCTTTGTCTAGGCTAATTCTAGTTGGATTTCTGGAACTTCCATCAGGAGTCATGACTAACACAGCTGGAAGAGGCAGAAACTGAGTTCAAGTGAATTCTCTTACCTGAATTTCCACGCTATTTCCACCAAAGCACAATTTCCATCACGCCTGTACTCTGGGGGCCTCAGGTCCTACTGGAATCAACATGTCATGGTCATTTATACTGACAAGACCAGATCAGTTGTGCCAGCTGCAAGTTTCTGGCTTTCCCTCTTGGCTCTTATGATTTATGCTTCCTGATTATTCTAGACCAGTATTTCTGGTTAAAAAAAATTAATTTAAAAAGGTAAATGTCCAGGTAGACTCAGGATTAGCTAAGTTTGGAATTAAGTATGTTGCTCAGATTTGAACATTTGGAATTTGTTTTTTATCTGCTTTTAGATCTCAGATACCAGCTTTTCTCTCTTTGAGTAATCAAAGCAAAATAAGTGAAAATATGAAGGATTTTTTTCAAACATGGATTTTGACGGTCTCATGGAAGAGTTGATTTTAGAAATATAGCCAGTTCATTTTGGTTTAACTATATCCTTTGCTCCCTTTAGTCACTAGAATAAGATGACCCCTTCTTCCTGAATGACAGGAAACGGTTTTTCAGTTTTCTGAATACAGACATAAGCTACTGTTGCATAATCTATTCCAACCTCTTTCAAAATCTTTCTCTAATTCATCTATTTGTTTGATAGAACATCTAGGTTATTTCAATATTATAGAATGCTTGATCTTAACTCTTTATTCCTAAATAACATTACTTAAGAGTAGATTTCCACTGTGAAAGTATTCGCATGTTTATATACATGCAATGTGTATATTATGTGTAATTTAATACAAACTTTGTCTTTAAGAAATTGTGAGGTTTTTTTGTGTAGAAATAAGACACTGAATTAAATAACTTTCTTCAAGCTGGGTAATTCTGATTATCTTCTTCATAATAACTTTGTGATTGATAAGTTTTTCACTCTATTCAAATTGGAAGTGATTGGAAGTGAAGGAATTCATTTATAAAAGGTTATATAATGCACTCAACAGTTGCATATCATTAACATATTATTAGGATATATAATTTATGACAAGCAAATATTTCTGCATAGTTTTTCTTGATCATTTGGCTGTGGCCATTTTCATTGAACAAATTGGCAAAGCAATAATAAAATAATGACAGTAACAAATACCCATTTTATGTAAATTTTCAGTAAAGAATAGTAAAGACCAAACCAACCTGAGATCCATAAATTCAGTTAAGAAAGTGACAAGGTTATAGTGAAGATATATGAAAGGGCAAGTCAAATTCTGCTTGTGTGCTCATGGACCTGTAATGCTGTGTGACGGGATTCAGTGCCAAGCCGGTTTTAGCAGTCTTTCTTTTTTTCCTTACCATGTTCACAGCCTTGATTGCCACCAACAGAGGTAATACAAGGCAATAGAGGCAAGAGGCAAAACCAATAAAAGGGCAGTAGGCCCTTGCTTGGGTTTTCAAGTTACACATCCGCTCTGGTTTATGGGCTTTCTACGAGTATATGCTATTTCTTTTTCTTTGCCAAGTCACCTATTTCTCAAGTCTTGGCTTGGGTCATGTGGTAGGCAGGGAAGCATGCCACTGACTCAAAGAGAACTGTGTTTGTTTCCCTTGTTCTCTGATGTTTTTACTGTATAAGGCATAAGGAACCCTGCAATTACGATGCTTAATCATTTATACTCTAGGGCTAAGGAAGGGAAGGATTAGTCCCTCTTTTTTATTATTATTATTTTTCCTAGGGCCTTTCTGCTTTGCTAAACAGTTAGATTTCAAGATATTACTTAACAAAGCAATGATCTACATGTTGATGTCTGACATGCAAATAATCCCAAGAATAACTAGAAATTTTAAGTATATTTGAAATATTAAATTACTTAAATATCTGAAATAACACATAGAGATAAGAAATAGAATTTGTTGTAGAAGTCACATTGGTCACCAAAGAGAAGCAAAACATTGTGTGTAATATCTGCTGTGAACTTAGTGGATGATTTCGAAGAATTTGAGAAATCATTTCTTTCTAAAGAACTTAATAAAGGCTCTGAATAGCTGAAAACTAAATGAATAAAATTAAACTACTGTATTACACAGGTCAAATTTTTCCTCACTTATAAAACCCAAGTATTAACTATGCATCAAATTGCATCAATTGCTACATATATACCTTATGCATAATTTTAATATGTATATTTTTTCTTGCTTAAGTTTCACAGCAATATGCATGGATTAGGCATTACTATCCACATTTTGCAAATGAAAAGTGTAGAACTTAGAGCAATTAAGAAGCTTTCCCTCAACCTAGAGCTAGTAAACAGAGCCAGGATTTGAAGCTGGGTGTGTTGGCTAAATCTACATACCTAACCCTCATATTATAGCTTTTCCTTTGTGGGGTTTTTTCCAAAAAAAATTTTAAATCTGCAGTTTATATTTTATAAAAGTGAACTGGCTAAAGCCTTCATTCTTTCTAATTACTACTTGCTTCTGAACTAAAGCTATAAACTTTTGTTACATTTGGTGAGCATTTTTTAATTAAACTAGAAGATTAGAATACAAGTTCATGAACACACAGTATAAAACACTTTTTTTTTTTTTTGAGACGGAGTCTCGCTCTGTCGCCCAGGCTGGAGTGCAGTGGCTGGATCTCAGCTCACTGTAAGCTCCGCCTCCCGGGTTCACGCCATTCTCCTGCCTCAGCCTCCCGAGTAGCTGGGACTACAGGCGCCCACCACCTCGCCCAGCTATTTTTTTGTATTTTTTTAGTAGAGACGGGGTTTCACCGTGTTAGCCAGGATGGTCTCGATCTCCTGACCTCGTGATCCACCCGTTTCGGCCTCCCAAAGTGCTGGGATTACAGGCTTGAGCCACCGCGCCCGGCCAACACTTTTTAAAAGACACTGGCACACGCATTCTCACCTAGACAACAGATCATAGTTTGAAAATCTGTTTTTGTGGAAAGAATTGAACCCTAGCTCTTGAATTAGCTATCCCAGTACCCATGTTGAAATAGCTCAAAAACGTTCCTAGGAGAAATACTCCTAACTTAGTGGGAGTGGTCTTATGATAAAGGGTGAATTACTTTTGTTTTATGCATCATTCCTTTTTTTTTTTTTTCTCTCCTTAGTCACCTGTTACTCTTAGCCATTGGTAATGGAGAGGAAATGGTCTTACATCATTTTCCAGCATGTTTAGTATTAGGTCATTGTTAGTGGATGGAAGGAAGTTGAATGCTTAGAATTTAAGTGACTTACTCAAGATTACAACAGTGAGTCATTTTCTCAGCCAAAAAGAGAGCAAGGAACTTCCTGGATACAAGCGTGGTGTGTACTGGCAGCTCCACCTGCCCTTTCTTTATTGCTGCCTCTTCAAAACTATGGGCTTTTTGTGAAGGCCAGGTGGGTTTGCTCTTGAGTGTGACCACCACTCTGCTCTGAGATGCCTCAACTTGAATGAGGATTTGTTTTGATGGTTGGCATATAAGCCTCAGAGTTTTATTTTGAGATGTTAAATCTAAAAATGAAGATTACATGTTGATTTCTAATTTCTTTGAACAAATTTTGCCCTAAAAGTTTATTGTAAAAATTAACCGGGCATGGTGGTGGGCGCCTATAATCCCAGCTACTCAGGAGGTTGAGGCAGGAGGCGGAAGTTGCGGTGAGCTGAGGTTGCGCCACTGCACTCCAGCCTGCGCGGCAAAGCCAGACTCCATCTCAAAAAACAAACAAAGTTTATTGTTCCTAAAGGACAAAGTCTTTGAACTTCAGGCAGTCGTGAGTTGAGGTGTGGGTATAAGGAGTGGAGACAATGTGCCCCACTGCTCTCTTGTTTTGAAACATAGTTTATAACCATTACCCATTCAATTGGTATGATGTAGTATTTCAGGATTGGCACTGTTAGCTCTGACTCACACAGGTATCACTGTTGTCTGGACATGAATGATTTCTAGAGTTCATGTCTCATGAAATGTGTTTTTATTTGCAGGGCTTTAGAGCTTCGAAATTAATTCTACATTATACATTGATGATTCTTTTGTCAACTTTGTTTTTCTCTGTCTGTTCCTAATTCTATCTACCATGTAATTTCTGTATAGTAGTTGTTTCCATCACAATTTTTTCCCATGAACTGTGAATACATTTAGCCTTGCTGACCTATACTTCAGTATCTTTCTTGAGACAAGCCAGCGATGACCCCAGTTGGACTGGAACAACAGACCACTTTGTTGGTATCTCTTAATACAGCCAATACTAATAGGAAGATTTACCTTTCTTAAGTATCTCCTTTCACTTCTCCTTCACAGAACCATACAGGGACCCCATGGATCAACAATATTGCTTATTAAATAAAATTTAAACTTTTAATAACATTGTCTAAATTCTTCTGATCATTTCCTACTTTCCTTACATAATGACAGCCATTGCACATCAGAATCCAGGCCCTCAGTCCAGCAATGTGATTTTCGTTCCTATGCTCAGGTCATATGATATTCCTCAAAGTGGTTGCTCCCTCTACTAGTCATTCTTGAAATATACTTCCGCCCCCCAATTCCAATGACATCTCTCGCCTCCTCTAAAAATCATTTTCTGCTGTGGTGTTCTTATCTGCCCATGATAGTTATTATATTTATTGTCTTCAGAAAGTAGAAAACAGAAGAAGACCAAGGGGGTAACTGTAGTCAGTTTAGTTCTGTCTCATCATCACTTTCTATCAGCGATCCACGTTCTCCCAACCATACATGACAACTTACTTGCATCTGTAACTTTATATTTTGCCCTCTTTCCTATTACAAGAGGTGAATTGTACATTTCTTTTTTCTTTTTTTGAGACAAGGTCTCACTGTGTCCCCCAGGCTGGAATGAAATGGCACAATTATGGCTCACTGCAGTTGTTATCTCCCGGGCTCAAGTGATCCTCCCACCTCAGCCTCCTAAGTAGCTGAGACTACAGGTATGTGCCACCACACCTGGCTAATTTTTGTATTTTTTGTAGAGATGGGGTCTCCCCCTATGTTACCCAGGCTGGTCTCAAACTCCTGGGTTCAAGCAAGCTGCCCACCTGGGCCTTCCAAAGTGCTAGGATTATGGGTGTGAGCCACTGCTCTAGGCCCATGTTCTTATTTAGAGTCAAGGACTTGTGCATAGGCCTCATCCTCCCTTCTCTATTTAAAGTTCAAATACTTTCTTCCTGCAGTTATCACCTCTTTTTCTCCACTGCTATTGTTTTCACTTCCCTCCCTCCCTTCTTTCCTTCCTCCCTCCCTCCCTCTCTCTCTCTTTCTTTCTTTCTTTCCTTTCTTTTCTTTCTTTCTTCTTTCTGATGGAGTCTAACTGTGTATCCCAGGCTGCAACCTCCGCCTCATGGGTAAGTGATTCTCCTGTCTCAAACTCCCGAGTAACTGGGACTACAGGCACCCACCACCATGCCGGGCTAATTTATGTATTTTTAGTAGAGACAGGGGGTTCACCATGTTGGCCAGGCTGGTCTTGAACTCCTGACCTCAGTTGATCTGCCTGCCTCGTCCTCCCAAAGTGTTGGGATTACAGGTATGAGCCACTGAACCCGGCCTTGTTTTCTACTGGAGTTTTTCCATCATCATAGAAACATGCTATACTATTTTTCTCACCTCAAACAAAAGCAAAATACCTTGCAAATAGAGACAAGCACAATAAAACACCTTCCACGGTCCTTTTCTTTGCTCCCTTTTAACGTAAAAATTTGTCTACACTTGCTTTCTTCAATTTCTCTCTACTGCTCCATGGAAACCATTTCTTGTCATGGTCACTAAGTTGCTTAAGCAAGACTCTTCGAAGTCATCCTGGACTTCCTTCTTTCCTTTGCACTCTACAAGCTATGACTTGCAGGACACATTGGCCTATCATGTGTTTCAGTAAATAAAGTTTTATTGGAACACAGTCATGGCCACGTGTTTGCCTTTCTGTGGCAACTTTTGCATTACAATGGCAGAGTTCAGCCGTCCTAATGGGGACTGCATGGTCCTCAAAGCCTAAAATACTTACTATTTGGCTTGTTATAGAAAAGGTTGGCGAGTCCCTATACTAAAATATAAATCTTACAAAGGAAAGTGTTTTGTTTTGTTCCCTGCTGTGTCTCCAGTGCCTAGAAGAATACCTGGCACTTAGCAAAGCTTAACAAATACTTGCTGCAGAAGGAAAAAAGAAAGAATGAATAAGTAGTCTATGTCACCATCTTGTTCTTTACTCTCTCTTATTCAGTCTTTCTCGGTTCTCACTGTCCTTTCTCCATTTTCCATAAACTCTCTCCTCGAATTTGTTTCTTCCATTAAGCTTTTTCTTCATGCTCATCAAATTTCCAATAGGAGGAAAAGTCCTAAAAATAGCTAAACAAATTTTGGAAATATGATGCTTAAGTTAGAGAAATTTTTCCTTTGGCAATAGTAATAAAAATGTAATCATCAGTGAGAACACATGGACATAGGGAGGGGAACATCACACACCGGGGTCTGTCAGGGGTTAGGGGCTGCGGGAGGGATAGCATTAGAAAAAATACCTAATGTAGATGACAGGTTGATGGGTGCAGCAAAACACTATGGCACGTGTATACCTATGTAACAAACCTGCATATTCTGCACATGTATCCCAGAACTTAAAGTATAATTTTTTAAAAAGTGTTCATTTTTTTCTTCACTAGTACCTGCATCATTGAGTTCATTTTGGAGAGAAAACTGTCAAGAGAGAAATGATATTTCTTTTAATAGGTACTCTTGGCAATTTTTGCTAATAATTTTAGCATTTCTTTTACCACATAAAGTTTGATTTCTATAGAGTAATCCCCTTTTATGTTTTGTTGATTGGCACTTTTTATTATTGATATATAATACGCTTACTGTATCTACAGTTTTTGCTCATGAGACTATCCATAAACTAAACTCTACTGGCACATGCAGTTCTTTTGATTTCACAACTTACCCATGCCGTAGATACTTCCCATACTAACTTTGATCTCTTGCAGATGTGAAACAAAACCCTGTACTAAGTAAGTGAACTTTCACTGTCCTTACTTAAAACAAAAGAAAATAAATAAAAATCTCAACTGGATCTGATTATTCCTAGGTGACTAAAAATTCTGTGAACCTGTGGAGACTGGAATGTACTGGCAACAGAGAGCCTGAGTTATCTATTGAAATCTTGGATTCTGTTTTTAAAATAGGAGGTTAAAGCTCTAATGTGTCCAAAAATAATCTCAAGCATGGGTTATTACTGCTCCCTTTGAGGGAAATTCAAAATTGCATAATATCAGATAAAAATAAAAACATGTGGCTCTGAATATATAATTATTCCTGTACTATAAGTGGATGCATCAACGTTGACCTGTCAGAGATGTCCTGACAAGGTCATTTTTATGATTTGGTTTTAATACCAAGAGAACTTCATGGTTCTTAGGTCAATGTGATTTGCTGCTGCCTTATCATGAGTAATGAAGACGATACTTGACTCTTCTCTCTGTCACTAGTTCTGACTTCATTTATTTCACTGAATTCTGAGGTTTACTCCTAACAGGTCTCCAGTTTCACGTTCAACCTTCAGTCTCACTGATAGAGTGCTATAGCTCCTTAGTGATAATATACTTGGGTCTTATAATTAGTGATGATAGCAGAGAAGAGATTCCTGATGAGGATGTTTATTTCTAAATGTCTAAACAAATTTCTTAGTTTATTTTAAAATGCAGTATATGTAAATAATAAAAGTTTTGTCTTTACTAATTATGGCAGCCCTGAGTGCCATTGATGTAGCTTAGTTTTCTAATTACCGAGCTGGCAAAGACGACTAAGATACTGAAGAGTTAAAAGATTAATCCTACACCACATAATGGAAAGGATTAATTTTTACAGTTGGTTTTGTTTTGTTTTTGAGTTCCAATAAATTCTTTATGCTTATTTTGCATAAATTTCTGTATAGTACACAAAATAAACTAAATTTACCAAATCTACTAACTTTGTTAAATATATTCATTATTTTTTGTGAAATGGAACCTGCATTTTACCTGACAGCATGATATCATTGAAAGAAATCAGGTCCTTGGAATCAGGAGATCCAGTCCTGAAAAATCATTCTGTTTTGTGATGTTAAACAGGTCATATAACTTCTCTGAGACTTGGTTTCCTCATCAGTAAGAGGACAAGGTTGCATTGGGGAATCTCTTTTCCCTTCCAGCATTAATTGTCTCACACTCTATTTTAGGCCTCTGGAGTGTGTGTATGGAAACAAATTCACATGCTGAAATCCAAGTATAAATTCCTACTTCTCTTTTTTATTGCTTACTTACAACATTTCCTTCAAAAGAAGGATAAAATTACATTTATTTAGCTTGTTCATCTTTTGTTATCCCAAAGGCACACCCAACCATGGAGTCAGTGAGAAAATGTTCAAACATTTGTAAATAATCAGTTTTCCTAATGTGAAGGCTGACTCAGCAGAGTCCTAATCAGGGCAAGGCAAAGAAAACAGTCCAGCCTTTAAGAGATCCAAATTTGGATTCTTTGTTAACTTTAGCTTCTTGATTTCTCTTTCTTCTACAGCAATGTTTACAATGTTATAATGTACAGCAATGTTACGTAAAAGAAGTGGAGAAAGATAACGCAACTACCTCATTGACATATAAATCTCAGCATAATGATTTAAATACTGTGACTTTATAGTAGGCTGATCACCAAGCAACGTGATCAGGCAACTTGACCCAATATCAGACTGCACAGACTACAAAGGGTAACCTGGTGTGCTGGGTGCTCAAACTAAGCCTATTGCTAAAAACAACTTAAAATGCAAATTGAAAAAAAATGAATTGTGTGCCTGAGCTAGAAACTGTAGGCTGTAAATTAAATGAAGGTGGGGACCTAGAGAGGTAAGCCAAATATCAGAATACATCTTCTGAGAGTATTTCCTGCCCCAGAATGAACTTGAACTTTAGTCTGTATATCTTTGCAGTTTTATGGGGATGGAAAACGAAGTCTAGGGCTTGCCTAGTATGGGAAGCTTAATAAGAGACACACCCTCTATAAAGTAAAGACACTAGAGAATTATATCCTTAGTGTAAGGGTGAACTACAAATAGACATGCATGGCCTGTGCACATTGCCCCTCTCTAGGTATTTCAAGGAAAACTGCCTGTATTAAATCTCGGTAATAAACAGAGTTGAGAAAAAAATCCCCTGAGAATGTCTAACCGTAAACTAACTTTCATATGTATTTGAAGACAGAATTACCATTACCTGTGGTGGCTTGAAAAATCTTAAGCCAAGAGTTAGTTTCAAGTGATCTTAGGCTGATAATATAAAGACACATGACAGAAACAAATGAAAATCCCTTCTATTGGAACCTGTCTTTTTCCCAGGTCTTAAAGAGTTTTCATTAGCAGAGCCCTCCCAAAATGAGCAGCTCATTGCATATACATACACACACACATACACACACGCACACACACACACAATATATGTATGGATTGAATAGTGGGTTAGACACTGCTCACAAAAGAATATAGTAGCTCTGAAGATACTATCCAAAATGAAGTTTGGTGAATAAAAGAAAAGGAAAGAATAAAGGAGAGGTTAAGAGACTTGGAGACTAGTATGAAGAGCCACTAACATAAATCTAATCAGTGTTGCAGAAGAAGACAGAGACAATAGACAGCAGCAGTTTCTAAAAAGATAATGACTGATCTAATAAAAGACACCAATCTACAAAATCAGGATGCTTACAGAAGCCCAAACAGGATGACTAAATCTATAGAACAAATCTATACCTAACTATATCATTGTGAAACTGTAGAATACCAAGATAAAAAGAAAATATGAGAAGCAGCTCTAGGGGGAGAATCATAAGTTATAAAGTGTACTGAAGAATCAGGTGGTAAGCATATTGAGGCTGTAATAATGGGAGTTATGAGAAAGGAGAAAGAGAAAAAAGAGATTCAATAGGTTTCATGTTTACCAACATCCTACTATGTACCAGGAGGCCTTGATATGTACCAATCAGGTTTTTGACAATCCTATCATATGGATGTAAGTATTATAGGTAAGAAACTGGAACTAAAAGACTAATTTTTCACAATCGTAAAGCCAGCAGTGGTGAAATTGGGTTTCACATCCATGTCTATTTGCCACCAGAGCTTGTGCTTTTGTTTTGTTTTGTTTTGTTTGTTTGTTTTACGTAGAAGGAATAAGAGTAATAAGCAAGCAAATGAAATAAAGAAAGAAATTCACTGTAGCATCTTTTATGAGGCCCTAGCAGTCACTGGGAAGGACAGAATTCTGAAGTTAACCATATCCTGGATAAACTTAACAAAAGCACAGAGAATTCTTAGTATGACAGATTTAGCATTGTAGGTTTCTGACATACGAGGTTAGCCGCAAAGGCAATGACATATATTACTTTGTAATGAGGATAGTTAATAGTAAAGCCTATGCTTTTTCTTCATCCCTTAATACAACAAATGTATACTAAACTCCCAGTTGGGTTAAGAACTGCATTCCTCCTTTCATAGACAGTCTACTAGGAGACATGGATCAGCAAATAAGAAATTACAAGATGTTGAATGTTAGGTAGAGGCAAGTGGGGGTACTGTGGAAAACATGTCAAAAGCAGACAGTTTTGTTGGGGGGTGGGAGGTGGGAAGACATGTTCAGAGAAGGCTTGAAGCCTGAAGGAGAGTGGTGAAAATTAAATGTTCCTAGCACAGCTTTGTGTTGCAAGGCTGCTTTGAAGAGATAAGATGGAAGAAAATGGAACCCGTTACCCAGCATCTTTATTTCAACAAGGGCACAACTTGCTCCCCACTAGTGTTCAGATAACATTTGGTGGGAAGGGGGCTGGCCTCACAAGAGACTAATTACATGAGACGCCAAGAGTGTCTTAGTGAAGAATGGATCCTAAGGGAGCAGGTAGACAAGGTTTTCCCAGTTTTAAGGCTCTAGGGATGATGGGCTGGTGGGTTTTTTGAATATGAGGAGGCATCCGTTACTTGTGTAACTGAAATTTTTGTTGGTATTTGTAATGCCCACTGCCTTCTAAAGAGGCCGGCCTTTGGGAACAGGAGGAGAGGAGCAATGAAGCAGGGAACCCTGGAGGGGAAAGAGGGAGACCTTTGGGAGTAATGTGGCAGGAGAGAGGAGTCTGGAGAAGAAGAGAAATGGTGAAACGTCCAACAGGAATTTTCAAGTGGTCATCTGTGGGATATGGGTTGTTAACTTTCTTGTCTTTTGTTTCCATAAAATCTTATGTAAATTCCACGTTTCTTAATAATATCTTTTTGTGAAGTGGATTAATTATTTTGAGGGCAAAGCAGATGTTGGAAAGCTCAAACAGAAGGACAAGCGGACAGGAAAATTCTGGATCACCTTCGCCCATGACCTGCTGGGCCTCCAGTAGCCCCCAAGGATCTCTTAAGTCACCAAGGATATTTTTACAAATCTGGGGAGAGGATGGTGAAGTTAAAATGGCCCTTGAGTTAAAACTGAAAAGGGTATTTTCTCTAAAATCTCAATGGGACATCAGGATAGAACTGCTTAACCTAGATGCCAAATTAAGACACAAACTGGGGCAAAAATCATTCTTCCCTCTGGCCAAACGCTAGGCATGCATTGTGGAGCAAACTCACCATGGTCCCTTGCACAGCAAGCCGTAGCACAAGCTCTGGCAGAAGAGCTTGTCGGGACATCCACTTTGGGTGTTTGAATTTGCCATTTTTAGCCTTGTTTTAAAAACAAGAAAATATCAGTACAGAGAGATTAAGAAAGTTGCTCAGGGTCACTAAGGAAGGAAGTGACACAACTGAGATTTGAACCCAGGCTGCCTAACTGCAGAGTCAGGCTCTTCACCACCATCCTGGATTGTGACTAAGAGGGTAGCTTCTAGAATCAGACACCTGAGCTGATCTCAGGCTCCACCATTACAGTTAATAGACTGCAAGCTCCACTGACGTATTCTACCGGACAAGGCAAAGAGAATTTCTGCTTCTTTCATCACCGTACACTCAGCAGCTCTTACATGGTAGGTATTCAGTGAATGTTTGTAGAATAAGTAAAATCAGATGTATCACCACATACATAGGATGTCCTCACTAATTCGGACTAGAATTCTCAACTCTGTACAAGTCAGTAGAATGCACAAGCCAGAACAGGGGTATTTAAAATTGTTTTGCTTTAGAAGATGAAACCTAATGATTGCTAATAGACTCACAGAAATTAGAGAATCATGACACAACACCTTTATAGATGAGCACACAGACTCATAGTGGTAAGGGACTCTCCTAAGGTCACAGCACCAGTAAGGGCCAGAAAGGTGCTAGTGTAGGCAAACTGAGAGACAGAGGGGAGAGAGAGAGAGAGAGAGAGAGTTGGAAGTTCAGTTCCAACCAGCTTTTTTCAAATGTAAAAATCACAAAACCTAGAAACAATTATCCTAATTTCAGCATGTATGTTTGGGAATATGGTGGCTCCATAGTCTCTTCTTTGCTTGAGGCCCTGAAAATCTGAATTCTGCACTGGCCAGAACCAGGAACTGAACTCAGCCCCGCCTCTGACTGCTTGTTGTTTTCCTCCCTTTTTGCCACGTAGAGCTATTGGACCAGGGCCTGACATACCGAGGAAATGCTGAGGAAGGGGTGGGGTAGGAAGAAGGAATGTGGATGACCGGATCCCAGCCCATTATTTCTTTTTTGATGCTCAGGTAGGCCACAGGTGACGTAAGGAAGAATTGGACTCATTAATCATATTCACTGCCTTTGTCACATGTCCTTCCTCCCTTTTTCTCTAGCTTCTAACTTCCCTCTTCCTCCCCTTTCTGACTACTACAGAAATTTTACCCTGGAATTTCAATCATGTTGCAGGATCACTGTGAACCTGATGACATGGAGTAAGCCAATGCAATGCATTTTCTGTTGGTAGCTCAGAACCATGGTATTCTGCTACTCGTGAAGTATTTCTCATCTTTCTTTTCCTTCCTTGCTTGCTAATTTACTTCTCTTTTTAGGGGTTGTGAAGGACAGCAGAGAGACATAGAACACTCGTATTTTACTTTAGGGGACCACTGAAGGAGTGGTATTGACCCGCCCCCATTCAACACTCAGTCCAGCCAGCCAGCCCAGGAGGAAGTCATGTAGCCACCAATCTGTTCTGAATCACTGTTGACTTTTCTTTAGCTTTGTTTACAAAATTCATGACCACAGATAAATGGTACAACTCCTGGAATCAGGTTTTGTAGGGCTTGAAATGCATACAATTTAGGGGCCCTCTTTAAGAAAAAAAAATATATATATAAATATAATCATTTATTTGAAAATATTAAATGAGCACAGGACTTTAGAAGGTCTATAAATCAGATCCCTTAAACTACATTAAACTGGCTTAAACTATGTCAGTTTCAGGGTAAACCCATATCATCTGTGACATCGGTGACACAGAGTGGGTTTGGGAGTGCTTTTGACTTTTGCACTGCAAGTTTTTATTTTGTGACTATACATAAGCTATGAGGGCAGAGATAACCCTTTCCACTTTTCCAACGTTTAGCCACAGCTTCTCATGGTCCATAATTCATGGTCCATGAATTATGTTTGTGTCTATCAAAGGATCAGATAGGCAAGCATTGTGCTAGACTTGTGGGCTTATTATTACTAAAAGGGCTTTGAAAATAGCCTGTATTGGAAGTAGTACGGACATAAAGGGAAAAAAAGTCAGTTCTATTTGGGGCAGAGGAAGGGTGATGAGTAAAAAAGAACTTCAAAGACAAGTTAACCCATAAATTGAGATTTGCATGAAGAGTGAAGGTGTGGGAGTGGTGTTGAAAGGTATCTCAAGCAGTGAGAACATGAGGTAAAGCATGGAGGTTGAAACCACATAAGGAGATTGTAGGATTGTAGGTAGTTTGGTATGGGTGAGGTATGAAGCACAAGAGGAAGAGGTGTTGTGGGAAGTCAGGGACCCCGAAGGGAGGGACCAGCTGAAGCCCTGACAGAACAACATAAATCATGAAGATTTCATGGACATTTATTGGTTCCCCAAATTGATACTTTTTTTTTTCTTTTTTTTTTTTGAGATGGAGTCTTGCTTAGTCGCCCAGGTTGGAGTGCAGTGGCGAGATCTCAGCTCACTGCAAGCTCTGCCTCCCAGGTTCATGCCATTCTCCTGCTTCAGTCTCCCGAGTAGCTGGGACTACAGGCACCCGCCACTACTCCAGGCTAGTTTTTTTTGTATTTTTAGTAGAGACGGGGTTTCACCGTGTTAGCCAGGATGGTCTTGATCTCCTGACCTCATGATCCGCTTGTCTCAGCCTCCCAAAGTGCTGGGATTACAGGTGTGAGCCACCGCACTTGGCCAATACTTTTATAATTTCTTATGCTTGTCTTTACTGCAATCTCTGAACATAAATTGTGAAGATTTCATGGACATTTATCACTTCCCCAATCAATACTCTTGTGATTTCCTGTGTCTGTCTTTACTTTAATCTCTTAATCCCATCATCTTCGTAAACTGAGGATGTATGTCACCTCAGGACCCTGTGATGATTGTGTAAACTGCACAAATTGTTCATAAAGCATGTGTGTTTGAACAATATGAAATCTGGGCACCTTAATAACAGGATAACAGCGATTTTCAGGGAACAAGGGAGATAACCTTAAAGTCTGGCTGCCTCTGGTCCAGGCAGGACAGAGACTATATTTCTCTTATTACCGAAAATGGGTAAGAGAAATATTGCTGAATTCTTTCCCTGGTAAGGAATATTAATAATTAACAGCCCTGGGAAAAGAATGCATTCCTGGGGGGAGCCTCTAAAATGGCCACCCTGGGGGTGTCTGCCTTATGCAGCTGCAGATAAGGGATGAAACACGCCCTGGCCTCCTGCAGCACCCCCAGGCTTGCTAGGATTAGGAAATTCCAACTGGGCAAATTCTAGTCAGACCGATTCTCTGCTCTTGAACCCTGTTAAGATGTTTATCAATGACAATGCATGCACAATGGGACATGGAAGTTCATTAACAGGGAAGTTCATTAGTAATTCTAGTTTTGCCCTGACCTTGTGATCTTGCCCCGACCTTCTGCCTTGTGATCTGTTGTTGCCCTTGAAGAGTGTGATCTCTGTGACCCACACCCTATTTGTACACTCCCTCCCCTTTGAAAATTGCTAATAAAAACTTCCTGGTTTTACGGCTCAGGGGGCACCATGGAACCTGTCAACATGTGATATCTCCCCCGTAGACCCAGCTTTAAAATTTCATTCTTTTGTACTCTTTCCCTTTATTTCTCAGACTGGCTGACACTTAAGGAAAATAGAAAAGAACCTATGTTGAATTATCGGGGGTGGGTTCCCCCGATAAAGAGGGACAACTAGCAAGAGGTAAAGCTGAAAGGCAGAAAGATGGCTTCACAGGAGTTTGAACTTTAGCCTGTGAACCATGGAAGCCATTGATGACTTTAAAGCAAGGGTATAATATAATGTGCATTTTTATAATATTATTCCAGCCTCAACATGAAGAACTGACTGGAGATGCAGGCAGTGAGACCTTTTGACCCTATTGCAGTTGTCTCAGGGAAAGGTGGTAAGGGCCTGATCAAATGCTGTGACAATGGTGGTAAGCAGGGCCAGGTATTCTGAGATGAGAGAAGCTAAGAAGATGAAGTTCACAGGGATTGGTGATTGATGCATTGAATAAGGGACGGGGTTAGGGAGAAACTAGGGTAATGCTTCCAGTCCTGACATAAGCAGTCGGTTGGTTGGGTGGTGGTACCAGTCACTCAGTGGAGACCATAGGAGAAGGAGCAGGCTCTGTGGGAAAGGGTCTCATCTGAAAGTGTTGGATCTAAGGTGTCTGAGAATCACTCAAGTGGTAAGGACTAGTGAGTAAATAGATTCAGGGCTGGAGCTGAAAAGATATTTGAAATTGGGTTTGGACATTAATTATCTGTCACCACCCTGTAAGTGGTAGCAATTTAGATTACCCAGGGAGGGCCATCAAAGCAGGGGTTGACAAAGCTAGCAGAAGACAAGAAATAACCCAAATCATAGCTTAACTGAAGGAGATAGAGACATGAAAAATCTTTCAAAAGATCAATGCCTCTAGAAGCTGTTTATTTTTTTAAAATTAGTAAGATAGATAGACCACTAGTTAGACTACCAAGGAAGAAAAGAGAGAAGATTCAAATAAACACAATTAGAAATGACAAGGGGGATATTACCACTGACCCCACAGGAATACAAACAACCGTCAGAGGATATTATGAACACCTCTATGCATATACACTAGAAAATCTAGAAAAAATGGATAAATCCTTGGACACGTACACCCTCCCAAGACTGAACAAGGAAGAAATTGAATCCCTGAACAGACTAATAACAAGTTCTGAAATTGAGGCAGTAACAAATAGCCTACCAACTAAAAAAAAAGCCCAGGACCAGACAGATTCATAGCTGAATTCTACCAGATGCTCAAAGAAGAGCTGGTACCATGCCTACTGAAACTATTCCAAAAAATTAAGAAGGAGAGACCCCTCTATAACTCATTGTATGAAGCCAGCATCATCCTGATACTGAAACCTGGCAGAGATACAACAATAAAAGAAAAATTCAGGCAAATATCCTTGATGAATATTGATGGCAAAATTTTACACAAAATACTGGCAAACCAAATCCAGCAGTACATCAAAAAGCTTATCTACTACAATCAAATAGGCTTTATCCCTGGGATGCAAGATTGGTTCAACATATGCAAATCAATAAATGTGATTTATCACATAAACAGAACTAATGACAAAAACTATATAATTTCTTGATAGATGCAGAAAAGCTTTTGACAGAATTCAACATCCCTTTTTTTTTTTTTTAATCCTCAATAAACTAGGTATTGGAAGAATATACCTCAAAATAATAAGCCATATATGACAAACCTGCAGTCACCATCATACTGAATGGTCAAAAGCTGGAAGCATTCCCCTTGAAAACTGGCACAAGACAAAAATGCCCTCACTCACCACTCCTGTTCAGCACAGTAATAGAAGTCCTGGCCAGGGCAATCAGGCAAAAGAAAGAAATAAAGCCCATCCAGATAAGAAGAGAGGAAGTCAGACTATCCTTGTTTGTAGACAACAGGATTCAATATGTAGAAGATCTCCCAGTCTCAGCCCAAAACCTTAAATTGATAAACAACTTCAGCAAAGTCTCAGGATACAAAGTCAATGCTCAAAAATCACTAGCATTCCTATATACCAACAACAGTCAAGCCGAGAACATATCAGGAACATAATCCCATTCACAGTAGCCACAAAAAGAATCAAATACCTAGGAATACAGCTAACTAGGATGGTGAACCATCTCTAGAAGGAGAACTACAAAACACTGCTCAAAGAACTCAGAGATGACACAAACAAATGGAAAAATATTCCATGGTCATGGATAGGAAGAGTCGATAGTGTTAAAATGGGCATACTGCACAAAGCAATTTATAGATTCAATGCTCTTCCTGTTAAACTACCATTGAGATTCTTCACAGAACTAGAAAAAATTATTTTAGAATTCATATGGAACCAAAAAAGAGCCCACATAGCCAAGTCAATCCTAAACAAAAAGAACAAAGCTGGAGGCATCACACTACCTGACTTCAAACTATACTACAGGGCTACAGTAACCAAAACAGCATGGTACAGGTACAAAAACAAAGATACATAGACCAATGGAACAGAATAGAGAACCCAAAAATAAAGCCACACACCTACAACTATCTGATCTTTGACAAATCTGACAAAAACAAGCAATGGGGAAAAGATTCCCTATTCAATAAATGGTGCTGGGACGACCAGCTAGCCATATGCAGAAGATTGAAACAGGATCCCGTCCTTATACCATATACAAAAATTAAATCAAGGTGGATTAAAGACTTAAACATAAAACCTAATACTATAAAAACACTGGAAGCAACCTAGGCAATACTTTTCAGGACATAGGCACAGGCGAAGATTTCATGATGAAGATTGCAAAAGCAATTACAACAAAAGCAAAAATTGACAAGTTTGAGCTAATTAAAAAAGAGCTTCTGAAAAGCAAAAGAAACTGTCAACAGAGTAAAAAGACAATCTACCAAATGGGAGAAAATTTTTGCAAAATATGCATCTGACAAAGGTCTAATATCCAGCATGTATAAGGAACTTAAACAAATTTACAAAAAAAACAACCCATTAAAAAATGGGCAAAGGACATGAACACTGTTCAAAAGAAAACATACATGCAGCCAACAATCATATGAAGAAAAGCTCAACATCACTGATCATTAGAGAAGTGCAAATCAAAACCACAATGAGTTACCATCTCACACCAGTCAGAATGACTATCACTAAAAAGTCAAAAAATAACATGCTAGCGAGGTTGTAGAAAAAAAGGAACACCTATACACTGTTGGTGGAAGTGTAAATTAGTTCAGTCATTGTGGAAGACAGTGTGACAATTTCTCAAAGACCTAAAGACAGAAATACCATTCTACCTAGCAATCCTATTACTTGGTATATACCCAAACAATTATAAATCATTCTATTATAAAGACACATGCATGTGTATGTTCATTGCAGCACTACTCACAATAGCAAAGACATGGTACCATTGCTACTGAAACTATTCCAAAAAATCAAGGAGCAATCTAATGCCCGTTGACAAGCAATGGGCAACCTAAATGCCCATTGATGACAGATTGCGTAAAGAAAACATGGTACATATACACCATGGAATGCTATGCAGCCATAAAAAGGAATGAGACTGTGTCTTCTGCAGGGACATGGATGCAGCTATAGGCCATTATCCTTAGCAAACTAACACAGGAACGGAAAACCAAGCTCCACATGTTCTCACTTATAAGTAGGAGCTACATGATGAGAATACATGAACGCAGAAAGAGGAACAATGCACCCGGGGACCTATCAGAGGATGGTGGGAGGGAGGAGGGAGAGGATCAGGAAAAATAACTAATGAGTACTAGGTTTAATACCTGGGTGATGAAATAATCTGTACAACAAACCCCCTTGACAAAGTTTACCTATGTAACAAAGTTGCACTTGTACCCCTTCCTTGAACTTAAAAGTTAAAAAAAGAAGGAAAGCAGGGGTTGGAGGTGGAGCACTGACACCAAGAACAGGTGAAGGCAATTTTGGTATTTGCACCTCTGGGAGTTTGGGACACCAGCTTTCTATGTCAAATGGTACAAAAGCTCCTGTGCCACTTCCAAAGTGCTCTGTAAGTTTCTTCTGTAGCAACTAAATATTGGGCTGCCTCTAGGTTAAGTCCTACCTCCCTTTTCGGGTCTCAACTCAAATGTAACTTTCTCCGTAAAGGACTGGGTGCCCCTGGGATGGGTACTACATTCAGCACATATCACAGTTTATTTTGCTATTTCATTTACTTTTTTTGTCTCCTTCACTACTTGGAAGCTCTACGAAGGCAGAGAGTTGTAGTTCCCATGTCTATCCCAGTGTCTGCTGCATTATACAGTCAATCCATCATTTCTGATGTGATAACTGTGGATTAAGTGGGTTTCTGTAGGTGATTTCCTCCAGGCAAGAGAACTAAATAGCGATCAAAATTCCCCTGGGAGAAGTTGCTGCTGAGCGATAAATATTTAGGCAGAAGCAGACTATTATACTATTTGCCGCCGACTTGGAGCCCGGTACATAATGTGGTTCTGTGATGGCATCCATGTTAAGAAAAGTGATCTCTCAGCCACAGAATTGGCATTTATTAAAGCTAATGTTTAGTAAGTTCAGTCATGTAAAGTGTGGAGAGCTATGTTTGCTTCCTGTTGGTGTTATATATAAATGAGAAGTGTCTAGTAACTGTCCTGGCACCACATCCTTAATTTTTTGTGGTACACAGATTAAAAGGCCAGGCTCTGGAGTCGACTGCCTGGATTTGAATCCTGAATTTTCCACTTATTAATACAAATGTGAGCTCTTGGGGAGGTAAGGTGACAATTCTGAACCTTACTTTCCTTATCTGTAAAATGGAGTAGTAACTTCCTTATAGAATGACTGTGAGGATTAAAGAAGTTAATATGTAAGAAAAGTCTGACACATGGTAGGCACTCCCAATAACTAACTATTATTATTGCCATCTAGTGGTTCTTTTACTGTAGCAGTGGTATTCCACAATCAAAGCTTAAAGTGTCCATACTTAATTTACTAAATCCCTCCTAAATTTATCTCTTACCTTGGTCGTTCTCATCTCAGTAAAAAGTATGCCATCCTTCTAATGGTTCAAATTATAAAAATCTAAAAATCAACGGTAACACCTCCATTTCTTCCACAGCCCACATCAGCTACATTTCCAAGGCCTGCTAAATCTAACTCTCAAATTTGATTAAAATCTGTGTTTGTTCCATCTCTGATTACTCCACATTAACCACTGTTTGCCTGGACCTGCTTCAGGAACTTCCTAACTGGTCTTTTTGCTTTTGCCTTTGACCTTCTTCAATTCATTGCCCCAATTTGTAAATGCATAGATCAAATCAGTTTACTTCCAGCTAGGAAGCCTCCGACATCCCATTGCTTTTAAGATAAAATTCAAATTGCTTATAACCTACAAAGCATACCAAGCCACTCAAGAACTGAGGGTTTGCCTACTTCTCAAACCTTTTGTTGCCAAATTTTTCACCGTCAACTGCTACTGCCATGGCTACGTGAGCCTTTCTGTTTCTCGTCCACAGCAAACCCTTTCTTGTCAGCAAGACTTGCTGTTCTCTCTGCCTGAAATACTCTTCCTCAGCTCCTTACAAGACTGAGCATATTATCCCTGAGATCGTAGTTAAAATATTAAGTGCTTGGAGAAGGATTTATTTCCCATTGCTTTTTCTAAGATGGCCTTTCTTATTTACTGTCTCTTTTATCCACTGCTTATTACTTTCCTGGAACTTATTATTTATTTGTTATTTTTATTATCTGTATTTCTTGCTAGAAGCACCTGCATGAGGGCAGAAACCTTATCTACCTTTTCACCACTGTTACCCTTTTGACTAACAGAGTACCTGGCACAAAATAGAAATGTAATATATATTTGTTGGAAGAACTAAAAGACTGAATGAAATCTATTGTGGCAAATACTGATTTGGAGATCAAGAAACCATAGCACTCTCAGTTTACTCATCTATTCGACAAGCATGTATTATGGACCTCCTATAAGTCATTCATGTATTCTTTAGGTGTTGAAAAATAAAAGGTGAGCAAGTCGTCATCTCTAACATTGACTAGAAATGAAGAATTATGGAAATGCCGAGGAGGGAGTGACTAACTGCTTAGAGAATGAAATACTTTAATGAGCAACATTTGAGTTGCTTCTTTTTAAATTTTATTTATTTATTTATTTATTTTTGACACAGATTCTCACTCTGTCACCAGGCTGGAGGGCAGTGGTGCGATCTTGGCTCACTACAACCTCTGCCTCCTGGGTTTGAGCAACTCTCTTGCCTCAACCTCCTGAGTAGCTGGGATTACAGGTGCGCATCACCATGCCCAGCCAATGTTTGTATTTTTGTTAGAGGCAGGGCTTAACCTTGTTGCCCAGGCTGGTCTTGAACTCCTGGCTTCATGTGATCCACCTGCCTCAGGCTCCCAAAGGGCTGGCATTACAGGTGTCAGATACTGCACCCAGCCCTTGAGTTGCTTCTTGATGGATGAACAGGGTCACAGGCTGGGAAAAAAGAAGAAAACTTTAGACAGAGAGAAGAGCATGCTCAAACATATAAAGAAGGAAACATGAACAGTAGGATTGGGGAAATAGATTGGCTGGTTGTAGTAGTGGTTCAAACGGGAGCTGGAAAGATAGACTTATGCTTGATAAGGCAGTACTGGGCTTTTCAGAAAGGAAAAGGAAACAATTTTGAGAGTTTAAATAGTTCAATATTAACAGATCTAAGTTTTAGAAATACAGTTATTACAGACAAAAGAATAAAATTGGAGGCAGGGAGATATAGATGATGCCATTTTTATTTTTATTTTTAAATTTTAAAAATACATTTAGAACATAAAAATGTCATTTTGTTACATGGATATATTACATAGCAAAGAGATCTGGGCTTAACCCTCACCCAAATAGTGTACATTGTATCCAGCAAGTAATTTTTTATCCCTCACTCCTCTCACACCCTCCCACCCTTCTGTCTCCAATGTCTATTATTGCACTCTTTATGTCCATGTGTACCTATTAGTTAGCTCCCACTTGTGAGTGAGAACATGCAGTATTTGACTTTCTGCTTCTGAGTTGTTTCACTCAAGATAATGGCCTCCAGTTCCAACCATGTTGCTGCAAAAGACATAATTTCAGCCTTTTTTATGGCTGAGTAGTATTCCTACACACACACACACATGCACACACACAGACACGCACACATTTATATATGTATTTCACATTTTCTTTATCTAATCATCTGTCAATGGACACTTAGGCTGATTCCTTATCTTTGCTATTATGAATAGTGCTGTGATAAACATACAGGTGCAGGTGTCTTTTTGATAAAACGATTTCTTTTCTTTTGGGTATATACACCAGTGGTGGCATTGCTTGGTAGATTGAATGTTAGACCTATTTTTAGTTCTAGGAGAAATCTCCATGCTATTTTCCATAGACATTGTATTAATTTACGTTCCCACCAACAGCATATAAGCATTCCCTTTTCTCCACATCCTCGCCAACATCTGCTGTTTTTTGACTTTCTAATAATAGCCATTCTGACTGACGTAAGAGAGCATCTCGTTGTGGTTTTACTTTGCATTTCTCTGATGATTAGTTATGTGGAGCATTTTTTCACATGCTTCATGGACATTTGTATGTCTTCTTTTGAAAAATGTCTATCGATGTCCTTTGTCCACTTTTCGATGAGGTTATTTGATTTGTTGTTGTTTGAGTTCCTTGCAGATTCTGGATATTAGTCCTTCCTTTGTCAGAGGAATGGTTTGCAAATATTTCTCCCATTCTGCACATTGTCTGTTAACTCTGTTCATTATTTCTTTTGCTGTGCAGAAGTGTTTTAGTTTAACAGGTCCCATTTGTCTATTTTTTGTTTTGTTGCATTTGCTTTTGAGGTCTTCGTCATGAATTATTTACCTAGGCCAATGGCCAGAAGAGTTTTTCCTGCATTTTCTTCTAGTATTTTGAAGGTTCAGGTCTTACATTCAAGTCTTTAATCCATCTTGAGTTAATTTTTGTATATAATGCGAGACAGGGGTCCAGATGCTATTGTAATAGCTCAAGTGACAGATGATGGGGGCCTGGAGTTGAGTAGTAGTACAAGGAGTAGAGAAAAGTATTTCTGCACTCCAATAGGAGACCTTGGGTATTTTGTTCTAGCTAGATCTCCATTTCCTTTCTGTAAAATGAGTTTCGACTAGATAATGTCTGTGATTCCTTTCAGCATGATGATCTCTTATGTGCCTTAGAATTTTTCTTTTGGTATAAATGTATCTGTCTAGTCTCCCAAACATGGGAAGATACATCATCTACATCTTTCTATCACCTATATATAGACAAGTGTATATAGACTATGGAACAGAAAGGTTCAAATTCAAATCCCATACTAATTTCTAGTGGTATGACCCTGTCACTTATTTATGCATTCTGCACCTCAGTTGCTTCATCTGTAAAATGGGGATAGCAGTACCAACCTCAAAAAGCTAAGGACATTAAATGAGATAACAGAGCTAAATTATTTAGTACAAGGTTTGTTACATTGTGGGTGTCTATAAAGGTATCTATCATCACTATCCTCATCACTGTCATTGTTATTATCATCATCTCATCATCATCATTGTTATCATTATCATCATCATAATCACCATCACTCTATCTAGGAGAGTGCTTAACACCTAGAAAATACTTAATGCATTCCTGATGAGTGATTGGATGAATGCAGTAAAAGAGAATATTAATTCAGGTAAATTATGCCAAATAAATCTCTACTTAAGTTTTTCCTTTGATTATTTGAATATTATTTTTGTTAATTATATGAAAATATATAATCAACAGCTAAATCTCTAGTGTAAATCTTCACCTTGCCATATTTAGGAAGCTTCATTTGGAATGACATATGCAATGAAGTTAAGAGTAGATCATAAGAACCTGTGGAAGAATTGCCTGGGTTTTGTGATACATTTTCCAATTATTTCTGTTTGATTTTGGAAATCCATAATAATTAAATTCTTGTAAATTTTTTGTCATGGATTTTCACACATAATTTATTGAAAAATTTTTATATAATTCTTGAGCTTTTACTATTTGTGTGGGTATAAAGATTGGCAATTATCAGATTCCAGAGCTGCTTTTGTTAGAATGAGTTACTATTGTAGTCAACTCTGGCTTTTTCTGTTTCACTCTTTTAGAAGCTCACGTTATTATACATCTTGCATTACTATATTCTCCTTCATTTTATGTTTTTCCATTTTGGGAGAATTTCAGAATGATGATAATAATATAGTGTCACCTAAAATTATCCCCTCAATTGACAGTGACCTCACCTCTGTCTGTACAACAGGAAAGGAGGAGGGACGTTAACACAGGCCACGTCTGGAACAACATTTGTTCAGGTCTATACATAAGTACCTTAAAAGCTTAAAATGGACTCTATAGTACAGCAACAGCAATGTTTGAAAATGACATTCTACCAAAGGTAGGATAATATTGCCATCTTAAATCTAGCAGATGTGAGTGAAAAAAGCTCTGCAATAAATTCTTGGAAGAAAGAACTCAGCATTGAAAGGAAAGAGAACCTGTTCTCATTCTGCCTTTTAAAATTCCTCCTGAATTTCATTACATGGTCTGTTGTTTTTGTAGTCTGTGAGTTTTGAGGACTTACCAACGATATTCCTGTTTTAGTTCTAATCTTTAAAAAATAATTTTGGTATCTAAGCTTTTTTTGTGGCATATTTAATTTTAAATATTTTTGAATCAAGATTCAAGATAATTAGCAAAGTCTTGGATTATGCTATAGCAAAAGGAACTAATCATTCCTTGTTTTTGAGACTACATGACTTGATCTGCCAAATGAAAATTTAAAAAAATACTTATTCTGTCAACTGAAAAATAAATGTTCCAAAGACTGTAACTACATCTCTGGCACATATTGATGGCCTGGAGGAAGGTCGGGTCATCCTAGTGCTCACTAAGCCATCACATCTTCCCAGAAACTAAGGAAGCATGCTGCTGGAGGTCACCCAGCACCACCGTCTATTCTCTATTCCGTTGAAAGAATTTTAAAGAGGTGGCAGCTGGCAGCGATAGTGTGTGTTTGAGATGGGGAGGATGATGAGATAAGAGGAAGAAGCACAGTGTCAGAGAATGGTGGGCAGTAGTGGGGAGGGAAGGAATGCATTTGGAATATTCTGCGGTTGACAGATTTACTACAGAGCGTTCTTACAGCCTGCCTTTCCATGTGGAAAGATTGGACAGTCTGTGTGTTCTGCCTTCCTCTTGTCCTGCCCTTTCAAATCTATCTCCCTCAGTGCTGCCAGAATGAACTTCCTACAACACAGGCTTGATCATGCCAACTTCTTGTTTAAAATCCTTTAATGGCCCCATGGTTGCTCTGTAGCAGGAAAAGGCAAACTATAGCCAATGAGCCAAATTTGGTCAAACACTATTTTGTATGGATAGCAAATTACAAATGGTTTTTACATTTTTAAGTGGTTAGAAAACAACAAAAACAAAAACAAGTGTTCTATTCCATGACTTGTGCAAATTATATATAATTCCAATTTCAGTGACTGCAAATAAAGTTTATTGAGCCATGGTCATTCACTTTTATATTGGGCATGGTTGCTTTGCACTATAAAGGCAGACTTGAATTCAGACTCAAGAGTTACTTAAGCCTAAAGTGTTTACAATCCGGCCCTTTACAGAAAAAATTTACTCTGCCCTATGGGGAAAAAAATCCACCGCTTTCTGATTCTCACTTTATTATTCAAGACTAACACAGAGATGCCTGGAATTTTCCAGCACTGTGCTGTTCCCTCTGTCTGGAATGGCCTGCCTCTAGGTTATTCTCACCTCTACCAGTTACTACTCCTCAGCCTGTAAGACTCTGCTATAAAACCCTCCAGGAATCTGCTGTGAGAATCCTTCCACTCCTCATGCACCAATCTTTCCACATTGAAGTTTAGATTTTTTCTTTTTTCTTTTTTTCTTGCTGTGTTCTCATAATACTCTGTGCATAATCCCATCGTTGTTCTTGTCTCTTTACATTGTACCCTCCCTAGAACTGTCAGCTCCCTGGGGACAGAGGTCACGTTTTATTCACTAGTGTACTCCTAACATCAAACACTGCATAAGCCAAGTAGGTAAATAATTGGTGATTAACATCAAAGATTCTTTGCTTGGCTAAACGTTAGTCAAGCTGCTGAGTCTTCTGCTAGGTCCATTTGTATACTTCCTTGTAAAATGCAGTTTTAGCAAAGAATCCTGCTAAGTTAGTTTAGTAAGAACTCTTATCCTCCATATCTGGTCATACTTGGTATGAGCAGGTTCTTTATCTTCCATCATCCCCAAGGTGTTTTCTGATCAAGAATCCCATTTAGTTGGTTTAGCCAGCATCCCCTTACTGCTCCCTGGCTATGAATTCCCACTTGCCTATGTTATATTCATGGTTGAACCCATTCTCTCTCCCCACTGCACGTCCCCACTACGATGGTCCCTATACCTATTGCAATGGTCCTGAAGTCCTTTAATGAATATTATAAAATAATTTCTTCGTTAACACTTATGGTGCTGTAACTCAGATAGGATTAGACTTATCATTGGACCCTCAGGCCTCTTACCCAGGACACTGAATGTGTGCCTTTCCTTTGTCTTCACTCTTGACTGACTGATTGAGGAGCCACTGGTGACTCAGACTTCCGAACCACTGTTCCAGACAAACATTCCTTGAAGCTGGCAAGGACAGATGTTGATTCTAAAGGTATAAGTATACTTTCTGGGGCTGGGTTAGAGTCCCCAGACTTCTTTTGAAAGGTACCTCCTGCACTGGAAGCTCTTCTTCCTGCCTCCTTTTTGGGAGTGGGAATTATTCCCCAATTCCCTGGGCTAGAAATCTCTTCTTCCTGGCTTTCTTTTCCTGAGTGGGGATGATTCCCTGACTATAAGCTGGAAGTCCTTTTCCTGGCTTGTAAGACCTCTCTATTCTGTTTCCTCTGTTCTTTCTATTGGGTCCCATGGGAACTTCTGTGTCACCTGAAACCCCTCTTCTTGAACCTCCGCTGACAATCCACTCTGCCAGCTCTGTTTACTCCTGCCGGTCCCTTTCCCTTCCCACTCCAGCTCCTCAGTCACTGGAACTTTAGGCACCCTACCCTCCACTGGGGACGCTCAAGGGATTCAGAGTTCCCTCAAAAGCAAGTACTTGATGTTGAAAAGAGAATTTGAAAAGGAACTATTTGGAAACTGGGTAAATGAAAAAAATTTAAATCCTTCTCCACAAATATTGGTAAAAAGCTTTAGCCCCTATTGAGTAGGTAAGCTCGACTTGTGCCATTTTTGTCAGAAATACAATTTGGTTAAAAATATAGAGATAAACCAGGGAATTTGTATTATTTTGTTTTACTGCTCCATGACTAAAACTTTTACATTTTAAAATTAATACATAATAATTGTAAATATTTATGGAGTGCATTAGATATTTTGATACATGCTGACAATGTGTAATGATCAAACGGAGTAATTGGGACATCTGTCACCCCATTTATTATTTCTTTGTGTTAAGAACATTCTAGATATTCTCTTCTAGCTATTTTGAAGTATGCAATAAATTATTAACACCTGTATTCACCCTTCTATGGTATTGAACACTAGAATTTATTCCTTCTATCTAACTATATTTTTGTACTCATTAACCATAGGCTTTGTACACTTCTTCCCCTTTTCCTTCCCAACTTCTGGCAATCACCATTTTATTCTCTGCCTCCAAGAGATCAACTTTGTTATAGCTCCTACATATAAGTGAGAACATGCAATATTTTTCTTTCTGTGCCTGGCTTATTTCATTTAACATAATGTCTTCTAGGCTCATCCATGTTGCTACAAATGAAAGGATTATTTTTAACAGCTGAATAATAGTACTCCATTGTGTATATATACTACATTGTCTTTATTTAGTCATCCTTTGATGAAAACATAGGTTGATGTCATTTCTTGGCTACTGTAAATAATGCTGCAATGAACATGGGAGTACAGTTATCTCTTCTATATACTGATTTCCTTTCTTTTGGCTATAGACCCAGCAGTGGGATTGTCTGGATCATATGGTAGTTTCAATTTTCATTTTATGAGGAAACTCCATACTGTTTTTTTGTAATGGCTGTACTAATTTATGTTCCTGCCAATAGTGTATAAGTGTTCCCTTTTCTCTGTAGTCTCATCAGCATCGGTCATTTATTCTATGACTAAATTTTTTAAAAATAAAATGCCATAAGATCTGGTTGCATCTGTCTGTATGTTTGTGTATAGTGTACATGTATATATCCAGGTTGGTATGATAGATATACATGATATTTTTCTACATCCAATGACATGACAAAACTAAAATGCCCAGATTGGCTTAGGAGTAAATGAGCACTCAAATTAAGTATTCATAAAACTCTCAGAAAAATAGAAACTTACCCAAATGGTTTTTTGAATTCATACAAATTGCTTAATTGCCTAAGTGAAAAAAGATTAAAGGAGTTGCAAAAGAATTGTGAAAATCTTATCTTGTTTAGGTAAAGCTGACTGAGATTGGACAGATTTGTTATAAAGTTTCATTAAAAATTAGTTTTAGTAGTACATTGATGCAAAAGTAGAATTCGGTATTGTCTGTTAAAAAGTCGAGGGCAGAAACAGAAATAATTAATGTTATTATATCTGCTGACCACTCATGCTGATGAAATTTCATGTTTCCCTTTGTCAGAGAAATTTAAAACCATCATGAGCTTTACCTGGTGAACTTTAATTATACTGACAAAAACTCCAATTTTCTTGGATTAAAATAAAATCTTGCCATTGATAACTTCAAATGATGATAACTTGGAAAAAATGTTAAATTGGGGTAATTTATGACTGAAGGGAAATTTTTTTACAGTGAATGTAATACATGCTTTATTGAAATATTTGTGAAATAAATATCAATCTCTTCATGTTAGTAAAAACATCTGTTGTATACTTATGGCTAAAATTCACTCTTCCTCAGAACTCCTCACTGCACTCCACACCTTTTTAAAATTCTGGAATGACTATTTTAAAATTTTTTAAAGTTTTTTAATGATGTATGATAGATGCACATAGTTTTGGGGTACATGTGATAATTTAATACATTCAAATAGTTTGTAAAGATTAAATCAGTGTATTTTGCATATTCATCACCTTAAATATTTGTTATTTCTTTTTGCTAGAAACATTCAAATTATTCTCTCTAGCTATTTTGAAATTTACAATAGGTTATTGTAAATATAGCCACCCTGTTGATCTACCTAACACGACATCTTATTTCTTTTATCTAACTGTATATTTGTATTAGTTATTTTTAAATGTGTTTTGTTTTAAGAATAGTTTTTAAATTGTTCCATTGCTTTAGTTTGGAAGTTTGTCCCCTCCAAAATTCATGTGAAACTTAATCCCCAATGTAACAATATTAAGAGGTGGAGCCTTTAGGAAGTGATTAGGTCATGAGGGTTCACCCTCATTGATGGGATTAGTGTCTTATAAGAAGGCTTGAGGAAGGGAGTTCAACTCTTCCATTCGTTCTGCCATGTGTGGATGCAGCTAGAGGTGCCATATTGGAAATAGAGTGCAGCTCTTATGAGATACCAAGTTTCCTAGTGCCTTGATCTTGGACTCCAACTCCAGAACTCAGAAAACATATTTCTGTTCTTCATAGATAATTCAGTTTCAGGTATTTTGTTATAGCAGGGGGAACAGACTAAGACAATTCTATAGCAGGGTAATGATAAAATACAAACATGTTACAAATTCATATAAGACTTATTTTTGAAACAAAATTGACAGACCGCTAGCAAGACTAATAAAGAAGAAAAGAGAGAAGAATCAAATTGACACAATAAAAAATGATAAAGGGGATATCACCACCAACCCCACACAGAAATACAAACTACCATCAGAGAATACTATAAACACCTCTATGCAAATAAACTGGAAAATCTAGAAGAAATGGATAATTTCCTGACACTTACATTTCCAAGACTAAACCAGGAAGAAGTTGAATCCTCAATAGACCAATAGCAGGCTCTGAAATTGAGGCAATACTAATAGCCTACCAACCAAAAAAGTTCAGGACCAGATGGATTCATACAGCTTCTAATTCCTACCAGAGGTACAAGGAGCTGGTACCATTCTTCCTAAACTATTCTGTCAATAGAAAAAGAGGGAATCCTCCCTAACCCATTTTATGAGGCCAACATCATCCTGATACCAAAGCCTGGCAGAGACGAACATAAAAGAGAATTTAGACCAATATCCTGATGAACATCAATGCAAAACTTCAATAAAATACTGGCAAACCGATTCAGCAACACACAAAAGTTTATCCACTATGATCAAGTGGGCTTCATCCCTGGGATGCAAGGTTCAACATTCTCGCAAATCAATAAACATAATCCAGCATATAAACAGAACCAAAGACAAGAACCACATGATTATCTCAATGGATGCAGAAAAGGCTTTTGACAAAATTCACAGCCCTCATACTAAAAACGCCAATAAATTCGGGTATTGACGAACGCACTTCAAAATAATAAGAGCTATTTATGACAAAACCCACAGCCAATATCATACTGAATGGGTAAAAAACTGGAAAAATTCTCTTTGAAAACTGGCAAGACAGGGATGCCACCACTCCTATTCAACATAGTACGCGTTCTGGCCAGGGCAATCAGGCAAGAGAAAGAAATCATGGGTATTCAGTTAGGAAAAGAAGAAGTCAAATTGTCCCTGTTTGCAGATGACATGATTATATATTTAGAAAATCCCATCGTCTTCAGCCTCAAAATCTCCTTAAGTTGATAAGCAACTTCAGCAAAGTCTCAGGATACAAAATAATGTGCAAAATCACACTTATACACCAGTAACAGACAGACAGAGAGCCAAATCATGAATGAACTTCCATTCACAATTGCTTCAAAGAGAATAAAATACCTAGGAATCCAACTTACAAGGGATGTAAAGGACCCTTCAAGGAGCAGAAGAACTACAAACCACTGCTCAGTGAAAATAAAAAGAGGACACAAACAAATGGGAAGAACATACCATGCTCATGGATAGGAAGAATCAACATCGTGAAAATGGCCATACTGCCCAAGGTTATTTATGTAGATTCAATGCCATCCACATCAAGCTACCAATGACTTTCACAGAATTGGAAAACTGCTTTAAAGTTCCATGGAACCAAAAGAGCCCGCGATCTCCCAAGCATTAACCTAAGTCAAAAGAACAAAGCTGGAGGCATCACGCTACCTGACTTCAAACTATACAACAAGGCTACAGTAACTAAAACAGCATGGTACTGGTACCTCAAACAGAGATATAGACTAATAGAACAGAACAGAGTCCTCAGGAAATAATACCACACATCTACAGCCATCTGATCTTTGACAAAACCCGAGAAATGGCAAAAGATTCCCTGTCATTAAAATGAAAGGAAATTGGCTAGCCTAAGTAGAAAGCTGAACTGATCCTTTCCCTTACTCCTTATACTTAAAATTAATTCAAGATGGATTAGAGACTTAAATGTTAGACCTATGCTCATAAAATCCTAGAGGAAACCTAGGCAGAACCATTCAGGACATAGGCATGGGCAAAGACTTCATGTCTAAAAACACCAAAAGCAACAGCAGCAAAAGCCAAAATGACACAAATGGGATCTAATTAAATCCAAGAGCTTCGGCACAGCAAAAGAAACTAACATCAGAGTGGAACAGCAACCCAAGCAGAATGGGAGAAAAATTTTGCAATCTACTCATCTGACAAAGGGCTAATATCCAGAACCTGGAAGAACTCCAACAAATTTACAAGAAAAACAAACAACTCAACAAAAAGTGGGCAAAGGATATGAACAGACATTTCTCAAAAGAAGACATTCTATACAGCCAATAGGACACATGAAAAATGCTCATCATCACTGCGGCCATCAGGGGAGGAAATGCAAATCAAAACCATGAATGATACTTGGTTCACACCAGTTAGAATGGCAATTACTAAAAGTCAGGAAACAACAGGTGCTGGAGAGGGATGTGGAGAAATAGAACCCTTTTATTAATTGTTGGTGGGATTGTAAACTAGTTCAACCATTATGGAAATGTAGTATACATTCTCTCAAGGATTCTAGAAACTAGATGTACCATATGACCCAGCCATCCTATTACTGGCAGGCCCGTAAAGCGATTATAAATCATGCTGCTTACAGCACGTGAGGTTTGCCAAGTGCACTATTCACACCAGCAAAGACTTGAATCAACCTAAATGTCCACCAGTGACAGACTGATTAAGAAAATGTGGCACATATACACCATGGAATACTATGCAGCCATGAAAAGGATGAGTTTCAGGTCCTTGTAGGGGACATGGATGCAGCTGGAAACCATCATTCTTAGCAAAACTATCACAAGAACAGAAACCAAACACCGTGACAGTTCTCACTCATAGGTGGAACTGAAACAATGAGATCACTTGGACTTGGGAAGGGGAACATCACACACTGGGCCTATCATGGGAGGGGAGAGAAGAGGGAGGGGGGAGGGATTGCATTGGGAGTTATACCTGATGTAAATGAAGAGTTGATGGGTGCTGACAAGTTGATGGGTGCAGCACACCAACATGGCACAAGTATACATATGTAACAAACCTGCACGTTATGCACATGTACCCTAGAACTCAAAGTATAATAAAAAAAAGACTTATTTTTGAGAAAAAAGTATTTATTCATATTGTAAAAAGTGAAAGCTAAACGTATTGTTTGTTTGCAACCTCCTCGGGCAAAGTATCTATAAAATCTGTTCATATCTCTGTTTTTTTCCCACATGATAACATTTTAGAACTTGAACCATTGATTTTTATTCATTTCTCAGTCTTCCTTTGTATGCAAAATGAGAACTTCAGATACATTGCTTATTCAAACATATTGTAGAAGAACCAGTTGAGTTTCATTCAAAATATGAAAATTTTAAACATCGCAACCAGAGAACACTGCCCAACATGAAAGTTTTGCCCCTCTTTTTTGTGATTTTCTGTATCAAGTTCATGCTGAACATGGGATTTAGCTTAGCTGGGCATTGAGTTTTGGTGGTTTTATCACAAAATCAGGATTCTTTTTCCTTTCATCAGCCTTTTGTTAAACATCAACTTCAATAAATCACAGGCATTTTGTATTGCTACTAATCATAACCATCGTTACTGTAGATAAAACCAGAGAGAGAGAACATTTGAATTCAAGGATAAAGAGGCATCTAATTGCCATAAGGATCCAAATAATAAAAAGTTAAGGAAAAAATATACCCCCTTAATTTATTTTTAAACTAGTATTCTTCTCTGTCCTATGTACTGGTCTGGCAGAAAGCTGTGGTATGAATGACATGCAAATCAACAAGAAAAACTACCAAGCCAACCTCTTAAAATGAGGCTAGTCCTGACAGGTGAAGGATCAGCTCTGGGTGCTGCAAAGCTTCTACAGAATCCTGTGATTTGGTTTTCTACATTGTTTCAACAATGATTGCTTCATCCAAGTTGGGGGCAGGGGCAGTACCAAGGATGGCCCTTTACTTTCTGACACATGCACTCTGCGTTGAAGAACTATCCCTGAAGAATACACTTATAGCTCAACTATCCAAATCAATAATTTTTTCTAGAAAACGTGATGCTGAGAAAAGGCTAAGCAGGAAATCCTATCTCTACCTCTGTATGTTCATAATACTATAGATAAGCCTCTTCAGGGGGAGTTTAACCTAAAATAAGATTGTGCCTTTCCCTACATATGACCTATTATGCTTTGTTTGGTAATTTAGAGCAAACCGCATACTTATTCAAACGATCATGACGAGACAATCCTGCCTTATTTCATAAAGCCTTTTCAGACCCTCAGTAAGACAAATAAATTATGAAACTTTGAGGAGTCAGTGAAGCTTTTTCCTCTTGCAGAGTGGCGGGAGTAAAGTTTATGAAGAAGGTGGACAGAAAAGTCAAGAAAAAAAGTACAATATAGCAAATCTTTACTACAACTTTAGAAAGAGAAAAAATGTATCAGAGCAAGATACATTGGAGGCATTTCCTCTTTTATTGCCCTTCATAAAATTACTTGATTTTTATTGGGGGAGGGAGGAAATGGCCAGATGCTTTCTAAAAATATAAACTGTCATGTTTTATAGGGCCATAAAAAATGAAATGCCCCTTCATGGTAAGTCCTGTTCTGTTAAATTTGAGAAGTCACAGATCTTGTGATTTTCCAAAATTGTGGAGAAGGAGCATTTTGTGCTAAATGCTTCTGTTATTATGTGGACTTAGGAAACACTGACTAATCTTGAGGTATTTCTGTTGCTGTCTTCCTGGGAGACAAGCCAGGGAATTGAACTCTCCTTGCCTCAGGCTACCTATTGGCTCTGTGTGAAGATGACATCACCTACCTCTCAGTATGTTTTGAAGTTTATTGTTTAGTAAGCACTAGGATTCCTTATAAAAAAACAGGCTGTTTATATAGTATTAGCATCTTAAGATAGTCTAGTACTCTTAAGTCATTTAAATCTTTGAAACACTATTCATTTTTTTTTTTTTTCAGTAGAGTCTCACTCTACTGCAGGCTGGAGGACAGTGGTGCAATCTCAGTTCACTGCAACCTCCACCTCCCGGGTTCAAGTGATTCTTGTGCCTCAGTCTCCTGAATAGCTGGGATTACAGGTACACACCACCATGCCTGGCTAATTTTTATATTTTTAATAGAGAGGGGATTTCACTATGTTGGCCAGGCTGGTCTTGAATTCCTGACCTCAAGTGATCCACCCACCTTGGCCTCCCAAAGTGCTGGAATTACAGGTGTGAGCCACGCCCCCAGCCTCATTCTTAAAGTTTTCAAGTACTAGTCTTTAAAAAATATTTTTCATCAGAATGTTATTTTATTTAGAAATTACCAGGAAAAAAAGTGTTTGAAAGGTGTGCTACATGATACCAATTGACCAGGGAGTTCACATTTCAGCTGATAGTTTTAATATTGTGTAGAAAGAGCCAAAGCCATTTTTTAAAAAGTTTTACTTAAATATGCCTTATTGTAATGAGGGCTTCAGTTTAACAAAGGTCAGTCTTGGGCCAGTCAAAAGAGGACAAATAATTGGAAGAACTGGATAGACAAACAAGGCGGATTAGACACAGAGCCCAGAGTGGTTGTAGACATTCAATCAATATGTTGTCAAGTCATATTACCATTGGCTATGCTTGTGCTTAAAACTGATTTTCAATATACTACAAAGGAAAGAATTAGTTAAAAATAGTATTAAAATACCTTTGGATCCTAAACTTCTTAACTTACATGTGAAATTAATTGCATTTTCAGGAATTTTTTCAAAAGTTTTTAAATGTTACAGTTAAAATGTTGCCCCACTTGGCATGAAATTATTTTGATGTGTATAGAAGCTATCACAGAAAATAAAATGGAAAAATATATAGTAGGTAAGAGTAAATCTTTGTGGTAAAGAGTAATTCAGAACAATTTTTTCTAAGAAAAAAATGAAAAGGCTCCTAAACTTGATTTTTCAAGTTACATTTATTACTACTGTAATTTCAATTTTCAGTATGGATCTTTCAAATACAGTCTTTTGTGATAAACAGAAGTGGAAATGTCAATCTATTTAACAGGAGAACACAATTTTTTAAAATAGAAAAGTGTGGACCATGTAGATGTTAGTACTTTGAATAGAAATCAAATGTGAAAATCTGCTTTCTCTTAAAAAAATATTTCTGCAATTTATCTCTAATTGTAATAACTGCTCCTCTTTGATATAACTTTTTATCCAAAATTTCAAGTCACTAATGCATGTATATACTTAAGCCCTAATAGTTTGGCTCTTTCCAATGTATATAATAGTGCCAAAATAGAAAAGAGACATATTCAGAGATAAATGAACAAGAATCCATGCATTTAAGAAACTCAAAATACAAAACAAATTTTAAATCATCTTAATGTATACTTCAAACACATGCATTGGTATGACATTTAAACTTAAGAAGGAGAAAAAATACCTAATTAGTGTCTCTATGACTGGCATACTCGCCTTTTAGGGAAGGCTTTTTAATCCACAGTATAACTCAAACTCTTTCTACCTGTCTGATTGCTACTAACAAACAAATGTTTTATAACAAATGTGGTATGTATTTTCAAAGCAACAGCTCTTCTCTACACATGCTATTATTTAGAAGATAGGACTAACTCACTTTACTTTTGTGAGAACAATAGTCATCTACATCTTCTCACCCATAGGAATCAAACTTCACTGTGGCAGGTGTCCTGTCTCAACCATGAGCTTCAATGTGAGCAATCTAATTTTATTCATTTTCAAGTATACTGGAGAAGAATATCCACAGTACACTTTAGGATGATTTAACAATGGCACTTTGACTTTTCAGGTTCGTATCTGTAAAGTATGACTTTTCAAACCACTGATTTCTGCTACAAATATAGAATGTTTTTCTCCTTGTGAGTGAGAAATGTGCAACTTTCCCACCGTGTACTTTTTCTTAATGTCTAAAATAAATTCAGATAGCTTAATACAGATAATATTGATCTAGTACATGCAATGAGAGAGAAGTCTGTTTTATACTAATATGTAAGTTTAAAACATCTCTATTTTGAGTCTGTTGAAAATTTTAGTGAATAATATCTATGTCAACTGATGTAAATAACTCCTAGCACTTATAAAAGAAAGCAATGAAGTAGAACACAACCCTGGCAAGCAAAGTATTTTCTGCTGAGTCTCTCCTATCTTAAAACATTCAAATCTAAAATGATTAAACCACTATAGTAAATTTTGAACCAAGTAAGGCTTTTATGTGGGGGATTTCTGAGAATTTGCTAAGTAATCTGTACATCAGGCATTATTTTTTAGGATTCTATAAAAACTCTTGGGAGTCAGTAATTACACCTTACACCTTGATAATTTAACATAATTTAACAATATAACCTTGAAAAGTATTTATCATTTCTTTTCTCCATCACTGAACAATTTTATGTCTGGTTCTATCATCACTAATAGAACTTACTGTAATTTCTTCACTTTTTTTTTTAACCTTCAAGATAAGGCCTCGGTCACTTGCACCCTGGCATTATTTTTAATTTTTATTCTGTGAAATATTATAAGAGACCATCATAGTGATACATTCAAGAGCTAAAAAGTAACACAAAGCAAAATTATCACCTTTAAAAAGCTAAGGAAATTTTGAATCCTCAAGATGATTTTTTACTTAAAAATATTCTGGATATTTGCTTAAGATGTCAAATACTTTGGGTTTTTTTTTTTTTAATTTATTTAACACTTCGTGGGCATGGCAATAAGGAGCAGGTGTTTGATCTGATTATTTGATGGGCATGCTAACAAGGCAAGTGTCATGGGATTGATGAAGCAGCTGCTTAACTTCCTCTGAACATCCTAATGACAACTTTCTAAAGAAGCACCACTTGTTACATCAGCTTCTGTGGCATGTTTTCTATAACTGAATAAATGATCATGACCTACAATTGCATAATAACATACATATTTATGTACCACTTCCTTAAATCCATTAATCGTTTTAAATCTTCACATCTACCCTCACTCCATGTAACACGTAACACAAAGCCTGCCGCCTAACAAATCCTTTTAGGACATTTAATGATACATGTAGTGAAACTAATTACCTAATCCACTTCTAAACATAATCTGATATTTATATAATGAGCAATAAAAATAAACAATGCATCAGAGGGCATTCTACAAATGAGAGAATCTCAGAATATCAGAGTTGTTAAAGATCTAAAAGATTAGATAATCCAATCTTCTCATTTGACAAATGGGGACACCTGAACCCAGAGTCTATTCCTCACACAGGCATATAGCTAAATCTTTCTATTCTCCACACATCACAACATTCCTCAAAAGCCCTTCTAAAATGTATAATAATCTTATTGTTATGTGTTTGTTTCTTTCTGAGAACTCCCACATTTTAATTCTTTTTTTAAAATTGAAAATTTATTAGATTTTTTAAAGAATGTTGCAGAAAGGCCAGGTGTGGTGGCTCACGCCTTTAAACCCAGAACTTTGGGAGGCTGAAGCGGGCAGATCACGAGGCCAGGAATTTGAGACCAGTCTGACTAACATGGTGAAACTTCATCTCTGCTAAAAATACAAAAATTAGCCGGGTGTCGTGGTGCGTGCCTGTAATCCCAGCTACTCAGGAGGCTGAGGCAGGAGAATTGCTTGAACCCAGGAGGCACAGGTTGCAGTGAGCCAAGATCGTACCATTGCACTCCAGCCTGGGCAGGACAGAGCAAGGCTCCGTCTAAAAAAAAAAAAAAAAAAGTTGCAGAGAAATACTTAACACCAAGGAAAATATTTTTATAAAACAATTGCTCACTGGTGCCAGTCACGGTGGCTCACGCCTGTAATCCCAGCACTTTGGGAGGCTGAGGCAGGTGGATCACAAGGTCAGGAGGTCAAGACCAGCCTGGCCAAGATGGTGAAACTCCATCTCTATTAAAAATACAAAAATTATTGGGGCATGGTGGTGGGTGCCTGTAGTCCCAGCTACTCGGGAGGCTGAGGCAGGAGAATGGCATGAACCCGGGAGGCAGAGCTTGCAGTGAGCTGAGATCGCGCAACTGCACTCCAGCCTGGGTGACAGAGCAACACTGTCTTAAAAAAATTAAAAAATTAGAAAATAAAATAATAAATAAATAATTGCTCACTGGCATGCCCCTATGAGAAATTTCTGCAATGTTATATTCCTTGCTGTTATAGGTAGTGATAATTAGCACACCTTATTCCATTAATTTCTTCCTGGACTAAGGTGCAATGAAGAAATAGTTAGTTTTACTTTAATTGAGTAGAGTTTAGTTGCACAGAATACCTACAAATGGAATCAAAATTATGAATTGCATATAAGTGCTGGTACATCAATGCAGATAGTGAAATTTTCTTCAAAGGAATTCTCTATGCATCAGCTGTCAAGGAAGTATTCACACTTACTTGTGTGTGTGTGTGTATATGTGTGTGTATACACACACATAGAAACACAAACTTAGATAAATGACTTATGAGAGCAAGCCAAGACCAAAAGTGAAATTAAATCTATTAGAAAAGTTAAAAACCCTACAAAGGAGCATTTTTTAAAAAACCACAGTTGGCACATGATCCATTCGTCTAACTTTCAGGTTTGGTGTCTCCATCCCCTTGGATGTGGGTTGTAGTTGTAATCAGCTACTGGAAGACAGTAATCAGACCTGGTTTCCATGGACATGATTGTGGAATCATTTCTTGAAGCCTGCCTATAATATGCATATGGCAACTGTGAACCATATTGGGAGTTGGTGGACATATTATTATTGGCTGTGACATTATACTCTTGCCTTCCACATGAGCCCATATAGGCCTTCTGGCTTTGAGGAATATAGGACAATCTTTCATTCCAATCCTCTGGAGGCCCTGGAAGCACCTTCCTCCGAGCTGCTGAGATCACATTTGCCACAATGGATTCCTGGATGTTTCTGGGTCTGAAAGCATCATCCACTAGACCGAGAGGAGATTTTGCTGCTGCTTCCCAAGGAGTTGGTCTCTTGTTTGCTTTCTCTAGTCCATCAGTTGGTTTGCTAGAGTAACTATAAGTAGGCTGGTATACCCAAGGAGATGCAGAAATGGTGGGTGCGACTGATCTTCCGGGAAGAGAAAGGGAGCGCCCACTCTCCTAAAAACAATGAAAATATTAATATATCTAATTCATTTTGGTTTGTGCTGATTGTTACTCCAAAGTATTCCTAGCATCATTACCAAGCACTGCAAAATAATAATAATAATAATAATAATAATAATTAACCCCCTAGAATGCTTAGTCTTAAAGCCAGGACAGGCTGCCTGTCCTGCCTGTCCCCACCTTTGCAAAAGTGGGCCAAGGGCAAATAGTGGGCTGCCACTTGACCCCACCTTTTGCACTTGGCCCTCCTAGTTGCTCCCCATCTGTGAACCCATAGCCCCAATTGCTGTCATCTTTCTTAGGCATAGTCACTAGGGGCAGGGCAGGGGCTTTGTCATCACGAGGAAACACCTTTCCTTCTCTCTGCCCTGTACATAGGCATATGTGCACTCGCATCCCAACCTCATTCCTATCCTGCTTTCCTGGTACAAAATAAACAAAACTTATTGATAACCTCAGAAACAAGCTGTAAATTACCAAGTTTTTTACTCTTCCCAAGTGACTTTTAATCCGTTATCTAATTTTGGTCTAGTGAATGAATATAGCAAAAACAAACAAGAGCTCTGTAGATGTAGTTAACATTACTGGTATTAAATGGCTGGCCCTTTTCCTCTCAAAATCTATTTATATGGTGAAGATCACATGGATTTTTATTTCCTAAGTGGAGTGTATTGCCTTTGTCTCTGAGGGAATTACTCCTGCCTCTTGTTTAATTTGCATTTTGCTTCCGTTCATGTGTATTACATTCCTAGTTCTTGGAGAGTTTGTATCCCTGCAACATTCCTCTGTGTATACTAAATATTCTGCTTGACTAACAACACAGAGATATTATTGATTATTATTATTATTATTTAGAGTGGGGATTTCACTCTGTTGCCCAGGCTGGAGTGTAGGGCATGATCATGGCTCACTGCAGTCTGAAACTCCTGGGCTCAAGAAATCCTCCTGCCTCAGCCTCCCAAGTAATTGGGACTACAGGTGCACACCACTATGCCTGGCTAAATTTTTAAAAATCTTTTTTAGAGACAGGATCTCCCTGTTGCCCAGTCTGGTGGTATTAGACTCCTGGCCTCAAACCATCCTCCTACCTCAGCCTCCCAAGTTGTTGGGCTTACAGACATGAGCCCCGGTGCCCGGCTACAGCAATATAATTTAATGAAAGCTCTTGTGTTCTCATTCTCTCCTTTTATGCCTCTGCATTTCTAGGAATGCTGATGGCTGGCTATCTACATTACATCTTCACACATTCCAATATGCGTGAGACTACCTGAGATAAGCTCTTGGCAAAACCGCAGAAAGGGTACACCTAGGGGACAGGAGTATCAACTTTGAAAGGATCAAAACATCCTGTTTCCTAACAAAACATTACTATGCTTAAAAATTGCTCTCATTTTATAAGCAGTTTCAACAGCTTTTCTGTTAATCAAGTTCTTAACTTTAAAGTGAATATCAATACCTGGATTTAGGCAAAATATCTCAGATTCAAATGTTTCGTTTTTGTTTTTTTTATTAGGCACACAAAGAAGGCAGATGGTTCATTCTTGGTTTCTATCTGAAGAATAAGGGGGTCAATATAATGAATCTTGATTCTCTCTTTTTAATCACTTAAATTTTACTTACAACGGTTGAATCTTAGCAAAAACTTGCCTTCACTAATCCTGTCTTAATTCAGAACCACTCATAATTCTCTTTACTATACATTTGGGTGAGGTGTGGGGAATCCTGACTTTTAGTCACCTTCAAGGTCTTAGTTTCTATTTCACATTATGTATGTGTTCATTTCATAAACTCATTTAATATAAATTAACATATTGCACACCTAATATTTCCAGGTACTCTTTTGTAAGCTGAAGACTTAAAGATGATAAAGTCCTTGCTCTCAATAAGCACACAATCTAGTACTAGTTTTAGCCCCACAGTAGCTGAATTAAATCAATTATAGAAGACCAGTTTGGGCCAGTGCAGTGGCTCATGCCTGTAATCCCAACACTTGGGGAGGCTAAGGTAGATGGATCACTTGAGATCAGGAGTTTAAGACCAGCCTAGCCAACATGGTGAAACCCCATCTCTACTAAAAATACAAAAGAATTCTCCAAGGTGTGATGACATAGGTCTGTAATCCCAGCTACTGGGGAGACTGAGGCACAAGAATCACTTGAACCCAGGAGGCAGAAGTTGCAGTGAGCCGAGATCAAGTCACTGCACTCCAGCCTGGGTGACAGAGCAAGATTCTGTCTCAAAATAAATAAAAAATAAATAAATAAATAAATAAACAAACAAACAAATAAATAAAAGATTAGAGAAGATAGAGAAGAGACTCTTTAACTATCTTGACAGGAAAAAATAGGAAGTTTTCTAAACTGTGAGAAGTGGTAAGTCTCACTGTGATGAAGGGAAATGTAGCTCTTTCCTGTGGTGTGTGTCTATATCTCACTTTTGTCCTTTCTGTGGAAGAGTTAGAACAACACTGGTCTACAGCGTCCCTGGGAGAGTTTTCAGAGTCCCATGATTTTGCTTTGTGTGGTCTTTGATTACGGTAGAGGCAGGCAGCAGAGAAATTCTAGGAAGACAGAGGTGGGTCCCTGGTGAAACCCCACCTTCAAGCCAAAATAGTCTGAAACTCACAGCCCAAAGTGAGAACTTCTATTCCTGTTTGCCCATTCTCTCCTGATTGGTTCTTTGTGAATAGTGTCTTTTTTTTTTTTTTTTTTGAGACGGAGTCTTGCTCTGTCCCCCAGGTTGGAGTGCAGTGGCGTGATCTCGGCTCACTGCAAGCTCCACCTCCTGGGCTCATGCCATTCTCCTGCCTCAGCCTCCCAAGTAGCTGGGACTACAGGTGCCCGCCACCACGCCTGGCTATTTTTTTTTATTTTTAGTAGAGACAGGGTTTCACCATTGAGCCAGGATGGTCTCGATCTCCTGACCTTGTTGATCCACCCACCTCACCCTCCCAGTGTGCTGGGATTACAGGCATGAGCCACCATGCCCAGCTGAATAGTGGCTTTTTACCAGTCGAATGTTTTCCAAAACTACCTATGGCCCACTCCACCCACATCCTGTGCCTATAAAGGCCCCAGACTCAGTCACTAGAAGGGAGAGATGGCTGAACTTTGAGGGAGATGGCCAGACTACAGAAGAGATGACCTGACTTCAGGGGAAGACAACCTGCCCATCCCCTTCCCTCTCCAGCTCCTCTCTCCACTGAGAGCCATTTTCATAACTTAATAAAATTCTCTGCCCTTCAATTGTCTGTGTGACCTCATTCTTCTTGGATGCTGGCCAAGAGCTTGGAACTCACCGAGTGCAGATACCCAGAAAGGCCATCACACCAGCCCTTTGCCCTCATTGATGAAGGGCAGCCATCCCACACAATGAGGCAAGAGCCCAGCTGAGCTGCTAACCACTGTCTGTGGACAGCAGAACTAAGAGAGCACTGTAACGCTCCCTCTGGGGCTTTGAGGTTGCAGGCACCCCAACCTGGGCACCGCCATGGGCCCCAAATGAAGTTTGCTCCTGTCAGTGCCCAGAGTGGCCAGCCAGATCCCACACTCGCTCACTCATGTGCTCCCTCCCTCAAGGGGTTGAGCGCAGTGGGCTGAGTAAACAGGGCACCCCTGTTGCAAGTCTGGCAAAGAGGTTAAAAAAAATCCTGCATCAATTAGATGTACACCTTGAGGGACTGCTTTAGTCAGTTATTTAGGTATTTTAAAAGATAGAAGGCTGAGAGGATGGCAATAGATAAAGGGAGCTAAGACTTTACAGAAATCTCAGTGAGGCCCCTGAACATATATACAGGTGTTTAATTCACTGACTAATAACTGGAAAAAGAAATAATTATCAATATACTTGGGAGTATTAAGTACTATGTGAAAGCATACATGGCAGTGATAAGACATCCAAAACATTGTATGAAAGAGAGGAATTATTTTTTGGTGTTTCTCTCATGCACTGAGTTTGAAAATATCCAGGAGAATTGAAATTTGACAGAATTTAGAAAGTTCAAAATATCGTTCAGTGATATCCTATTAACAAAGAGATGAATGTGCAGGGAGAAAACTAAAATATTGAAATATGGGATGGAAAGAGTAAGCCAAGGCTTTCTGAAAGGAAATTAAAACCTAGGATTGAAGCTGAAAGCAAAAATCTCACGCCAAACATGCATATGACAAATGTAAGAGCAGGGTCGGTTGTGAGGAAAGAGGAGTGATCAGCTCAATAAGCAAAATGACCATTGCTCTTCTGCATTTCCCCATACTGACGAACATGCCTCCACATTCTTTCATGTGCTAGTAATAGAGAATAAAATGATAGACCATTTTAGGTTAGAGATCCAACTGGGATATAAATAAATCATTCCATAGGTACAATGTAGTTTCTGTTTGTGCCCAAAATATTGCAAGCCTCTAGCATCCACCTACACCCATACTTCTAATTTTAATGTATTTCCCCAAAGCAATTTTCACAGTGTTTTTTTGGTGCTGTTTGCCTCTGTCCATCACAGGTTCCAAGGCTCAGGCTGTTCTCTGCTTGGCTTGCTGAATGAAGCCATGTGATACACCCTGAGCCAGAAATGACCAAAGGAACCTAAAAGTAGCAGAGGTGTTTCTTTTGTTTTGGAATTTGAATGTCTGAAGCTGGAATCCTAGCATAGCATGGATTAGGTCCTGGGTTGTCCTTTCAAGCATGGGTTGTACCATTATCAAGGGAATTTAATTTTTTTTTTTTTTTGTATGAGAGCACTTAACTGTAACCAAGATGTTAAATTAGCTTTACCCATGATGTGTCATCAAATGCTTCTTTCTTTTTGTCTCCCACTACCTTTTAAACTTTATTAATAAAAAAAGTTTTCTGCTGCCACTGGAAGAAAACTTAGCAGATCCTGGGGCATTTTGCTTACTTTTGGGAATAGTTCAATGGTTGCCTTAAGTTACTCAAACCAGTTTTATTTTGAAATAGAAGATTCCATCTCCTGAAATAACAAACTCCAATTTCAACTTTATTAAAGTTAAATCTCCTCCCCTTCCCCAGCTGGGGCCCACTTCAGAAAGCCTGCTTTCCTTCAGGGGAGGAGTTTGATTGACTTCTTCACTCTACTTCCGCTTCTTCTCTCAGGTTGCTAACTCTGCCTTCTGGTCCCCTGAGATTGGAGGAAAAAAAGAGTAGAAAGAAAAGAGCAGAAGGAAATTTTTACTTGATTTGGCAACATGATATTCTGGCCTCTTACTCTTATGGGAGATTGAAAGATTCCCATCACTGGGGACATCTTACCTCCAGTCCTTGATTCATGCTAATTCTTCTCTCTTCTAGGGGGTGACTTTGCACTCATCCTGTGTGCTCCCTTAGGCAGCTGTCTACCTACAGTGCGTAGCTACTCACATCATTTGCCTGTGGGGATGTAGAAGAAAATTTCCTGCTTCTTTGCCAGAACAGTTTCTCGGCCTGTCCCTTGCCCTCCAAATTTCCTGAGTGGCACTCAGACCCCACTCTGACCTCCTACCCATCCTCATGCAAGTATCTCCCATGAAGTTCTCTAGGAAGACACTTTGAAACTCTTCTCGCACACAGCTTGAGGTAAAAAGGTGAAACCCCCTCCACGCCACCTACTCCAAACACACACATCTTCAGCACTCTGGAATTCCTTCTCACAGAATCCTCTCTCCTTGCCATAATCAAACCCCTTTTAATCACTCGGACCTGGCTGAAGGGTTCAAGAATTGTGGAAGTCATTTGCTACTATTTTCTTCGTAAAGTCTGTATTTGAATCTGGAATGTCACTTCGGTGGGCAGCATCTCTTCTATCTGGGGGCCTTGGGTAAAACTTCAATATCCTGTCATCTCATTTTCAATACAGTACAAAGCTCCCTCTCTCTTATTTTTCTTTTTAAAGTAAAATGTAAGCTAAAATTGGAAATATTTTTTCTACAAATCAGTTCCAAGAAATTTCTCTAATAACTTCAAATAAAGTTGAAACCTTATACCTCACTGAGGCCTTTCTCTAGAGAAGAGGGGTACTTGTTTCCAGAGCATCTTGGTCAATCCTTAGGCTCTAGATTTCGGGAACTTCTTTATTACATTGAATAAAACATTGCTTCCCATGGCTTTACCCCAGTGATTCTGCTAACATGGATTACATCTGCTTCTACTTCTATGCAGCCATTCCTTCATACATTCCCAGTTTCTTCCACCTTTCCTGAGTATCTTCACTATCCTGTTGCTATCTGTTATTTTTCAAACTAAGGAGAAATAATATCTATGTCATTCATTCCCTCAAGTTCTCCACATCCTTCTTCCTCCAGTTTGTTGGGCAAGGCTAATGCAGGTATAATACTTTGATCTTCTTATGTAGATGTGTGTACATAAACACAAGGCCATGTGCTGAGTGAAGACATCATTCAAAATGACTGAGGGACCGTGTCATCTGGCAGATGGTATAGTTAATACTGCATGTGGAACATTCAATCTGTGTGCATTTAGAGCATTCTGTTATTTAATTGTTAAACCCATGAGAGCACACACCAATCTTTAGCTGGCCCAATATAATGCATGCAAGGCTCCCACTGAACTCATGAGTCACCGGGTGTTATAAGTCCCACAAAAGGGCTTAACGCTAAGGAGGCATTTTTCTACCTCTGTCTTTAAAAATAGCCAACATTAATAGACTGCTTACTGTGTGCCAGGCAGTGGGGGCTAATTGCTTTATGTGGAGTGTTTCATGTAATTGTCACAACCCCATGAAGTAGAGACACTATTATTATCCCTATTTTTCCAGAGGACAGTGAGACTTGAAGAAGGTAGTAATTTCCCCAAGGGCAAAAGCTAGTAAGAGTTGGAGTGGAAAATTGAACCCAGGCAGGCAGTCTCATACCAGAGTTCCTAAATCTAATTGGACTATACTTGCAACGATATTGTTTTGAGAGAATATCTTTTTTTTTTTTTTTTTTTTTTGAGACAGAGTCTTGCTCTTGTTGCCCAGGCTGGAGTTCAGCGGGGCAATCTTGGCTCACTGCAATCTCTGCCTCCCGGGTTCAAGCGATTCTCCTGCCTCAGCCTCCTGAGTAGCTGGGATTACAGGTGCCCGCCACTACGCCCGGCTAATTTTTGTACTTTTAGTAGAGATGGGATTTTGCCATGTTAGCCAGGCTGGCCTCAAACTCCTGACCTCAGGTGATCTGCCCGCCTCGACCTCCCAAAGTGCTGGGATTACAGGTATGAGTCACTGTGCCCAGTCTGAGAATATCTTTTTTTTAAAAAAAGATTCAAAACCATGCAAACTAAATGGAGTGAGATCTTAGAAATTTTGGAAAAGGTTATTTAAATTTTGATTAAATTTGGATTAATGACTACTGGCGTCTTGGCATTTGTCACAAGAACAGGTAGGTAACCAGGCCGTAGGGAATACAGAGCATCGCATTTAAATGCACTTCTGCTGCATGAAGGTGAGAGAGCTGGGGCTCTGCATGCAGGAGAAAAGCTCAGAAGATCTGAGGGCCTTTCTCAGCTTAACATAAACCATCTTCTCATGTCAATCAAATGTTGATTTATCCACACAGCTTGTTAATAAAATAGCTTAGTTAGAGTCCTTGTAAAACTGTATAGTAACCAATTTAACTGGCAGGGAACACTTGACATGTAAAAAGAAAGTGTGATCTGAGGTTTACTTAGCACAAAGAAGTGAATTTTAAAGCAATGTAAACAGTCCTAGAAGCCAAAGAAGATAAATGTGATATATGTTTCAAAGTTTAAACTATTTTATACCATAAACCTTGAAAGTGATAAAATTCTCTTGGCTGAAACCCTGCTTACACATGCACTGTAGAGAAAGGGGCTTCAACTGATATGATTTCAATTCCTTTGACTCTCTTCTCTCTTAAACACATGATCAGTAAATATTCATCACAAACATATACTTTATCATACACAGATTCTGGGAGGTCCAAGAAAAGCAAAGAGGAATAAAAGGTATTTCTTTTGCCTTTTTTATCATTGATTAGAATTTCTGAAAAGCAGAGGTCCTAGATGGAATACACAAGTAGAAGAAACCATGCAGGAAGCACGAGGTATTCTCCATTTTTCCATTTGCTCAAGTTGAAATTTTGGGAATCAATGTTGACTGCCCTCCATCTCACACTCCAGACCTGATCTGTCAGCACTGACTTCAAAATACATCCACTATTCGACCAAGTCTTATCAACTTTCACTGGTGGCATCCTGGACTAAGCCACCAAAAAGTCTCACCTGGATTATTGCTACTGTCTCTTAATTGATTTTCCTAGTTGCATTCTCACTTCCTTTAATTTATTCTTAATATGCTAGCCAAAACAATCCAGCTAAAACTCAAGTCAGATTATGTGATTCAGTCCACTGATTAAAAACCTCCTATGGCTTTTCATTTCAAAAAACGAAACACCAAAGTCCTTTCATTGACCTACAAGACCCCACAAAATCTGCCAACTGGCTCCTTGCATTATCTGACTTCATCTTCTTCATGTTCTCTTCCTTTCCCTTTGCTCCAGCCACACTGGCCTTGAACCTTGAACACACCAGGTACACTCATGCCTCAGGATTTTTGTACTTGCCAATCCTCTGGATTTTTGTACTTGCTCTCCCCAGGTACCAGCATGACTCCTATCTTGTTTTCTTCAGGCCTTGCTCAAATATTACATGATCACTCAGCTTGGCAATTCCCTCCCTCTCTCAAAATTCCTTACCTTTCTCCCCTGCTTTAATCCTTCTCTTAGACTTACACTCATCTAACGTAAAAAATATTCTACTTAATCATTTTATTTTTCTCTCTCCACCAGAAATTAAGGTCCATCTAAGGGTAAAGGTTTTTGTTTCCTTAAGGCTTCCCTAGAACAGTACTTGGCACCAGAATAGTAGGTGCTTCGTAAGTATTTGTTGAATGAGTGAATGATAATTTCTACATCAGGCTGTCATAAACTGAAAATTTGGTTATCTTCACCAGAATTTTAGGTCAGTTCACAAGATGCAGCCCCTCTCACATATCAGTTACACGTGACAAGGGACACAAACAGAACTATCCCCACCACCTTAAATATATGCAAACCAATATGCACCCCAAGTCACGTTCACCAAGACAGACAGGATTCGCCAATATTTATGAACAAATCAATTTTTCTAAACAAGTGGAAGATTTTTAACGTTTAAATAAATGATTTGCATTCAGTCAGTGGAAGTTTAAGAGTTTCAAACGGCTTTGATTTCACAATTGAGAAAAGTCTTAGAAAATTATGCATGAACCCTAAAGAGAACCTGGAATACATTTGCTAGATTAAATAAATAAGATCTAAGAAGAAAAAGATAAAGGAGATTGGAATTAGGGTTGAAGAAGAGTAAGCTGAAAGTCGATTTACGGTTTATCATAAGACTGCAAGGAGATGTTAGGAAATGGCAGCCTCTACTAACTAATCTCTTAGAGTCACTCCTAGCTCTAATGAGCCCTCAGTGACAATTTTCTTGACAGTAGAAACAGTTCAACACCGGAAAAAATTTCTGCATAGAGATATAGAATCCCTTTACCTAAAGGTCTTTAAATATAAAACAAATGCTCCCTTGAGATGATTTAGATACTACCAAGCTTGAAGTCAGAGGATAAAAACACTTTTAAGGTCATTTTGTTTTAGTCTCTATAAAATAGTCTTTTCCTCATTCCCTAACACTTGCCTTCTTAAAGTGGATTTTAAGTTTACTTCTACCAACTGGAGTTTTTGGGAATTCTGTTGTAGGACTCTCTTATCTAGAAAATGAAAGAGAGTTTCTATTTCTTTCAGCAGAAGTTCACAGTATTATTCTGCCTGCCAAGAAGGGCAGAGAATCAGGACTAATAAACCATATTTTTGAATAGAAAAGTGGCCAGGTAATCACGTCGTTTAAATAGTTTCATGGGCCAGGCGCAGTGGCTCATGCACGTAATCCCAGCACTTTGAGAGGCCGAGTGGGTGGATCATCTGAGGTAAGGAGTTTGTGACCAGCCTGGCCAACATGGTGAAACCCCGTCTCTGCTAAAAATACAAAATTAGTCGGGCGTGGTGGCTCATGCCTGTAATCCCAGCTGCTTGAGAAGCTAAAGCAAGAGAATCGCTGGAACCCGGGAGGCAGAGGTTGCAGTGAGCTGAGATTGTGCCATTGCACTCCAGCCTGGGCACCAAGAGTGAAACTTCATCTAAAAATAAAATAAAATAAAATAAAATAAAATAAAATAAAATAAATAGTTACATCAATGCAACGGACATACTCTGACATCAAAAGAAGAGATAGGGTCTTGTATGTAGCATATCATCTTGGTTCTGTTACTGACTAGTCATCTTAGATTAACTTTTAGATTAAATTTTCTCTTCCAAAACAATAGACTTTTAAATAAAAAGTTTTACTTCCTGCTTCAAGGAAATCTCTTTGTGAGAAAGGGTAAGGCTTGTAAATCACAATGGAGGCCAGCATCTTATATTGGAAAGAATGGAAAATTGGACGTCACACTGACCTGAAAGTTCTGCCTTTGTCTCTTGTTATCCATGCAATTCAACTTCTCCCAGCCTTACTTTCCTTAATTGTAAGATGGGAGTATTGCTGGCTACAGTTTCAAGATTATGGGCAGAGTAAAGATTGTGTTTATAAATGGAACGCCACGTAGCCCAACAAATGGTGATTATTTTTGTTATTGTGGGAAGAGACTGTGTGGCCCTAAAGGTGTCAGAGACCTGGCAGGACCTTTTGTTCAAGAGGCAACTGCAAAGGCAGGCTGCTGACCCAGGATAAAAATAGGAGGGAGACTTGCCTTTGAAGTGGCATTAGCAGTGCACGCCTCCGAGGCTGCTGTGCCAACCCCTGCTGCCCTCCTGTCATCAGAACGCAGGCAGCTGGGCTGGCCAGAAACATTGCCACTGACCTCATCTCCCTGCTAGGTCTAAGTGGGCCAAAATATACACTTCTTGATTTTTTTTAAACCTTCTGTTATAAAAGAATAAAAATAACGATGCTCAGTTTAAGGTCGAGAAGACCAACATGAGGGAGGAATGTGTGCGTATACTTTTGTTGTCTCTTTCATCTTTGAAGCAATGATAATAATAACTAAAATGTATAAAACTTTTACTATGTACTAGCTACAGTTCTAAACACTGTATTTGTTACCTCAGTTAATCCTCTCAACAACCTTATAGCCTCCATTTTGAAAATAAGGAAAGTGAGGCATATAAATTAGGTAATTTACCCTAATATTACCCTAAATTAGGTAATTTTCCCTATACAAGCCAGTATGTGCTTGTATAGGGAAGTTGGAGAAGTAAAGCTATAGGTAATAAAATTTTATTTAAGTAATGTATGTTAAGGCGTTAACTCTGTTTACAGAAAAAACTACTATACCAGCAAGTTTTACCCTCTTACCTTTCTTTATTCTCAAAAAAGAAGTATGTCACTCTACAAGTTAGAGCCTGTGAAAATACTTGTATTAATATAGACCGTGTTCTATTTAAGTAGCTGGGATTGCTGTTTTAATTTTTTATAATTCTTGGGGAACAGCCTTATTTAAGTTTATTTTCATAAAAGTCTAGTTTAATTGGTTCAAATGTAAAAAATAAATCTGTTAAACACATTTCAAAATATTTTCTGAAGTTTTCTCTTTCCTCAAAAGATTTAAATAGTAAACGTCATTCATTTAGATTCCCATGGTAGAAAAAGTGAATAATATATATAAAAAGTTCAGATTTCATCAGTTTCTATGGAGAAAAAAGTAATTTTCACAATAAACAAAGGATGTTGATCTTGTTTAAAATAAATAATCTTTTGACCTTGTGGGAGTTTTTTAGGGTTTTTGCTTTTTTTGAGACAGGGTCTTGCTCTATCACCCAGGCTAGAGAGCAGTGGGGCTATCATAGCTCATCAGCCTTAACCTCCCAGGCTCAAGACACCCTCTCACCTCAGCCTCTCAAATTGCTTGCAGTGAGCCACTGCACCCAGCATGTGGGAAGTTTTTGTAGAGAAAAATGTTGGTACCTGGCACATGGTAAGCACTTAATTTATTATGAGAGTCATGATTATCACTATAAAAAACATGTTTTGTATTGTATTCAGTTATAATTATGTGACTGCTATTTGAAGTGGAGCTAAAAGCCCTTAAGAAAAATTATTTCCCAACTAAAATGCCTTTTGCTTTTTTAGAGGAAAATTTTATCAGTTATGACTTTAAAAACAAGGACTCTTAAGAAATGTGTGCATACCATGTAACAACCTTGATTTGGCTTTTGCACCGTAACATTCCCCAAACTTCCCACTGATGTGTTTAGAAGCATCCTCTGTTCCAACTTCTAATTACATTAAAAATCTCTGACAATTCAAAGCTAGTTAATGGCAATGACGAAGACACATCAGCAACAATACAGTGTGTGACGACATAATTTCACAAAGATGTGGAGAATACAGGATGAGGAAAGTGACTGACTTGACCTTTGTAACTGTTTTTCTGTCCATTATGTTTCTAAGCTTATTAAATGGAACCTTTGATTAATATCCTGGGCCCTGGGGAAACTGTTTAACCTACTGTTCTTTGAGACATGTAGGATTTACTCCCTATCATATTTATGTTTTCCTGGTCAAAAACATGACCCCAGGGTGAGGTTTAAAATTAGGAATCATAATCACTTGAACCCGGGAGGCGGAGGTTGGTTGCAGTGAGCCGAGATCACGCCACTGCACTCCAGCCTGGGCGACAGAGTGAGACTCCATCTTAAAAATAAAATAAATAAATAAAAATAAAATTAGGAATCATAAATCCAGCTCTTCATCAGGAAAGGCATCAACAGCTTGTTTTCTTAAGCACAGAGTAGAAAAAAATTATGTTCAATTCCCTTATCACATCTCTGGTCCAAATGGTAAGTTTTATTTAATGATATCTTTCCTGTTTGAGGGAATTTGCACAATAATTTCATGTATGTCATTTCATTTTAGAGACATGGAGATGCCACAAACTATGTGGGATTTTCAAATGTATGATTGTTTTGCTGGAGGAGAAACATGAGTTAAAGCGAAATATACAATGATGGTCATGATCATGTGCTTTTCAAATACAAATGGGAAACAGGAAAAATCTTTAATCGGAAGTATCCCAGTTACATTTCTTCAGAATAAGCAGCATTTACTTCCATTGAAAACACTAATTCCAGATATATTTGTAGTCTGTCATTAATCGTTGAAAGGATGTCTCGGGAGGTATTGGAACGCATCTCTACTTATTAAACATTTGAAATTAGAGACCAAATACTTAATTTTGCCCATGGCTTTAGCTGCTATTACAGCTGGTTTTTATTGGCATAGCTTTTTTTTTTGAGATGGAGTCTGGCTCTGTCGCCCAGGCTGGACTGCAGTAGTGCGATATGGACTCACTGCAACCTCCACTCCCGGGGTTCAAGCGATTCTCCTGCCTCACCCTCCCGAGCAGCTGGGATTACAGGCATGTGCCACCATGCCCAGCTAATTTTTGTGTTTTTAATAGAGGCGCGGTTTCGCCATGTTGACCAGACTGGTCTTAAACTCCTGACCTCAAGTGATCCACCCACCTCGGCTTCCCAAAGTGCTGGGATCATAGGCGTGAAAGACCACGCCTGGCCGGCATAGCGTTCTTAATGCAACGCATACTTAATGAAGCTGCAACGCATACTTGTCTAGAGATAACATTGCATGTTAATACTACAGCAAATTTTGCTATGTAGACCACACATTTATTAAAAGGATCTCATTCTTTAGTATTCTCCTGACTTCTCCCCATCCCAAAGTTTGCCTTCATTTTGATTGGATGTTAGGTATTTATTGACTATTACAATTGTTAAATAATTTTTTTCACTTTTAGTATTGATTCATACAAATGCATTGATGAATTTACAAAAATATTATGAATTAACTCAAATACTACATCTGCCCTCTTAACTGCTATGGATATATAATCTTAGCCTAAGATAAAAAGTCACTTCTGGAGATACTAAAATGGCTAGGCCCTCATCAATACACATTTGAGAGAAAGAGAGGAAGAGAGAGATCCTTCAATAGTATGTATGTCTAAATTCTTAAGCAATTATCCATTAAAAAAATAAAAAACCTGGCAGTAAGCCGAGATCATGTCACTGCACTCTAGCCTGGGTGACAGAGTGAGACTCTGTCTAAAAACAAAACAAAACAAAACAAAACAAAAAAAAAGAAAAAAAACAAACAACCAAACAAACAATAAAAAAATTACAATGAACAGATTAGTCATTCATTGACCACATGGCATCAAGCCTGTGCAGTGACCTAGGCTCCAGCATTAACCCATCATTTATAATATCCAGCTCTCCCATTAGTCTTTTCTCCTCCCACTGGTAAATGTACAAACATATATTTCACATCACAGAACTTCCAAACACGTCACCATCTTTTTTGCTTTAGAAATAAACTTTAGTGCCTCAAAGTTTTGAAAACAATGTGCTCCTTAGGATCAAAGCCATCACCAAGTGGGCCTGCCTGTTTCTTTGTTCTGTACACTCTTGTAACATGTAAGCAGCCTCTGACTGATTTTGCATTTTGTTGACATACTACTCTATTTGCCAAGATTCATGTTAAAGTTAAACAAAAATATTGGGCTCTTTCCCTTTGAGGCATAAAGTGCATGAACTTCCTTTTTCTTTTGAAAATTTTATAATCATATTTATTTTCATTTTAAAAAGCTAATACGCATTCAAAGTGCTTCGAAATTTTCCTTTAGCCTAGATCCCAAAATAAGAATGTTTAGATTACTGGCAGATAGACTTAAGCTAGTTATTAGTAAGAACATTTTGGATTTGGAGATAACAGAGTCTAGGGCCCAACAGCCAAGGGAAGTCATACCATCCTTTTCCCCAGAGATAAGAAAAAACAGCCAAGGAAATTCAATCTCTTTTCTAGATGATAAAATTGTATCATTCTATTCTATTCCTAGAAATATTTATACTTATTCTTGATTAGAGGCAGGGGGTCAGATAAAAATCACGTCTCAAGACCCCCTTTAGTCTTTTGTTTTTTTGTTTTAAAAAAAGAATATTCAAAGCAAATTGCAATGCAACGAGTTTTAGAATGGCTGCCTGTGAACGCTGAGAGGCAAGGAGGGTTTGCTGCCATCTCCTGGACGTTTGAAATAAAATCCGCAGGATGAGTGCTTCAGCGCCTGTTCCTTTTAGACAGGGCACTAAGACTGTGGAAGCAGGTGCAGTTTACAAGTCTGGCTGTCCCTGACTGGATAAACAGGAAAACTATTTATGGGTTTTAAAGAATAAAGTTGACTTAAGTGGTTCGCATGTTAGAAAAGTGTTTTTCAAAGTGTAGTTCACAGGCCATTAGCATTAGAATCACCTAGGTTGAATGTTACAAAAACAAATTCCTAGGCCCCACCCAGACCTAGTAAATCAGAATCTCTAAGGTGGGGCTGTCTCTAAGGTGGGGAAATCTTAATTTTATACCAGGAGCAAAAATTGGAAAGTTATATGTTGCAACACCATGAAGGGAATAGTTTGCTCATACTAAAGTGCTGTATATAAAAGAAATCATAATAGTCCATTCAATGTAAAACTAAAATTAAAAGTTCTAAGTAGTATATTTAACATTGCTCTTTATTTCAGTAATACCACCCACAATGAGTTGTGATATTTCAGTGAGTATTTCATAATGTAGAATTCAAAATCTAGCCCATATTGGACTTACGTGGAGAATTATGATCCGCACCACTTGACAAACAGTAATAAGTCATCCAACCACAACCAGCAGACTATGAGTGTGAATTAAAAAAACAAAAACAAAAACAAAACTCCAAACCAAAGATCTAATTGTGGAAGGATTGGAATGAAACCTTAAATTAGTACTTTATATTAGTTCAACCAATTCCTTAGAGAGTCTTAGCCCTAGAAAATGGTTTTGTGAACATTTCTTTATCAATGTTAGATATGCTAGGTGAAAAAAGAACTAATGGGTTTTTAGTGCAGAAAGAGATCTAGTTTTGCTTTATTTTCAAATGTAATTAAATGGCACAAAAGGAGAGTAAAACTAAATCTATTTAATTGTTTTTGAAACAAAAGCTATTCTGGATTCAGATACAATGTTCAGAATCTCAGCTTGCTTTGATTTTTTATCTTCAAGATGAGTCTTGACTTCTGCTTCTGACTCAGAAGGATTCTAGAAGTACCAGAAAACCCACAAAAATTCCCTGGGTTTGAAAGGCAGCTGGAATATTAAGTTCCTCCCTATGTCAGTGGCTCAGCTTCTTAGAACTGTTTTTCATCACTTGCCCTGAGCTGGGAGTTTGCTCTGTTCAGGCCAAGGTTTCACTCTTTCTGTTTTTGGAAAGTGATCATGCTCCTCAGGCAAGGGGATCAATTACTCTAAAAAGGCCAGGTTGCTGACCCTTTGTCCTAGGACAGTGTGGAAAGGAGGGATAAGGACAGCTGTGAGCTGCGCCCTCCTAGGTCAGCCCAACTGTTGCAGGTCTGAAGTGGGGTAGTCTCAGGGATAGAGTTGCCAACTGCTCCACTTTCAGTGTAATAGGCCTATTTAAGCTTCAACTGTGCTACCAGGTTACTCAGAATACCAACTATCCTGTTTAGAGAATATGTTTGGTTTACAAACATTTCCCCAGAAGAGCTCTCTTCATATTGCTAAGTCTACTACATTCATTCTATTTAATATTGGTACTTTGAACTGAAACAGTGTCTTTATAGTAGAGGCTCAAAGATGATGTTAAGTTTATTTTATAAAAATATTGAACCAGTCTTTTTGAATCTGGTCTCATCTTTGTATATCACGAAAAGAATGCTAGCACAATAGATGAATGCAAAGCAGGAAAAAATGGACAAACAAGTTGAATACAGAGGAATGTAAACATATAAACTTCAGTAAGAAGAAAAAAGAGAAAAAACAAAGATCTCTCAATTAACAACTCCTGGGAATAGATTTCTTGTGTCAATGTGAGATTGATAGCGACACTCCTTCTACCTTTTCTATTTTAGTTGTGGGTCTCAAAGTGGGATTCATATTAACAGAGAACACAAAAGAACTTGTTTAATTGTGTTTTCCTCATTGGAAGTTTTTGAAATAGTAGCTATTGTTTATTGAGTGCCCCTTAGAATAATAACAATAGCTAACATGTGTTGAGTACTTTCTCTGTGTCAGGCACTGCTTTATATACGTAATGCATTTGTTTCATTTAACCTTCATAATGACTTGTGAAGTACACCTATTATTGTTTCCATTTCACTGCTGAGGTACTGAAGCACAGGGTGACTGAATCCTTTATCTAAAGTCTCCCAACCAGCAGGAGGCAGGCCTGGGACTCAGAGGCAGGCAGTGTGGCCCTAGAGCCCACACTCTTAACCACTACAAATGTATTTCTTGTGGGCTCAAGGTTTACACATCTTATCTCATCTAATAGTATGTGAAGTTCATTTAAGACATGATTACTTTTTGCTTTTCCTAAATTAAAAAAAAAATCATGTCTTCTTTTTAATTTAAAAATTGGAAGGAATCTTAATCTCTGCATTATTGTTACTGAAATTTGAGGGTTTCTCTCATCACTATTCTGTTCTTCCTTTATTTGCCAGGTATAAATTACCATAACTCTGATAATATATGATGCTGGTTGGCTGGAAGCAGTAGGTGTTTGAGGCATTTGGTCTAGTGCATTGTGAGAATTTGTTCAATGGAAACCAGCAAAATGCTGAGCTTCCCTTCGCCATTATTGAGTTATAATAAGCAAATAGGCTGATGGAAATAAAAACTACAGCTTTTCCCCATGTACCTTGTTTAAAAATGTCTATCGCTTGGAGCTACCACACTCTAAGATGTTTCAGTATTTCTTACTTTGATTTAGAAGGTTTAGTGTAAACTTTGGAGTTATGTCTGAGACATGTAAAACTCATCACTTCTGATGAGCAGTTCCTTTTATCTGTGACCTGAGTCTTCTTGCAATTAAGGGAGATATTATAGCCTTGTGGTTAGAAGACGGCCATGGATTTTGACTGTTGGGTCCTGAGATTTAGCCCTACCATGTTACACAAGTTCCTTAACTTTTCTTTACCTCAATTTCCTCATCTTAAAGTGGGATGATAATAGTACCTATATCATACTTTCATCATTTTGTGGTGACAAAAAAAAAGTGCTTAGAATGGTACCTAGCATATCATAAGCCCTCATAATTGTTACCTTATTAGTGGCTCTATGATTTTAAATTAAGGCAATAAAGCCCTGCAAATGTAATGAGTTTTTACAATTAACCTAGGAGCTCACATCTTCTTTTTTTGAAGTTGGTGTTGGGACTATTCAAAACCCATGTTTAGAATCTATTACACTAGTTCCTCAGGAGATGTTTTCAAAATAACAATGATATATAAAAGGAAAAAAAAAAATGACTGGAAAAAATGTAAGGTTTAAAAGTGTCCTTGCTGGGAAGCCTTTGACAGAAATAACTGTTGAGAAATCTTCCACTGAGGAATCTTTGAGGCGGGAAGGGTTTGCTGCCTCATGCACTTGACTGCTAGCCTGACTGGGATTGGCACTGTGACACTCTAAGATTCCAGGGGTAACTATTTTTCAGAGTGTAATCTGAAATACTGAAAACTTGTGACTCCCTCAGTAATATTCTGTTGAGAATTATTCTTGTTGAAATGCCTTAAGTTATTATTGATTTAGTAGCAAGCCATGCTAGGTGCTGATTCACTACTTAATAAGAAAGTTCCCTGAATTACATTTAGTTAAAATGGCAGAAAGCCAAAGGGAGCACTTCCTTTTATGCAGAGACTTTGATTATGCTTTATTTTTAAAAATCACGTTCTTCCCCCTTACCAGCCGATGAACAACACCTATTCATTCTGAAATAAGAAAATGAAAGAATTTTGAGAAGTCACACAACATTGCTGTCAATTTCATTTTTTTTTTAAACTAATAAAACAGATGCTTCTTTCTCAGAGATGGGTTTTCACTTTCAACATGCATCATAGCATCTGATTTTCTGAGCCATCTTGGGAAATGGAGTCTTTCCTAGTATCACTGAATGTGGTCAAAGCCATCTACGAAGCATAGACAGTAGGCTCTTGGTGAATCAGTTTGGGAAATTCACAATTAAGCAGTCTCAGGGAGTGAAATTCTGGGGTCTGATGAGACTGTGGAAACCACGTGGTACTGTAGGGAGAGCACAGGTTTTGATGCCAGACAAATATCTAAGTCTAACCCTAATCTACTGCTTATAAGCATAGTGATTGTTGCACAAGTTGTTTAGCTTCTCTGAGCTTAGATACCTCATCTGTAAAATGGAAATAATATCTTCTTTTTCAGTGTAATACTGAAGAATAAATGAAATCACAGTATAACTGGTTAAGAATTCAGGCTGCAGACTGAATCCAGGGGCCATTACTTAACATTGTATGATCTTTGGCAAGTTACTCAACCCCTTTGTGCCTCAGAATCTCATCTGTAATCTGTAAAATGGGGATAATGTTCATACCTAGCTCACGAGGACTGCTGATTAAAAGCAGTAATCTGTGAAAGATACTCAGCACAAGTCAGGGCCCAAATTTTGTGCTCGGCTAATGTTAGCTATTATCAAAACTTATGTAAAATATTTAACACACTTCCTGCGTATAGCAGAAACTTAATACATTCACTCATATCTTTCCCTCAGGACCCATGAGATTATCTGAATGACTGCTACAGCTTCTGTCCCCACCCATGTCATCCTAACTTGAACCAAAATGCTTCATTCTGGGTTCTTGTGTGGCCTTGATTATTGTGCCAAATAAAAGTATCAAAGATTATCTGACTTCTACCGTGTATCCTGAAGAAAAGACAAATCAAAACACTATGGCTTTTGCTATTTACTTCCAAGAAGAACATTTTTCTGTTTATTCTTAGAATGTGCATTTTTTTTTTTCAACTCAGGGCCAAGTACAACCTTTTGGTTTTTAAAATTTTTTCAACTCTGGGCCAAGTACAATCTTTTGATTTAAAAAATTTTTTTCATGAACAAACCATCACTAGTTATTAAAGAGCCGAAGAAATAGGAGCTGTGAAAGCAGGATTTCTTCATGTTACCTTTGAATGTTGTTATTTTGAGTATTATCATTATCAGGTAGAGGAAGAAAGGTAGGCTGGGAAGTAGATCCTTATGATATCTTGACTACAGATCCCAGATTTACATTTCACCAGTCACAGAGCACATGCAATTTAGATAAACATGTCAAGAATGACATAAACAGAGGTAAACACGAGGAGCTTTACATGTGGAACCAAAAAATAAAAATTAGAAAAATTATTACCTATATTAACAAAAAATTGCTTAAACTCTAGGACTCTGTAGAAGTCTAGCTTTCTCTCCTGTACACTTGGGATGCACTTTATTGGCTGGCAAACCTTTGATAACATCAGAAGTCTGAGAAATGTCTGACAAGATTTGATATTTAAAATTAAATTTCTCTTTATTCAATTGCCATTGAGTAGTGCTGTGATTTCCAAGTGCCAGCTAGTTTGGTGTACAAATATACATACCACAGAAACATACAGTTTTTTTAAAAATTAAGAAACTGGCTGCACCCGACAACATCAAGAAAAAAGATAATTCTGATTTAAGGGCTTCTCCAGAAGATGGGGTTTCATTGGCATGGCGCTCATAGGATGACCTGTTGTTTTTGTACTATTTTTTCTAGAACCATAGAGGGATGACAGTCACTGGTTTCTTAGAGCAATTTTGCCTGGTGTCTGGATCCTGTGGGAATTTATTAGCTTGCTCTGTGGCCCTTGACCAACCCTGGTGGGACATCTAGAGAAGAATTCAATTCTGCTTTTTCCCAGAATAATTGTTGACTAACTCAGCAGCACCAAAGTGTCACAGGCGTCTTTGTGTCCCCCAGAGTCCAATGATATGTGGAACCAAGACCAGCGAGGGTCATGTTTCTGGGAATACAGTGTTGGCTCTTAGAATTTATATATTTTTTCTCATGAACTTATAAAAATGTTTAAAAACAAACTCAACAACTCTGATGTTAAAAGGGAATGAGCACACGCCCCACGACTTCCCTCTAGAAGCATTTCAAGCATTTAGATTTTCAAAAACAATCATTTCTTTTTGATGACCATGACTTCAAATGCCATGCCTGCTGGGCCAGTGGTGACTCATGAAACAGCAACTGATTTCAATAACTCACCCTTAGAATGTGGGTGCTTGCAGGAGCCCTAGTTTATAACTGGATGAAATCATACGCAGCAAAGGGCCTTTATTTGATAGATTAAATCTAAACGCAGACACTAACAGCCATGTGTCTTCTGCTCTTAAGAGGGTTTACTGTGAAAGAGCCACACAGAGTGTTCGACATGCCACTCAGCAGTCAAATGACCTTCAAAGTTCTTTAACCTTGTAACTGCAAATAGGAAAATGGTCTCACATACGTTAGTCCACCCTCTTTCAATGTAGACCATGTGTTTTTACATCTCAGATGTGACTCATGCTGCCAGGCTAGAATTTAGGCTGTGTGATAATTCTCAGCTGTCCTACAATGCCTGCTTCTTGAAAGAAGTCGACACTTTCTAGAACAGCTAAATAACCTGGGCTTATTTTAAAGCACTATTTGTAACTCAGATTGGTTTTCCTATGGTTAAAATAAGTGCTTCTTGTGAAAATTAAATAAAACAGTCAATTCAAAGGCTTTATACACATTACCACTAACAATCATACTAAACATATTTTGAAGTACAAAGTTTGACATGCTTTAGAATGACAACCCAAATGTGTCTTATAAAACATGTTCCTAACGAGGTATGTTTTACACTACCAATGCAGAAACTGTGTATTTTTTCCTCTCTAAAAAACAGGATGTGTCAAAATGATAAATGTTGTAAGATTAAAGTGGCAATGCTCAGATTCCCACTCTTACCAGTTCTGGGATTCACTCTGCCCTCCTAGAAGACTGAGGGGAATATGCTGTACTTACATGTCCATGGAACCTTTCTTCCTCCTAGAATCCCAAGTGTTATGCAGATTCACTACAGCACAATATTCCGGTCAGGAAGAGAGGTTGACACATGATTAAGGGGAAACTTGTGGAAAGAGAAATGTTTAAGGTCCTGCAGAAAGTCAGTGACTGTGATGACCTTGTTCGTTTATATTCTAGTGCCTGTATTTAAACCGTGCAGTGGATTTGGGATGCTATACATAAGGTACCTAACATAACATAGGAACTCAGTAAATGATTGTCACTCTTGAGCTGGCAATGAAAATCAACTTCGTGGATGCTCTGCCTAGAAATTATGCTAAGGACAAAGGAAGAAGCAAAGTCCTAAAAACCAAACAAAGACTGCCTGCCTACACCTCGTAACCAGCGGACCAACCAATCAAACTAATACCAACACAGCTAAGCCAATAACACTCAGATTGAAAATGTACCCCCTGGGAGGGAGGCTGATGTCTGGAGGTCTAACTCCCTTCTGTCACACTGACATCACTTCCTTGGCCCCAACCTGAAAGTTGGCACATACAGCCCCCTGGTGGGGAAATAGGGAAAGCAAATTCCTCTTACTCCAGGGAGCCGGTTAGTCCTTCTCCCTCCCACTTCCCATCTCCCTCAGAGTGAGGTCAGACCTTGTTGTGGATCTGGTTTTGGAGAACTTCCACCCTCTTCTATAAAGTGGGACTGTATGGTCCAAGATGAGACCTATGCTGCCAGTGCCCAGCTGAAGTTGTAGATGCTTTTACTGCATGCCTGACATGCCTCTTATAAGGTTTTGGGGAACTCCAAATAGTCCCAGGATGACCAGAAGACATAGTCATGTTATTTGCGTCTTTAGTTATCAACTCCAAATAATGGCTCTGCTAAGATTGCCACCTGTCCAACAGGAAATGGAAAGAAAACACTTCTCATTCCTGCATACCACACCACTAGACAACTGGAAATACTTCTGGGTCATTACCATCCTAGGAGACTTTTAAGCCGATGATCTCAAACTGACTACCTGTGTGTTCCATGTCTTTCCTCTAATTCATGCCGTTCTTTAAATGCTATGTTAAGAATGCAAAGCTATAAAAATGATCTTTTTTCCTGCTGCACCATAAGAAGCCTTTTTTGGTTGTTCTATTACAAAAGAATTCAAAATGCAAGCATTCAACAGATTTCCTTTGCAGGGAACAAGTAATACAAACAACTGTGTTATATAATGAATAGATTGCTTTTTTCCTTTATCCTGTATTAATCTTAATTGGTTTCCCAAAAAGGCAAATAAGAGACCAAGCTACAGCCTGTGGTTGTAACCTCTAGGTAAATTTCCGCCAAAAGCAATGAAAGATTTTCCAGAGAAAAAGCAGAAGAATCAGCCCCATTGTTCTGCAGCTGACTTAATTCTCCTCTTTATGTTTTAGAAATACCTAAAGATTACAGTTTTACAATGTATGGAGAAATAGATATGCTAACAACAATGAAATTGTTGTGGGAGCCATACAGAGAAATATCAGAGAAATTACTTAGATCAGAATAGCTCATACAAGGAAGATTTTTTTCAAATATGGACATTGAACAGATAAAGAAGACAGTAATATTTTAATAAGATAGTGAAAAATATAGCAGATTGACAGTGACAGCAGAAAAAGAACAGGAATACAGATATTTTCAGAGGATTAAAATGGTACTGTGTACCCTCAAATCAGGCAAGTTTTTCTGAGAGGTCTCTAAACATATCTCCTGCATAGAGCAGATGATTTTCCTTGGAGCTGTCATAAATGCTTTATAGTTCTCTACATTAATTCATGTCGAATATTTTCCATGGTTGGTCAGACTCAGACTTAAAATAGATCTGAGAAAGGTCTTCAGGTTTACTTTCAGTACCATTATTCACTTCATAGCCAGCTGGGTGACGACATGGTGTGTGGCCAATTCAAGTTTACAAGGTAACCTTGCCTGAATTATCCTGGTCCATCGAATACAAATAATAAAGTGAAGGTGAGAGAATAGAATTACAAGGAACATGGGAGAAGCAGTTGTCAAAAAGCAAAACGAACACAAGAAAAAAAATCTGTGAGATCACTCAGAAATGATGCTAATAATTGTGTGTTCTCACCCCTACAGTCTCCACACACACGGGGTTCCTCGTGCTTCACAATCAGCCCCTGTCGTCAGTCAGTAAACCTTCAGGTCCCAATCATGTGGTTTCTCCAGGTAAAACAACAGCCATGCACCTTATGTGCATCCTGCTTTTTACACGTTACTTCATTATCCTGTGTACTCTACCACTTGCCTCAGCTGAGGAAAACAAACTTATGCTTTCATGGGCAACTGGAGATCTAATCACTTAGTTCCTTAAGTAACCGGAGAGGGAGGGTGGGAATCCATCTTTAAAGATAATTATCCTTCTTTCCTTATCCCATTTACTTCATTATTATTATTATTATTATTACTATTATTGAGACAAGGTCTCACTATGTTGCCCAGGCTGGTCTCCAACTCCCGGCCTCAAGCAGTCCTCCTACCTCGGCCTCCTAAAGTGCTAGGATTCCAGGCACGAACCACCATGCCCGCCCCATTTACTTTAAATAAGTCTTCTGAAATGAGTTTATATATGTGAAAACATCTGGCAAAAAACCTAATACATAATAAGTGCTCAGTAATTATTAAGACCCTCTTTCTTACCCACTTCTTACTAAACTATATACATTCCAACAGCCCTCCGAGTACCTTCTCTGTGATATCAAACGGGTGGCTGAGATTGACAGACCAGAGCTGCTCCCTGTCCTCGATAGATTCTTTATTCCTTTAACACTAGTAATAGAGATAAGGCACTACCTAAAAGGGAAATCTCAGTCAATATAGGTTATACTTTCACTACATTTGAACCTTTCAGCATGGGAGCACAGCTGTCATGTTATGTAAAGGCTGATTCCTGATGTTTGATATCACTGATCACTGTCTTTCTTGTGGCTACAGCACAAATCCTAAGTATCCTGCTTACTTAATATAATGGTACATGTCTATTTTTGGGTGCTCCTGGATTTTTTAAGTGTGCAAAGAAGATAAATATATTTTAGGTCAATCTGAGTTGGATTTTTGACTCATTAAAAATATTATACTCCTTGGACCGAGAATAGGAGGTGACATATCTGAAATTAAGTAAGTTGAGGACTTTGCTAGGCATTCTCAGGGACTCAAGAAACACTGCAAACAATTCATTTCAAGCAAAGTGGACACTCAGCTTCAGCTACAAGATTACTCTTCCACAACAGATGGTTTCCACACCTGAATTGTGACACCACTTTTCTTGGCTGAGAACTTTGGCCTTGGTGCCACAAAATAAGATGATGAGGCTGATTCTTGCTTTGGCGAGGTGGGAACGCCCACAGGCACTGGGGATGCACTGACTGGTGAGGAGGCCTCTGCAAAGAAGGAAGGAGGAGAGGTATAGGCTGGTACCGAGTACACTGACGAAGCCTGCACATTCGTAGGTGAGGCAGCATTCACTGGCCGGGGAGGAAGAGCTTGCTTCATGGCCAGGGCTGAATTGACCTTGACTGATGACTTTTGGGGGAGGCCATCCTTTGCATCTGGAGGTTGGAAAGTAAACAAGGATGCATTGAGCTGATACGGTTGGTGCTTCATGACATCTAATGCATTAAGGGGTTTCTTCCCCTTTTTCTTGCCGGGTTTGGAGGCCTGTGCGGCTGATGGCTGAGACTTGAGAGCAGCCAGTGGGTAAGAGGGGGAGTGGATAGGATTATAGGCCACAGGAGGAGGTGCTCGGACATTGGAGGAGTACTTCCAACTGGCCGGGAGAGATGGAGTGGGAGACTGAGCTCGAGCAGCGTGGGCCTGCACCGTGTCTGAATCCACCACATACTTCTCCATTCTCGACTGCCTCTTGGCAAAGAGCTGAGCTCCTCTCCCGCTCATTCCTGGAAGCTCATTGGATGGTCCCACTGCACCAGGCTGAGCAGCATTGACTGCTGCTGTGGAAACTGTTGGTTTGGGTGTGTAATTCTGACTGGCTACTGCTGCTTGTGGTCCTTTGAAGGGACCAGCCACAGTCAAAGAACTTGCAGGCCGGGCAGGAGGGTAAGAAGGCTGGGCTATTTTGATGGAGGAGACAACGGTGCCCTTTGATGGGCTGGATGTGGGGAAGGCAGGAGGTTGGGTGGGAGCCACTCCTGGAGACCAGACTGGGGAAACTGGAGTTACTGGTTGGGAGGATGAGGACTTGACGGCAGGTTTTGGAGCAACAGGAGGAGGGGTCTTTTGTTTGGCAGAGGAGCTCTGCATGAAATTACAAGCCTCTGCCCCCAAGCTGAGGTAGTCTTCTTCCGGTCCGGAATCACCTCCAGCTCCAGTGCCCCGTTTGCCTTCTGAATTTTGAAGCAGTGACAAGAGTTCAGGATTTGGGCTTACTTTGGGCTCTTTAAAAGTAAACATGGGTTTTGTCGTGCTTCTCCTTTTGGCCTCCTGCAATATTCCTGTTCTTTTTGCTGGCACTGAGATCCTCTCATCTCGGGAAGCTATTCGCTCAGATGAATCATAAAAGGCTGGCTGGGACCAGGGGGCAGCCTGGGGCCATGGAGGGGGCTGTGCTGGGCCAGCAATTGGACTTGATACCCCTCTGGAGAAGGCGTCAGGGGGTGGAGTGACTGCAGAGTAAGGTGGAGGTGCAGGAAAGTCAGCAATGGGACTCGTCATGTTTCGGGTTGGCGAGAAAGGGGTGGCTGGCTGATTCACAGACCCTGGGAAGGGTTTGGCCGTTCTATTCATGGGGGCCATCCTCTGGATGTTTGCTGTCTCAGATGCCCCACTGAAGCCATTCTGTTGAGGAACATGGCCAAGACCATGACTCACCTCGATGTAGCTTTTGCTCACAGAGCTCTGCGTTCTCACCGACTCTTCCTCCCTTCTTTGGTAAGAAGTCATAGTTCTCAGGCCATCCGTCTGGGCAGCACCTTGTTCTCTGCTTGGCGTTCCACCTACCTTGTCCTCTTCTTTTTGGGCTGTGATCTGATCCATTCTCTCCCTCCTCTTGGCAAACATGAGGGCTCCCTTGCCTGTGGTGTCTGGTAACATCTCCATCTTGTCCCCTCTGTTCAGTTTCTTTTCAATGTTCACCAGTCCAGAATCCCAGTCAAAGTTCACAACTTGTGTGTTGTCGTCAACGTCAGACAATAACTCTTCATCCACCTCTGATTCGCTTGCACCAAGAAATGCTACTTCACATGTATCCTCCTTGTCACCTTCTTCCTCCTCGTCCGCCTCTCGTTCAAGCTCGCCAGTACCGTAGCTAACTAGGGTGTATTTCCTGGCCCTCCGACGTCGCTTCTTAAACATCAACACCCCCTTGGAGTTGGGGTTGGGAGCATCTGTTAGAAGAAGGGCAATGCTTTTGCATTTAGATTTTGCTTCCTTCACTTGTTTTTCTGACAGGCTTTCACTCCTCCTGAGCCCTAGGGAGAGTAAAAAAAAATATATATATATATATATTGAGCTGATGAGTTCAAGGAAGACACCACAGCAACTCAGAAATGAACTCTCCTGGGGGGAAATAAATATGTATAAAATTGTCATTGAGTACTGAATTTTGAAGGAATCTAAAACATTTCTTTTTCTTATTTCTCTTATTTCCTTCTACAATAATATACTGTTCTATTTGTTTACATAAAAACATTTCATATATGCTGATTAGAATATATGTTTCATACATTTGTTTCTCTAGAGATCCTTCCACTTTAATAATAAAAACTGGTTAGTAAAAGCCAATTAATAGGATAAAATTAGAATTAAGAAGGACATAAAGACATAATATTTTCTGAAAAACAAGATGAGATATATCTCATACTTCCATATTTTAAAATAAAGTGTCAATATAAAACTGTTTCCAGGAATCTTAAAAAGGGAGGAGTGTCCCACGAAGATGTTTCAAAATTTTCTAAATGTTTTAATGTAATGAATTTAGCTATTTAGGTTTTCTTCTTTCTCTTTTTTCTTTTTTTACTCTGACAACTGCCCCAAATCTTTCCATTCACAGCTACTGGATTAATACAAATTTGAAACACTGAATTAATCGTTGAAGGTACTGAATCAATAATTAGTTAAAATTCAAAATATGACATTATTGTAAATACATATAAGAAGCTCTAGCTACAAAGTTTTCTAGACAGATTTGTTGGTAAATGTATTGCTATTTTGGAAATACAATATTACTTTCCTTGCAGCAAGAATGAATCTTGGAGAAATTTAAAAATTGACTTGTGACTCACTTAACTGTGTAAAAACTGATGCAGAAATCAAGTCATTTAAAACAAGAATATGATGGTTATAAAATAAAAATATTTAAAATTTTCTTTCATTATTACTATTATAAAAAATAAATTGGTGGCAAATTAATTTATAGCAACTAAACATATAGTATCTATCATTTATAATTTATAATTACATCATGTTTTCAATGATAATGAGTATGAGTCCCCTAAATTTTTTAATTCCTCAAAATAGTTAAGTGGAAAATTAAGAAAAATTTTTTGACTATTTTATGATTGAAAATTAGCTCTTTTTGTCACAGACTTAATGGTTAAGTTTTAAAAAATAAAATATAATCCAAGGAAATAATTTTATAATATGATTACAGGCATTTACTGGTGATCAAATTTTCTAGAGAAAAAATAGTTGAAACTGAGGTTATTACTAAATATAATTCCTTTTTTGACTAGTGTTATACAACTTATTAAACTGACAGTCACAGTTGCACAGTTGCTGCTAACTTCACTGCCAACATGTAAGGTATGTGAATGGTGTCTCAATACTCTTGTTTAATATGCTATAAATGTGAAGATGGCCTACAGATGCTTAAAGTATAAGGAATGATTAACAACACTTGCCAATAAAGCTACAAATGGTTATGCTAAAAATATGCTTTGAAAGGAATAACAATAGGTTAGAAGACTTAAGATTCTACTTTGAATAACTGAATTCATTGCCATTGTGTATCATATATACAGTCAAGTGCCTTTGCCTGTCAGCCTTTACATCCTCAAATAAAATTCCAAAATTAGTATAAAAAAAAAAAAAAAAAGAAAGAAAGAAATAAAACAACAGAAATCCTAACACCTAACTGCAATTCTTATCCCTATTCTTCTTTCTGTCTTCTCTCCCCTGGGTAAAACAAAATGCCATACAAAGCACTGAATTTAAATATATTTTATGTTTGGAGACATTTAAATACCTCCACATGGCCCTGGAGACTGACTTCTGCGTCTAGAAGGTAGATGAAGTCTAATGAAGACTTACAAAACGGAGAGGATCATGTAACTCCTCACTATACATATGTCCTTGTCTGTCAAACTCACTTCTGCAAGCATCATCAAGCTGCACAATGATTTTTTTCAAAACGAGGATCTGCTTTTGATATCAGTGGTAGAGCTTTTATTTTAAAGACACCTCTCAGTAGCAGACTCAACAGTTTCTGACATTAAACTGAGTCCACATGACTTCAAGTGCTTTCTTATGCTATTTTAACATGAAATATTTCAACTTTCTGAAACAAAATGAATAGGCACATTGACAATATTATTTTCTTTAACAGTTCCTGTGCCTTTGGGGATAAAAATAAATTCATGAAAAATGTTTAAATCTATATGAAGTTCAGACTTATTGCTTCCCATTTAGAAACTGGTATTCTCCACAATTTCACATTTGTGATTTTATGCATTAATTAAATATTTCTTTAAGCCAATGAGAAACAAGAAAAATCTTGCTGAAAAACTCATGCAAGCAAAGAAGCAGCAAAATGCCCCCAACTCCCAAGCTCCTTCTGACAGCCCAGGCAGAACTTACGTGCATGCCGCGCTCGGTGCTTGTGAGGTCTGCTGTGATCCTTTTCCGAGCGTGGATCTTCTCCCTGCTCTGTGCCTTCTGATGAGACGGCAAAGGATACCAGAGAAGGAGGTGCTTCTGACTGCCCTCCTTCCACTGGAGAATCCACACACCCCTTTCCTGCCTGAAGCCTGCACCCTTCTGTCTTCTGCCTGTCAGAGCAGTCGAGGATCACTTCCACCCGGGGCAGTCTCGCATCTCCTGCTTCACTTTCCTGGATCACTCTCAACTCTCTGCCACTGGAGATCTGGATTATCTTGCTGGACCTCAGGAAAGGGTCTGCTTTCTCATTAGTGGGGATCGAATTTATGTGGACAATCTTGTCATGTGACAAGTTAGGGTCTGGGTCAGGAGACTTAGATTTTTCAGGTCCCGGGAGAGCCACTACAGGGCCACTAGCGCCCTTATGTCTCTCCTGTGAAAGGGACAGTTGCAGCTCAACCACAGGGCCAGGCTGTTCGGCTTCTATCTTCTCCCTTAAGATCAGCTCTTCTGTCACGCGTCCTCTTTGGGAGTCAGGCATTTGGGGAGCCCTCTGGTAGCTCAGGCCTGTTTCTTCTTTCAAGCTCCCTGCACAATCGGGACCACTTCTTTGATTCTCAGCTAGGGGAACTTCAGTCTTGACAGGGGCGAGGAAGAACTGTGTGCACTGGGTCTTTGTGGCTGGTCGAATCTGCAGGGTGGTACTTTCCACATGACCCCCATGTGTGAGATGCTCGAGGTTTTTGTTTTCATTTTCAGATATCAAAGCCTCATTTATTCCACTGGATGGTCTGCACACAGAAAAATCATTCCAGACACTTAAATCAGACTATGTTACATCTGCCAAAGAACTTCCTGACACTTTTGTGATGTCTGATACATGATATAGTCAAAATATTTTCTTCTAAATGTCAATTGCAACATATTTGAAAACAGAAGGTGGCAACATGTTCATATTATTACTTAAAGAGACACCAAATAAACTTTTTTAAAAGCACAACAAAACGCTTACACAAGATTATGAAACCTGAATCCATCCTAAATTCAGCTTTTATTTGTAAAAAAAACAAAAAAAACAAAAAACAAAAAAACACAAAAAACATAGATCCCCTTTATCTGTAAGTACTTGGAATCTGGGTATCTCCGATAATGAGTTTGCTAGAATGTGACAAAACATTTCAATGTCTTTTTGACTAAGTTTTGGTCTAGACATTATGAAGTCAGATAAACATATCCAGCACCTTCAGATCAATCTTAACTTACAGATAACTCAAGAAGGCCTTTTTGAGGCTGTGCTTTCTTGAAAGGAATGAAATAGAAGCTGTTTTTTAAGCCCCAGTGAGCATGTGTTTTGTAATAAGTGGACCCAGCCCAGTACTCTTGTGTAAAGAGAAATCCTTTCCATGCTGCAATGAATCATTAAGTCATGGAGTATTTATAATCTGAAATGTCTCCCTTTCTTCTATTTGAACCTGTTTCTTGGAGCATTTTCTTTTTAGGATATCTGAAGTGAAACTGTTCCTTTGTCTTTCAGCTAAGGAGCCTAGAGCTGTACACCACATTTCTTTGATTTGATCTTCCCAGTTGTTTGTGCAAATTTGGGTTTGTGAGAAGAAGCCATGTCAGTTTAAGAGTTAAATAACTTCTTTCTGAAACTCTGATTTAAACTGTAAATGTTTTTAGAAATATTATTCACAGAACAGCTGTAGGAAATGCCTTCAATTTTTGTATTCGTATTTTTTTTTTAATTTTAGAAGCAGCATAATTATCTTTGCCCCTTTCCTCCTTCCTTAAAAGATAGTTATGACTAATGCAGGGAACATCAGTTGAAGGGCATGAGCTTCTACTTGTATTCTACTCAAAGGAATTTACCTTAGAATTTATGTGGTAGTGCAATTTCAGACCAATGCTCAAAATACTTACTCCTAACTTTGCTTTCAACTGCATTTGGCAAAACAAAACTAAGCCAAATACAAACAAACTAACAGTTAAACAAAATGCACCTTTCTCTATATGCAAGTAATTGGAAAAGCTTCCTGGTAATACAGTATTTATACAACATTATAATAGAGTATTTAAAAAGCATGATGTTAGCCAATTAGATCATTATTATATAGAAAATGTTCAATACACTGTTAAACTGAATTTGAGGGTACCAAAAGGTCAGAGAGTTTTAATTTAGGAAGACCTTGGGATGGAAATAGATTAAATCACTTTGAATTATGTTAGCAATCAATTGTGAAGCTGAGAAGAGAATAGTTTCAATTCATGCCAGCCTTGTAGACTGGAATACAGACAAATGGCCAGATAAATATTAACATTTATCAGCAGCTGAAGTAAAATATATAGACATGAGTAAATATCATAAAAGCATGAGGGAGTAAAGCTTTATGCCTTAAAACAATCATTTCCCATCAGTCTACATACGTACTCATCAAGTCCACAATTTATATGTCATAATTATAGAATTTAAAAAATCTTATTTGAATAACATTTAAGATAATAGAGACGGAATACTAAAGGAGTTATTTTAAAAGAGTCTTACCTAGCTATCTCTGGGCAATAGTTCAGGAAAAGTAAAAACACTTGTCCTCCACTGATAGATGATAGTGATATGAGTGAGAGAAATATTTATTGCAGGAAACAATATTCAGATATTTAAAATAGTGGTAGTGGCGGTGATAATAATAATTGCTTTTGACTTCATTTTCAATTGCGATTCCACTTTGAATCCTACCAACTAGTTACTTATTTTGTAAATTTTTTATTTTATAAATGTAATTGTGTATTAGCAAATTATATATTTTATAAACTTATTTTCTCTTCGTAATATGAAGGAAGGATTCTCAGGCCTTAAACACTGGGTTTGATGGGTAAATATTTAGATTATAAGAATAATACTAGATTTCCATTGTTGTCTCAAGATTTTGGCCATAGTGAGTTCATTTTTATCCCAGAAGAGAATCATACTGAATGATCAGCAGAGGGGGAACTGTATGTAGTGCTTCTGCAGAGTTGAGGAAAAACCTGGAGGACTTTGAGGTTCATCTTGAGATATCCTCTGACATCTTCCTAAAAGCTGCTCTCCAGGAAGTCAAAGCTTTCCTTTCTGGATTCATTATAATGCAATAGTCAGGGCTTCTGTTGCAAAATCAGTATGGACTGTACTGTGATTTGTACACCATAAAAATGGCAATGCTGTAGTTTTTTTGTTGTTGTTGTTATTGTCCTCATTGTTTTCTTTTGTTTTTATATTTGAAGGTTTCTTTTATATTGTTATACAACTACGTGGGGATAGTGGTATTTGAAGAGATTGAATTTCCAAATGACTTGTGTTGGTAGTGCAAAAACCTTGTTCTAATCATTTGCTTTTGTCCATCCCCAAATACTGGTTTTACTGGAGAAATCTGGCTGCTTGTAAGTTTTTGTTGTCGTTTCTCTTTTCTGTTTCTTAGTCATCCTCTTTTAACAAAAAATTGTACTTTTTAACGGTCTAATATTTAAACATTTTAAATTCATCTGTCCATCTGATAATTACAATTGAGTGATTCTGATCCATCACAAAATCTTGATCTATCAAAGAAATATTAAGTTATGCTCAATATACTGAGCTTTGTAAGGAAGGAGGCTAAAATACCTAAGATTTTCAACAAAGTGCTTGAAACAAGGATTTTCAACTTAATTCTCAATTAACCAGAAAGTTTGATTGAATAGAATTGACTATTTTTCAAACACAGTGGTGTTTCTGTTTAACTGTACTAACCTTGTACAAAGCACCCCTAATTTCTCCATAAATGACAAATTATATATGTAGTAAAAGCTATAATCATTCCCATGTAGCTTCAAGATAAAATACATATTCCAGCAAATCCATTGTACCTTTTGATGAGCATTTGGAGAGAGTCTGTTATGCTTTCCATGAGTTTGATGACTTCAGGGTAGGTGAGATCTGCACAAGGGTTGCCATTGATGGAAACCACTTCATCTCCCTCACAGAGCCCAGACCCGGAGGCTTTGCTCTGATTTCGAATCTGAGTGGAGTAGAAAAGGAGACATAGCAGAATGATATAATTTGTAAACAGCAAGCCACCATCTCTGAGAAACAAGTCTGTCAATTATAACACCAGCCCTGATTTTTAATTCACCTGTTAACCTGTGAGACCATTTGAACACTTCTTACCACACTATGAACACACACACAGACACACACTTTATCATGTATTAACATTTACCATAATATCAACATTTAATTCATGGCATTGTAAGCAAACAGGAAAAAAGAAAGTAAATCAATGTAAAGAAACCAGACAGAATAAAAGAAATAAAAAATAGAGCAGAATGACAAAAGATGTTCAACACTTACATTGATGACATTAAAAATAATTATTCAGGTGAGGCATGGTGGCTCACGCCTGTAATCCCAGCACTTTGGGAAGCCAAGGTGGGTGGATCATGATGGCAGGAGTTTGAGACCAGCCTGGCCAACATGGTGAAACCCCGTCTCTACTAAAAAGTACAAAAATTAGCTGGGCATGGTGGCATGCACCTGTAGTCCCAGCTACTCAGGAGGCTGAGGCAGGAGAATTGCATGAACCCAGGAGGTGGAGGTTGCAGTGAGTCAAGATTGCACCATTGCACTCTAAACTAGGCAACAAAGCAAGACTCCATCTCAAAAATAAAATAAAATAAAATAAAATAAAATAAAATAAAATAAAATAAAATAATTCAGGCCAGGCACAGTGGCTGACATCTATAATCCCAGCACTTTGGGAGGCTGAGGCAGGTGAATCTCGAGTTCAGCAGTTTGAGACCAGTCTGTTTAACATGGCAAGACCCTGTCCCTACAAAAAAAAAAAAAATTACAAATAATGCAAAAATTAGCCAGCTTGGTGGTGCATGCCTGTGATCCTAGCCAGGAGGCTGAAGTGGGAAAACTGCTCGAGCCAGGAGGTAGAGGTTGCAGTGAGCCCAGATCACGCCACTGCACTCCAGTCTGGAGGACCCTGTCTTAAAACATAATTTTTCACTCCAGTGAGAAAGTGATCTCCTGCATTAAAATAAATTTTAAAATCCTTCCCATTGCCAAAGTGAATGAAATGCCATGACTATAAGAAGGACGTATAGGACAGGGCAACTTGTTTGAGGAGAGAGCTGTACAGCTAAATGGACTGATAAAAACCATCCCAGTATAGATGGCGGGGCACCAGGGAGCCTGGATATTAGGGAGTATGTCAAAGAGAGAAATGCTTCATTGAAATCAGCTACTCCAGGCATGGTACTAAGCAAACTTTAGCAAAAAAAGAAAAAAAGGGATAAAAAAGAGATTACTTTGCAGAAAGTAAAAGCAGCAGCCCTGCCATAAGCATTGTGTCATATTCTACTGGAATATTCTTATTCCAGTAAGAGATGAAAGACCAAGGAAAATGAGAGGTCAGGTCTATGCTCTCCTTGGTGGACCTGCTGGGCCATGGCTTGGCAGTGGCTCTGTTCTTCAGTCTAGAGAGTCACAGCTCCTGTCAGCCTGCCCCTCTATCATTGCCTTAACTCTTGTTAGGTTCCAACAACACACATTATCTCCTTGTACCTTTGTGCCTACAGGTGATAATAGCTTCCTGCTCTCAATCTCTGGGTTTCTGGGTGCTTCATTATCATTTGTTGGTTCCCTTAAGACTACTTTTAGTCTCTGCATTACATTATCTTGAATTCTTCCTTGAGCATGCCATCTATTTCCTGCTGGAGCCCTAAGTGATACTAACGTGCTTAGATTTCATTTTATGAGTGCAATTGTTCTCAATGAACCATTATGATGACCATACAGTCTCAAATTTAAGAATAAGATACTTTTCCAGATTTTTTCTACCAAGTATTATTCCTTTTTATTAAAATAAAGCTTCTGAGCCTAGAGAGGTGAAAACCAGGTAGGCGGCACTTCTTGAAGAATGTTTTCATGGCTAGACTTATTTCTGACTGGGCACAAAATGTATTTCAATTTATCTCTAAAAGTTGTCCACTAATTCCTGCTAAAGTCTTAAATGATAATTCATATATTAACTCATATAGGTTTAACGTTTACATCTACAAGTTCATTTTAAATGACACTCTCGAAAGCAAAATATTACCTTTAAGAGCCAAAGCAATGGCATTATTGAAATTTGAAGTGATTCAATTAGTTTTGTTCTTGGAGAGCCCATCCTTCTATTGTCATAAATTATAATCTATAGAAAGCCTTCCCCATTTCTGACAAATCAATATCATTACCTCTTGCAGAAGAATATACTAATTTATTGGAAAATATAATTTATTTTTGGAATATACTAATTTATTGGAATATACTAATTTATTGGAAAATACTAATTTATTGGAAAATATTAAATGAACTCAATATTCCAAGACTACAAGAAAGTCACAAAAGCAATGAGAAAGAGGATTTCACCGAATTTTGAAAATATCCATTTAGCTGTTAAATATATTTGTTTTGTTTTGTCTTGCATGAAATATTTAAAATGAAAGCTCACAAGAAAATTTTTAATAAGTAAAGGATACAACAATATCTAACAATGAACATCTGTGTCAGGGTTAGAATTATTCACATTTCAGTTACTGAAATTTATTTGTTAAAAAAATTAGGTAAATAATAGGGCATATTTTTGAGGCATAAAATCATTCATTAAATGGAGTCAGATATACCAGGATTCGAACAGAAAATTCACCCTTTGGAGGACCAAGGAGGTTTTATGTTGATAAAACAGAGGTGTCATTATACTCTGTACACCCCAAGATCCAATCTTAGGTAGAAGTTCTCTTTTTCAGCCATGAGTCGTCTGAGTTTTAAACTGGGATTGCAGAAGAAGATGAAAAATTGATTCTTTAAAAATAAATAATCTCCCAACTTAACAGAGCTGCCTGTTATCCAAACATGTGTTGCTTGATAGGAAAAGCGCAGTTCATCATCCTGCTTGTCAAGTTGGAGCTTTTAATGGTATCTAAATAAGCCAGTGCATCATGGTAAGAGTCATTAGCATTCCTTCAGAGAAAACATTTTGAGGTCAACATTCACAATCAACTGCTGTGATTGCGTTTCACTGACCTTTCACATTGATCTGAACAACAAGGAATCTTTTTCCCTCAAGAACGTTGTTACATATGATGAGAACTTTTCTTGTCACTTAATTTGTTCTGAAGGACTACTCTTTTTCCATTTTTTATGGAACTATTCAACCAAATAAATATGGTATGACAGGGTCTTATAGTATCAAGAAGGATAAATATGTATTAGTGTACCTAAGATCCTTACCTTCTATTGTGCATAAGTATGTATTTTTATAATTGTATAATTGTGCATGTTTATGTGAATCAAGATTCTAACACTTGGAAACGTTCTTATTTATGAAAATGAAAGACACTGTGCATCACAAAACTAGATTTAGACACACAAATTATTAGTACTGATGATAACAATTATCTATCAGTGAACTTATCAACCAGTCTCCTTAAGCCATTAGTCTTGAATTCATAAAATACATGTAGTAGTGGGAAAGGGTACCAACTCTGAGGGAACAAGACATGGGTTTCAACTGTGTTGCGCCTATGCTTACTACCTGTCTGAACTTAGGTGAGTTACGCCACCACCCTGAGCTTTAGTTTTCTAAAGTGTAAAATGGTGCTAATAAATTTTATCAGTCTAGATGTTTAATTAGGATTAGAAATAATGTGTGTAAAGTTCCATGATGTACCTACAGCTCAAAGAGGTGCTCAAGAAGGGATTGGTGAATTCAGATGTGTTGGCTTACTACACACACAGAGTTATATGTAAACTACTTTTAAAAATTAAAAAATAGACAATATTATGACTCAATGTGTTACCAATTCAAAATTGAGTATAATTATCTTTCATAAACTGTGATTTGACACAAAATACCTGTGTGAGCACATGATGGAATTCCTTTCCCTTGAAAACATTCCTTTAGAGACCTCATTCCACACATAATATATTAGACCCTGAGGGAGTTCTTATCCCGAAAATATTGGATTCTTTTTCAGTGTCTCCCAATTTAATCAGATCACATAACTAAGAGATATTGGTAATGTCAGTAGTTACCAAATGCAATACTGTGTTTCATTGCTTACCACCTTTTTGTTTTGTTTTGTTAATTTTTATTTTAGGTTTAGGAATACACGTGAAGGTTTGTTACAGAGGTAAACACATGTCATGGGGGGTTGTTGTGCATATTATTTCATCACCCAGGAACTAAGCCCAGTACCCAAAAGTTATCTTTTCTGCTCTTCTCCCTCCTGCCAGCCTCCCTCATCAAGTAAACCCCTGTGCCTGTTGTTTCCTTCTTTGTGTTCATAAGTTCTTATCATTTAGCTCCCACTTATAAGTGAGAATATGCAGCTTACCACCTTTAAAAACTTTTTATTTAAAATTATTATGGATACATAATTGTTATACATATTTATAGGGTATGTGTGATATTTTGATACAAGCTAATGATCAAACCAGGGTAATTAGGGTGTCCATCACCTCAAATATTTATCATTTCTTTGTGCTAGGAACATTTCAATTGCACTGTTTTAGTTATATTGAAGTATACAATAAATTACTGTTAACTATAGTCATCTTATGCCACAAAACACCAGATCCTATTTCTTCTAACTGTATTTTTGTACCCATCAGCCATCTCCAGTTTATCCCCCTCTTTTCTCTACTACCCTTCCCAGTCTCTGGTAACCATCATTCTACTCTCTATCTCTTTTATCAAAAAGAGAGCTAATAATGAATGCTGGCAAGGATGTGGAGAAAGGGGAATCCACATACCCTGTTGGTGGGAATACAAATTAGTCCAGTCACTATGGAGAACCACATGGAAGCTCCTCAGAAAATTAAAACTAGAACTAGCCAGCAATCTCATTCCTGGTTATATATTGAATATAAAGGAAATCAGTATATTAAAGAGATATCTGCACTCCCAAGTTTATTGCAGCACTATTCACAATAGTCAAGATATGGAATCAACCTAAGTGTCCCTCAGTGGATGAATGGATAAAGAAAAAGTGGAAATATACACAGTGGAATATTATTCAGTCATAAAAAATGAAATCCTGTCATTTGCAACAACATGGATGGAGCTGGAGGGCATTATCTTAAGTGAAACAAGCCATGTGCAGAAAGACAAATATTGCTCATTCTCACTCACTTGTGGAAATTTCCATTTCTTGATCCATGCCAGGAAAGATTTATTTTACCAACACCAAGTGAAATTGGAAAGTTACGACTTCTCTGGGAAATTTAACGACATTATTTACATTTCATAGACTAAATCTGAGAAGACTTTTGGCTATGCTAATTTAGTTTTATGAATAAATAATTCCTTGCAAATAAAAAAGAAACCTCATTTTTCTCTTCTGTTGTTCTCTCTTCATTTCCAGGTTTTCCAAGACTGACTAGAAAGCAGGTATCAGATCTGATTTCTCATCGACCTAGTACATAAATTATTTTGCGTTGCGTATATGGCCTGTCAATCATGCCAGCTTGCTGTCAGGAGAACTAAATTTTATCTCAGGAGCTGCATTTTCATGTATAATTCATTGACAAGTCCTATTGGAAAATGTCAGAGTGAGTGATAGAAACAAGACAATCTCTTCTTTAAATCCACTATTATAATCTATTGAAATCGATGGAAAAAGAGAAAATTAGCATAAATTTGCCTATCACATGTGGGGCTATTCTCAATCCACATGATGAAGTCTCAGGGACCTGGCAATAACTAAGAGAGGATGAAAAAGATGATCATGATCTCAGGCAACAACTAAAGTTTCAGAGATTTTTTTTTTTTTTTTTGACAGAAAATGTAATATACATGTTCTAGTAGCTCTTTCGGAAGCTCCTGCCTTTCCTCAATTTTCCACTTCAGGCATTTTGCAAAACTGCCTCATACCTGTAAAACAAGGTTTAGTAAGCATTCCCTTACCCCAGCTGGCTCTTAAACCAAAGCTTTAGGTAGGTCTGTATTCTTCGACTAATACCAGAGGAATGGTCAGAGGAGGCAGAGCAAGATGATAGCAGCTAAGGTCTTAGAAATAAGTTCATAATTCCACTTTCAGATGGCTTGCTATCCAGATCCTAAACACCAACCTCAGCCCTTGGGATTCACTTCTACACATCATGTGTCTAAATAATGAAAATAAAGTTAAAACTGTATATTCAAATCAGGTGACAGGTGTAAATTCAAATAGACACTACAATTCAAATCTACACTCAGTACCTCAGTTCAAGCTCATAACCTGCTCTCATTTTGGCTTTTGTTTTGAAGATCATGACCTTTCCTCCTCTTGTCACCAAGATATGTCCAGACAACAACGTTTTCTTTTGGATGATTGTCTTTACCCTCAGAGACCAAGTCACCATAAAAGTAAAAAGTATTCATGGTAGCAACCTTGGAAAGCTTCCTGGAGTAATAACTATCTTTGACAGGAATGAGAGCCCTAATTTGTGGGGCTGCATACTTAAGAATCTTCATACCAAAGTGATTCCACAGGCAGAAACGATGCTGCAATATAACTGCTATGAGCTGTTATAAAGCAGCCATGATGATGCTAGAAAACTAAGTACAAATATGGAATGGTATTCTCTGCTTTTCTTTCTTTCCTAAGAATGTAAACATCCTAGCTCTTTCAGGCAAACACTGGTAGATCAGAGCCTAGCAGGACATGTGCCTGTCTACTTTTTGTTGGATAAATCATGAAAGATTGCACAGAGGTCTCTGAACTACAGTCAGATTATTTTTATAAACATTTGTACAGAATATGAAAAAATACTTTTTAAAGAACTCATAATAAAAGCACATGTAAAATTTAAAAGACTCTATGTAAATACTCTTTTTAATAAGAATTACTAAGAAAAGAGAGCAGAACTAGAACTCACTATTTGGGTTTCATGGAGTCTTGCTCTTATCGTGCAGGCTGGAGTGTAATGGCACGATCTCTGCTCACTGTAACCTCCGCCTCCTGGGTTCAAGCAATTCTCCTGCCTCAGCCTCCTGAGCAGCTGGGAGACTCCCGCCACCATGCACAGCTAATTTTTGTATTTTTAGTAGTGACGGGGTTTCGCCATATTGGCCAAGCTGGTCTCGAACACTTGACTTCGTGATCCACCCACATCAGCCTCCTAGAGTGCTGGAATTACAGGTGTGAGCCACCGTGTCTGGCCTCAGTTCATATTTATTAACCGGACATACAACTTTTAACTGAGAAATTAACATGCTAATAAGAATTAGTTAGCTAAAGAACTTACAAGTAAGCTCCCTACAGTCTTTTGAATGGTCAAAATACAGTTGAAAATAAAGTTCACTAAAACTTCTGGACATTACTGAAAGTGTATGGATCCTATCCTCAGTCTATTTCATCGATTTTATACAATTCTATTTACCATCGTTATTTGGTTTTGAAGTGGGGAGAAAATCATGTATCTTGTATAAAGGAAAATGGCAAAGTTAATACAAACGCCAAAGTTAGGGAGTAAAAGCCAAATTTAAAAACACACGAAAATCTTAACAATAACAAAAAGGCTCAGGAGATTGGGCCACTCACTGAAGGTGTAAAAAACTCTCATATGCTCAATAGGACTTAATGCCTCTGCTCTATTCGAGTAAGAGAATGGGCATTAATAATAGTGATCCCAAGACATTTAAAATGTTTATATCATTTTTAGCAGACTGATTAGATGCAGAAAAACACGTGATACCTTTAGGAAAGAGTACATCCCAAATAGTTAAAAGAGTTTCTGATATCTGAAGGTATAATTGAACCTGAGGCATTTCTGCATTAATAAAGTGAAGGAAATGGATTAGAATCCATAATGTAAGGTCCCAGATACCTTGCTTGTATTGCTATTTTTTCTGAAACTGTTTAGTTTCAGAGATAAATGTCTCATGTACTCAACAAATATACCTGTCTGGAGCTCCCTGTTTTTCTATAGCTCTAGACATACGAAGTTTTCCTGTATTTGTCTCAACTAGATGAATCAGTTTATTCTTCTGGTTTTCTCATAAATAATACTACAAATAAAGAAGACATATGTAAAATGAAAAATTTTTATCCAAATGACAGGAGTAGAGACTTTTAAAAATTTATAAGTTCTATTATTTTGCTGAGGACTTGCAGTTATTAGTAAACTAGAGATCTTGTCTTAATTCTGTCACTAACTCATGTGATTTTGAGCAAAGCATTTAAGTTATTAGGGAATCATTTTCAACGTTTGGAGAATGAAGGAATTCCCTCCATATTCCTAATTCTATACTTTGTCAAACTATAATACATATAAGATGTATTAGGGTGCTTCCATTTTGGAAAGAATCACATCAAATTGTCATTGAAGTTTTAATTTAAAAAGTATCAACTGTACAAATTTATAAATATTTTTCATAGTTTTAATTCAAGAAAACTAAGTTGACTGCACTGAACATTTACTGTAGTAGGGTACTGGGGGAAAAGACAGACCCAATAATGTCTTCACATGACTGATATAATATCTACCTCCCCAGCCACAGCACATACTGAGAGGTTTGATTGACAAAAAAACTGGCTGGTGCTGGAGCCAGGGGGATTTAATCACATCAGAAAGACTGCCCTTTCAGGGAAGAGCTGGTTTAAATGATCACTTTCAAAGCCTTAACTGGAATTTCATTTAGGCCATCATCGGTGTTTAAGAGTATGTGATCTACAGAAGCAGTTCTTAAATATTTTGGTCTTAGGAAAAATTTAGACTCCTAAAAATAATTAAGAACTTCAAAGATACTCTGTTTTGAGTTCTCTCTATTGGCATTTACCATATTAGATATCAAAAACGAGAAATTGTAAATTTTTATTAAATTAGAAAAACAACAAACCCACTGCATGCTAACATAAGTCCTTTTTTATGAAAAATAAACCATATTGTATAAAACAGGTATTGTAGTGAGAATAGTGGTATCATTTCCCACTTCTGTAAATCTATTTATTTATTAATTTATTTATTTATTTATTTTTGAGATGGAGTCTCACTCTGTTGCCCAGGCTGGAGGGCAGTGGCACGATCTAGGCTCACTGCAACCTCCGCCTCCCAGCTTCAAGCAATTCTCCTGCCTCAGCCTCTCGAGTAGCTGGGATTCCAGGCATGCGCTGCCACGCCCCACTAATTTTTGCATTTTTAGTAGAGACAAGGTTTCACTATGTTGGCCAGGCTGGTCTTGAATTCCTGACCTCAAATGATCCACCCGCCTTGGTCTCCCAAAGTGCTGGGATTACAGGAGTGAGCCACTGTGCCTGGTCTGTAAATCTCTTTAATGTCTGAGCTCAATAGAAGACAGCTGGATTCTCAGATGTGCTTCTGCATTCAATCTGTTGTGATGTGTTGATTGAAATGCATGAAGAAAATTGAGCCTCACACAGTTATATAGTTGGAAAAGGAGGAGTACATTAATAGTCTTATAGGGTAATTTTGGATATTCTTCTTTGATATCACATTGAACTCAACAAGCAGTAGTTTCTAAAGTTGCAGTGCAGAATCTGAAACCATAGGAATAAATTTTTCATACTCTGTTAATTAAAAAAATCTATTGGTCCATTTTGCATTTTTAATGCATCTTTTATGCATGCGTGACTTTGTTACATTTGGATTGATCATTTGGAGAATATCAATTCATTGAGTTATGCACATCTTTCAAATGCTGACACATTTCCTTGTACGATATCAAACAATCATTCTCAATATCGCCAATGATCTCATCAGAGAAGTCTTTAAGTATTGGGATGCTATCAAATTCACAGTGGCAGATGACAGTTTCTTAAAATTTTAACTTTCCTTTGAAAGTTCAAATATTGTCAGTCATTTTTCTTAAATGGGCAGGATGACTTTGCTTATTTTCTAGAAAATATCTGCTGAATATCAAAGTCTGAATAACCATATTTTGTCTGTCATTCTTTAAAATAAAAATGATGTCCCATAAATTTAAAAAAGGGCTAGTATGGCTTGCGATTCAAACAATTTCCTACAAATTCTCCCTTGAGGTAAACATTGCATTTCAGTGTCCAGCCAAAGTGCTTTATATGTACTTTTCATTTTGTCACACAGAATATTAAAAAGATGTGCACTCAAGATTTAATAAAAATCAAACTTTAATTGCTTCATCAGGATATCCTTAGGTGTGCACCCAATACAGGAGCACCCAGATTCATAAAGCAAGTCCTTAGAGACCTACAAAGAGTCTCTACAAAGACTACCACACAATAATAATGGGAGACTTTAACACCCCACTATCAACATTAGACAGATCGAGACAGAAAGTTAACAAGGATATCCAGGAATTGAACTCAGTTCTGGACCAAGCAGACCTAATAGACATCTACAGAACTCTCCACCCCAAATCAACAGAATATACATTCTTCTCAGCACCACACCACACTTTTTCCAAAATTGACCACATAGTTGGAAGTAAAGCACTCCTCAGCAAATGCAAAAGAACAGCAATTTTAACCAACTGTCTCTCAGACCACAGTGCAATCAAATTAGAACTCAGGATTAAGAAACTCACTCAAAACCGCTCAACTACATGGAAACTGAACAACTGGCTCCTGAATGACTACTGGGTACATAACGAAGTGAAGGCAGAAATAAAGATGTTCTTTGAAACCTACGAGAACAAAGACACAACCTACCAGAGTCTCTGGGACACGTTTAAAGTAGTATGTAGAGGGAAATTTATAGTACTAAATGCCCACAGGAGAAAGCAGGAAAGATCTAAAATTGACACCCTAACACCACAATTAAAAGAACTAGAGAAGCAAGAGCAAACACATTCAAAAGCTAGCAGAAGGCAAGAAATAACTAAGATCAGAGCAGAACTGAAGGAGATAGAGATGCAAAAAAACCCTTCAAAAAATCAATGAAGCTGGGAGCTGGTTTTTTTTAAAAGATCAACAAAATTGATAGACCACTAGCAAGACTAATAAAGAAGAAAAGAGAGAAGAATCAAATAGATGCAATAAAAAATGATAAAGGGGATATCACCACCGATCCCACAGAAATACAAACTACCATCACAGAATACTATAAACACCTCTACACAAATAAACTAGAATATCCAGAAGAAATGGATAAATTCCTCGACACATACACCCTCCCAAGAATAATCCAGGAAGCAGCTGAATCTCTGAATAGACCAATAACAGACTCTGAAATTGAGGCAATAATTAATAGCCTACCAACCAAAAAAAAAGGCCAGGACCAGACGGATTCACAGCCGAATTCTACCAGAGGTACAAGGAGGAGCTGGGACCATTCCTTCTGAAACTATTCCAATCAATAGGAAAAGAGGGAATCCTCTCTAACTCATTTTATGAGGCCAGCATCATCCTGATACCAAAGCCTGGCAGAGACACAACAAAAAAAGGGAACTTTAGACCAATATCCCTGATGAACATCGATGCAAAAATCCTCAATAAAATACTGGCAAACCGAATCCAGCAGCACATCAAAAAGTTTATCCACCACGATCAAGTGGACTTCATCCCTGGGATGCAAGGCTGGTTCAACATACGCAAATCAATAAACGCAATCCAGCATATAAACAGAACCAATGACAAAAACCACATGATTATCTCAATGGATGCAGAAAAGGCCTCTGACAAAATTCAACAGCCCTTCATGCTAAAAACTCTCAATAAATTCAGTATTGACGGGATGCATCTCAAAATAGTATGAGCTATTTATGACAAACCCACAGCCAATATCATATTGAATGGGCAAAAACTGGAAGCATTCCCTTTGAAAACTGGCACAAGACAGGGATGCCCTCTCTCACCACTCGTATTCAACATAGTGTTGGAAGTTCTGGCCACGGCAATCAGGCAGGAGAAAGAAATAAAGGGTATTCAATTAGGAAAAGAGGAAGTCAAATTGTCCCTGTTTGCAGATGACATGATTGTATATCTAGAAAACCCCATCGTCTCAGCCCAAAATCTCCTTAAGCTGATAAGCAACTTCAGCAAAGTCTCAGGATACAAAATCAATGTGCAAAAATCACAAGCATTCTTATACACCAATAACAGACAAACAGAGAGCCAAATCATTAGTGAACTCCCATTCACAATTGCTTCAAATAGAGTAAAATACCTAGGAATCCAACTTAAAAGGGTTGTGAAGGACCTCTTTAAGGAGAACTACAAACCACTGCTCAATGAAATAAAAGAGGATACAAACAAATGGAAGAACATTCCATGCTCATGGATAGGAAGAATCAATATCGTGAAAATGGCCATACTGCCCAAGGTAATTTATAGATTCAATGCCATCCCCATTAAGCTACCAATGACTTTCTTCACAGAATTGGAAAAAACTACTTTAAAGTTCATACGGAACCAAAAAAGAGCCCGCATTGCCAAGTCAATCCTAAGCGAAAAGAACAAAGCTAGAGGCATCACGCTACCTGACTTCAAACTATACTACAAGGCTACATTAACCAAAACAGCATGGTCCTGGTACCAAAACAGAGATATAGACCAATGGAACAGAACAGAGCCTTCAGAAATAATGCCGGACATCTACAACTATCTGATCTTTGACAAACCTGACAAAAAAATGAAATGGGGAAAGGATTCCCTATTTAACAAATGGTGCTGGGAAAACTGGCCATATGTAGAAAGCTGAAACTGGATCCCTTCCTTACACCTTATACAAAAATTAATTCAAGATGGATTAAAGACTTAAATGTTAGACCTAAAACCATTAAAAACCCTAGAAGAAAAGATAGGCAATACCATTCAGGACATAGGCATGGGCAGGGACTTCATGTCTAAAACACCAAAAGCCATGGCAACAAAAGCCAAAATTGACAAATTGTATCTAATTAAATTAAAGAGCTTCTGCACGGCAAAAGAAACTACCATCAGAGTGAACAGGCAACCTACAGAATGGGAGAAAATTTTTGCAATCTACTCATCTGACAAAGGGCTAATATCTAGAATCTACAAAGAACTCAAACAAATTTACAAGAAAAAAACAAACAACCCCATTAACAGTGGGCGAAGGATATGAACAGACACTTCTCAAAAGAAGACATTTATGCAGCCAACAGACACATGAAAAAATGCTCATCATCACTTGCCATCAGAGAAATGCAAATCAAAACCACAATGAGATACCATCTCACACCAGTTAGAATGGTAATCATTAAAAAGTCAGGAAACAACAGGTGCTGGAGAGGATGTGGAGAAATAGGAACACTTTTACACTGTTGGTGGGACTGTAAACTAGTTCAACCATTGTGGAAGACAGTGTGGCGATTCCTCAAGGATCTAGAACTAGAAATACCATTTGACCCAGCCATCCCATTACTGGGAATATACCCAAAGGATTATAAATCATGCTGCTATAAAGACACATGCACACGTATGTTTATTGTGACACTACGCACAATAGCAAAGACTTGGAACCAACCCAAATGTCCAACAATGATAGACTGGATTAAGAAAATGTGGCACATATACACCATGGAATACTATGCAGCCATAAAAAAGGATGAGTTTATGTCCTTTGCAGGGACATGGATGAAGCTGGAAACCATCATTCTCAGCAAACTATCACAAGGACAAAAAACCAAACAGTGCATGTTCTCAGTCATAGGTGGGAATTGAACAATGAGATCACTTGGACACAGGAAGGGGAACATCACACACTGGGGCCTTTTGTGGGGTGGGGGGAGGGGGGAGGGATAGCGTTAGGAGATATACCTAATGTAAATGACGAGTTAATATGTGCAGCACACCAACATGGCACATGTATACATATGTAACAAACCTGCACATTGTGCACATGTACCCTAGAACTTGAAGTATAATTAAAAAAAATATATATATATATATATGAGGATATCCTTATGTGAAACTGGCATCATGTTTTTTAAGCCAAATGTATGATACTGAGGAACACAAAGGCCTCTGGTACATTTATGTGTCACTGTCTTGAATGCTAAGGGCTAAGGTGCAAGTGGTTTCAGGCCTATTGTTTTTGTACCATCCATGCAAATGTCAACATGGTGAAAAGGACAAATAACACCTTAGTATTATTACGAAAATTATTTTGGCCTGAAAGTATCTCAGAGACCACCAGAGGTCTGCAGATGACACTTTGAGAATAACTGGTCTAAAGGGACAGGAATTCCATGTGTAAGCATTTTTGAGTATCTGAGTTGGACAGGAGGAAGTTCCACTGAAGGCAATGCAAGAGTAAGTAGAAGTAAGGTCTGATCTAGGGAAGATAGGCTGACAGAAACCAGAAAACGCTGCCTTTTAAGAACCATGTGCTGCTATTCACAATGGTAAAGACTTGGAACCAACCCAAATGCCCATCGGTGATAGACTGGTAAAGAAAATGTGACACATATACCCCATAGAATACTGTGCAGCCCTAAAAAAGAAAGAGTTAATGTCCTTTGAAGGGACGTGGATGAAGCTGGAAACCATCATTGTCAGCAAACTAATACAGGAACAGAAAACCAAAATCACATGTTCTCACTCATAAGTGGGAGTTGAACAATGAGAACACATGGACACAGGAGGGGAAACATCACACACTGGAACCTGTCAGGGTCAAGTGGGCAAGGGGAGGGAGAGTATGAGGACAAATACCTAATCCATGCAGGGCTTACAGCCTAGATGACAGGTTGATAGGTGCGGCAAACCACCATGACACATGTATAGCTATGTAACAAACCTGCACGTTCTGCACATGTATCCCAGAACTTAAAGTAAAATTCAAAAAAAAAGGAACCATGTGCTAAAAGAGCAAGACTAAAACCAACAACCAATTCAGGCTAAAGATCACTCTGGCGATGCTGGCAGGAGGAATGGAGAGGTAAACAGTTTCAGCCCAGTTCTATAGATTCAATCTATAGAGAGGTGGCTGGGCATGGTGGTTCATGCCTGTAATCCCAGAACTTTGGGAGACTGAGGCAGGTAGATCACTTGAGGTCAGGAGTTCAAGACCAACCTGGCCAACATGGTGAAACCACATCTCTACTGAAAATACAAAATTAGCCAGGCGTGGTGGCAGGTACTCGGAGCTGTAATCTCAGCTACTCGGGAGGCTAATGCAGGAGAATTACTTGAACCCGGGACGTGGAGGTTGCAGTGAGCCAAGATGGCAACACTACACTCCTACCTGGGTGACAGAGTAAGACTCCATCTCAAAAAAAAAAAAAAAAAAAAAAAGTCTATAGAAAGGAGAGGAAGGGGAGAAGAAAATCTTTGCCAAGCTACTATATCAAGGTTACTTTGGAAATAGCTCCCATTTAGCTTCCAAACTATTGGCTGGTTGAAATTCCTTGAGAGCTAAGATTGCAACACAAAGATCTTTGTATCTCCCACAACCTGACATGTGTCTTGCACATAGTAGACTGCAATAAATATGTGCTGAATAAATGACAATATGGGAAGATTGAATTTTACCCAAAAGTCTGTCTCAACTTTTCTTAATGCCCAGGTCAACAGGCACTCCTAAACCTATTACTTTCTATTTATTCTTTTTTCATAGTCTCTTTAGGGTATGAGATTATTACAAAAGTATTGTAATACATAGGGAATTCCCAGTGCATTTGTGCAAAAGATTTGCTCCTATTGAATGTTGGACATCAGAGATACCTGAGTCTTCCCCAGCAAAGGCAACGGTCCCACCATGACTCAATAAGCAACTCCACAGCTGTACCTGCCAATCACTGTATTTCGCCATCATTATTCTGGCCCCATGAGAAAGGTAAGGTCACAAGGCAATCAGTAAAACTTAAAAATGATCACTGTGTCAGCTTGGTTGCAATTTATGGAGATAAATGTATGCATCGAAGCAGAGTGAGGCGCTGGAGCAAAGGCACTACCCCAGGTGCTGCCGCACCTCCTGTGCACTCTGCTGGACCTCCTGTGCACTCTGCTCGACCTCCTGTGCACTCTGCTGGTCTTGGCAGGTCCACATGAGCTGAACTGGGCTGTGGTAGTGATTTCCAAATCCTGTGCTTCAAGAAGGGAAACCAGGGTCATGCCAAGTGCCCTTGGTGTCCACGTAAGTGTTCTGTTAATGCGTTTTAAAACCAGTCATGCTCCCTGCTGTGATTGACTAATAGTTCTCCTATTTATTTCAGATTGAGGAGAGCCTACATGAATGTTACCATCTTGCCAAAAAGATCCTGGGCCAGAGCTAGCTAAGGAGAGCCTTGCAGAGGCAGGCAAGAACCCTCAGCTACTCTCTCTCTTTACTCAGCCAGGGGTCTGTGTTGAACTTATGTAAGGAAATGGAGTTGTAGCTTAAAACTTTGCTTATGTTACCTCATTTGGTTAATTAGTTTATTGTACTATATATTAGCTGATTGTCTTTAATGTGACAAACAGTGTTATGGGCTCCGAACTGAAATAACGAATAATGCCCTTAAGAGTCTTATATTCTAAAATGTGTAAAAGAGTAGATAACTACAACTCAACATGATAATTTATATGATCAAAGTGAACACAGTATACAATGGAAGTGCACAGCACATAGCACATAGCAGGCAAGGCTTCTCAAAGGAGACGGTTTCTCCTTGACATGGTTTGGCTCTGTGTCCCCACCCAAATCTCATCTTGAATTGTACTCCCATAATTCCCACATGTTGTGGGAGGGACCTGGTGGGAGATAATTTGAGTCAGGGGCGGTTCCCCCATATTGTTCTGAGGGTAGTGAATAAGTCTCACTAGAGCTGATGGTTTTACCAGGGGTTTCCACTTTTGCATCTTCCTCATTTTCTCTTGCCGCTGCTATCTAAGAAGTGCCTTTTGCCTCCCACCATGATTCTGAGGCCTCCCTAGCCATGTGGAACTGTAAGTCCAGTTAAACCTCTTTTTCTTCCCAGTCTCGGGTATGTCTTTATCAGCAGTGTGAAAACGGACTAATACACTCCTAAAAGACAAATTAATGTTAGCTTCATGCAGAGGGGCAAGGGAAGTCAGTGAGGCAAAGGCATAGAGCCTAACACATAGTAAACGCTCAGTCAGTGCTTACTGGATGACCTATTTTTTCACAACACAATACCACCTTCCGTGAATACTATAGTATCTAATAGAGTACTCAGAACAATTGCTATGTAGGTGAGCTGACAGGTGTAACCCTACAAAATGGTTATGGAGAAAAACCCATCCTTGCTATTCAAGGTGAGGCTCATAGACCATCAGCACTGGAATCACCTGGAGGCTTGTGAGAAGCACAGAATCTCAACCCGCAACCCAGACTTACCAAATCAACATCTGCATTTTAACAAGATTCCCAGGTGATTTCTCTACGCACTAGTGTTTGAGACTGGGCTGTACTGAAGACTCATAAACCATTAATGGCCTTCTATTACAAGATGGTGGTTAATAACTTCTGGCAAATATCAGGCTTTCCTGGAGAGGACTTTCAAAGTACAGAACTCCGCTTTTATTCCCCTGCCTTCCATGGAAGCCGATTCTTAGAAGCGGGAACCTGGGTATCTGCATTTTTAATGAGCTTCTCCAGGTGATTCTGAGGTCCATTATTTGACAGAACATGGCGTTATTTTCTATAAAATACTTCAGGGAAATATTTTGGGGGCCAATCAATTATGTTAACGTGTGTGTGTGTGTGTGTGTGTGTGTGTGTGTGTGTAATAGGCAAATCTTTGAATGTCTGAGTGACTTTCCTACAAGGAACCATATTATTAACTCTATTGAGCTTCAAATAATCATATTTTTCAGGGAGACTAGAAGATAAGTCTATGATCATTACTTTAAGATTTTTTGGCATGTTGTTTTATTTAAACTATATGCTTCTTACTGTTTTGAAAGCAAAGGTGTTCCAAAGCCAAGACTCCCTGGGTCAGAAGTGGCAAACTTAATGTAAGCTGGTGTGCTGCTGAAGACGGACTACCCATGTGTAAAAACTATAGCCCAAATTTTATCCCTAGGCAGATCATGCTTGCCAATAACTAGCTCTACAAAAATATTTTGTATCCACTGCAAGCATACAACAATCTTTATGAAGCATGTGATAATATTTGTGCTAGATGTACAATGACTATAATTTTTATTAAGTCTCTACCTGATCACAAAATTTAACATGCTGAAGACAAGGGGTTTTCATTTGTTCTTGATTTTCATTTGAAACTAAATATGATGAAATTTCCATTTCCTCTCTATTATTACATAAACCTGAAGCAAAGAGATGAAATTACTAAGTGCTTGTTTTATAGAAAAAATGATCTCCACATTAGTTAAATTAGTTGTAAATAATATGGCATCTTCTAATATTTGAAGGAAATGGAGCAATTAAATGGCACATAAATATATTAAAATATTTAATAAGAGTTAAAGTTCAGCAAAAAAAATTACTTAAACTACACAGCATCATATATAAATTATGCTTTTAAAGGAAATAAACATTAATTTCTTGTGATGAACTTTTATAATCTTAAAAATTGTTTGTAAAATAAAATGTAAGTAATGTTGAGTCTCCTCATCTTGCTACCAAACAATTTGGATTTCAATGAAAACATTAAATACCTACTTTTTCTTTTCAAATAAATGTTTTGGTATCCATCTTTTATAATAACATCATAATTTCTGTTACTGTTTAATCTCATTTATATTTGCGAAGACACTTCATTCAAAGCTTGCTTTGCCAAGAAAAAAAAAAAAAAACCCTGTGCAATTTAAACCAGTGTGCTCGCAAATTTCCACTGCTCATTTCCCCTCAGTTTGGAAGGTGTTCATTCATTCACTAAGTACTGAGTACCTCCAGCAGTAGGTAGTGTTCTAGGCTTGCTGGTCTAGGATAGACCCAGGAAGAACTGGCAATTGGAGTCCCATCTTAAAAGACTGGATATATGACATGCCTTGATAATCACAGATAATCACCAGTACCCACAGTGAGAGGGGCACTAAACTCATCAAGATTGACTTAATCCAACAAGTAAGTATTAATCACCTAATATGTGCAAGGTACTGTACTATGAAATCTATGAAGATGAATATGGCTGAGTTCCTGAACAAAGCCTCTCAGAAATGGAAAGCTGTTGCATTCTCTGCTGCAAAATTTAGTCTCCCATTTGTGTTTCATTTATTTGTCTCTATTCCCTTCCTCCTCCTCTGGAAAATAATAATGTATATTACAAATTCTTCATGGGTCTACATGTGTGATCCATTCTCATATATTCCTCTATTAACACATATATACTTGACATGTTCATATTCCTTAAAACAAAATACATGCAGCAGAAGTATGAGATGATGTTCACATATAAGTGTACAAATAAATGTTTTGTGAGTCCCCCAATATCAGTGGTTAAAAAACCATTAAAATCCATATTAAAATAGGAAAGGGTGTGATTGTAGCAAACATAGAGTGACACTCCTAGCACTAGGAGCTAAGACATGAACATGAAGACCAAGGCCAACGTGGCTTCACTCTGGTGCCGCTGATGAGTGCAATGTGGATTTGGTTCCCAAGAGCGAAGCTGTTGGCTGATAAATGATGAACAGAGTATCATGAAACATAGGTTTTGATTTATGCCATATAAGCATATGACCATGCCATATATAAGGCTTATAGACATAAATCTAAGTAAATACTTTATGTGCCTCTAGCTCAATAATTTTAAAGTCAAACTACCAGATGAAATCATTTTGTTTTATGTTTGTTTGTTTGTTTTAACATTTCAGGATGATCTTTTTCTCCCGTGCCTTCCAGTTTTTAAAAAAGTTAGTGGTAAAATAGACAGTATGTCTATTTTAAATATATATATTTAGTATATAATATATAAAAGTAAATATATATATATATTTACCTTTGTTCTTTTTTGTTTTGGGGATTTTCAGGCTCCTTCTGTGTGTGTGAGAGAGAGAGAGAGAGAGAAAAAGAGACAGAGAAGAGAGAAAGAGAAGGGGAGGGAGAGAATTGTTTGTAAGCCTCTTGACATTAGAGATCATGTCTTTCTACCTGGTACAAAGAGCCAAGTACATTGCCTCATGTGATGTCCATAACCCTTAGAAGTCCCAAAATGTAATGAAAACAACAGTAAAATAAAGATGCAACAAACCAAGAAATTAAGTGAACCTGAAGAAATATGAGGTAATTTAGGATGGTCACAAAAATTGTTGCAAGCATAAAACAAAGAAAAACTTGGTTGACAATAAATGTAGATTGAAAGGTAAATGTAATGAGACAGACCATGTCAGCATGTGGTGATACCCTGGCTATGCAGATAATCCTTGCTCTCAAGAGCTGAATTAGAGCAGCTACTTCCAGAGGTATCCATATAAAAATAAAATATTGTAAGTGTTACAAAGAAAATAAAGAAATAAACAACCTGCATGCTTCTTTGGGGATTACCTAACTTTAATTCATTATTTTATATACAATTATTAGTGATGCTTACCAGATCTTTATTAGTTTCTTCTTTTGATATTGACATTTTTAAATGGGATAAGTACCACAAATTGTGAGTCTGTCATATTTTTGTTCCCAAAATGCATTCCTTTATTTTCTTTATAAGGCAGCTGTAGTTTATAAATCCTGAGGATTTAATAGTCACATAATTTCTCTTAGTAATCCTCAAGGCTTCCATGAGCATATTTCTGGGTCTGACAGCCAAGGAAATAGTTTTGGGGTCTTTCTCCACAGCTTGAATATTCTTTGGTGTTTGGGTTATGTACACAAATTCACTGGATACTTTGTGTTCTTGTAAAAGAATAGTCCACTTCTGTCCCTAAGAGTGTTAGTTGTGCTTTCTTTTCCTTGAACACACTGATTCTATCTTGAACAACTTCATCAGCGTGTCTTTTTGGCTTCATGCATTATAAAAAGTATAAGAAAAGCCAGGGTTAGGACACCAACTCTCACACCTTCATGTTCAGGTTTATCTGTAAGTAGTTGTTTTGTATTGTTTACTGCTGATGGTGTCAGGGTGAGTGTGGCCTGGGTGAGCTGCAGCTTCCTTTTGCTAAGGAGGCAGACGTCTTTGTCTTTCTGTTGCCCAGGTTCCTCCGGCTGGAGCTCAGATACCTCAGTTTCTCCGCATGGACACACAGTGGTTCAATAGGAAACCATTTATTATCTTTGTAGAATGTAATAATTACAGTTACTGAGTGCTCCAACTGGATTTTAATGTTCCTAGACTAGCTTAGTGTTAATGCTACTTCAAAACAATCGTTTAGTTGTTCTTGGCAACTGTTTGCACATACTGTTTTCTAAAGGTAGATATTTATTTGCCATTTTAAAACTTTTCTCAGTTGTAAGAAAAGGTAATTTTGAACAATTTCCACAAATGGACAGACTTGGGAATGGCAAACCCTAAGTTAGAGATAGAGAAAGCCAAACAGACAATACAATTTGCTCTGCAGAATTCCTTGAAGAATTAGGAATTTGTGGGAACAGCAAAGGTGAATGTAGGGCTGAAAACAGGAAGCCTTGTTGAAAGTCTAAGAACACAGTAGATCCTCTCAATGCCATTTCCTGTTCCCCACAGCCACGCAAATATCCTTTATTTACCCTACAGGACAGTTTAGGGTGGAAAATAAAGGGTGAAATGAACGATTAACTACCGGATCCTGAAATTCCCACTTAAAGCCGTGTCCTATCTGGGCTCCCAGAACTCTGGCAGCTGGACTTTATACCTTTCTAGGAGGAGAATGGAAGATTCTGATTAGTCAGTCAATTAAAATAGTGATATTAGGACTTAGCCAAGAAACAGCCCAGCCTGACTCCCTTAGAGTAAGCAGAGAGCCAAGGACATCAGTTCTAATCTAAAGGAAAGCCTCTACTGTAAGAGATACATACTAAAAAGTTAGAATGCAAACATAGAGACTATACTGGGAGAGGAAAATGTCAAAAAATGTTATGACTAATGTCTCCAGAATGATATCAAATCATGGAACAGAAACAGAATGATACAAAAAAGAATGAGAAGGACTTTTGGCAATTAAAACTCTCTTAGCAGAAGTGAATAGCTGAGTAGAGAATTTGGAAGACAATGTTGAAAAAATTTTCTAGAGTCTCCTGAAACCTAACAAGTTTGAGTAGCAGTGATATGGTTTGGCTCTATGTTCCCACCCAAATCTCATCTCAAATTGTAATCCCCACGTGTCAAGGGAGGGAGGTGATTGGACCATGGGGGCGGTTTCCCCCATGCTGTTCTCATGATAGTGAGTTCTCACGAGATCTGATGGTTTCATGTGTTTGGCAGTTCCTCCTTCACAGCACTTCTCTCTCCTGCCACCCTGTGAAGTAAGTGCTTGCTTCCCCTTTGCCTTCCATCATGATTGTAAGTTTCCTGAGGCCTCTCCAGCCATGTGGAACTGTGAGTCCATTAAATCTCTTTCCTTCATAAATTACCCAGTCTTAGGTATTTCCTTATAGCAGTGTGAGCAGTGGACTAATACAGCAAGACAAAAAGATAAAAATAAAATGAAAAAACTAAGAAAATTAGAGAGGATGCATACAAATGGTTCAACATCTAAATAACAGAAATTCCAGAATGAGAAAACAGAAAATAAAACAAGTAAGTCATTAAATAATTCAAGAAAATTTCTTACAATTGAAGGCAAGCATTGCTGTATATAAAAAGCCTATACAATAGATGAAAATATACTCAAATCAATAGCCTAGAATATAGCCTATAATGCTATACCCAGATAAATTATCAATTAGGTGTGAGTGTAGAATAAAGATGGTATCAAATATACCCAGTCTCAAAAATTCAGCTCTCTTCACTCATTCTTAGGAAGCAACTGGAGGAAGTGAACCACAAAAATGAGGAAGAAAAACCAAAGAAACAGGGAATCCAACTTGAGAGAGAAAAGAGAAATCCCCAGGATGATTAAGAAGAGACTCCAGGAAGACAGCTGTGCGCCTAGCAAAGAGAGTCACTAACTTAAATAGAGGAGGGTAGAAGACTCTAGGAAAGATGGCTACAAAACCAATGACATTGGCCAGGCACAGTGGCTCACGTCTGTAATCTCAGCACTTTGGGAGGCCGAGGCAGGCGGATCACGAGGTCAGGAGTTCGAGACCAGCCTGACCAACATGGTGAAACCTCATCTCTACTAACAATACAAAAATTAGCCAGTCATGGTGGTGAGCACCTGTAGTCCCAGCTACTCAGGAGGCTGAGGCAGGAGAATTGCTTGAACCAGGGAGGCAGAGGTTGCAGTGAGCTGAGATCATGCCATTGCACTCCAGCCTGGGTGACAGAGTAAGACTCCATCTCAGAAAAAAAAAAAAAAAAAAATGACATTGATAGCACTCCTGATACATTTTAAAATATCCCAGAGGACAGTTAGATGGAGTGAGTTTGAGGATGAATTAACGACAAATACTTAGAAAACTAAAATCTTAAAAAGAAAGACAGTTGTTAATTATAAGGAGAAAATAATTTGTGCAAGAAAGGAAAAAGTATTATTAACATGCTACCTGGCTAAGCTTAATAATCTAAGCACTGAACAGTGTTTCAGTCAAAACATAATTAAATTGGGAGGATAGGGGGTACTAGGTAATCATACGAGCTTGAAGTAGGGCCTGGAGAAGGGTAGCAGAACTATATATCTTCATCTTCCGTTGTGGCGTAACAATGAATAATGAATAATTTTTACAACTGAGAAAAATCAAGAAATCACACAGATGTATATTTTGGAAATAAGAAAATTAGACAAAGGTAAAAAGAAAATGTTTTGCCTTTGGGAAATCTAAAATTGATGGTTTTTCATAGCAAGTATTCTAGAACTGTTTGATTCTTTAAACTAGGTATATGTAACTTTGATAAAGAATAAGAACTAAATTTTAAAAAGCATCATGGCTTTTCACCAAATCCTTGCATTTTTGATATTTTGGCTTTCCAGTATACTGGATTTGAGTGACCTGTGAATTTAAACTTAAACTCTGTACAAATGAAAGTTGCCTTGACTTTCTGAAAGTTCTGCTGCAGAATATTAAATAATCTATGTGCTATGGACACGAAGGGTTAAATAGCTACTTGCCTATTTCTTCAGTTAGCAATGAGTATCCACTTAAGGACAATATTAAAGTGCTGTTTTTATTTCAGTGCCTGTCCCTAGTCTAGAAGTCAGTATCTAAATATAAATATATATAAATGTATCTGTGTCTTGTGTACAACGCTATGTTTGATTTAAGATTTTGAGGTGGAGAAGCAATTTTCCTTTCTCTCTTCCATTTTTTTTTTCTATCAATTGATCCATTCTTCTTTTAACTATGTATGGAAGGGCCATAGGGCTAGGACACTGCACAGGTTCAAGGGGGCATGACCACATTAGACACATGTTAATGGCACCCCCTATGGGGCACAAAGCCAAGGAGAAAATGAGCAGTGGGTATGAAAATGGAGAGACTTTTTACCTCTTGAGGGGGAAGTATGAGGGTAGAAAGAACAGCCATGTGGAATAGAAATTCTACGATGGAGAGCTCAAGTATAACTTCACTTCATTGCACTCATATGAAACTCTAGACCTAAGAGATTTGTGCCCCAGTGAATGCTTTCAGGTAGTTACAGATTTTCTACTTATGTCTCAGCAGATGTTGAGAGAGAGAAAAAAAGAAAAGAAAGAAAGAAAGAACAGCAGGAAAACATGGACCCTCTCTGCAAATGATATAATTGAATTCAAAGAAGTGGAATTAAATGTTTTAGCTATTTCAACTTGCTAATCTTTGCTTCCTCTCTCTCCTGTCCACCTCCCTTCCCCTTTCTACTGGAATCCAGCCCTGGCAACTCAGACAGTAATGAGCTCATGGGCTCCAAAATATGGCCATGGTATGAAGGTGGCAGCACAAATTTTTGAACAGCATTTCAGCACCGCGCCACACTGCCGAGAAGGAAGCCTGTGTAATGTGAGCAACTATAGCTCATGCTGTTTTATTAATCCTGGGTGGTGATCCCTGGGGTTGCATTACTCATGTGTGTGTCTGTGGGTGTCTTCTGCTGTTTTATATGACAGTCATCAGGAAGTCTTGCTCAGCTTGGACATGTCAAAGGGAGGGGGGCTCTCACCTATTATTAGCAAGGTCTTTCACATTGAAAGCAAAGAAAAGGTGAAAGGACAATGATCCTCTCTGACCCAGGAAAATGAAGGACAGGTTATCTCAGTGGGTTACAAGTGGTCTTTTTCCTTCACAAGGAAACAATGCCTCACATCTCACATCCCCTACCTGTGTCAGTGTCTTGCTTTTTATTACCTCATTAAGTCACCAAACCTTGCTACCTGGTGGAGAAAGATTGATAGGGTGATAACAGGAAGGCTCTCTTGCTCACATTGCAGCAGAGAGAGTGGCTCATATTGAGCCATGACCGTGCCACTGCACTCCAGCCTGGGTGACAGAATGAGACTCTGATTTGCTTACTAAAGGAGGCTTGCTTTTCTCCCAGGTAAACCCATGGTCAGGAGCTCCTTTCTGTTTAAAGGGCCTTTCCCTAAAGCTCCTTCAACTTTTCCTTTGCCAGCTTCTTCAGAGGACAAATGACTTCTTGGGCAAATACACAGTGGTGTTGAACATCTCTACTTCAAAACCTTTAAAAAGTACCAGCCAATAGAGCAAAACCCTGAAGATGGTAGTAGATTAGAAGGAAACTGTTCTCTGTGTTCAGATTCTGTCTTCAAATATGATTTATCCTGCAAAGCCCAGATCAATGAAGCCCTTTGCCTGATTATTCTCTTGTACTCCCCAGGAAGAGGTATTATTAGTCTATGAACTCAGTAAAAATTACTTTGCAGCCTTGGCAACATAGCAAGATCCCATCTCTATATAAATAAATACATGCATACATACATACATACATACAAACTAGCTGGATGCGGTGGTATGCGCCTGTATCTCTTTTCTGGTACTTTATATTGTAATTATTAGATAATGTGTTATCTCTACTATCTTTACAAAAGGAGAAACTTTGTTTTAATATAATAAGATAATATTTAATCTTATTATCCAGGCGGGGCACCATGGTCCACGCCTATAACTCCAGCACTTTGGGAAGCTGAAATGGGAGGATTGTTTGAACCCAGGAGCTTGAGACCAGCCTGGATAACATGGTGAAACCCCATCTTTACAAAAAACACACAAAAAATTAGCTGGGCATAGTGGTGCGTGCCTGTAGTCTGAGCTATTTGGGAGGCTGAGGTGGGAGGATCACCTGATCCTGGGAGATCGAGACTGTGGTGAGCCATGATGGTGCCACTGCACTCCAGCCTGGGGTGACAGAGTGAGACCCTGTCTCAAAAAACAAAAAAAAAATCGTATCCTTCATGGTAAATGAGTAATAATAACAGCTAAACATTTCACTTTACATACATTATCTCTAATCCTCACAATAACCCTGAGAGATAAAGGCTGTTAAATCCATTTTCCAGAAGACGAAACTAAGTCTTTGAGATTTTACGTGGCTTGCCCAAGACCACAAGTTCAACAAACATCCAGCTCTGCTGATGTTTAAAGGACATCCTGTCCTCTGCACATTTTAGCACAAGTTAGAAAAAAAAGGAAAAAGAAAAAAAAAAAAAAACCAGAGTAAGAGAGAGAGGGAGGGAGCAGAGAGGAGGGATGGAGAGGAAGAAGAGTTAATCTCAAATTTTGATCCATTTATTGGAGAGGAAGAAGAGTTAATCTCAAACTTTGATCCATTTATTGGAATAATAATTCACAGACTCACAAAGTTGCAGAGTTGTGAAAGACTGAAAACATTAATACACCTACCCTCTATTTTTCACAGACATAGCAACTGAGACCCAGAGAGGTTAAGATCCCTGTGAAAGATTGCATAGCTACTGACACAGCTGAAACTAGCACAGACCTCAGTGATCCTGAGTCACACTCTAAGGTGCCTTTCTCTGTGAGATGTAAATTTTGAACCAGGCACTAAGATATTAATACTCATTTAAAACAGGAGAGCAACTAATAGACATGTAAACTTGCTCGTTTAAACTCTGGTTTACTGAAGTTCTCTGGCTCCTAAGAAGCAAGAATTACAATTTTTAGAAGTTTTCATAATTAATTTTCTCATCATCAGACACATAGAAAATACCTAAAATATACACGATAATATAATTCTCTTTTTTTATTCACCAGAAAGGAAACTTTGCCCTTAAAGTGTGTTTCACTGCTTAGCACTCCTAGCAATACAAATAATGCTCCATCCTTGAGCACTCTCTTAAATTCATACTTTCAAACAGCAAAAAGGCTACAAAATTTAGAATATAACCAAGCTAGTGAAGTGTGCATATTAAAATATATATTTACATAATTCAAGGCCTTGTAGTTTTGCTCAAATAACTGATACATGCTTTTTGAAAAATGTGATTATCAAGCAGCACCGTTAACCAAGTCCTAGTCTCCCATCCTTACCACTCCCGTCAGAATCCTAACACTGTCTCCTCCAGGAAGCCCCCTTCTCCTTCCTTCTCAATTTCCCCAAAGCTATTGTACTGTCAGGAGTCAGGGACATCTAAGATCTTGGAAATAAGGGAACAGGGCTTGCCTTGAAGGATTAACTCTAAATCAACAGGTTGCCTATGAGAATAGAAATGTTTAAAGTTGCCTCATAAGTGGACTGAGCACAGAACAGAGCTGACTAATGGGAGGTATTAACATATCTAAAGAAAGAATGTGTCTTTCTGAATGGGTTGTCCAGAAATAGAAATTAGAAAAGAGTCATAGGCAAACAGTGCCCATAAAAGTACTGCCCAGAGAGAAAGGCAGCTAGACCAAAGATTTGCTCTGCCTGGTGCAAGTAACAGGTGCATTCAACTGCAGAGGTAAGCAGAGCAGGCATCCACTATTGAATCTTTCAACTCACAGACTTTGTTCTGATTCCACACTCACAAATCTAGCTTTACTAATAAATTTGGTTCCTAAGGGAAACTATCATACTGGCCAGAAGATGCAGGTATTCAGTCTTATGAATACGTTTTTTCCCTCTCTCTGAAGCAACAAAACAGAGTTCTAGTTTAGCCTCAGTGTTCTGTGTCTTCAGGTAGCATGAGTATAGTATCCCTAGACACTGTTTGAGCAATAACAAGACTGGTTCAGAATCTGCATATTTGAGAGTCAGTCCTGGACTATGCTACACTGACAAAGGTAAGGCCATCTTGAGAGACCTTATATTAGCCAGTCAGTCAATGTTTCCCTACCTCATTACATCTTTTACATTTTTGTCAAAATTAATTGAATTCTTCTCTGCCTGCAAATAGATGTTTATTGATTGCTCTGTCTTATGACTTTTTTTTTTTTTTTTGAGACAGAGTCTCACTCTGTCACCTAGGCTGGAGTGCGGTGGCACGATCTGAGCTCACTGCAACCTCCACCTCCCGGGTTCGAGCGATTCTCCTGCCTCAGCCTCCCAAGTAGCTAGGACTACAGGGCATGTGCCACCACACCCGGCTTATTTTTTGTATTTTTAGTAGAAACATGGTTTCACCGTGTTAGCCAGGATTGTCTCAATCTCCTGACCTCATGATCCACCCGCCTTGGCCTCCCAAAGGAGGGATTACAGGTGTGAGCCATCGCACCTGGCCTTATGACATATCTTCTATCTTGTGTTATATTGACTTTCATTGTACAAAAGTGTATTCCTCTCCTTGAGAGAAGGTATTGTTTTGTTTATTCAATCACTTTTTTTATCAATATGGAAATGATATACAATTATATTCTCCATATACTCAGGATGGTAGGGGTGCAGACAGAAAAACAAGTTACACATCTGGCAAAGGTAATAAAAGTATGTATAAAGAACACAAGCATTGCAAAAACGGTGGGGGAGGGGGGTGGCTGACCATATTGGGAAATCTTTCTAGAGGAGGCGATGTCTGAGTTAGATTTTGGGAGATGAATAAAACTTCAGTCACTGCAACCAGAAAGGGGAGGAGCATTCAAAGCAAAGGGAACAACAAGTGCAAAGGCAAAAGTGTGAACTGACCTGGGAACCAAAGCACAGCTTAGTGTTTCCAAGATGGGAAGTGCAAGGAAGAGAGTTATGAGAGAGACGAGGCTGGATAGGTAGAAAGAGGATGAAAAGTTTGTGTATGCCGCATAATGGAGTTCAGGCTTTCCGTTGTAGGTGATAGGAGCTAGCAAAGGTTTTTCAGTACAAAAGAGCCTGGATTGGATTGTGTTTAGTAAGACATCTTGAGCATCAATGTGGACAAAGAAATATAAAAAGAGGCAAGACAGAAAAAAGCAGTATTAGACAGATGAGAGAGAGAGAGAGAGAGAGAAATAGATACATAGATAGATAAAGAATGAAAGACAGCATTTGGAAAAGTCCAGACCTAGCACTGTCCAATGGAAATATAACATGGACCTCAAATGTAAGCCACATGTTCAATTTTAAACTTTCTTGTAGTCATTTGTCGCAGGTTAATAAGTTATTGGTTATTAAGGGGCTGAGCTAAGATTTAAACCTGGATAGTCTAGCTTCAGAGTCAAAGCTTATAATTTGACTCTGATGCTTACAAAACACATTATACTGCCACTCTGAATGCAAAGCCTGTGAAATCAGACAACCTGAGTTCAAATAACTCCTCCTTCACTTACTAACTGCGTAAATTGGAGCAAGTTATTTAATTAACAAACTTTGGTTTTTCTCATTTGTAAAATTGGAAATAATATACCTATCTTATGGGGTTTTTGAGAGGAATAACTGACATAATGTATATAAAATTCCCATCACAGTGATAGGTATACAATAAATAGTAAATAATAGTTGCTATTATCACATATATTGGGCTTGGAGCTCAATATATATCCAAGTTGGAATATATATTTCCATCAAATATCTAACATAGTATCTGGTCAGAGCTCTATTTTTTTCAAGAAATGACTTTGATTCATCACAAAGGCATATGTTTAAAGAACTTTGCAGATGAGAGCTACAGGCTGGGATCATCTGAAGTCAATAGCGCAAATAATCATTAGATCATGAGACAGCACTGTTGAGTGTTCATGGCACTTAGATATTATAGAGAATTGCACTGGAAGTAAAATATATGAAGCTTGCTCTTACATTCAAGGAGTCTAAAAGAATGAACTGAATTGTGGGAGCATGTTTGTTTGTATGTCCTTTCATTAGTTTGTGATTTGAAAAATAGTAAATAAAAATTATTCATCAAGGATCTATGGTTATATGCCTAAAATCCAAGAAAATTTAATCACAGGGGCTAGGTATGTCTTATCTCCTATTCAGATAATCTAATTCTTGCATGGGCAGGCATTTGGATAAGAAAATAAATGCCAAAATTTTAAAAATTAAATACCCCAAAACTAGAAACAAAGATCTTTTTCTATAACCCCTAGGATTTTTAACTTTAGATTTCCAAAATGTTTATGGGAATAACATGCCACTTTCTACCAAGCTTGTGGTTATGTGATGTAAATTTACTCTGTCATTAGGATTGCATTTTACTAAATCTTTGCCTTTTTCTAGATGATAAGATGCTAGGTACAAAGCCTTTCAAGAGTTTTTAAAGAAAATCGCTCTGTAACCAATTAGTACTCAAATTGACGACTCCTCAGCTCATATATTGAATTAACAGTGCTCATATTGATGCATCTAATCCAATTGTCACTCCACCCCTCAATTCTTTAAATCACATTTAGGTGGTAGGTCTCCTCTTTCAAATCAGGGCTAAACTAATAACACACAATGTTCTGAATGCCAAGCTTGTTTGATTCTTCTCATCTCAGGTTCTGTCAGGAAACCCGCTTAAGAAACCTCTCCTCTACAAGATGTTCAGTGGTCACATATCTGGCTTGCCCTACAGGCACAGCAGATGAGTAACAAGTGCGTTTATAGATTTTGTGGTGCTCCAGCTGTCCCTGATGGCAGGGTTTTCTGCTAAAATTGGTGAATTTTTGGCTATCTGCCTCTTCCCCTGAGCAATTCAAGCATCACCAGCAGAGCACAGTGGTCTTAGGCGGCCACACGTGGGAGAAAGAAATTAGATTCTTTGTAGGAACAAAACTACTTGTCAGAGTGTGGCCTAATATGGTGGTAGTGACTGATCCAGAGGCCCCCTAGAAGAACCAAATATTCAACAGTAACAAAAGGAAATATTAATCAGCTCAGGGGCGGTGCATGGGACTGATGATCAGCTGGTCTGGCTTAAGCCTATGTCTCTTCCGGCTTGCTAGGTAAGACTAGGCAAAGCATTAAATCACTCCGTGCTCCCAGCATCATAAGTCCAGGGATTAAACATGATAATGGAATAGATTTTCAACATGTCAGAATATAAGTAAACATTCAAGAGTCCTTTAAAATTTAGAAAATTCAGAAAAAAATATTTCAAATACAAAGTAAAAAGTAATTGGGGGAAAAAGTATGGGAAGAGAGAAAAGACTCTGAAATCAGTTAAACAGGTTCTCATAAAAACATCTGGAAATACCGTACTAAGCTGCAGGTCATACAGGGGGAAAACATCTGTCATGGGAGTCTGTCGGCCTAGAAACTTGTAGGCCAGGAGACTTGTGCTTGAAAAGGAAAGTGGAGAAGGAAGGAGGGACATTGCTGTGGCTTACACACGAGGACAAATCCAACACTTCAGTGGTGAGATGTTGAAACTCACACAGACACATTAACAAGCTGTGCTTGACAATTTGATCAAATGGAATATATTTTTCCTTTGACTTTTAAACCAAACTAAATCAAGGAGGCCTCGTAAAATGAGATACATTTGTCTACAGGAAAAGGTTTCCAAATAAATTTCAACCCACTAAAATTATGTTTCTCTACAATGGCTAATGCTACACAGTCCATCATGCTTACTATTTCATTTCTACTTTGTAAGGCACTATTTCTTTTTAAAGAGAATACCTACAAACACACACACACGTACACAAACACACACAAATACACATTTTGTTTCTTGTCTTCTCTCTCTTCCTTCTTTGATTCTGAAAATCAGAATTTAATTTAAAAATTTCATTGACAATGTAAGTAATTCTCTTATGCTGCTTTATTTTCCAAGGACTAACACTGGTTTCCCATTAACTCACATAACTACTCCTATTATCTTGCAGGTTGACTCTGCTTGGTTTGAGTAGTTTTCTTAAGAAGATGAATCTAGCTTTGCCTAATCACCTACCCAGGGTCCAGAGTAGAGAGTATTTTCTCTTTGTGCAGAGACAGTGTGGAACTGTCTTGTAGATAACAGAAGATGCCCCACATCTGAGTAGCAAGAGGTGAAGCCATGCAGAGAAGTCAGGGTCCCAAAATTGGTGGGCGCTTACAAAAGTACTCTAAATGGAAGTAGAGGCAAGCTTAGAGGGTTTGCTGAGCTGGGTCAGGATCTCCAAACCTAAGATGCAATAGCAAGTCGAAGTGCAAATAATTCCAGACCATGTGCATTTATGAGGTTGTTTGTGGGTAAGTAGGTCATGGAGAGGGCTCAGGGATGGTGACAGGAATCCTAACTCACTGCCTATAACAGCAGGTCCCATGGTGTGGACCAAGGACCTTGGAGGCATCTCTGAGATTCTTTCAGAGGGTCTTTGGGGTCAAAACTATTTCCTAATAATAGTAAGGCATTATTTGTCATTTTCACTTTTACGAGTATACAGGGGAACTTTCCAGAGGCTACCTGACAGGTGATGGCACCATCACTGTGATGGCTCATGGAATGTGTGCTTCCAAAATTGGAAACCTCATTGTCATCCTTGATTCATCACTCCCTCACTCCATTACTTCTTACATCATGTTGCTTCTACCTCAGGATTGTCCCTTGAATCCAGTCCTGCTTGTCACTGTTTTATTTCAGTCCTTCCTCAGACTGTTTCAGCAGCCTGGCGTTTAAACTCCTCTCCAATCTCTTCACTTTTAATCCATCCTCTACACTACTACAGTCAAATCATGCATCCACTCTTCCACATAAAAAACCTGTGTAGAGTCTTGCCTATAAACAGAACAAAATGTAAATGTCTTCACTTATGATACAAGCAAGATCCCCCACAATCTGACCTCCACCTACTTCCCTAGCATCATCTCCTGCCGCCCTCTTTTTCCTCCAGGCTAGAGTGAGGCCACAATGAAGTTCTCCCTATTCTTAGACTGTGTCAGACTCTTTTAAGACTCTACACCTTTGTACATGCTGTTAACTCTGGAATGAACTCCCCTGAATCCTTTTCACTCGAACTCCATTAAGCACTATCCTCTCCCTGTTTTATTCTATACTTTCACTTCCTCAGCCAAGCCCTTCTCTGCTTCGGGGCATTTCTATGTACTGTTTCTGCTTACAATGCTCCTCCTCTCATCCTTTGCATTGCTTGCTCTTTCTCGTCCTTTGATTCTTTGGTGATATGATGCCAAAAGTCCTCCCAGCCCCTTTCCCTCTAAGTACAATTGTAAGAACTACAGGAGTCTCTACTTGGCTCTGCCCCAAGCACCATTCAGGCATCTCTGCAAAAGTCAGTGCTTAAGGAGCTTCAGTAGACAACATACACCTCTTTCTTCTTTCTCTTCTTTCCCCCTCCCCCTATTCTGTCTCCCAAAGTATAATCACTTCAATCTTAGACTTTGATAGAAGGCTCAACTTTGATGGAAACTTCTCTTGAAGAGCATCCACTGGTATTTATGATGAGCAGTAGGTCATGCAGTTCCTTTCCTTAATTAAAAAAACAAAAACAGCCTGGGTGCGGTGGCTCATGCCTGTAAACCCAACACTTTGGGAGGCTGAGGCGGGCGGATCACCTGAGGTCAGGAGTTCAAGACCAGCCTGGCCAACATGGCAAAACCCCGTCTCTACTAAAAATACAAAAATTAGCCAGATTTGGTGGTGTGTGCCTGTAATCGCAGCTACTCAGGAGGCTGAGGCGGAGGAATTGCTTGAACCTGTGAGGCAGAGGTTGCAGTGAGTCAACCTGGCACCACTGCACTCCCACTTGGGTGACAGTGTAAGACTCCATCTAAAAAAACAATAATAAATAAATAAAAAGGTGGTCACACACTAAAAAGAGTCATTTAATTAGGCCAGAACTAGGCCCGGGAAGTTGAATTTAAAGTCCTGGAACTGACGATCTTAGCTGCACAATTTTATGTTTAAACCCAAAGGAGTTGACTTGGAAGGGCCTGTTGGCCGAGTTCAGGCGGCATGTCAAGCTGCTTTCACCTGGCGCTCTTGCCAGAAGCCCCTGAATGCACCTGCGGGTTACGATTATCCAATTTAGGCCGGACTTGGTGGCTCACACCTGTAATCCCAGTACTTTGGGAGGCCGAGGCGGGCAGATAACTGGAGGTCAGGAAAACAGAGACCAGCCTGGGCAACATGGTGAAACCTCATCTCTACTAAGAATACAAAAATTAGTTGGGTATGGTGGTGCGCACCTGTAGTCCCAGCTACTCAGGAGGCTGTGGCACCAGAATCGCTTGAACCCGGGAGGCAGAGATTGCAGTCAGCTGAGATTGCACCACTGCACTCCTGCCTGGGTGACCGAGCCAGACTCTGTCTCAAAAACAAACAAACAAACAAACAAACAAAAACCAATTATCCAGCTTAGTCTCCCTGCTCAGAATTGCTGTGTCTATGTGTTTGGTCTGGTCTGTCACTCTGTCTGGAAGGTAAGATCCATGAGAACCAGGACCATATCTGTTTTGTTCGCCATCTTATTCCTAGCATCTGGCACAATATTTGGTGTATAATAGTGCTCTGTAAACATTTGCTGAATAAATAATTGAATAAGGAACTTATTGATTCTTCAGGGTCAAGCAAAGATGTATTTCCTGGGTGAAGGCTCTCCTCCTTTTCTCAGGCAGCTGTGGCTCTTGCCTCTGAGCAACCACAGCACTGCACGTTTCTTTGTGAGAGGAAGGAATAGAACATTTCCTGAGGGTCTATCCTGTACACCATGTGAGCTGTCAGTTCTGTGTTTCTCCTTTCATTCTTTCAATAATCCAATATGGTAGGTATTATTACCCACACTTGCAGAGGAGAAAACAGGCTAAAAAAATCCAAGTCATACAGCCAATAATAGATCACAAAACCTGTATGCAAAACCAGCTCCGTTTCCCTCTTGTGCGAAACCCCTTCTCATTAAATCACACTGCCATATGGTATTGTGTTTGATGTTTTAATGCATCTGTTTACAAATATATCTCAACTTTAGGGGCAGAGGTCATGTGTATTCATCTCTGTATTCATGAAAGATTTAACATCTGAATTAAAGAATACATGAATGAGTGAAGTGGATCGGTCTACTGATGGACAGGGGTCTTCACAGTCTCAGAGCTTACTCTCAGGGACTCTTGGTGTTGTCTCCTCGGAGAGCTTCTGTCTGTGTCCCTGCCTGAACACAAGATAGGCCTCCTCCACCAAGTCCCTAACTCTAAATACATCCACTTATTTCTTCTGTCTGTGCCACAAGATTCCCAGATACTGTGTGCATTTGGCTTAGGTTTGCTTCACAGGATATTTCTATCATGATGAATCAATGATATACCATGGAAGCCTGACTACATGACACATTCCTTTATTACTCAGAACACAAACTGTTTTTTTTTTTACTTGTGGCTGAAGTCACTGCTAGCAGTGACTGTCAGTCAATAAAATGAGTCCGTGACTCTGTCAGATTCTTTTGGGAAATCAAAAATAGCATGCTCTCTGTCTTCAGATGCCCTCAGGCTTGCTAGGGAGATATGATCACACATGAAACAATTAGAGAATGGTGCAAACAAGTTCAGAATCATATGCCAATTTGAGTCACAGTTTGAGGCTCTGACTCTCACTCAGTCTTAAGCTTGCCAAAGCCTTAGCTATGCCCAGTTACACTCCAGAAACCTCTTCACATGCTGTTTACTCCCCCAGAAGATGAACATCTCCTCTCAAGCTATGGGCACAACATCCCACAGGCATAATCATGAGCCAGGGCCTGATGCTTTCAAATGTATTCAGGGTCTTCTGGCAAGGGCAGCAGGCTAAAGCAGCTGAGTGCAGCCGGAACCAAGCTCAGATGCTTTCCCAATTCAACTGCTCTGTGTTTAAACATTAAAGTATGCAGTTAAGATCCCTGGTTCCAGGCCTTTAATTTCCATTTCCAAAGCCTAGCTCTGGCCTAATTCAATGACTCTTGTTTTATATGTGACAACCTTGTTCTTTTTTTATTGTTTTAATTGAGGAAGGGAACTGTAAGACCTGCTTGGTCACCATAAGTACCAGTCGAGTGTTCTTCCAGAGAAGTTTCCATCAAAGTTGAGCCTTCTGTCAAGATGTGGAGACCCTTAAGACTGAAGCGATTCAATGACTTTGGGGTGGGGGAAGGTGCGTGTTTCCTGTGGAGGCTCCTTGGCCACCAGCCGTCGCAGAGATGCCTGCACTGTGCTTGGGCAGAGCCAAGTGTGAGGCTCCTGTAGCTCTCACAGCTGTGCTTACAGAGAATGTCTGGACCTGAAAGTCTCCATCATAATGTCAATTGAATTCCTCCCAAAATGAAAGCTGTGGCCATTTATTAATAAAAATAAAAGCCCACATCTTCACAAATGTTTTTCAGAATAACTTGTGGGTAAAGAAACTCCTTGGAGCTTTTCTAAAGGAAATGCTGGATGTACTTTCCAAAACTTCAGTTGGAAACTAAACAGAATCCAAATGTCCTGTCCTGTAGTTGAAAGCAAGTACCATTTTTAGAGTTAGGTTTTGCTCAACCTGCTGTATAAGGTTGTGCTAGGAGCCTCTGCTTTTAGCGAAGTTTCCTTCTGTTCCCTGGAGCAGAACTGTTTCATTTCACATTTAGTTGCTTCTCCATTAACACCTTTTTCTCATCCCCAGGAAAAAAAAAAACCAAAAACTAAATTGTTGGTTTTCATAGAAACATGACAGTGTACAATATTGCAACCTAAAGACCAGACCAAAATAGAACAAATACAAGATACACAGGTGTACATTCACATAAATTAATGTTAGAGATACTGGCAAATAATAGTTTATGCAATATTTGCTCTAGCTGTTCAAATAAACAGGACTAAAATAACTTTTCTGATCATGAAATCAAGTGTGAAAATTGAGGCAGTACATGTGCAGATTAGCAAAAAAATGTTGTTATATTTGAGTTTGAGCTCAAATTCTCCCTTCTAATAGCTCTGTGGCTTTGGGAAAAATAATGATTACTTTAATATTTATTGAGAATTGTTACCTGCCAGACTCTGAACTAAAGTACGTCACATGGTACAGAATATTTCCGAGTCCCTTTCCTTTTCTGTAGGGTTATGATGATTATACACACCTTATATGTTATGAAGAATATAGAAAAGGTATGTTAAAGACCTAGCCATAGAGTAGGTGATTATAAAAATGGATGTTTTAAAAACAAAAATGGAATGTAGTAATAACACTGCTAATATACTTAAATAGCAATACAATTCTCATTCTACTTTCAGAAGCATCAGTACTACGTGAAGAAAATAATCTAGAAGCAGTGATCTGAGTTCACATTAGGGTTGTGGGTTTTTTTGTTTTTTGTTTTGTTTTTTTTAGATGGGCTGCAGTGCAGAGGTCCATTAGATATCTAAATGGACACAGTCAATATCTAGTGCAGTGATCTCTGCTCACTGCAGCCTCAAACTCCAGGGCTCAAGTGATCCTCCCAAATAGCCTCCCAAATATCTGGGACCACAGGCGTTCACCGCCACAGCCAGCGAATTTTGCTTTATTTTTTATAGATCAGCCTGTGTTGCCCAGGCTGATCTCAAACTCCTGGGCTCAAGCAATCCTCCTACCTCAGCCTTCCAAAGTGCTGGGATTTAGAGGCGTGAGCCACCATGCCTGGCCCATATTACACATTTTAACAAGTGAAGAAAGTAAAACTAAGAATAACTAATGCAACATTATCTGTATCAAAGTAAAATTCTAAAGAACGAAAAGCATCCAATTTCTCCTTGATGTTCCTTAGGTGTGACATTCTATGTTATGAGATAAAATAAATTTCATTGTAGTCTTAGAAGAAAGTTATTAAACTAGTTCTTCTTTTATTCTACCTTTATTAACTTGTTCTGTAAACTTGAGGAGTCAATTAACATTTTCCTGTGTCCATTTGGATATCTAAAAATAACTCATTAGAGGTTTTATTTATTTGCAATTTCACCTAGAACAATGATAAGGATAATGGGATTTAAAGAAGACTTTGACTTAGCATAATTCAGCAAAGCCGTGTTGGTTTATTGAGTGAGACATATTTAACACATTTGCAGTGCCTATGAATGGACAACGGTGATCCACTGGAATTTTCTGTTCCATTCTGTGATGTCCGTAGGGAAGTTGTTGGAGGCTTTGGGAGGCCATATCAGTAGCACACTGAATAATAGTCTATTTCCTGGTTCCTCTGACCCAGCCAGGGCATGTATTTAATGGTTAAATGAGATGGAAAAAGGAAGAGTGTGTACATCATGCATCCTGAAATAGAGGATGGAACAATGTGGAAGTAAAATTATTAGCCAAAATCCCTCTCAGAAAAGGTCTATGCTCCCTGCGGCCAGTGGTGGTTTGGAATAGTTTTAAATACAGCTGGGGAGTCTAAATCATAGACTAAATCCTAGACTAGATATAGTGGAAATGGCCACATGTGCCTATTATCATCTCTCAAACTTGAGATGGGCCAGTGATGTTCTCATAGATACCTTTGGTAACACTAATGCCAATTGAGATGAAGGTCGAGTTTTGGGGCTACTTTGAAAACCACGTGAAATTTGGTTTGTAGTACTCCGAGTGACCTAGAAGAATGCATACTAACCCACAGAACGTTCTTGGCGTACAAATTGAAGTTCAAATTGGCATTTTTAAACATGTTGGATTTATTTTACTGTCTCTGGCTCATAAAAGAGTAAGTTGGCAGAAAAAAGCAAGTCTTAACTGGATTTCTGAGTTGTACATTCATGGTTACAGTTTCCACTGTGACTATTAGAAAATAAATGAAAATGTAAGTGTAGAAAATGTAGCCTTTTGCATGAGAGCATCCTATGGGCTGATTACTTTTAGAAAGGTTTGGGGACCATAGGGTGGGTTTAAATAATAATTATAACCTATAAAAGGATTGGAAATTGGAGAACAAAGGTCATTTGTGCTGAGGGTTGGGGATTTTACATGCAGATGGATTGGCAGAGGGGAAGAAGGTTGCTTTCATAGAGTCACATCCCTGTCCACAGAATTTCTAATTTTAATTCAATGGAAGTGCAAGGAAAACCTAACAGAGTGAGAAGTACATCATCAAGCTAAGACTGCTGAACAGTTGTTCACATCGGAGGGCTAAATAGCTGGCCCCCATATCCTGCTCCTCTTAACTTCATTAGGGCCTACAGAATAATGTAGTAAATGGTGGTGTTCACATGAAATATAGCCCAGCAAACTGGTGTGACCACAAAGGCAGCCAACTGTGGATGACATAGTACACAATTAGATCCTCGATCAGGGATAATGTAAGGACACTGAACCAAGTTCTGTGCAGGGCCCAGCCCAGCCAGCGGATGTTAAACAAGACACTTCTGGATGCCTAATTGGCATTCATTAAATACTTGTTGATAAATTGATTGACTTACTGATTGACACAGTGTCACTGAGAATGCCCAGTTGGATGACAAGGCTTTTGACATTAACTCTATTAATATGTCAGTGGCTTAGGCAAGTCTCAATGTTTTCTTGACACAGGATCCTCCTGTCTACAACACAGATGATAGTCACTTGACTATAGCAGTTTTAGGGGAGAAGATAAGACTGAAAAAAGATGAGATTATTGTTGAAGTCTGAGGCATCCCTCTCCCATCAAAATGTGCCAGCACCAGACAGCTTCCACAGGGAGTCAGAGCTTGACAGCTCAGCTGTCTCCCGAAAGGAGAGACAGAGGGCAAATCGTGTTCCAGGAGCACGAGGCAGAGCCAGGTGCATGAACCCAGCTGAGCAGCAGGGCTGAAGGACTGGCAGTAGCTAAGGAGCACTGAGCGGACAAGCAGGATCAAACCTCAAGGATTATCTGCCTCTAAAACCTTCCCCCTAAACCCTGCTACATCCTATTAGAGCAGTGGCTCTCAAGCTTCAGTGTACATAAGGAGCACTTGGGATACGTATTTAATCTACAGATTGCCATATCCTACCCCAGAGACTCTGAACCAGTAGATTTCTTGGAGCCCAGGAATCTTCACATTAGCAAGTGCTCCAGGTCTAGGACCACACTAGAAGAAGCACTGACCTAAAGGGAACCCATTGAGCTTTGTACTTCTTAATGTCAATGACGAACAATAGTAAATGACACAAAGATGCCACTGGTTCTCATATCCAAACAGTTATAATTTTGGATTTCTCAGTGTCTCGAGGACCAATGACATTCAGAAACATTTCCAAGTATCCATCATGTGAAATGCATTGAACTAAGCAGTGCAAAATATGCAAAGATAAGAACAGTCATGTGCATAAATAACCACAAAACCAGGCTGACTTTTGTAGAATCATCAAGTGCTTAGGCCAGGAAACTTACAGAAGGGAAAGAGTAGTTCTAAATGCTGGGATCTGGAAAAGTACTTTGGAATTGGTGCCGTCTGAGGTGAAGCTGGAAGGATGGTAGGACTTCAATTTGGGAGGAAGAAAGACACCACTGGCAGAGGGAATGGTTTAAACAAAGGTTTGGAAGCCTAAGAATCCAGAGTGCTGGCCTGTGCCTGGCCTGTGGAGTGTGTCAGAGGGCAGACTGAAAGCAGAGTAAAGGTAAAACTAGAAGGGCCATTTTAGGGGCTTTGAACTATATGATGAAGTTTGATTTTGTTCCAAAGGCAATGTGTGTAGGATTTTGATCAGAAGAATAACTGAAGAGGATTTTTAAAATTAAACAGATAATATCTAATGTTTAACCTAAACATTATTATTCTAAATAGCTAATGTATTTATAAGGCACAGCATTTTAAAGGAACAAGAGGGTACATAATGTAAATTTTCTCTCTCTTACATCTGTGTCTCCCAGTCACCTATTTTGGAAGCAACTAATGTTACCAGTTTATTTTGTACGGAAAGGACTGTTTTGAAAAATAGCTAATAGCCAAATATTGGTTGGGCTGGAATGAGGAAAAGGGGACTCATGACAGAAACACCAGTTTGGTGATCTTTTCAGAAGTCTAGGTGATGAAATGAAGGCTTGAAATAGAGTACTCTCAATGCATATAGAACGGGGATTCTGAAAAGACATTTCATAATCCTGTGCTCCCCATGTCCAATCAACTTACAAACTTACAAATGACAAAAGGGAAGTCAAGGATAGTTGAAATTTTGACCTGAGAGTTGAGGAAAGGTAAGGAGGGGAACTCAGTTTGGGACCAGGATATGGGGAGGCTGTGCAGGAAAGATGGGTTCTATTTTGAAAATGTTTGCCTGAGATATAGGACATAGATGCGGAAACGACAAATATCCTGTTGGAAGGGCAGGCACATAGCTTGGGAGAGAGATTGTTAGAAATACTACTGAGGAGTTATGAGCAAAGAGGTGGTAGTTAAAGTTGTAGGATTCTATGAGTTCAGTAAAGAACACATAGCAGATAAAGGGACTGAGTAGTGAAAAATTCTTACATAAAGGAGGAAGTAGAAGTGGGGCCAACAGAGACTAAGGAGAGATGTTCAGTGAGTGAGTATGCATGTTATTAAATTCTGATGAAGGGGAGAAGTATTTCAAAGCGAGAGGTCGGGGGATTTCAGATCAATGCTGCCATCATAGTAATAGGAATGTGATGCACTAAGAAGAAGGGCTGAGAAGAAACCCCTGGGCCACCTGGAGATGAGTAGCTCACTGGTGGGGTTTAAAGGGTAGTTTCTGGAGAAAATAATGCAAGGAAATAGTAAAGGAATGCCAGAGTATGGGGGTGTCCTGTGTAGACCTTTTTCAAGGAATCTAGTGTGAATGGAGGCAGAGAGGATAGATGATGGAAAGAGAAATGAGGTAAAGAACTTTCCCCATAAGTGCAGAGGAAAAGGTTGAAAAGAAAAGGGTGGAGGTAGGGAGATGTTTGATGGAACAAGATCCTGGAAAAGACAGAAGGGGATGAATAAAGGCAAAATTAACAATGAAGGGAAGAAAACCGGAGGTCACACCTAATCTCCTTAGCCATCTCTGCAAACTAGCCAAGATTACCTCTGTGTTCCAGGAGGTATGAGTTTCTGTTTGGAGATTTGCAAAAACAAAACAAAACAAAACAAAACAAAAACCACACACACACACACAGAAAGCAATTTGATAGGATATTGACTTGGGAGAAAAGAAAGAATTTTCAAGAGTCACTGATGTTCCAACTGAGGTTGCACTAAAGAAGCTACTCATGTGAGTAGCTTCCATTAGCTTCCAGATCTTTCTTTAATTTCTCCCCCACCGTCACAGTCTCAAAAGAACTGTGCTTAACATTAAGAGTTTGACCTCTTTGGACAATCTGGGAAATGTATTCAAGAACTATCAGGTTCTTTCTGTGGCACATAAAAAGAAGCAAAGGAAGGAATGTAAAATGCCTTCTAGACAGGTTTCTAGAAATCAATGATTGGTCTGTTATTTAGGTACGTATGCAGTGATATTTGGAAAGAGAAATATCTCTAGCACACTAGGCTGATCAGTTGTGATTTATCAGCATCCTGTTAAAACTACCAAAAAGATATCTGCAAATAATTTATTGGGTCAGGATCAGAGATGAGTGGAACCAGTGTGTCTCCCTGTGACTGAGACCACCACTAGTGATTCTCCAAGCACAGAGGGGCATACCATCCTCCTTCTCTTCTCTTCCCCCTCTTTTATTTTCTCTCATCCATCTGAATTGACTCCCCAAATATGAAGGAAAGGCAAAGGAGCAGCTGCCTGCTAAATTAAAAGAGGTTATAATGGGGATATGTCCATTGTGAAGAACTATGTGCACCCGAGAGGATTATAAAGACCTGCAAACATACTCATGATTTTGTCCCCAGGCTTCATTGCGCAATATATTTTAGCTTGCTTTTTTTCTTTCTATATTGCACTGGACATTATCTTTTTTTTCAATAGCACTTCATTTCACAGAATAAATCCTTCCCCATAAAAATGGTTTACAGCATGCCTGCCTCAAGCAATTGTTATGTTAAAAAAAAAAAAAAAAAAAAAAAAACTTTGCAATCACATTTAAAATGAGACATTTATTCCTTCATTCCTAAATGTGAGTTGACTCCTTGGGAGTATGTTGTCATTTTTTGTGGTTTTATTCCCTGAGTTACAGTGATGTGTCTGTGGCACCCACGCTGCATATTTCCTCCTTAGATTATGTATTAGTTGATCAAAACACACTCTCCTAAGGCGATGCCGCCCTCAAGTGGTCTAGTCTGAGAATAGTCAACTATTTTCCTCTGAATGCAAACTGGGTTTCCATCCCGACCTGTTTGGCTGAAGCGTTAACTCCTGAAAGGAAAAATAATAATTAATTATGTGCCAGTTCTGGGGCACAATAATTATGAGGTACATGAGGAAAAAGGAAGCCTTTATTTCCCAAGATGACCCCAAAAGACATAGGAGTAAAATGGACGACAGCAACAACCACAAGCTTGTTTTGTTAATTATCAAGTAACTGGCTACCTGTATGTGACCATGAGGACTAGGGTGGGCTATGAGTTGAACTGGCCCCCTTATGCCTTTAGGGCCAATCCTCAGCTCCTCTAGGGCAACCCCCTAATCAGAACTTATGACATCATATTCTATAATTAAGGACATACATTGTTTGGAGACAACGCATTCAGGGAAAACATTCAACTCTTCCATGCGACCAAGACTCTCAGAAGAGAGGTCAGTAATTATAGTGATTACATTAATCACAAGGATTGCTGCACGGAGGAGGATAGTGACGTGGCTACCCGATGATGAAGCTCTGTGGGGGGTCTGCTCTAATTGGCCACCACCAAAAGTCTCTCATGCCTATGATTAACTTCTCTGGTTGTTTACGGGAGCAGGCTTAGGAATTATGCTGGGTTGTTCTGTGCAGGGCTTATGAGACAGGTTGGTTGCAGGGCTGTTAGGCTGCTCAGCTAGAGAGCCCATCCTGGAACAAACGGGTCAGATAAAAACACATGCTGTGCTGTCTTTCATGGTTTGTTGCATTGTTTCTGGTGCTTTGGGTGATTTCTGTCAATCACGAATCTCCTTCAACAAAGATTTTTGCATGGAAAATGCTAGTTCCTCTAAACTGCTCTTGGGCACAGAGATAAACTAGACCAGCCCAATGAGCAGAAAAGAGTGCTTTTTTATCTAGCAGTTATTTGGTGCTGTGGGGAAAGCCCAGAAAAAGGAAACTGTGCTTAGTAACTTGAGATTGAGAATCAGCTCTGCCACAAACTGGGTATGTAACTGTGAGCAAGTCGCTTAAGCATTCCAGGCTCAGTTTCCACATAGGCAAAGTGTTTCATCTAACTCAGATTAGGGGTTCACAGGCTTATGTGGAGATGGTATGCCACACAGACCACCACCAGGATGAGGCCTAAGAGGCAGTGTTCCCTTTCCCTCCCCTCTTTAACTAAACCAGGTTCACTGTTATCCTTTGGAATCTGAAAACCACTGAATTCCATATATGTGCTTCTTTCCCAGCTACTTTATGCTGTGACAGTTATAGATACTCTGAATGGTGATGTTGACACTTATTGATCAAATTCTTTTTTTTTCCAAATTGTAAGTGAAATCATATATGTGTCTGTTAATTTACAAGTCTAGTTTCTGATAAAATTAGTCCAACTGGTGAAATGATGGCATGTGTGGGTGTGTGCTGGGGAAGGGGGGAAAGAAAGAAGTAACAAGTCTCACTGTGGTCCCACAGCTTCCAGGATGACGCAGGTCAAGGAAGGATCTAGGTAGACCTTGCCAAGCCAGCAGTAGACAGTTCTAGGAGTGTGGATAGACTCTACCAGAAAAGCCAGCCAGAAAATTGATGGTTCTAGTCAAGGAACACTCCAGAGAAACTCCAAAGGCACATCGGCAGACTAACAAGGCTTTTCACTCTGCCTCCAGAAGACATATTAGAAGGTCTGAGTAGGCCCCCAAAAGAAAAATACATTAGAAAGAGTTGAAAATCAAGATTTCCACAAAACAGAGGAAAAAGTTTTACTAAACTATACTATAGATGGGTATATATGTCATTATTAATAGCAGTCATCATTAATTAAACTAGTATGATTTATTTTCATTCAGGAAGTTTTCCCTTTAAGTTAGCTTAAAAACAACATATACTATGCAATGTATCCAACTTTATTTTTCAAGCCCCAAAACAGTTTTTTCCTCTACAGTGCTTAAAGATAATACAAGTGTGGACGAATGATGGTTGAGCTCCAGTCTCCTTTCTTGAGAATAACACAGGGCACAGACCAAGCAACAGACCAAGGTGCTCAGAATTATGAAATGTCCACTCTTTTTAGGTCAAGTATACTGAGTGCAGTATACAAACTTCCTGACCTCTTTGTGTTTTTATGTCACCATCTGTAACCTGTAATTATAGACAGGTTATAACTTATTAAAGTAATTGCTCAGACTATAATTCCTGGTTATATGAATATCTGAGGTACAATTTGTATGGCCTCCTGCAATAGATGCCTCTATTGCTACCCTGTCATTGTGCTGAAAATATAGTATAGACAATGAAAGGATATCCATCCAGTGAACAAATATTTACTGAGCATATATTATTGGCAAGACATTGTCATAAACAATACGGAAATACAAAGGCCAGGCATAGGCCTTGCCCACAAAGTGCATGTAATCTAGTAAAAAGTTGCATGTGTAAGCAACTAGAAAATAAGGCAGCCAGTAATAAGTACTTGATAGACAAGATGGTAGTATTTGATTCTGACTTAGAGTTGAGGGTGGGATTTTAGATCACTGTCACAGGAAAGGGGTTTACAAAGTAAATTGCATTGAGACAGGGCCCTACAGCATGCAAAGACTTTTGTAGGTGACAAACTTCTTTCTTTCCATAGGAAGAGAGAACATGCTAAGCAGGAATGGCACAACAACACTCTAAGTAGGAAAGCATAGACACGATTCAAGAGATAGCTGAGCAGGAGAGGGTGTGGTGGGTAAGGGAGAATAGTAGAAGGCAAGTCAGGACAGGAAGGTCAGAGCCATATTCTAGGGGTGTTTGTGTTTTGTGTTAAGGAGATGAGAGGTGCCATGGAGCTGCAAGCCAGAAAGCAAAATGCACAGAATGATTGGAAAGGGAAAGAGACCGATCCACAATCTCCTCTGGAGTATATCGCATCGATCCAGGTGTTAAACAATAAAGATTTGAACTAGAGCAATGGCATCAGAAACTATGTATGAATGCGCATATGTGTGTGGGGCAGTGTTATTGAAAAGCAGAATTCAATTCAAGGGCACTACATAGGATAAAACAAGTTGGACAAGGGGATTAGAGTCCTACACATAAAAATGTTACAGGCACTTTTCAACAAATGGGCTAAGTGTGTGTGTGTGTGTGTGTGTGTGTGTGTGTATGTCAGGAGTATTTCACATGAAATACACAAGTACACTTGTACCTATGATTAGTCATAAAGTCCTGGCATAATTTTTCAAAATAAAGAACTTTTTAAAAAAATCTGGAAACGGAGATTTGATTGGGCACTGATAATCATTACCTTGTAAATGAAGTTGAATGTTTTTTTCCATTTCAGCAAATCATTGGGACAAGTGGAAAATCCACTGGAATACATACATATATATACAGTAAACAGAACAAGGTAATATAAATTACCCTGATTATTCATAAGCCAACTGGTGAAAGGATAAGGTATAGCCAAAATTTCCCTGCAAATGGTTTGTCATGTTTTTCTTGTCAAAAAATTAATGTTAGACCCAACATTTTTGTGTTTTACTTCACTTTTTACTATGCTAGGGAAAATGCCATATTTTATTTTTGATGCAACTGAACAAGTAGAGAAAACGATTATCTGGAATTCTAAAAAGTAAGTAAAGTGTCAACAAGATACAGTAATTCAGTCAATCAGCAACTGCAGGTTAAATGCTTGTTTTGAGGGCAACTTTCTGCTAAATTGTGGGGAACAAAGGGAAAGATGAGACTTGGCTAGTTCCTAGAGAAGCTTGAAATTTAGATGGGCAAATCTGGCCAAGAAGCAAGGTGCAACTAGAAAATCAATAAGTTATGATATCATAACCCATTGACGTTTTCAAGGAACTCACCTAAAAATCTTAGAAAATTTCTAATCCACAAATTCTACAGTAGCATATAATTCCCTCATAAAATATTCATGCAACAGCAAGTTGACATCAACAAAACTATGTTGGACTATATATGAGGTCCTATTTGCTGGGTTCACTCACCTGGCTAGTAACCTACTACCTGGAACCAGGCTTGCAGAACTCCTGAGTGGAAGTTGTGTCTTTGCAAGATTATAAGTGGCAATGCCATAAACCTACAGGGTTGCTTTAGATATGTCAAAACTGGGATTGCTAACACTGTACAAGGTCAAGCACTAATCAGCATGATGTATGTTCAAAGGAGGCCTACAGAATGGAGACATTTCTATAGGGCAGAGTTGATGCTCCACAGACAAGGTAGGATTATGATCCAGACATGCCTGATTTCTAGCCTCTGGAGCTCTTCCCTGCCTTCAGTAGAATGGCTGGAACCCACCCACAAGGCTAGTGCCTCCTCAAGTCACTAGAGTCAATCCAGTTATGGGGCAGGAAAGATTTCAAAAGTTCTGGTAGAGGACAGGAGTCTATTAATAAATGGCAGGCTCCACAGCAGGCACTTTTCTATTTTTGCATCAAATCTGTAAAATATTTATTATTCTCCTCACTTTTATGTACGAGGAAAGCAAGGCTCACAAAAGTTAAAGGACTTGTGTCTGATCATACAGCTAGTGGCAGGAGAATGAAATTCAAGTTCAAAGGCATTTACTATGGTAGATTCCTTCTCAGGCTCTGGAGCACATATTCTTAGCCCTGTGTTTTTTGGGGTATGAGACTGTGTCACTTAATGCTGGTTGGCTCTGATCCAGATCCAAGTTTTGATGATTAGGCTTCTGCCTTGTGCTAGGGAACTAATCCTGTAACTATATCCCTGTGTGTCTCACTGTTTATGACTTAATTGTGCCCTTAATAAATTGGGTGGTAACCCAGCTCTTCTATGACAGGAATTTCCCCTTGCATCTCCTCCTCCTTCCCAGGGGTGAAAGTCCTGCTCTTGAATTTCACCTGATTGCTTGGACTCTGCTACCACTTGTTAGTAGATATCCCAAGTGCTGTCTGTGTGTATCCTTAAGTTCCTCATAATGGTTGTATTGGATCCTTCATCTCTGTTTGTCATTCATATGCCAGCCCATTCCCACTCTTAAAGCTTGACTTTTTTCTGAAAGGAACTCCTTGCCCAGACAACCCCAAATTTTCTGTTGCCATACTTGCCCAATCTCTATTCTACTTGTTGATTTGTCTTCCTTCTAGCACTAGCACTACATAGATTTTGGGATCTGTCACCCAAATTATTTATTACTCTGTGTGCTGGTCTTTGTCTAGCTCCTTTAGCCCAATGACTGAGTGATGTGTGGCCCATAAGGTAACTATGGCAGAACAGTGGTGGGAAAGAGTCCCGTGTATGCCTGGAGGTGCAAAGGGTAGCCTCACATGGGTGGAAGGTGTGTGTGACAGGTTGTTGAAAGCAAGGGTGGATTACTGGGGTGGAACCATATTGAAAACAGTTTTGAATGCCAGAATGTAACATTTGGCTGTCATCCAGTAGTGATGAGAAATTATTATTGGTTTGTAAGCACTCTAGGGAGATTAGTCAGTGTGTAGCATGGACTAGACAGGAGATGACTGAAGACAGAGAAACAAGGAAACCATTAAAGTTCTGCAAACACAACGTGATGAGAGCCTGGATTAGCGTTACCTGCAATAACCCCAGGAAGGAGATAAGAGACAACATTTGAGGCAAAACTGCAGGCTTAGTGAGAGATAGGGTATGTAGAGAAGCAGAAGTCAAGGATGAATCTAAAGTCCTAATAATGGTGATGCTATTGGTAGAAGAAAGAAACCTAGGGAAGGAATCAAAATCTGGGGGAAGAAACCCTAAAATCTCAGCTCTCTTTTCAAAATTTTTCAGTAATAACATTGATTGTATGTGAGAACATTGCTAGCAAGTATCCAGGCAAAGGGATGTGTTAAAGTCAATCGAATTGTTGAGTTAAGACTAGAAGACAAATGAACAATCAAGGCTAAACATATCAATTAGGGATAGATGTGGGAGAAGTCACAGGTGTGGACAAGTGAACTGTGAGGGAAGTCAAACCTAATCTGGCAAGAAGTCCACAGTTTTCCACAATATTCTGGGTCTAGGCCTCTGCTGGGCCAGTGGCCAAGGATGGGCAAGGGAGTCAAGGATGGACTGTATATTCACAAACAAGAAAGCCTGTTATATAACTTGGCTCTAAAAAGAGCCACCACTACAATTAGATATGGGATCTCTAGGGCCTGAGAACCTCAATAATATAACACCTGTGTGAGATTTTCTATCTCATCCCACTGAGAGAAGCTACAGATGCCACTTGCTATGGCTGATTCCCTTTGGGCACTAAAATTTATTATCCCACTTAAAGGTGTTATAGAAATGCCTCTTTTCTTAGATCAAATGTAATTATTGTCCAGGTTTAATATTCAGCTATGTTTAAATCTCATTCTCAACTCTCTTTTCAAAAATTAAAATCATATGACCAAGATAAACTGGTTAATGATTTAAGTCAGCGTCCTCAGCTGTAAAATGGGAAAAATAATACCTGACTCCTCCTTTCGTGAGGAAAGAAGAATCTTAAAACAGATCAATGAAGAAATTTACATGTGTTAAACTATGTTCTGAGTGATGTTAGATTGCTTATTTCAGTGGGGTTTGTTTAGCTTTTATGTACTACGGCTACTGATTGGTGTAGACTATATAGCTTTTATGTAACTTCTGGACCAAACTAAGCTTCTTTTAGTTCTGATACTAATTAATATCCAAAATTGTGGTTAAGAAAATGAAGGGGAAGGAGAAAAAAATGTGGCTATTTATGGTGGGCTCTTTTGTGGGGAGGGAATTTTTTGGCTATGAACTGGCATTTGCCCAATAGTATTCTGAGTTCAGTAAATAACTCAACACACACGGGTTAAATTTCCAATGAAAAACATGAAGCTTAAAAAGTAAGTGGAAAGTACTTGGCAAGATACATATTTACATTTGGTGAAGGGAAATTTTTATGGTGGTTAGCCAAACCTGACATGCACAGGGATTAATTCATCCTCACTTATCATAGAAACAAAAACTGCCAGTATCATATCATATGCACTATGCTATGGCTTTCTCTTAAAAATCAGCACCACTGTGAAAGGAAGCTGACTTCTGTGTGCACACAGTGCAAGTGTATGCCTTACTAGAATCATTATACATTTATATATATGTATAATAAAAACTACTTTTTAAAATGCTGAGAAAATCTTATATTTGAGGTACTATAATTTTATTATTAATAGTATAATAGAAATTGAATTATTTCTTGAATTATTAATTATGTAATTGATGGAATTCATATAATAATTAACAGAATTCACATAATAATATAGAATTACTAATTCTATAATTCTGATTTATTCAAAAATTCAAATGTTTTTCACTCTACAGATGCTCCTGAACTTACAATGGGACTATGTCCCATAAAACTCATCATAAATTAAAAAAATATATAAGTCAAAAATGCATTTAATGTCTGGATAACCCCATTATAAAGTTGAAACATCGTAAGTTGAGCTATCATAAGTGGGGACCATTGGTACTTGCTGTCTGCAGAAAAAGTGGTGTGAGTGGGGAGAAAAAACAGGTAAGCAAGCGGGGACAGCCAGCTTACAAAATATATATTTCTGATCCTGTGATATCTTATTTGTTTCCAATTTTCAAATGAAAGACACTGAAATTATTAAGCACCCACTCTGTGATGAAAAGTAAACTGAACTTTGAGGAGATTTCTGTAGCTTGCCCAAGGTCACAGAACTAGATTTAAACTTAGAGATGTATAACTTAAAATTGTAGGCAGTGGGCAAAACAGTTTCACCCTTGCTGTCTCTGTAAACCTGACAACAATCCTAAAAGGACAATGCTGGAAGTGATGGAGAAAAAATAAAGCCAGCACCAAAGAGACAAATTTGCTAGTTTCCCTTCTGAGTTGGTTTAGAAAAACTGCTCTTGCAGTTTGGAGGGTGTGGAGGAAAAGAAGAAGAAAAAAAAAAACACAAAAAGTGTTTTATTTTCCCATCTGGGGAAATGTAAGGGAATCAGATTCTGCTTGGAAGCTCAGAATTCCCCCCCCTCCCCCACTTTTTTTTTTGAGACAGGGTCTCTCACTTTGTCAGCCAGGCTGGAATGCAGTGGCATAATCACAGCTCACTGCAGCTTCCACCTCCTGTGCTGAAGCCATCCTTCCACCTCAGCTTCCTAAGTAGCTGGGACTACAGACACGCACCACTACACCCAGCTATTTTTTTTCTTTTCTTCTTTTGTAGAGATGGGGTCTCCCTATGCTGCCCAGGTTGGCCTCAAACTCCTGGGCCTAAGTGATCCTCCCACCTCTGTCTCCCAAAGTGTACAGGCATGCATGAGCCTCTGCACTTGGCCTCAGAACTGTTTTTATAAGTACAGTTAAATATTATTCTGTCTCCTCTCTTTCCTTTATGTTCTGATGGAAGTTCTCATCAGAAGTGAGGATAACTCCTACATAGAATTTCTGTGGAGATTAAACAGAGTTCTACATGTAAGCCTACGAAGCTGTTCAGGACCACTACAGAGTACTGTGAAGCTCACTGGGACCACGCTATGAGGTCCATCCCTGTAGAATCATGTGATGTTGAAGAAACCATTATTTTCCATCTTATACTTTCTCTCTCTCTCTCTCTTTTTTTCTTTTCTTTTTTTTTTTTTTTTTTTTTTTTTGAGACGGAGTCTTGCTCTGTCGCCCAGGCTGGAGTGCAGTGGCGCAATCTCGGCTCACTGCAAGCTCCGCCTCCCGGGTTCACGCCATTCTCCTGCCTCAGACTCCCCAGTAGCTGGGACTACAGGAGCCCGCCACCTCGCCCAGCTAATTTCTTTTTGTGTTTTTAGTAGAGACGGGTTTCATCGGATTAGCCAGGATGGCTATGATCTCCTGACCTGGTGATCCGCCCGCCTCGGCCTCCCAAAGTGCTGGGATTACAGGCATGATCCACCGCATCAGGCTTATACTTTCTCAAAAGAGGGAAGTCCACTCCTCTTATGGTTGGGACAGCATAACACTTCTGGATCTCTCCTGTCACTTCTCGCCATGGGAAGAGTAGCTAATTGGATTAATAGAGAGCCTGAAAGTCATTGAGCCATTGTTTTTCAGAGACTATGGTTACTGCCTTGAAAAAGAAGAGCTGGCCAGGTCTTTCTCTTACTGCCTCAGACCACTGTGTTCACAGACGGTGCACTCACTTGTGATTCAGGACCCAGAAAGTAGGCAAACCCTGTCCTAGCAGGCCCAGCTAGCTTCTGTTCTCCAGGCCAGCTTTGCTGCCTATGAATGAGTAAGTCAGGCTACCCTTTCACTGGAGACCCATTGACTTTAAAGTAAAACCATTAATTCCTAAAAGATAGGGAAGCGCCCTTCTAGCCTTAGGTCTAAGACGCATTGTCCAGTCCATCTTTGTTGTGAGTAAAACTGATCATTTCAAGTTAAAGCCTAAAAGGATGGTGGGATGTATGAGAGCTACTGTAAGCCTTCAACATTTGGGACCTCTGAGATAGTCGCCCAGTCCTCTGCTGTCTTGAAAACACTGGTATAACATAACCATCCACGGATTCTGGCTCTTTGTTCTTAAGAGTTGTGGGTTTGCTTTGTTTTCAGTTTAAAAGATGCATAATAATTATCTTCTTATTGTTTAGAGTAATTTACTAAACAGTAGCCAAAACAGCTAACTTAAGACACTGAGCAAATCTCAGAAATCAAATATAACATAAATTCATCTTCACATCAAAGAATAACATACTGCCTTTTAACATGGAGGGAGAGAAGGAGGGAAGGTGCCGATGGGATCTTTCACTAGCCCCAGGATGTGCTCAGTCCCAAAGCGACCCCAGCTTTTTGCCACCCCAGAGAGTGTGGGGCTAACAACAGGCCAGTTTAAGGAGACAAAGTATCATCGGGGGGTCAAAACAAATGAAAAGATTCCATGTCCTCTGAAAATTATGTTGACATTTCTCTGAGAAAAAACAAAAGTGATCTTTTTGATTGATTACTTTATTCATTTATTTATTGACAATGAGTTATAAAGCACACACCGTGTTCTAGTCCTCTTCTAAGTGAGGACTTCTTCTCTGCATGTGCAAATGCTTCTGAGATGAAGGGAAGCTTTAGGAAGCCTAATGTGGTCATAGGCCAAATCTACCCACCTTGGTTCTAGAGTATTTGTTCATAGCATTCTCTATTTTGGCAGTAATTTGATATAGCAAGGCAAGTTTTCTATTACAGTCCCTTTATAATAATGAAATGAGGTTACCTGCTATGGGAAGTATATTTATCTTCCTATTATTTACAAACAAATTTGTAAATAATATGTGGGGTGGTTAAGGTAAAAGCATTCATGTATCTTGTCCAAGGGAGGTATGAAGTTATTAAAGGGTATATAGTAAAAAAATTGGAGGGATACAAACTTCTTGTTTTATTTTGTGAATATTAAAGAGTACTAAGGGACAGAATTATTCACTAGTGACTGTGTCATAGATCTTGATCAGAAGCAATCAAACTTCTGGGGCTCTTGATTGGCACATATGATAGCAAGACCTTTGGAAATTTCTCAATAAAACATTTATTTTTATATATTTTGTTCTGAATAAATTGTGAGCACCTTAGGGCAGAAGTGCAGTTTATTCATCTACATGCTTATGTCTGGTACATGGTAGGCATATGACAGATAATTGTTAAGAAAATGAAATCTGTTGATAATTTATAATTCAGGAGTAAAATAGATTTCAGATAAAGCTTTTGCTAGGTGGAGAGTGAGTACAAATTATATTTCCAAGAAGGCTCATAAATGTCAGTTATTAATTTTTTATCATTATTAAACAGAAGTCCTAGATGATGAACAGAAATTTTACCTAATGCTGTTAATTAATAATAGATAAATATAATTGAAACAATGAAAGTGCTCAATATTTTCCTTATGCTAATCTCCAATAGTTAAATGCAAACAATAGAACATTCCCACAATTAAATTCTATTACACTTCAATCTACTTTTTAAAGAGGCCAGGTTCTCATCTCAAATCATTTTTGTTGACATTTCTACTAAGTTTTCATGTTTTAAACAATAACTGGTATTTTACCAAAAAAACCCCCTGTAATCAACTTCCAAAATAACAGCTATTTTCATATATTAGTGACCTTATAGAAAGAACGCCCAGAACTTAATAAAACCTCAGAAGACTTTAGAAAGTCCTGATTCACAGGAACACAGTGCTCATTTGGTTTCAGGCCACTGGCTACTTCATTGTTGGGATTTTCCAAGTCAGATAGTATTACACTTGGAATATGCCAGTGAACATTAATAATCATGACCATAAATGAAAAGCTGGCCTCCTCCAATGAGATATAAAAGACTAGCTTTCCACACGCCCTCAGAGCAGCAGAGGGCAGTGAAAGCACTGGTAATGGATAATATAAACCCAGTATTACCATCAGGAGAGAAACATTGTATTTTTTTACAAATACATTTTCCATTTTAAACTAACATCATGCATGTAAGAGTTTGGAAATATATTCTTAGTCTCTAATGCAGTTTTGGAGACATATAGAACTTTTACAAAGTGCAATGTAATTTCTATGTAGCATTTCTGGGACTTAGAGTTCAATTTAATATATCAGAAAAATGTTTTAGAGTAATGCTACCTTGTAAACTTGGTCTAAAACTTAACTGTACAGTGTAGGAGATCATAAAACAGTGGTAACCCACCAGAGACAGAGTGTTGTGTTTATGAGAGTATAGAATTTAGGAGCTGCAAGGGCCCCTTGAGGTTAACTAATGACTCGTGTCTCTCCTTTGAACTGACCTGGAAAGGCTACTGGACTCGCTCAACTAGAGAGAGACTAAGACAGTGGTCTCCTCACTCCTCTCGTTCTGTAGAGTTTCTTGTTCTGTTTTGTTTTCGTTTTTGTTTTGCCATGCTATATTTCATAATACTTAGCAGTTAGATTTATAATCGCTGATGTTTTAGTCAGAGTTCAAAGGTCAAGGAATTTCCACCTGGAAAATGCAGGAGGGCTCAAAGTCAGTCTGAGCTTGCTTCTGCAAAAATTTGTTTTCAACTTTGAAAAGAGAGGACTCCACAAGGGGGTTATGCCATTCATTTGAAATTTTAAAAATTTCTCTACCCGTTGCAAGTCAGTATATACTTCAAGTTCTTTAAAAAGAACAAAGACCCATCACTCCTCCACCCAGGCCTCCTAGAAGACACTGCTCTTTTAACCTCTGCAAACCCACACAAATCCAGTCCCCTTTCCTTCTTAGATTGCCCCATCACTGTATCACGGTCAGAAATTTTACTAAATGGCAAGGCAAATGCCTGTGGGTGCTTTCTTAGCTGTGACCTTTCGAAGTCTGGGCTCTAATTTAGAAAATCTGTTCCTCACTTTCCCTGCTGAGTTGGGAGAGTGAACTGGAGCTCAGGAGTGGCTGGGAAAATGGTTCAATGGTTAACGGTGAAACAGTGACCTCTGGGAGAAACGACATCTCTGTGGAGCCAGGACATTGCTCTAACAGTTACATTCAAACATTTTGTCTCCAGACTTTGTTGATTTGCCTGGAGCCCATGAGGTCTGATTGGCATTAGCAAGTTCAAGGGCCTCCAGTGACATTCTCCTGACCCTGCAGCAACTTCCTTCTTTCAAGAACACACACTAAGCCTCAGGCTGGGACCTCTTGCTTTCGTTTTCACTAGCTGGCTTCTCAGCCTGCTCCCTTTGTTCTACATCTTGTGGTTTTTCAGCGAGTCAAGGGCCAGGCTGAAATCCCAGAGCAAATTCTTCCAAGGCCAAACAAGGAAATGCTCAGCAAGTCTTTGGAAACCAATAACCAAGAGCAGTATGTTATCTTATTTGAAAGTGAATACATTGAATGTCACTTATTTTTTCACCACAGTTAGACATTTTATGGAATAGCTGTATATCTTCATTATATGACATTCTCTAATACAGTTTAAAGTTGCATGGATAGGTCCATGTTTTAAGTTGACTTTTTTTTTTTAAGGTATAAAGATTTTTCAAATCAAGAAGAATTAAAAAGCCAAATCAAGGAAAACACCTTCTGGAGAGAATCTGGTGTTACAAACTTTAGTTAAATGCTGTATATTTTACGATTTCTTAAGGAGATAACTAATACCAAAGAGAATCATCCAAGGCATGCCAAAAGCATAGGGGAAAACATGGAACCTCTTTGTCCAGAAACTATCAGGGATTGTGTTATACCCCTTTCCCCCAGCGAGGCAAATGGTTCTCTGGAAATGACCATGAATGGGGCTTCCCCACTGCACTTTTAGTTGAGTTGGCCAAAGAAGCTGCAGAGAGAGCATCAGGCCAAGGACCAAGAGGAGCTATGGTTTTTGTGTGATGAAATGTGCTACCATCCAGCAAGGATTAGGCTCTGAGCACAACCTGCTGGTTTGGAAACCTGAAGCCAGGATTTTCAGAATGCTGGCTCTTAAGTATAACCCAAACAACAAAGAGAAGTTGTTTGTTTGGAAAACCCAGGCTCAGGGAATGTCAGAGCTAAAAGGTCAATTGTAGAGTTATCAGGTAGCTTGACCAAAACCATATTTACATGGTTCCTCTGCAGAATGTTATTTCCTATAGGGAGACAGAGGTAGAAGAGAGAAAGAAGAAGGGTGGGAGGGGGAAAAAAAATGTGCAGTATAGAGTGGGAGCTAAAATGGGCTTGAAATTAACTCAGTAGCTGAGTTGAACCACTGAAACCTTTGTTCTCTGAAATATTAGATGGGAATAATAGTACCCTCCTGTGTTATAAGGTTGTTATAAGAATTCATAGAATTAATATTTGTAAACTATTTAGTGCATGTCTGGAACATATCCATTATGCTGAATAATGGTAAACTATTATTACTGTTATTTTAAGTAACTGGATAAAGAGGAAAAAGATGTACTTACTGTGAGGTACAGTTCCTTAAACACTACCATGTTATTAACTAATCATTCAGAGCTTTGTAAGGAAGGACCTGCTCTTCAAGTACATCAGTGAATTCAGATACTTTAAAAACTTCATCAATCTGTTCAACCTACATTTGTAAAATCTATACAATCTGGGACAAACTAGGCCACCATTTGTTCAGGTAATACCCAATACAAGGGGACCTGAGGGAGGGGGCCTTTCACTTGCCAAGCCCTGTAAAACAGTAGTTTTGGGTTATATCATCCCAGAATGTGTGTCTATATATGTTATGTGTGTATATATATGATATATATATAATTTAAATTTGTATAAATGCTTCATATGAACTAGCAGCAGCTCTGGGGTCCAATCCTAAATCCCACAGCAATTTAGGATCTTGACCAAACCCTCTGTCATACCCTGGCTTTCCTTCTTCAGGCAATATTATATAGAGGAAGTCCTCCCTTGGGGTTGACAAGGGTAAGGGTGGGGAGCTGTGCTCCAGGGTTTCTGGGAAAGACAAACCAACTCAAACAAGCCTATTCTATCTATCAGCTCTACCCAGAAGCCGAAATGGGGAGGGAGACTGCCTTTTCTTTCTCCCTAGAGAGCTCATACCTCAATTCTGCTTTAAAGGTATTGCTTGAGTATTGAGGTATAGGAGTCGGAGGGAGCAATGATGAATGCCTTCTCAAATAAAACACTTTTTCTATTTCCTATTTCTTTCTATCCACCCAAATGAATGGTTGAGAACTTTGCTGCCAACTTTTGCCTTTGAGCCCCTCCAATCCACCTAGATTAATCCTGGTTGTCCTATCAGACTTAGCTTTCCATAATCCACAATAGTCTCCCATCCCAGAATGAGGTATGGGCTTATTTATTTATTTAGACAGGGTCTCACTCTGTCACCCAGGCTGGAATGCAGTGGCACAATTATGGCTCACTGCAACTTTAACCTCCTGGGCTCAAGCAATCTTCCCACCTCAGTCTCCATCCAGCTAATTGTTAAAAAAAATTTTTTTGTAGTGATAGGGCCTCATATTTTGTCCAGTCTGGTCTTGAACTCCTGGGCTCAAGTGATCCTCCCATCTCAGCCTCCCAAAGTGCTGATATTACAGATGTGAGCCACCGTACCCAGCCCCCTCTACTTTTTGATATCATCTTGTACGTACTTCCCAGAATATAAATCCATGAGGACAGGACCTGTGCCATCTTGTACACAGTTTTATTTCCAGCACCTAGAACAGTGCCTGATACATAGCAGACATCCAGTAAATATTGTCGAATGACTGAATAAATGAATCATATACAAGTAAAGAAGGAAAAAAAAAAAAAACAATACTATGTAACCATAATTGCCTTCTATGGAGGCTAAAGAGTAGATCCTGGAACATAAAAGTCCCCATGCCTGAGCACCAGGATGGATTTAGGTATGAACAAAGTGGGCCTGGATTTGAATTTTGGGGATGCACGAAAAGAACAGAATTACTCTGTACAACAGACAGCAAGCACTTCCTGGAGCTGGAGTTTGGAGGAGGGTAGAATGCAGTGCAGGAGGGATGATATGAGGAATAGAACTGGGAGATGGATGAGAAGATTGGCAGGAGTATGGCTGTTGTGTGGGGTAAAGTAGACAGTGAGAAGGGCCTGGTTGGGGTTGGGGGGTGCTGGCAAATGGACTTAAAACAGGAATGTGCACTCTGTCATTTGAAGTTTATTGCTGTGCTCTCCCATGACCCAAAAACTCCCAGTTCAAGTTTTTGCAATACATTATCAGCCTGGATTTTATGATTGCTTTGTGTGTGGTGTAGGGGAGGGAGAATAGATGAGAAAGAGTTGTCTCCCAAGCTTGAGTTTATGCCAAGACAGAGATAAAAGAACAGCTACAAGATGCACAGTACATTAGAAAGCAGGAAATCAGAGCAGAACTGACTGTGAGTGCAACAGAAATCTTGGGAGCAGCCTTTGGGCCTCAAAAGGACATGAAATGGAAGTTTTGTGCTGATTTCATTCAGATCTCAAGCGACCAGGAGGTCCCAGCTAACACCTGGGACACACTATGTATTCTACACAAGGGTTAATTTTCTTGCCTTTTTTTCAGTCCTTTGGACTGAGTTTCTTGATAGCAGGGGTTTTCTTGTTTGTAAGAACATCTACATCTCCAGCACAATATCTAACACATAGTAGTTACTATTTATTGAATAAACATATGAACGGCTTTACCATAAACCTTCTTCCTTGGAAACCACCTAAGATTAATGAGAAAAAACTAATCAAATAAAGGAGTGGGAGGGAAGAAGGGAGAGAAAGATGGAGATACAGGTGGAAGTGGAGAGGCAGAGCGAGAGGGAGAGAGAAATAGTATGGCACCCTAATAAATAAAGCCTGATGGTTTTTTCAGATAATATTTTTTCCATATCTCTCATTTTTAAATTGTTTTTATTTTTTATTTATTTTTGAGACAGATTCTCACCCTGTCACCCAGACTGGAGTAAAGTGGTACAATCTCAGCTCACTGCAGCGTCTACCTCCCAGGCTTAAGCAATCCTCCCACCTCAGCCTCCCAAGTAGCTGGGACCACAGGCGCATACCACCACACCCAGCTAGTGTGTGTGTGTGTGTGTGTGTGTGCGTGTGCACGTGTGTGTGTGTGTTTTGTAGAGACAGGGTTTTGCCTGCTGCCCCGGCTGGTTTCAAACTCCTAAGCTCAAGTAATCTGCCCACCTCAACCTCCCAAGGTGCTGGGATTGCAGGCGTGAGCCACCATGCACAGCCATATCTCTCATTTTGAAGAATCTATCATTTATCTTTATTCTCCAAAACTTCCTTGGCACCTGCTCCATATGCTAGAATGAGGTTAAACGGAGCGAAAAGCCTGGTGGACAATCTTAATGGGTGGTCCCTCTCATGCAAAACCCATGGACATCCCAATAGGATGCAATCCCATCTCAGTGAGAGCCGTGCATCACCTGGCCAGTATTTGATTAGAAGGTTGACTGATTGATTGATTGATTGATTGCATTTCGAGGACAGAATGTACCCAGTACAGCTGTGGCCTACATTCTACTATGAGTTTTCCTAGAAGCAATGGTTAAATATGAGTAATAAGTCTCCTAGGCCTTTATTCAAAAAGCTTAATGCAAATTGTTTGGTTAGAGGATCTGAGGTTGTACCTCTGCAATAAAAGTTTTACAGACTATGGAAATAAATAATAACAGCATGTACTAATATTAATTTTTTAAAATCAGTGTATCCTCATTTCCCTGAGAATTTGATCAACTGGTAAAATAAACAAGTATAATAAAATCTGATTTTTAAAAAACATGTAAAGACGTGAGTTGGGCACGGTGGCACACACCTGTAGTCTGAGCTACTTGGAAGGCCAAGGAGTTCCAGGCCAGCCTGGGCAACATCACAAGACTCCATCTTCTAAAAAATAGTTAAAGATGCAAGACTTAAAGATAAGTTTTTCAGTCCAGTCTAAATACATAAAAAATCTAAATGTCATAAGTTTTCCTTATTATTTCAGATTTATTCAGTATTGAAGTAGCAATTAATTACTAGTAATATAGATCAGTAAGTCGGGTAAAATGATTTCTTAGTCTGGTGGCCTGTATGAATGTGCTATTAAATTCATCCACTTTGAAATTACAAATATGATTAAAGTCTATTTTTCCTAGATGAAAACACATTTCAGTGGGACAGAGACTACTGGTCTGTATACTCACTGTAATGATCTAATAGGATGGACAGTTGCCTAGGATGCCTTTGGGCACAAAAATTTACTCTCACTAAAGGTGTTATAGGGTGCCTTTTTCTTAGAATAGAATGTAATACAAATTGAGTTCACTCTCAGATATGTTTAACTCTTACTCTCTATATTACTTTGAAAAATGATCTCTCCCTCCCTTCTCTCTTCATCTTATGGGACACAATATACCACCAGCAGGCAAGCTCAGTGTGTGACTGCAGTGTAATTCATATATCATGGCTGCATCCACAATTCAACCTGGCCTTCAGCTTACTTGCCCTCAGATTCTGAACATTACAGGCAGTGTGCATTCCCCAAGGCCAAGATTATGGCTAATGGGTGGCAAGGAGAAAAGCACTTGTCATTCTCCAAAAATATGACCTGCCAACAAAATGTGGATAAGCTCAAGGAACCATTTCCAAACATGGAAACAGGACTGGATCAGATTGGGGCAGATGGAAGCTTTTCCCAGTTCTTGATTTTGCCAATCCCCCTAACTGATTTCTCAATCACTCAACACAGGATGAAACGGAACAAAAATGACCTCTATTTCCAACACTTTGGAGCTATTAAAAATAGTCAAAGTTCCCCTAATCAAAATATTAGGAAAATTAGGGACTTTAGGACTATTCTAAAACCCTTTATAATTAGGAAAATGTCCTAGCAGGGTTAATGTTTTTAGAAAGTAAGAACTGAATACTTTAATGATTATTATATTATTCGAAGTGCTCTCAACTTTGCCTTCTCTGTAGGTACCTGTTATCACTAAGTTTATATTTTGCTTTGCAGGAACATTTTTAGCTATCCACTGATAGCTAAAAATTTAATGAAAGGAATATCTGCCCCTATTAAAAAAGCATAATATGTCAAAGATACATTAACAAGACTTCCTTTATAAATTGGCTATTTTCTATCACTCTGGGGCTACAGAGACTTAGTTTCATCTTGTTTTCCTACTGCTTTTCTAATCATTTTTCTCTACTTCCTTTGACAGCTCCTCTTCAAAAAGCAGTCCCTCAGTGAGCTCATCTGCTCTCAGGGATTCATCCATTGCTGCTGTGTGGATGCTTCAAAGTTTAACGGCAGGAACAATCAGTTGCCAGCCATCTACTACCTGATGAAACGGAGCAAAAGGGGATACAGGGTGATTGCTCTTATGTGTGTCTTCAGAACACTAAGTTCAAAGATAAAAATTTCATCTTTCCAGCCAACGAGATGGGCTGAATATCCCAAAGCCTCATTCTGTCAGTAGAGTCAAGATTTAAATGGAGGTAACATCCACTAAAGAGCCATATACTCGAAATTGACAAGATTCTAGAAGAAAAACCCTGCCTTTCTGGTGATACACTGCATCACTCTTGGCACCAAACATTTTAGGAATACTTGGTTATCTTCTACTGTTTTACATTTGTGTCAGTGATTTGACAAATATTTATTGAACACTTACTCTGGGCCAGGTAGTAGTCTAGATGTAGGCAGGCAGCAGTCAACGTGAAAGACCTTAGAGAGTCTTATGAATTTAGAGAGAAAATTCTAACAATAAACACAAAAAATAAGATAAATTAGAGCTATATAGGAGGTAAAAATAGACTAACATGATAGAGCAGTGGGAGTAGGATGGTGGAGGCTGCTCTAGTAAAGGTTGTTGGAGAACGCCTCTCTTAGGAGATACTATTTGAACTGACACCTGAGTAATGAAGACACAGAGATGCAAAGATTTTGGAAAAGTATGTTTCAACACAAAGTGAGAACATAAGGCTCTGAGAGGTGGTCAAGCTTAGCATACCTGAAGAATGAAATAAAAGCCAGCGTGTCTGGACAGTGGTGAGCGAGGGAAAAAGCCGGAGATGTGGCAGCAGAACAAGGCAGAGCTCGGTTCCTGTGGAGTCTGTAGGCTGGGGTTTCTCATCCTCAGCACTAGTGACATCTCATTCTCTGCTGCGGGGGGATATTCTGTGCAGTATAAGATGTTCCGTAGCATTCCTGGACTCTACTCACTAGATGTCAGTAGGTTCTCCCTAGTAGTGACAAACGAAATTGTCTACAGAAGACATTGCCAAGTGTCCCTGGAGGTGGGGGGGAAGAGGGGGGCGGTAAATAGCCCCCCATTGAGAACTACTGTTGCAGGCAAAGGTAAGAAATCTGAATATTATTAGGGGTGATAGGAAGCTTTTAGAACATCTTAGGCATGGAGGGATAAGAACTGAGTTAAACTTATGCTAACTTCTGTGGAGAAAAGTAAGACTAAAGGCAGGGAGGAAATTAGAAGGCAACTATAACAGCCCAAATCAGAAACGATGAACTAAGGTGGTAGCCAAGAGGATTCATCTAGGAATTAAGTGAAGGGTGGTGAGAGGAAGGAAAGAATCAAGCATGCTGCTTAGGCTCTCTCCTGGAGCCATGAAGTACTTGGGGCCTAATCCCTAAGCCTGAGATGTTAACGTCATTTACTGATGGGGAAGACTTGCAAGGAGATTTGTGAGCATAGGGGTTAGAAATAAAAACATTCTCTTAGCCATATTGAGTTTGAGATACCCATTAGGTATTCAAGCGGAGATGTCCAGTAGGCAATTAGATGTCTGAGTAGGGTGCTCTGAGAAGTCAGGACTGGAGATTTACATTAATGAGTCCCCTAGAGATGGAATTCGAAGATGAGAGATTAGATAAATGTATGTAATATATTAGTTTCCTGCCACATGAAACTAATTTTACAATTTACATTCAATTTACAATTTTACCATTTTACATTCCCATCAGCAATATGAGCTAGTTTCTTCATATTCTTGTCAGTATTTGGTGTTGTCGCTATTTTTTACTTTAGCAATTCTGATATATATGTAGTGATATTGTCATTATTTTAATTTGCATTTCTCTAATGGCTAATGATGTTGAATATCTTTTAGGTCTGTTTATTTTCCACCAGGATGGAAAATAACAAATGACTACAAACTGGTGGCTAAAAACAACAGAAAAATTTTTCATTCACAATTCTGGAGTCCAGAAATCCAAAATCAAGGTGTCAGCAGGGCTGCATCCCTCTGGGGACTAGGGGAACATGCACTTCTTGCTTCTTCCCACTTCTGGTGACTGTCAGCAATCCTTGACTTGTGCCCTTGTGGCCACATCATTCCAAGTTCTACCTCTGTGGTCACATTGCCTCCTCCTCTTCTATCATATCTTTCCTAGTGTCTCTTAGAACGATAGAACCCACCTGTATAATCTAGGCCCTCTCCAGCTCAAGTTCCTTAATTAATTACATCTACAAAGGCCTCATTCCCAAATAAGATAGCACTCACAGGTTCCAGGAATTAGGACACGAACAAATCTTTTTGTGGGTCACCAGTCAATGTACTATAACTAGGGAGAGAGTATAGATAGAAAAGACAAAGGATAGAGGCTCGGAAATGCCAACGGATAGAAGTTGAAAGTATGGCCAGGCAATGCAGTGGTCACAGATACCAGAGAGAGCGAGCCTCTAGTTCATGTTTCTTCTGAATCTCCTAGGTTCCTTGGATTTGCCCCAGAGTAAGTACACAAATACTCCTTGAATTGAAATAAATGTTTAGAGTGATCTTTTTAAAAAGCACATTGTTCATGCCATTTAACTGCCTTAGGATTGGAAAAACTCATGGGTAATTACCCACACATTTATTGCTTTAGGTGAGCACCTGGAAAAAGTGAGAGAAGAAAGAAAAGCCCTTTTTTATTTTGTGCCAAGTTTTTACTATAACGGTAACCATCACTCTTCTTTTAATTCTTCATTCTCAAGCCTACAAAGGGTGAACATTTGAAACCTATTTAGCAAATTCTTTGGAACTGGCAGCAAACGTTCAAAGTTAAATTTAGGATCCAAACCTCCGTGATTGGTCAGTGAAGTGAAAGAGGTGGGGAGTAATGATTCAAGGAACCTGCTTTCCTTTGATGTCCTGATATGGTAATCGGGAATATATCTTGATGCAATTAATATACTTCACACTTGGGGAAAATAAGTTCATTGTCTTTCTGTAAAAATAATAGATTGAGTGTTCCCAATAACTTTGTAGTCAAATCATGTTGCCTTTACTAATTGATGAATAAACAGATCCTAAAATCCTTTGAATAGAAATATACCATGTAGGGTCAAAATGCCATCTGTCTTATGTAAACATTGATACCTTAGAGAAACACATTTTCAATCAAAGTAAAATTGGATTTATGGACCCAAAATGCAGAAACATTCGTCTTCCCTCCCTCCGCACCAAAAAATCAGAAGTTGTTCCTTAGTGGCTAGAAGGGCACCGTAGAACTTAATCCTCAAAATCTCTATAGGGAGCAATCTGAGGGAAATTTTCAACATTTCTCCTAATCAAATCACGTTGCTCCTACAAGAAACATGACAACCAAAGCAGTCTGTTTCCTGAGATGACTGAACACTATAGGAAGAGGTGCAAAGAATTTTCCAGGGTTTCCCTCTGCTCACACAACTGTGGATACATTGTAAGGCAGAGTTACTCAGGATCGTCATCCCATCCACTGGAAATGGATTCGGGGGTTGCAGTGTTGTGCTTTTGACCCCGTTTCTCCATTGCCCACCCTCACACCTACCTGCCGCAAGATCCCAACGAGTAAACCCAATAACTTAAGACCAAGGCCTGCTTATCTAGGTACTTAAGCCTCCCAAGCAAGTATGAAATTTGTTAAATCATGGACTATTTAATTAATTAACTTGGTGTACAAAGCTGAAGAAAAGCATATTTCATATGCGAAATGAGAAGACTTAAAGTAATATTACATATCTCAAAATATTTGAGGTTAAGTTTCATGCACTTTCCTCAGGCTAAATCACCCCACCCCCAACCCCAACATACATGCACCACGGCATCCAAACCAATATTCTGACTTAAGTAAGTATGTGGATGGACTAATGGAACATAAGACACATATTTTTTGAGATGTGAGAAGGATGAAAACAATGCCCACTCTTCAAAAATGCTAAGAGTAAAGTCCTTTGAAAGATAAAAGGTTAAAGCAGAAGAAGTGTCAAGGCATTGCTGAGGCTAAGAAATGAGCACAACTTGCCAACAGTCAAAAGTTCAACAAGCAGCTCTTTTATGTGTCTAGAGAATTAGCTCATCTCGGCACTGTGTTCTCCACAAAAGTGGAGGGGGATTTTGGCAAGAAAAGTGGCTGCATATTCTTGATTATTCCCATCAAGCTCTGATGGGAGTGAGCATCCATGGGTTCCAGTTCAGACTCTGTGACCTTTTCATGTTGTGACTGAAACAAGTCTTTGCCTCTCTCTAAGGCTCTCTCTCTCCATCTGCAAGATAGGAGTAATAACAGACATGCTGAGTCATTTACAGGTTTGTTGTGAGGATAACATGTATTAGTGGAGATGGAAGGGCTTTGCAGAAGCTTGAAGATGCAAGTCATTTTATTACATAGTGAAAGGCATCAGGATGGAGACCCTGTGACACTATTTAAGGCCCCATAATCAGCCAGGACAATCAACATTCTTTCAACTCCTAAAACAATAATTAGAGTAGCTACCATGTATTTAGTGTATCCCATGAACAGAGCATTTAACAATAATCTTTTATTTATGGTTATTATGTCCACCTTTACAGATTAAAAAAAAAAAAAAGTCTGAAGAGGTTACGTGACTTTCCAAATCACAATTCTGGTAAATGGAGAGGGAGGGAGGCTATATCCAGATCTGATTCCAAAGCACATACTCTTACACAGTAGGTCACACTGGCCAAAGACCAGTGAGATGTGCAACATAGCCCCCAGTTGCATGGGTGGGTGTGTTGACAGAACCCAGCCTACCTCTTCTCTTAACTAATCCTCAACAGATCTTTCAAATTAGAAGCATTCAGGAGGTCCTTGCCATGGAAGATCACAGAGAACGTCCCTGGGGAGGAACCTCCTGTGTTTGTGGGGAATGACTTTTCCAAATACAGACCCAAGTTTCAAAGATCCATTAAATAGATGAGATTTGCCAGTACACCCTTGGGGTTTATAATGCAAGTCCATAGCTTCTTATCACCATGTCACCTTTTTGAATTCTTTTTAGATGGAGTCTCACTCTGTCACCCAGGCTGGAGTGTAGTGGTGCAATCTCGGCTCACTGCAACCTCCGCCTCCCAGGTTCAAGTGATTCTCCTGCCTCAGTCTCCTGAGTAGCTGGGATTATAGGCACCCACCACCACGCCAGGCTAATTTTTGTATTTTTAGTAGAGACGGAGTTTCACCATGTTGCCCAGGCTGGTCTCAAACTCCTGACCTCAAGTGATCTGCCCACCTCGCCCTCCCAAAGTGCTGGGATTACAGGCATGAGCCACCATGTCCAGCCACCATGTCACCTTTTTGCCTCTATTCTCCATGTGCCTAAAGAAAAGTATATCAGAGTGAAAGTCACCCCAGCTCTGCAGTTCAGAGACCATTTGATTTTACTGTGAGTTACACTTACCTCCCCTACTCCCACCAAGCTTTCTTCCTCTTGTGTTCTGAATATAGTGACTGCTCAATAAGTATTGCTGATTAATTGGCTGGCTAAGAATAAGGAACAATTGATTTACCCAATAGGAAATAATTTTGATTTTGACAAAATAAAAATAATTACAGTTAAAAGAGTAAAGTTAAGTCGACTTAGGTATATGCTATGCAATGTGAGTTTGTAGATTCAATTATCTTTTTCTGTGTTCTCATTCTCCTTTTATTTCTTGCGACTTTTGGAACCGTTGACCACAATAGTTTCACCTTGAAACCATTTCCTCCATTGATACCCATGAAGCTTATGCTATCCTGGTTCCCCACAGCCTCTAGTTTTAGTGTCTTTCTGGTTACTTCTGTAGACTTTTCTTTCTACCCTTCACACATGGACATTACCTAAGGTTATGTCAGTCCCCCAGTTTCTCTTTAAAATCAGTCCTTATTTATGATGATGACTTCTAAATCAGCGTCTTCAAAACCCCAATCTCTCCTCTCATTTCCAGTTTGTATCTACTTTTTATTTGGATTCCATCTTACTGTTTCCCAGGCTTAAAATTTTTGAAATAATCTTTGATGTTTTCCCTTAGGTTTTCATAACCATTCAGACAATTCCTACTAATTTTCCCTTAGTAATATTTCCAAGATTGATGCCTTCCTTTTATTTATTTAACCCATGTCTATTAAATTCTAGGCCCTCATCTTGAAAAATGCACCAACTTCCAGGTAAGGCTCTGCTTCCTTTTTGTTATCCTTTATTTCTCTTGCTCTCGGTTGCCAGACTAATATTCCCTCAAACATTTTTTTCATTTTCCCACTCTTGTTCTTGACCTCTTAAGACAACCCTGCTTTGTCTATGAAATGAAGTCCACATTCTTCGCATGAGAGTCACATCATTGTAACATCTGGATTTAAGCAACTTTTCTAAATATATCTGCTTTCTCTACTTAAGACTGTTGCTCTGGGCAAACTGGCCTTCCCACTATCCCCTATAATAATGCTTTGTACATTTCGGCTCAAACCTTTCTTCCTGCTGAGAATGCTTTCTATACGCTACTTCTCTCATCCGATTCTGTCACTTTAGAAGGCCCAATTCAATAGTTTTCTTCCTAAGAAGCTTCCCCTGATTACCCCAATCCACAGTAAAACAGGCAGGGGAAATATATACTCCGTATCTGCAGCTACTGCTATCTTAGAGGCCATGTGCCATCTAAGTACATAATATCGTGGGACAGTTCATATTGCTGAATTATCAGTTCTATTTAGATTTCCCATTATGTTTCACTTTCTCTGAGGCTAGCAGCAGTTTGGCATGTTGTTAAAAAGCATGGAATCTGAATCTGGCTCACACCTGTGATCCCAGCACTTTGGGAGACCCAGGAGGGTGGATTACTTGAGACCAGGAGTTCGAGACCAGCCTGGCCAACATAGCAAAACCCCGTCTCTACTAAAAATGCAAACGTTACCCAGGCGTGGTGGCGAGTGCCTGTAATCCCAGATACTCAGGTGGTTGAGGCAGGAGAATCACTTGAACCCGGGAGGCAGAGATTGCAGTGAGCCAAGATCGCACCACTGCTCAGAATGAGACTCTGTCTAAAAAGAAAAAAAAAGCACAGTCTGGAGTCAGACTGTCTGGTGCAAGTCATTGCTTACTACCTGTATGGGCTTGGGCAATGTATTTTACTATGCCTAAATTTCCTAATTTGTAAAAATGGGGATAATATTATGCCTCCCTCATATACGTATTGTGAGGATTAAATGAGTTAATGTGTGTAAAGTGCTTAGAACAGTGTTTGCACATAAAGTACTTGGTAAATGCCAGCTATTATTCTCCCTCACAGACTCCCTTGTATATAGCTATACAGACAGAAAGAGAGAGAGAAAGATAAAACCATATTAGACAATGGTTTTTCAGATAAATCTATATCTACAGAAGGATACTTGATCAGCTAACCAGTTGATTTGGAGAATGTAAAAAATATCATCTATTTCAAGAATACAAATAAGTATTTTCCCCTTGTGGCTCAGTTTTATGCCTGAATTATCCCTACTGTGGCTTCAGCATGGGCAGCAGACTTATTTTCAGTCAAGACTTTGCCTAAAACTGAAATGCCCATTTTTGGTTGAACATCCTTTCACATTTGAGACCTACATAGTCCCTAGATGGCAATGCTGAGCCTATATGAAAGGGCACTTTGTATTACCATTTGTGTGCAGTTTGGAAGCAGGCTCTAGGACTTTTCCCATGAATAATCTTTCTGGAGTTAGGAAAAAAAAAGAGAGAGAGAGAGAAAAAAAGAAAAAGCACTCTTAAATAATGAAGATATTTAAGGCATATTTGGAGGCAAATTGTCAGTGTTTTAAGTGACTTTTTGTTTTAAAGATACAGACTACAAAATATGATTACATGAAAACCCATATATTTAATCTTTTTAAAAACTTAAATGAAAGTACAGATTTGTAATATAATAACTGTACTGTATCATGAAACTATATGTGAAGAAGAACATAAGTAATTGCCAATGTTAAGGAGAAATTAGGTGCAAAACTTGAGGAGAGAGCAGTTCCATGTAGGCAGACATATGCTAAATATCAGGAGGGTGGAGATAGACAAGGGCCCACAGGAATTGTGGCCTTTTGGAAGAGAAAGTGCGTAACATAGATTTTGCTCCACCGTTTTTGCATTCTGATCCATTCCTCACCAAGCCCAGAGGGTCCAGTTTGTTAGAGAGGAGTTCACTAGAGAGAACCAACAGAGATCAATATCTTTTATTCTCCCTGGAGCTCATCAATACCTAATTTTATGCTGGCTCATGAGCTTTCACACTGGTGATCTTTGGCAATCTACATTAATTCCTAGGAATCTAAAATAAGCATTGTGATTTTGCAGTTATACATGCAAATTATGAAAATATAACAGATATTGCCATATGGTATAAAGTGTTGAAAGACTCAAGGTGTGTGCAATTCTGAGTAATTTTCAATTATCAAAAAAAAAAAAAAAAAAGGCTACAGTTCGAGAAAGATTGAGTCCTACAGAGTCTCTCCTTTTCTTGCCTGAAGTTGATAATACCTCTGCCACTCATTTCTGAGAACCCCATGCCATTAGTCATTAACTCATTCAAATAGCCAATGGATATATAATGAGCACCTATCCTATCCTCTGCGCTGGGCAATGGGGGATAGAGTGATAAGACAAAGTCATCACTGCCCCGCTCAGGGGCTAGAATCTGACACAAACTTCAGCAAAGAGTTTACATTTGTGATGAATCCTATGAAGGGAGAAGTTCAGGGTATCATAAAACGATGAAAACAATGGTGTGCAGTGCAGGAAAACCTGTGCTATTGTTCTCTAAGCTCTCAATATAGTTTGGATAAATCAACCAAACAATGTGAAGATGACCAATGTGTTTAAACTCATACTGAGCCTTTTAAAAAGGGCTGTCTTCCTGTCCCTTATATACTTCAATCAAGTGAAGTTCCAAGGTCACTGCTGTTAGTTACACTGATGGAACTACAACCTTGTGTTCTTCCTTTTCACATTAAATTCTCCTACAGAAAGGCAGAAAGACATATTTAAAGGAAGGAATTTGCAGGATTCAGGGTTAGAATCCTGACTTCACTACTCTGATTCTGTATAATTTTTAAAAAATTATCTCTCTGACCTTCAGTTTTCTCCTTTAGAAAATTGTTATCAAAATAATTCCTTCCAAGGTTGTTATACTATTAGAAATAAAGTTTTGTAAAGCACCAGCACACGGTCTGATGCATAAAGCTCTTAATAAATAATATATGTTAGTATCATTGCTGAGACAGCAAATCTTCATTTTTGAACAAATGTGCTAAATTGTTCTATCTAGAAAGATGAAGTACCTACCATCCAATGTGATCAACCAAAATACCAACAATAACAATTGAAATAGTAAAATATAATATTCATGTTTGCAGTTTGGTATTACATTATTTCTGGTATTTTCACCAATTTTACCTATCTTACTAGAATGAAATTTGAGAATCATATATAAAATTAATTAGAGTTAATTCAAAATACATAATTACAAGTAACTTGAATTCATACAGAACATCTCCTTTTCTCATGAATTAAAAAGTTTACTCTCAGATATGGAAAAAATTAAAATAAAAAAAGAAGTGATTTTACTAAATTTCATTATCAGAAGAAGGAACAATCCTCTATGTGGTAAATGAAGTCTTGATGAGTTTAACTATCTCTTTCCACTGAAAATGCCTATTGCTGTGGATAGACAGATTGCATATGTCGTCTGTAATCGATCTTCACAATAATCTTCAAAGTAGTGTAAGGGGATTTCCAGTCCCTGCGTCTAATTATTCCAGAGCTGGGAGGTTGGGGACTATGTACTTCTCTCATCACCCTTCACTCACCCTTCAAGACAGAGGATGATTGTCTTGCCTGATTGTTGAGACTAAGAGAAGGGACTGAGAAAGCCTAGTGTAGGTCAATCCCTTTTAAGACCCCTTACTTGGGATGTATTCTCAGCTATATTTAGAAGAGTGGGCTCTCTCCTCTGCCTGAGACTGGAGGGAGAAGTTTAATTCTGGGATGAAATATTAATAAGTTCATTGCGGTTGCACATCTTAGCCACATCCTCAAATTCAGCTTTAGCTTTTTAAAAAAGTTTATATTTTAATCTTCATCTGTTTCCTATGTTTTTTTCAATTTGTTTCTAGCCTCAAGAGTGATATTACAACATGAATTTTATTATGAAAAAAATCATGTTTGGAAAGGTAACATGCTAGTACTAAATAACTGGGTTAGATTTTCAGCTGTGGCCTAGATTACTATAAAATTTAGATTTTTTTTGATACAATGCTGTATTCATTTTGCTGAGCAGTAAAAGTAACAACTACAACAATCATAAAACTCTTTGTACTTTTTGAAACTATAGATTTTTGCCCTTGGGTCCCAACAAACTTGCTGTTTCTTCGTGTACTGGCATTGTCTGGTGCTATGGTCTGAATGTCTTCGGAAATTCGTGTGTCAAAACTTAATTGCCGGTGTGATTGTATTAAGAGGTGGGGCCTTTAGGCAGTGACTAAGTCATGAGGACAGAGCTCTCATGAATGGGATTAGCGACCTTATATACGGGCTAGAGGGGACCAGTTTTCTTTTTCAATCCCATATGAGGGCACAGCATTCTCCCCTCCAGAGGATGCAGCAACAAGGCAGCATCTTGGAAGCAGAGACTGTGCCCTCCCCAGACAGATACTTGCTGGCACCTTGATCTGGGACTTCATAGCCTCCAGAACTGTGGTATTTTTAGCAGCACAGACAAACTAAGGTTGGAGGTAATAGAAAGTATCTAAGTTACACACTGTGTCCGTATAGACCGAGCACACAGAGAAGTAAGACAGGAGATATAAATACCAAGACCACAATGTCAATAAAATCCTGCCTCCACCTGCCTCCTCCCAACAAGTTTCACCATTTAGGATAGGTGATTTCTCTTGACTTAGGTATACAATGGCATGAAGACTTCATTATCTTTACACTGGTTATATAGAAATGGGCCAGACTTCATTGTGCCCAGTTATATTTTTTCATGACATTTGGATAGCCTTCTTTTTCACAACCAATCGAGTTTATGGATCTGAATTTCTGAGACTCAACCTTGTATTAACTATAAAACCCTATTTTGACAGTATTATTTTCTGTATTCTTATGCTCTGGCATGTGGGATCTCACTAACCAAGGAGAGACTGGGCTTCCAAGGCTTAGCTAATTCCTAGAGATAGTCCACTTGCCTTTGAGCACATTTTCATAAGTAAACCAACCAATCCTGAGTCCACACTCCCACTGCCTCCTCTTCCTGGCTCTGACACTCCAAGAAGCAATATTCCTCTGTCCTAGTCACCCTAGCACCAGGTAACAGACAGTTGGGGACCATTCTTATAACCCAGAACCTACCAAAATTATTTAAATTATCAAATCCTAAGCCTACTCAGCTACTTGCCTTGTCTGGTCCATTCATTCCTGTAGAAACCACAATACAGGCTCTTGCCCATGCCCTCTGCTCTCTGCTTCTGCTTCTGACTGACCTTGGTGCTTCCCTGGGCTGTCCTGTGTGGCCCTAACCTTGGAAACTGTGAGTAGCAAGCTATCTTTTCAATGGTAATTATCTCCTGATCTGTTGGCCTCACTATAACTGAACAAAATAAAATCCCAGATACATTTTAAAACAAACCTATATCTTTGCAAAAGATTATTTGCAACCACTGGTATTTTAATCTACCTGCCTTTTGTGGCTGTTATGCACTAAAACTTATTACAAATTAATGAAATGATTATTTTCTAAAACTCTTTAGAAAAACAATATTATTGAGAATGAAATGTGGCAGTTGTTTTCTATTGTGATTTCTTTTAACAGAATGTCATCTTTTTCAAACTTGGTTAAACGCATCTGACAATTATTTAAAGGGAAAGCAATTTAAAGCTACGTGGTGGCCTCACAGCTTCAAAGAGAATTTTTTGTAAGCTTCATAATGACAGTAACTTTCACTATAAATTATTTTGAAAGTAGAGTTGAAACAAATATCAAGTAAAACTAACTATATTTGTGATTTGTATTCTGAAGAAAAAGTGCAGGGTAATGAGGATTGACTTGAAAGCATGTGTAGAAACCCCTAGTTCAGTGATCAACATGTAATAGAATATTTTATTTTATTTTATTTTATTTTATTTTATTTATTTTATTTTTTGAGACAGAGTCTTGCTCTGTCTCCCAGGCTGGAGTGCAGTGGCTTGATCTTGGCTCACTGCAACCTCCACTTCCTGGGTCCACTCCCGCCTCAGCCTCCCGAGTAGCTGGGATTATAGGAATGTGTCACCACGCCCAACTAATTTTTGTATTTTTTTTTAAGTAGAGATGGGGTTTCACCATGTTGGCCAGGCTGGTCTCGAACTCCTGACCTCAAGTGATCTGCCCATCTGGGCTTCCCAAAGTGCTGGGATTACAGGAGTGAGCCACCACACCTGGCTGTAACAGAATTTAAAGATGCTATTTTTCTCTACCAACACCTGCAACAGCATTCAATTAGATTTGCATTTTGGAAGGAAGTTGGACTACCAAAAACCATAGCAGCAATTTCATAGGGTTAGGGTAGTGTTTTTCAACTTTTCTTCATTATTACTTCCTAGGGAGTCTTTTTAGACATTTGTTTTTCTAATAATATCCTGCCCCCACCCCACCATGAAATGCAAATGCTTTGGATCTGCCATATACCTGTTTATCTACTGTGGCTCTTTAGAGATCCACGAACCATTGTCATTGCTACAATTTTTTCACTACCACCTCATCAAATTTCATGCTCTTGGGGGGACATATCACTCCCATTGACAAAGCATCTTTAGGCTTGCCAATGGTTCTTGGTGACACATTAGAACTACCTGGAAAGCTTTTAAATTCCAAGGCCCTACTCAGAGATTTTTATTTGTCTGCAAGCAGACCCAGGCTTTCTTATTCTAAAACCCTCCAGTGGGTTAGATCAAGAAAGATCCTTCACCACTGAGCACAGAGGAGCAACTCTCACTGCAGTTAATGCTTTAAACCCATGCAAGTTAACTGAGTGATAATAATTGGGGTATTCGTCCTCTCCAAATCTCACATTGAAATTTAGTCCCCAATTGGAGGTGGGGCCTAGTGGGAGGTGTCTGGATCATGGGAACGAATCACTCGTGAATGGCTTGGTGCCCTCTCCACAGTCACGAGTCAGTTCTTGCTCTATTAGTTCACATAAGAGCTGGCTGTTTAAAACAGTGCGACACCTCTTTCCTCTCTCTTTTTCTCTCACAGTTGGTGCCTGCTCCCCTTCCCCTTCCACCGTGTTTGAAAGCTTCCTGAGGTCCTCACCAGAAGCAGATGCTGGTGCCACGCTTCTTGCACAGCCTGCAGAACTGTGAGCCAAATAAAACCTCTTTTCTTTATAAATTATCCAGCCTCAGGTATCCCTTCATAGCAACATAAAAGAAAGACACTAAATAAAATGAAATGCTGGGTTTGGAATTTACCTTCATTAAGTAACATAAATTGATAGGCATCGATTCTTTCACACTACAATAAAAACTTGTGTATTTATATGGATTCCCCATGTAGACTCAGAAAATGGTTGTGGAGAAAATATTTCTGGAATAGAAAGAGAAAGTGAGCAAAGATCATGATTCCAGGACCATGGTGTTGGAAGGAGAAAGAGCCCCTTTACATTTTGCAGTTGGCAGATGGACGTTACCTGGGGTTAAGCACACTCAATCACCTTCAGTTTGTAATCTGATCCCAGGAGGGTCAGTTTTGGTCAAACAGTAGTTCTCAAAGTGTGGTTCCTGGCCCATAGTATCAAAAATGTAAATTATTGAACCTTCGCCCAGACCTGATGAATCCGAAATGCAGGGTGGGGGCAGTGATGTGTGACTTGATAAGACGCCCACCAGGCGGTTCCAGTGCGTACTGAAGTTTGAGAAACACTGCGGTAAAAACATGATTCTTGAGCGTCTGCTTCTTTTCTTCCTTAAAAAAATGGACATTTAGTCCTACTGCTGATTTTTATCCTATACCTGGTTAATTAGTTCTTCATTCTGTTCCTATGAACCAAAATGTTAACAAACCGGACCTAATTAGTGCAATCAACTAATTAAAAAATTTCATCTTTTAAAAACCACTATTGGAAATATGAAATCAGACAGAGTGCAACCAACACCAAACATTTTGAACCTCTAGTTACAAAAATTCTAGAGAAGAAAAAGAAGGGTTTTTTTTTTCTTTTGCTTACAGAATTAACTAACCAAAGAAGTTTCCTTTTGGACCTTTATGGACATTTAATATTATTTCTGCTTTCCTGGAAGTATCAAACATTAATCAGATCCCCAAAAATAAGGTGGTATTAAGCAATGAGAGTCATTTGGACAATACTAATGGTATCCAGTCTACTCATTGTTATTTAAATCATGTCAATTTTGAGCTACATTGTCCTAAAAGTTAATATATAGGCATATATTATTTATATGTCCATACACATATTATATAGACACAAACACACTCACACGCACAGTGCTATGAAAGCATATGCCAGAATTAAACTGCCCCATTTTCTTAAGTTGTTCTCATTGTTGATTTAATTTTACATATAGTTCGAAATAGCCTTTTAACAAGAGAATCAATTCTAAAGCAGAAGTGTGATGATTACTTCTCCTAGGCTAGGTTTTATTAGTATTATACCAATTCTGCCCCGACAGGGAGAGGAAGAGGGCTGAAGATGATAGAGGTTAAACAGCAGAGTTCAAGGCAATAAACTTATTGCAGGTGGCTTTAATCAAACTTAAGAGGACTGGAACTGAAGGTCATTCTCCTCCTCTGCACTTCAAGAGGAAATGCTGCTTTAAATAAGGCTCAGGCTGTTGACATGAACATACTTCGAAAATAATATTGTATGGGAATCCAGGCATAAAAACAAAGTGCTGTGTCCCATTTGCTATGTAGCTTGAGGGAAAGGCTGTGCCACATTATGTGTATCATTGCCCATAAAAGGTAATATAACTCTGCTCACAAACCATTGTTCAAGTATACATTGTGCCTGATGTAAACCATTTCCCTATCAGGCTGTAAAAGAGACAGTACAGAGATGACAGGGAAATTCATCTGAAATCATGAGAAATTCTGAAGTTCACAGAATTCTATATGCTTTAAGATGAACTCAGCTGACTCAAAGCCAAGCAACAATGTAATCCCTTATAAAACATAAAACACCAATGAAATATTCATTTTGATAGAACAGATTAGGAAGAGGATTCAGTTCAAAAATTTTAGCTGTGACTTCACAAAGTCACACAAAAGCAACTGTGACTTCCTGAAAGCAACACAACTAATAAGTTCGGAGAAACAACTTGTCAACTCAAAGGGCTTGACCTGAAAGTCCAAGCCTAAATATATTTCTTTTAATGATACTAATTTCTACAGGGAAAAAAAAAAAAACCTTTATTAATTTCACTCTTAACACACGCACTTTATATAAGGTGTTTAGAAAAGAGGGCATGCTAAATTATTTTATCTTGGATTTGAAATGTTAGAGTGAAATCATAAGGAGACTAAAGTACTTTATTGTAACTTTCTAGGACTTTACAACCTCTAACAATATGAATCAAGACATAAATGTACCAGTTCTAAAAAATAAAGAACATAAGAGGGATCATCAGTTACTGCTTTCATGTTATATTTAGAATACAGCAGAGAACGAGCGAACGATGTGTAGGGCTTTCATAGGAAAGCAGAAGCTGACCATGGTCTGATCGCTGGGCTGTGGAATCCTTCAGGAGTTGTTCCATTCTTTTTGGGTGGCAGATTTCTAAAACTGGGTTACAGAAAGAGCAAGAAAATCACTGACCTTTCCTAATCATCAGCCAGCTGTATTCCAAATAGCACGGGAGGTCACAAAACAGCACATCTTCAGCCCTTATTTTGGCAAGAGTGTTGCTTTTGACTGATGCCTTCCTTACCTTTCTTCCCAAACTTTAAAGTCATGTCTCATACAGAAAATAAAACCATATACATTACAGTAGGATACACATTTTTAAGGTTATGGCATCTGGACCGACTTATAGTATTTTATGTGGGGGAAGTTCTTAGATAAAAGTCCTCCTCTTTTTTTTCCTTTCAGTCTGCCTCTGGTTAGATGATCATGTGATGCTGACATTCCTTGATCCACAATGCCCTACACGTATATCATCTTGCTTTTTCCAGGTATTTTCCTAATAGTGTCAAAGAAAGTGTTATTGGCCAGGTGTGGTGGCTAATGCCTGTAATCCCCGCACTTTGGGAGGCCGAGATGGGCAGATCATGAGGTCAAGAGATGGAGACCATCCTGGCCAACATGGTGAAACCCCATCTCTACTAAAAATACAAAAATTCGCTGAGCATGGTGGTGCACGCCTGTACTCCCAGCAACTCAGGAGGCTGAGGCAGGAGAATCGCTTGAACCCAGGAGGCAGAGGTTGCAGCAAGCCGAGATTGCGCCACTGCACTCCATCCTGGTGACAGAGCAAGACTCCGTCTCAATATAAATAAATAAATAAATAAATAAATAAATAAATAAATAAATAAATAGTGTTATTTAGTCAAATAGCTACCATCAAGACAGCTATAAGAAAAACTTTTGAGGAACAAATTGTTGGCTATTTTGACTACATGTATGTAGTATCCTAGTTTTGAGGTAGGCATGTTGTGTTATGAAACTGGAAAATAAATATATAGGACAAGTCCGGGCAAATCATCTGGCATTTTCAAACATGCACACCAATTATCCTGGGATGTCGTGTCTTGGTTTCTAGCATTTTTATCTTAATAGATATAACAAATACATCTCACTTTCTTGTTCCAAGTAAGATATGTTTCAGTGTCACCTGCTCTAAGATATACTTAGTGTGTTTTTTTCTTTAACTTGTTCCGATTTGGGGGCATTTGCAAAGGGTTATATGTCATGGATAATTTTTTTTCTGAAACTATTTTCTTAAAGTAATACTGTATTGATCTTTGGCAATTAGACTGATATAGTTACACATCTCATATCAAAATTCTTTGTGTTCTTCGTATATTTTTTAAAACATGATCCTCTGCAAAGAGTACTAGTGGATAGGAAATAAGTTAAAAAGACAATATGACTCTGAAATATTGTCAGAAAATACTATTCTAGGAACTTTTGGTAGGTGCAAATAATAATGGTTCACATTTATTGAGTGTTTACACTTGGCACAGCATTAAGTACTGTACTTCATTACCATTTAATAAACAGCAATACCAGAAGATAAATACTGTAATTATGCATGTTGCAAGTTTTACTAAGGAGCTGAGGTTCAGAGAGGCCAACAACTAGTACAAGGTCATGCACAAGTCAGTGGTAAGGTAGGATGTCAACAAAGATCCTGACTGCAGTGCTTAACCACCACACCAGTCTCTCTCCTATCTGTATAACACTACCCCCGATTGATGGTATATTTTAAATGTTAACTTTCAGCTAAACTCCACCGCTGAGTATTTCTCAGGCATCATATAAAATTGTTAGATACATCATACAAAGCCATTGAAAAACTACATAAGGCAATTATTTCCTTGTGCAAAGACATTAATTGTCAAAATATTTCTCCTAAGAGAACTGAAACAAACATTCTGAGTATGATGGATTAAAGTTTTAAAAGTTACATTATTATTGGGTTTTTTGTTATTATTATTAGTTAGTAAAACATGGCCTGAACCATCACCATAATATAGAACATCTAACTCTAGTTTGAATCAGCATTAAGAGTCAGTGAGTGGCTTAGCTTAGTTTTGTCTTGTATTTGTTGCTATTTGACTCAAGTTGTTCTGCTACTCCCAATATGGATATGTCCATTTCTTTTATTTATTTTGGAAGAGCCATTGCTTTGTTTTCACTGTAGATATTCCAAAAATAATTAAGGAGTTAGTTAAGAAACTGGGGTTGGGGTAACTTGACTTCTCCAGGACTAAAGAGTTTCCCAAGAAGTATGACTTTCAGTTTTAGCACCAGGACAGTTCCAGGCAAACTGCAATGAATTGGTAGTCTACTGGGAGTAGACTGGCAGCATTATTTCATTAATTCTCCTTTTATAACACTAATCTATCTCAAGTACACTTAATGCGTGCGCTTGATTTGACACTAAAAAGCCATTCTGGACACCAAAAAGCCTGGCCTTTACTATGTGGCCAAAGTAAAGCTGACATCAAAGAAAAGAACGTAAGGATAAAATTCTTGCCTAATCTAGGAATTCTCAGATTTTGAAGGGTAGTATCACAGCTTAGAAATTAAACTTTAACATATAAAAAGCACAGTAATATCTTTAGTAAACATCTTAACAGAAATTTAGTTGTACACAAACATGGTGTTACTTCCACGTAGGTATATAGCACTGAAAGCAACATGACTGTCAAGTAATGTTTTGCTAACATACACACCTCAATATGAATGTTTCTCCTGAAACAGTTACCTTGAGAGGTACACACTTGGTACAATGATGTTGATTTGGCATAAGACATTTCTAACACTCATTTTAAAATTGCCTTTAGAGTCAGATTTACTTAATTTATAGCCTGTCCTCAATTTTTATGAAAATGGCATTGGGAGCATGGATGACTTTCCTTATTCACCTTATATAGGTTCAAGTAACATAATTTTTTCCTAAAACCAAATTCCTGCCTCAGAGAGCAATGTTTACCACCACTGATGATATTCAAAAGAGCATGACACATGAAGACAGTTCCAAAAAGATGTGACAGCATCTCTTTGATCAACGGCAGCATGTTAGCATGAGAAAACAACTCAAATTTTAAAGAGAGCAACTTTGAAGTTATAAATTCTATATAATTGTTCCCTTCCCCCACATCACTTATGTTAATTTAGTCATACCTTTTAACTGTCAGCTAAACAGCCTAAGATTTTCATTCTCATGCTAAGCCCTGACTTCAGCATTGTCATTCCATGTCTTCATCCACCTAGTTATTTGCTCTGATACTGAGCCCCTCTTTTGTAGCTTGCCATGTGTCTTCTTCTGAAAATTACTTTTCCCCTTAGGGCTGCTGTCTTTACTTCTAAGATATTAGCAAGTTACCTTGTAATTGCTTCATGGAGAAGTCTGGGGGCATGGTTGTTTGTGTGAGGTCTTTTTAGGTAAACCTGTCAACACACCATCCTTTAATAAAGAGTTTTTCAACCTCAGCACTATTGACTTTTTGTTGTTTGTTGTTTTTTTTTTTTTTTTTTTTTTTGAGATGGAGTCTCGCTCTGTCGCCCAAGCTGGAGTGCAGTGGCACAATCTTGGCTCCCTGCAACCTCTGCCTTCCAGGTTCCAGAGTTTCTCCTGCCTCAGCCTCCCAAGTAGCTGGGATTACAGGAACACGCCACCATGCCCAGCTAATTTTTGTATTTTTAGTAGAGACAGGGTTTCACTATGTTGGCCAGGCTGGTCTCGAACTCCTGACCTCAAGTGATCCGCCCACCTCAGCCTCCCAAAGTGCTGGGATTATAGGTGTGAGCCACTGCACCCAACCAGCTGACATTTTAGATTAGATAATTTTTTGTTGTTAGGGGAGCTGTCTTGTGTATTGTAGGAAGTTTAGCAGTATCTCTGGCCTCTATCCACTAGATGCCAGTTGTGGCAACCAAAATGTCTCCGGTCATTGCCAAAAGTCCCGTGTGGCAACATTATCCCCAATAAAGAACCACTAGCTGACACAGGGATGTAGAGATGAGTCATTCTCTTTATAGGGTTTTAAGTAATACATTATACTGCTGAGCCAGATTAAACTTTTAAAGGAAAAAAAATCCCCTCACATTTAAAGTAAATAAAATATTTAATTAATTAATTCATAGAGTAACTGATATAGCAAAATCTAAATTTAGAAAAAAAGTTATGCTTTCCAGGTAAAACACAAACTATGTATACAAGAGAGAAAGCTGTCCATTCATTTTTTAATTCCGTCAATATTTACTGAGCAAATACAAAGTGCCAGAGACCCTATGCTGGGCACTGGGGTTACAGTGGTGAACAAGATAGACAGATGCCTGCTCTCAAGAAACAACATAGCAAGTTTGGGACATGTGTTACAATATAGTGAGATATGTACCTTGCCTCTATAGGTGGTAGCGTAGTGCATTTATTAATCATGTTTTTATTTTCTGTATTTTATGATGTTTTGATATTTTGATGGAATAGAAAGGCTTGAGGGCTGGGGAGAGACTGTCCCTCCCAGAGCTAGTTAATTCCTAATATGGTAAACAACTTGCCGTCCAGTACTCCTTTCACATGTAAACCAAGCATTAGTGAGTCCATCTCCCAAACCAGTTCCTTTATCTCTCACACACTAAGCCAATATTTCCTGTCCTAAATCAACACAGGACTAGAAACCCAGCCAACCAGGAATAGCTCCTATGTCCCAAAGCCTGCCAGAATTATTCAAACTGGCCAACCCTAAACTGTTTCCCCTACCTCGCCTTGCTTTTCCTATGGAAAACACAATAAAGGCGGTGGCCTCTGCCTTCTCCTTGTTCTTTTTTGCTTGCTGAACGGCACTGGTGTTTCCCCGTGTGGTCTGCATAGTGGGGCTGCCTCCTCCTTTCAGGAAATGTAAGTCATAAAACGCTTAGTGACATGAGCCTCTGCCTCTCCATGTTATCACTCAGTCACCTCTACAAATTAAAATCAATGAGACAAGAAGCATACAGGAAGGGGACCCTATCCCAGTCAGAGGGGCCAGAAAAGCTTCCCTGAGGAAGGATTAGAGTCAGTAAGGTGAATACAATGGGAAATAAATTTCATCCAGGGATAAAAAATGTATAAATGGCCTGGTATAGGCAAGTTGCAGCAGGAGACTAGGAGGGTGGATTCATTTAGAGTGTTTATCTTGAAGGCAATTGGAAGCCATTAAGTATTTGATTCAGGTGGTCAGGTTTGATCTGTCTTATTAGGAAGATCCTTCTGGTTGCATTGTGGGGAAAGAGCAGGACAGATGCCAGTTGTGGACTAGTGAAGCAATGTAGGAAAATATTGACAGTGTCCTGAATGAAGCTGGTGACTGGGAATCAACAGAACGTGACAAACTGGAAAGATGTTCAAGGCAAGGAACTAAGCAGAGCTGATGAATTGAAAGGGAGGAGGAGAAAGGAAGAAGTCGAGGTTTCTGGCTCAAAAACCTGACTAGATTTGTCTGGTAGTGTCTTTCATTGAGACAAAGAACCCAGGAAGAGAATCTAATCTGGAGGGAAGGTTGAACTTGCGGTGTCTGTTAGACATGAAAATCGACATGTCCAATACTCAGTTGGATGTGCTGCTCTGGAGCAGGGCAGAGAGATGCTCTACAGGTGGAACATTTACAAATTAGCTCCCAATGATTTCAAACTCACTTACAAGGAACAGTAATGGCAGCTATGAGATGACCCTGAAAGAGGGAGCTGAATGAGAAGGGAAAATCCAGGGCAGAACCCGGAGAAGCACCAACGTGAATCAATAGGAACAAGAGGAGTCCTCAAAGCAGAGCAAGATGGGGGTGACAGGAGAGAGGTGGGAGGCGGGAGGAAAAGCATTGCCTGGAACGCCCTCACTCCTCCACTTCCTCCCAGCCTCACTCACGGTCAGCATCCCCTCCATCATCTGAAAAACCATCCTGTCCAGCATCTTTGTTGAAGACCCAGCCCAGAGCATTGCTTCTTTTGGGTGCTTTCCCTGACTACTCCCAGGTAGGGGTGGGGGTCCATCCTCAGAAACAGCACCGACCTCATCATACTAATATCTCCCTCAATGGCAGGGACCAGTTTCCTCACCACAGTGTCCTCAGTCCAATAACGAGCACATAGCGGGTATTCAATACATATGTGTCAAATGAATGAAAAAAATAAATAAAAGTTTGCATGCCTTCATGAGTTGTAAGGCAGTCCTTTGGGTAATTAGCTGAAAACAGTTTACTGTTATTTCAGAAGTAATTCTAGTATGTTTTCTAACCCACAGACATTTAGAAATAGAAAATTAGAGGGGAGGGAAGACAGAGCTAGAAGAGCACATGCTCACACACACTGACAGAAACACTGAGAGCTCAAAAGAGAGAAAAGGAGGCTGGGCGCAGTGACACTCCTGTAATCCCACCACTTTAGGAGGCCGTGGTGGGCAGATCATGAAGTCAAGAGACCGACACCAGACTGGCCAACATGGTGAAACCCTGTCTCTACTAAAAATACAAAAATTAACTGGGCGTGGTAGCGTGCACCTGTAGTTCCAGCTACTCTGGAGGTTGAGGCAGGAGAATCGCTTGAATCCGGGAGGCAGAGGTTGCAGTGAGCCGAGATCGCGTTATTGCACTCCAGCTTGGGTGACAGAACAAGAATCCATCTCAAAAAAAAAAAAAAAAGAAGAAGAAGAAGAGAGAAAAGGCTAAAATGCTTTGTGTGTGGCACTCTAATGCCCTTTAGTGCCAAGACCAGCACATTCACACAGTTTAACACAACACAGTTCAAAAAGTGATGCTCATGTGAGAACACTGAGTCTCTAAGGAGCTCAAACCATGACAGGTAACTCTATTAGGGAAGTCAGGCAGCATATATAAATTTTGAATAGATTTATAATGCAATGACAATTATTTTTAGTTTTTAAAGTGAAGGTTATGTGCATTTTAGAAAGATTCAAAATTTTAAAGTCATGATGCATTTTAGCTTCACTTGTAGTCGCCTGGAATATAAGCAGTATGCAGACTGGCTCACTCTCTCATAATAGGAGCACCACACTCACAAGTTGCTGCCGTCTGTGGATAGGCATTACTCAGAATTACAAAATGGAATCTCTTGCTTTTCTCAGTTATAAACTCATAAAGACAATGTTTCTTACAAAAGCCTACAAAAGCCTACAAAGCCTAACACAGCATTTCCAAGTGGCTACCTCATTGTTAGCAATGTCTTCTTTGTTGGGGTAAGCAAGAATTTAGGAAGATTCTACCAATGCAAGTTGCCTCTTCATCCTTCACGGAACAGCACGCAAGTACTTCGCTATCCTCTCCAGTTAGCACCAGCGTCGCTCAGCAACTTAAGACTGTGTTCTTAGATATTAAAATAAAGCTCACTCAAAAAATATTCCTAAATAGGGCACGACGGTTAAACTGGCAATGCTATAAATATTACAGGACCAAAGTGTATTTTTGTCTTTATTTCTCTATGCCAGATACTGCTAAACCAACTGTGCACACACAAACTTCTTTGTTGTTGTTGTCAAGGAGAGTATGCAGCTTCTTTAGGACTATTTTAAATTCGGTGCCTCATTTCACATAAATATTTACCCAAAGGAAGGTGTCTGACAGTGGAAGTCTGTACACCGTCATAATCCTTTTACATAGGGCAGCATTTTTACTGTACCCTGATGAAGGTATAAAAAGCTCCTCCATGGAAATACCATTAAGAAGACAGTGAATATAGAGAGTAAAAAAAGGAAAAGTTATTATTATCTCCAGAAGGTGAAATTTATAAAAATAAAATTTCTTTTCATTCTTATATAATATAAGCCCAAACAGAGTGCCCTGCATATGAAATATGCTCAGCTCAGCAATCTCAGTGGAAAAAATAGAAAGTAATGGTGAATTATTTTTCAATGCATCTGAAAGTAAGTATGTACATATCTCTTACAAATTGTTTAAAAACTCAAATATTTTAAGACAACCTCTGAAACAGAGACTAAGTTATGTATTAGGATAGCTAACCTGAAACATCTGACAGTTTTAAAAAGTACTGAGGGAAAACCACAGGGAAGCTATCAGTGAAAACAATTTTTGTAGCACTGGTCTAACTTGAATAACAATAACTTCTTAGAGACTTCTTAGAATTATTCAAGAAACTGGTATTATTTCCTACTGACTTTTGCCTACAATATGTAAACGTCTTAAACAGTAATAATGTAGAGTTGACCTTCCATATTTCCAGTTTCTGCATCCATGGATTCAACCAAACGAAGATAAAAAATATTTGGGAAAAACCCAACAACAATAAAAAATAACAATATAACAATTCAAAATAATGTACATCTCTCTCTCTATATATAAAAAATATATAATATATGTTATATAAATATATAATATATAAATATATAATATATATTATATTTTGTTATATATAAAAATATATATATATATATTTTAATTGAAACAGAATCTTGCTCCGTCACCCAGACAGGAGTGCAGTGGGGCGATCTCAGCTCACTGCCAACCTCCGCTTCCCGGGTTGAAGTGATTCTTGTGCCTCAGCCTCCCAAGTAGCTGGGACAACAGGCTCCTACCACCATGCCTGTCTAATTTTTCTGTATTTTTTAGTAGAGATGAGGTTTCACCATGTTGGCCAGGCTGTGCTCGAACTCCTGACCTCAGGTGATCTGCCTGCCTTGGCCTCCCAAAGTGCTGGGGTTACAAGTGTGAGCCACCGTGCCCAGCCCAAAATAATATTTTAAAAATAAAATACAGTATAACAACTATTTATATAGCATTCACACTGCATTGGGTAATATAAGTAACTAGAAATGATTGAAGTATATGGGAGGATACATATTGGTTATATGAAAATACTATGCCATTTCATACCAGGGACTTGAGCATCCTTAGATTTTGGTATCCAAGCAGGGTCCTGGAACCAAACTTCCACAGATACCAAGGGACAACTCTACTAATAACCATTATAGATTGAACACCTACTATGTGCCAGGCACTCTAGTATTTTACATGGATTTTGTGATTGATTCTTGCAATAATCCTTTTTTAAAAGTTATATTTTTTTCTCTGTTGTGCAGGTAAAGAAACTGAGGCTGGGTAGTCAAGGTCCTATAACTGCCAAGTGAGGGCACAAGGATTCAAACTCAAGCAATCTGATTACACCCTGGAGATCCAGCAGTAGGCCAAGCCGCTTCTCCTGTAGTTTATGGTCTACTCTCCGAGGCAGACTTTACACACTTAAGCAGTACACAGGCAGGTGCTCCAAAGGAAAATCTGAGGATATCTTTGGAGAATATAACATGGAGTCCTAAAATGAGCTGTTAGGGAAGAATGGAGACTAAACGACACTGGCTGAGAATTAATGATGAGTAGGAGTTTGCCAGGCAGAGACAGAGAGTGTTTCAAGCAGAGGAGAGGGTATGTGCAAAGGTCCCAAGGCAGAAAAGAGTTTGTTCTAGTAATGGAAATGAAAGGAAATGAGTATATCTGAAATGTACTAAGCAATAGAGAGAATGAAGGGAGATGTACTCAGACATGTAGGCAGGGCCTTGCACAACTTATGAGGAATTTTGTATTTCATCCTAAGTGCAGTGAAAAGTAGCTGGAGAGTTTTAGTAAAGACAAACATGGTCCTGTTTGCATTTTAGTCTTTGGGTTGCTGTTTGGAAAACAGACTGGAGGATGAGAAGAGACAAGTTTGGGGTTTATTGCAGGAGTCCCAAGTGGCTGATGATGATCATTAGACTACCGGTGGCAGTAAATTTGGGAGAAAGAGAATGTATGTGAAGTGTAATATGGAAGTAGATTTGATTTATAAGACTTGGAGGTGGACTGGATGAAGAGAGAGGCACTCCAGACACCTCATTACAGGCTTTCCTTAAACCACTGCTCAATTTCCTCCCACTTCTCATGTGTCTGATGGAGACTAGTCCTTTTCAGAGTTAACACCAGTGTTAAGTATTTCATGAAAGAGAGGAGGACACCACAGTTAACAATTAACTTAATAGTTAATTGTTAGTGATCTTATGTTTAAGTAGATAGTAGTGATGGATAGGATGGGGGAAATGGAGAAAGAGATGGAAGAAAGCTGTCTACTCCCATAGAACAGCTGTGGGACCATCTGTTTGTCAAATTTCCCACACAAAATGCTCCAAGCTGTATACCCTGGTTGGTTATCACTCTGCTGGAGAACATTAACAGTAATGTTAATGACCTGAGAGTTCAGTTTACAAATAGTATCTGAACACAGTCATTTTGATGGAATACTTTCTCTTTCATTTTTATAAGAGAAAATAAAAAGAATTATCTTTAAAAATAAAGAGTATTTCAGCAGGCTAAGGCAAGAGGATCACTGGAGTCCAGGAGTTCAAGATCAGCCTGGGCAACATAGCAAGACCCTGTCTCAAAATAAATACATAAATAAATAAATATTAAATACATTAAATTGAAGAGTTCATATATATACAGTCATGCATTGCTTAACGATGGAGGTATGTTTGAGAAATGAATCCTTAGGCGAACATCAGAGAGTGTACTTAAACAAACCTAGATGGTATAGCCTACTACACACCTACGTTGTATGGCAAAGCCAGTTGCTGCTCCTAGGGCAGAAACCTACACAGCATGTTACTGTACTGAATACCCTAGGCAATTGTAGAATGATGATAAGTACAGTTGACCCTTGAGCAACACAGGTTTGAACGATATGGGTTCACTTATGCACATTTGTTTTCAATTATAGTTATACCACATGTGCCTGCCTCTCCTGCTTCCCCTTCTATCTCCTCCCCTCTTCTGCCTCTGCCGCCCCAAGACAGCAAAATCAACCCCTCCTCTTCCTCCTCCTCCTCAGCCTGCTCAACATGAAGATGACAGGGTGAAAACCTTTATAATGATTCACTTCCACTTAATGAATAGTAAATATCTTTTCCTTGTGATTTTCTTTTCTCTAACTTACTTTATTGTAAAAATACAGTTTGTAATATATATGGTGTACAAGATATTAATATGTGTTAATCGACAGTTTATGTTATTGGCAAGGCTTCCAGCCAACAGGAAGTTATTAATAGTTAAGTTTAGGGGGAGTCAAAAGTTATACACACATTTTAAGCTGTGATGGGGGTTGGCACACCAGCACCTGCATTTTTCAAGGGCCAACTTATTTCTGTATCTAAACACATCTAAACATAGAAAAAGTACAGTGAAAATATGGTATCATAATCTTCTATGACCACCATTGTGTGGTCCTTTGTTTACTATCACATGTAGCACATAACTGTATGATTATATATATTGATTCAAATACTGATAATTTATAAAAATTTTAAAATCAAGTATCAGGTCCACAACAAAAAAAAAATTAAGCAATTAAGCCCAGTATTAATGATTACAGATTAGAGAGATCATGTTCCAAAACATATTTTTGGCACACATTCTGGCTGTGTATATTTTACTTAGAGGTAATCATTTTTGAGACTGGTTTATTCAGCAAGCTGCTGTTAAAGCTATTTTGCAAAAGATTTAGACTCGGTCTCTTTCTACTCACCCATGCAGCAATAAACTACTTCCCCGTGGCCTCACTGGGAGTCTCTATGTCTGTATCATGGAACTGTGTGTCTGAGTTTGGAACTGATTAACTAGAATTTATACAAAGAAGAGTGGCCAAAATAGTGAGGGTATTCTAAACCTTTTAACATTAAGAACAGATGAAAGAATGGGGGATATTGAGCCTGGAGAAAGTGGCTTAGGATAACTATCTTAACTATTAGTATTTTAACATATACTAGAAAAGCTGTAATGTGGAAGGATTGAGTTTACTTCTGTGGCTAAAAAGAGCAAAATAAAGACCAATGAATAAAGGACAAAGGGAAGCAAATTTATGTTCAATATAAGAAAGGCCTTGCCAAATTAAACAGTTCAAAACTCAAACAGTCTCAGAAGGTAGTAGCTGGTTCATTGGCATAAGTGGTATCTTTAGAGACTGCATGACCATTTTTGCTTAATGTTTTATAAAGTTTGATCAGTCAGTAAGCATTTGGCTGAAGATTCTAAAGCATCGTTCTATTTCTAAGATTCCGTTGTAGAGTTGATTATGTCTCCAGCATCCATTCTCACCATTCTAAAAGCCATAAATTTCCATTTAATGACTTGTGTAGTTCACCGGCATCGCATTGTGGAGTGCTGGGAAGTGGTTTGAAGCTAGGCTAAGTATTTGGTGCATTTCATTTCTCTGGCTACAGTGATTGGATCAGGGTGAGCATGTAATTTAATCCAGTTCTGATGTCTTGAGAATTCTGGGACTAACATGCTTTCTTCCCATGAGTTATGGATTGAGAAGTATGTAGTCTCTACAATAACTGGTAGTCGTCTTAGAACCACAGGAGAGATCTTGCCTAGAATAAAGTTAATAACAAGGAAACCAAGCAAAGAATTGAAGGGAGAAAGACCCAGACCTCGTCACATCATGAGACCAGTAGATCCAGCCTTTTCTAAGCCAGGTGTCCCAAAGGACTTTTCAATTACAAGGGTCAGTGGAGTTTCCTTTTCATTTAAGCTGTTTGAGTGTATTTTTGACACATGCAAATAAATTATTTCTGATTCTTATCCAACTATGTGTAAAGTAGTATCCCATTCTTAGAAAGTGAAAAGAGACCAGCTGCACTTTGCATACAAGGGTCCACATAGCAACCAAGAGATGGCTCTAAAACTGATCTCTGAATCATGTAAATCCTAGTTTATCCAAAAAACTGGTCTCTGTAACCATCAGTATATTTTTCAGAATAAACCATGTTAACTAGCATTGCAACTGAAAAATTAATAAGAATTTAAAGATCTAAAGCAGTTTTACAGAAAACTTTTCATCCTACATGTATAAACTCAATCCTTTTTTCTCCTTGCAAGGTTACTGTCAAAACAACAACAACAAAAAAAAACAAACAAAAAAACCCAGCTATGACCAATTTAGAAATCCTAGTGTTAATGACCTTGTGAACAGATTATATTAACCGGGTAAATAATTTCTTGATTTGATTAAGGCTTTGGTAACTTCTCAACACTAGAACTATAAGACCCATAAACTACTCTGCATGCTGTTTTTCAATCCTCCTTAATCTTGGTTCCAAAGAATTTGGGTTTTGACCCGTATTAGTAGGTCATCCTTAGCTGGGTTCAAATGTTACCATCATTACTTCTCTGTGTTTATATGTGGTTAAAAATAAAAAGTGAAAACTACAAACATACACTGAGGCTAAGTATTAATATCATCCTTGCCTCCAGGATAGAACTTTCCTGGGTGCTGACTTGTGGCCCATTGATATGCTGAAGGTATCGATGTTTTCCCTCAGTCCTCAGGGCACCTGGCCAGGGCCAGAGGCAGACCAAGACCCCCCTTCAGTAGCCTCTGGTCAGGAGCAGCCTTGCCTGTTTGCCCAAAATGCTGCAGAAATACTTTCATTTCCTACATATGGCACTGCAATAAAAATTCCAGGATGCACTACCCTAAATAACATGACTTAAAGTTCTACCTTGTTCCTTTTCTTATTGAACTTGATATAGTCCAACTTTGGAAACCTATAATAAATATTATTTTGCCAGCATATTTGTAAAGGAAACTTAAGGCTTTCCTTCTAATATGAATTCAAATAATTTAAGAAAACCCCAAACTTACTTTCTTTTTCATCATTGACATAAAATGTTTTCACTTGTCTTTTCCCCTTGAACATTATTTATTTTTATGGCCTTTTTCTTAGTGCTCCTCCTAGAAAAACTGATTTTTAGCGAGTTCTGGTTTAAAATAAAATTGTGAATTTTCAGGGTGGAGCATGTTACAGTTCATGTTTCCTCGCAGCATTGTTATTCATGGGCAAGATTCATACAGCTACAGAGAAGTGAGAAATTTTGTTGTAGGGACCACACATAGTCCTTGGAAGATTTGTAAGGGACACTCCATAAAGACGGGTTCTTGTTTCAATACAATGATCCCAATGAACTATCGACCACTTTTCTATCACTTTTATTAACAGTGGTTAAGGTTATCAGTTTCAAATTACAGAAAACAAATTCTTACACAGGTGTTCTTACGTTTCAACTTAATGTTGACACAGAGAAAACCATTTTCTGCCAAACACTAACCATAAATTTAGTCTGTGCTCAGTTTCTATGAGGGTCTCTTGTTTAACCATGATAAAAGAATTTATTATCTACAAAATATTAAATATAGGTATTTTTGGCCAACGTAAATCAGAACCAGTCTAAGCAATTTAAGTTTATAACTAGCGGAAGATAAATTATTTCAAGATGCTCACTTTCATAAGATAAAATATTTTAACAATAACACGTCAGATGCAAACAAGTTTACAAGCTCAAAACTCTGCTGTAACTCTGAAGGAAAGGATGGGAAGCTTTTCAAAGGACTTATTTTTCTAACCTGGTATCTTCTTTTGAATTTCACCTTAAATGGTGCCTTACTTCTTGTGGGGTCAGTGGTGCCTCTATCTCAGAATACAGGTAGGCCAAAGAAAATGCTCTCATCTATTTTTGAACATCCTGGGATCCTCAAACTGAAAATTCTTACAAGTAGTAAGAAATATATGAATAGAAGTCTGCTTGGAAATGATCTTATTTCAGTCAGAAAAAAAGATGCCTTCTGAGAGAAAAGATGACAAGTATGTGGATGACCACAAAATCCAATGGCTTACTTATAGCAGCAGGTACACTGCTTATACTTCATTGTGCTAGATTCACAGCTTGCAAAATAAGTAATAGGAACAGAGTTTAAAACAAGTAGAAATTTCAAGCAGTGACAGGTATTCAGAACAAAAACTGTAACTCACCAAATTCAAATTACTGACTCACATAGTCAGGAGTTTTCACCCAGGAAATAGACAAATATTTACTGATTTTTTATTATGTGTAAGGTTGGCCCTATACAAGGCATTCCATAAAAGCCTGAGGCATTTGTTGGCAATCCCAACCAAAGAGCTCTTGATTCAATTTAGCCAAAAGAATGGAAAGAGATTAATTGTATACAGGTGGGTAGTAATGGATTGGGTGTGGAGCTGGTTTCTGAGAATCTGGGATCCCACTGATTTGCTTACATAATTTTCTATGCCTCACTTACTCCAGGGTATTCCTGATCTATACAGCAGAGATAAACTCTTCATACAGTTCAGATTATAAAGAAAAGGAGTGCTATGGACTTATTTGAACACAGGATTGGTTTTCCCTGCGTCTCCTGGAGGAGTAAAGCTCCTTGGGAGCATATCATAGCTATACTGTGTAAATTTTTTCACAAAAGAGCCCATCCATTTGTAATTTTTCAGAAAATATTAAAAACGATAATAGCATAATAATTTTAGATATTTGGGGAATTAAGTGTTTTCACAAATTGAAATGCCAGTAGTATAACAGTTTAAATATCATACCATGCACCCAAACTAATAGTCAGAGACTTATGTTCTCATCCCAGCTCTCCTACTTACAGCTCTGTGAATGTGGACAAGTCATAGACCCCTCAATCATGATTTTTTGTTTTACTTGTGAATCCTTAATTTCTGAGGTTTATTGTGAGAATCCAACAAACTATATTCTTTTTTCATTGAAAAGTCCTGTAAGGTAGTTTATCTATCTTTATTGAACATGTATCTAACATATGATAGTATTTTCACATCTTAGTTAACATAATAAATATAACTGAATATTAATATCATGTTTATTGTATAGCACTCATTTAAATCCTTAATTCAATTAAATAAACCTTAATTTGAGTCATCCCTGTGGGTAAAGAATTCACAAGTGAGATATTTCCCTCTCCTCAAGGTACTTATAATTTTTTTTTTTTTTTTTTTTTTTTTTTTTTTTTTTTTTGAGGCAAGGTATTGTTGCAATGCCCAGGTTGGAGTGCAGTGGCACTAACACTCACTGCAGCCTCAACCTCCCGGGCTCAAGTGATCCCCCAACCTCAACTTCCCAAGTACCTGGGACTATAGCTGTGCCACAATGCCTGACTGACTTTTTTTTTTTTTTTTTCAGAGATGGGGTCTCCCTATGTTCCCTAGGCTGGTCTTGAACTCCTGGGCTCAAGCAATCCTTCCACTTTGGGCTCCCAAAGTGCTGAGATTACAGGCATGAGCCACTTCACCCAGCATATGCTATTTGTAATCTAATGGAGGCAATACACCCAGATGTAACCCCTCATTTATTCCACAAACATTTGCAGATTCTGCTAGATTACAGGCACTGCCCTAGGCCCTTTGCTACAAATAGGAAAAACCCTGTACCATGACTTCAAAGAGCTGGTGTTCTCATAAAAAAGGCAGTTTTTTTTTTAAGCTGCAAATTATTCCCGCACAATATGCAAATGCTATACAGAAGTATGCACCACACAGTTTAAGTAAGAGTGGGAAGGAAGCAATGAAGAAGATGGTAAAAAGCACTAAAATATGGTTAACTAGAACAACTGACAAAAAGTCAGGATCAAATTTATGTTAAAATTCTAACTGTGTGATCTTTTCCAAGCTACTTTCTTTCTCTATTAACTTCTAGGTCTGTAAAATGGAAAAAAAAATTCTCATAGGACTTTTGTGAGGATTAAATGAGGCAAGTGTAGATAAAGCATTAGCATTGTACCTGGCACATAATAAATGCTCAGAAGTTTCATTATTGCTAACATAGATGGCACATCTATATTATCCCTGCTTGAGTACCTAATACAATGTTATTTAAACAGCAGATTCTCTGCAAATTCTTAAGAGTTTTATCTGGTCATTATTATGAACATTAATTTAAAGACGTTTATCATTATAACCATCTATTCCCAAATATAATATTGAAGATGTACTTTTTATTTACTAAATTAATGCTAACCACATGCTCATTGGTCCTTTTCCCTTTTCTTCTAAAAGCAGAATGTAGACAATAAATAAATTAGAAACCAAATGTATGCATCCGTGATAAATCAGTTGATTGAAGGTTTTGATTAATGGAATTTGACTTAAACCAGATCGATCTATCTATGATGATCACTGTACATTTTTATTAGAAAAAGTATACGTGTACTTTTTGGAACTTGCCATCATAATTAGCTTAGGAAAAAGTGATTTCAATTTTCTAGAACCTTGGGAGATAATTGAAGGACTCTATTTGTACAACAACAAAAAAAATGAGGATTTGGAGAAATCATTTGGCTAAAGGGAGGGGTGGGATTCCATTGAAGAAGAAATGAAGTACAAGTTCTTCTATTAAAAACTAAAAGCCAGATCTTCACTTTACTTAGGAAAATGTAGCAAAACACATTTTTTTTTTATTTTTTTCTATATAATTAGTCAAAATGAGATTAGAAGCATTATGGTTTTAAAACTTTGAAAGGCTATTTTATTTTCTTATACGATACTCTGAATTCTTTATGTTCATATAAATTTAGAGATACATACAACTCAGTTACTCATGTAAACTTAAAAATATTCCATTCGAAAAGATCCAAAGAGTTGGCCAGTTCCTTATTTTTATGGCAAATAAAAAGTAGCCACTAAACTGGCTTTATTACTCTGATTATTATTTTCTTCTGCTCTTCCACTTCTTCTTCTTTCTCCTCTTCCTTTCTCTTTCTTTCCTGCCATCCTTTCCTCTTTCTCATTTACCTTTCTTTCCTCCATCCTTCCTACCTCCTTTTTTCCTCTATTTCTTTCTATACATCTTCCTTTCTTTTTCTTTTCTGTTTTCTTTATATGGCCAAGGACCAGGTACTTTCCTAAATGCTGGCAAAGATACAGTGAATTAAATAGACACAGTTCCTTCCTCACAGAGCTCACAAACTTCTATGGAAAACTGTTAATTAAACAAATGTGTCTATTATAAGATCATAAGTACTACAGTCAAGCAAGTGTAGAACAAAAGTACATGGCTGTGGAATGTGGCTCAGTTCATGAACAAGAAACAATTTATTACCCAAGGCTTCTGAAGCTGCTTTACATCTTACTACACGTGTTTATATATCAGTATATAAATACAAAAATACAACATAATCAAACTTTGTCTCACAGTATGCCAAGATAACTAGGTTTAAGCATTTTGATTCACTCTAATAAACAGGTTAACCTCCTTCACCAGGCATTTATAAAATAAAGGAGTAAATAAAAGAGAGCTAAAGAAAAAGCATCTTTTTGTATCTGCGTGGGGATGGCCTGAGACTTTCGGTAATGTCTAATCTTTCTACATAAATGTCACTGCAAATATGTGGGTGCCACTGGAACTGGTCTGGAATTTCAAGTCTCAAAGTATTAGTCATGACCTCATAAAACCGATGCCATCTGGTTTTTTTTTTCCTTGCATGGAGAAGTTTTAAAGTTTAGCATAGAAGGACTTATTTTAAATTTATTTCTTCCCACACAAATTTATATGCAGGTTGGCAAGCTTTCTTAAAGATCAACACTTCTGACTTCATCTAAGGGTTTTTTCCTCCGGTGTAATCACAGATGACTGTTTTCCGAATGCTTTTTATAAGTTTTGATTCTGACCAATTAGCTAGTAAACCCCTACATGGACTGATTAGTTCTGTACAAACAAACCTCTTGCCATAAAATATCAACACTTCTTAAAGGGCAACATGTGAACTGTTACCGTCCAGTTTTAATTTATTGTGCCTACTTGCCTTGTTGGAGAATGGCAGCAGGCCAGGCAGGAATATCTAGGCTTGTTTGAAAGCTCCTTCTGGGTTGCCTAGCAAACCTCCTGTGATGGGAGCCAAGCAGCCTGGCCTCTGCAGGTCTTGAGTACCCTGCAGACAACCTCCTTCTCCCAGGATGGAGTTCAATTCACAAATGTACATATTTAATACATTTGCATTATAAAGACAAAGCTTAATCTTTGTAGATCAACACAGTTTCCTGACCAATTTCTGAATAATGGCAGTACAACATATACAGGCAGAATGCATTTTTCCAAAGCTGATAGCCAGGTAAATTTTATAAAAATTCAAATGATTATCTATCTATCTATCTATCTATCTATCTATCTATCTATCTATGTATCTGTATCTGTATGTAGCCATGTATGTGTATCTATATCTATGTGCTTATGCTATATATGTATGCTTGTGTAATGTATCTATCTATCTATCTATCTATCTATCTATCTATCTATCTATCTATCATCTATCTATCTAATTGTCTAATAACAGTTACTAGGTAGCAGCACAGCCTTTACAAACTCTGTAGTCAGGACATTAAATATTCAACACTCTCCAAAGTTTTGAAACTCAGGCACATACCTCTTTCTCTCTCTTTCTCACATGCAATTTAAAGAAAACCCTGGGAAATGGCATGGTAATGGAAGAAATACTTATCTGAGAGTCAGAGGACTTGTGCTTTAGACTCAGCTCAGATACCACCAGGGTGTATAGCCTTTAATGATTCACTTTACTTTTCTGGGCCTCGGTTTACTCATCTGCCAAAGTACAGGACTGAAGGTCATCTTTAGGGCCCTTCCTGATCCTAACATTATGTCTTATCAATAATAAAAAATAAAGAGAATTCAGCAGCTACGGTGAATGAAGGAAATGAAAAGTGAATACCTGAATAATGTCAAATTATGGATTTTTTAAATGCAGAAACTATCAATGGTAGGAATTTCATCTTACCTCTCTGCCCAGAACCTGCTAGGATCCACGCAAAGCTATGTATATTGGGCAAACTAGCGAGACAGACCAAGACAGTTAACTTGCATGAAAGTTTTGGGTGTTGCTTGAAAAGAAAAAAGGAGAGGGAGAAGACTCTAGAAGAAGAGTGATGGTGATACAGGACAGCTCAGTGTCTCCCTGGGTTTGTCACTAAGAAATAGGTTTCAATTGATGAGCAGGGGTGCCCTAGGCAGGCACCAACAGAGAGTAAATCAATGCTGCTTCAGTATCCCGTTAACCAAGTGGCATCCCACACAGAGTAGAAGCATTCTCATTCCTTATGGATGAAAGGTCTGGAAGAAGGGGATCTGCTTGTGTGCTGTGGGGATTTGACAGACTTAAGGGAGCCGGACAACAGCACCCTGCTCCTCTAGAGAAAAGCCTATTTGACTATAATAATCATAATCTACATTTATTACATTTTATAACTTATAGCATTTTCAGTTTTTGTTTCATCACACCATTTAACAAGGTGTCTCTTTTAACTGATCATATTATTTTCTTTGCTTTAACTGATAGAAAGTTCAGAGACCAAACTGCAACCCTGCTCTCGGGGTTGCTGTGTGTTTTTGTATAGATTTGCATCACACGACTCCAGGAGGTGCTATGTATTACCTTTTAATTATGTGCCATTACCCTTTAACCATGGCAGAAAGAATATTTAATCACTTTTATTATTCTTTTCCTTACCTCTAACTGATCATCAAAACCTTTCTGCTGCATTACCTAAACAGTTCTTAACAATGTCCTATTTACCTCAGCCCACTCCAGCTGCCATAATTCACATCTTTATGTTCCATAGTTGAAATAGCTTCCCAGCAGCTCCATATATATATCAAAAAGTAAAAGTATTTTTCCTCTCTCACCAGGACTCAAGAATCATGTGAAAAAAATTCATTTTTGCTAATGCTTTGAATAGCTCCCTATCACCTACTCACAGGAGGAAGAGTTGTATCATAGCTCGCAATAGCCTTCCTAATCTGGCCTCTGCCTGCCTCTCTAGCTCACCTCCTATAATCCCCATTTGTGTTCTCCATTCACATGGAAGCACTTACATTTCTGCAAACACGCCATGCTACACCGTTGTCACTGCAAGTTGGCATGCTCCATCTCCTGCAACCATATTTCTCCTACTAATCTGCCTGGTGGATAATCTACTACTGTCCCACCGACTACTGTGCACATTTTGGAGACAGGATCCATGTCTAATTTATCTTTGTTTGTCAAGTACCTAGCAAAAATCATGGTACTTCTTAGACATTTATTTTAAATATCTTGAAATTCTGAAATGTCAAAGTTGGAGTATCGTCACACTGAGATTTCAGAGCACCAACTCTATACTGGGATATCTACAGTTGTTACCCAGACTCACCGAGCAGAATTATAATTGCACACCCCACCCATAAGTTTGTGCAGGAAGGCATACATCACTTGTTAATCCTTAAAATAGTTCCCATTTCCTTTTCTTATAAATATATTGGGGACAGAATTAAACTGACACATTGATTTTACTAATTGAATACAGCTACTTCAGGAACCCTAAGGATTAGATGTTAATAAGTCTAAAGGTAATGAATGTTGTTCTGGGAAAGCTGCAGAGCTCAGGATATCTAGGCCTCTGTCCTCATAGACCAGTCTTGAAGGACAAGGGGAAAAAATAACAAACATCACAAACTCTGTAGACCTGGGGCTTATACTAAGATGGAGAGCCCGAGACATAGGTGATGATAATAAGCTATAACTAGAAAAACATGCAACTGGAGTGGGATTTGGAGATAGAAAAAAAAATGACAATGTGTTACTTCCAAGTCAGCTGGGTTTTTGAAGCCAACAGCCATCTGGTTTAAAACGGGCATATTACTGGCTGATGAGTGTACATAGCAAATCACATCCGAAGGGCTTCACATGTTAGTAAGTCCAGGTAATGAAATTGTATTTTCTTGGGTTCTCTTATGTTAGGAATATGTGCCGTCCTCATGCCTCCCTAAAATACATTTTTTTTGAATAATCATGGCACTGAAATGATCACATTCTTAAAACTTTGGTGCCCTCCACCAAAATTATTAAACTGCAAACACAGATTCTAGCAAAGTGCTACATCTTGCCCCACAATGAAATTAACAGTGCATTTCTGTGTACATCCCATGCAAGGAAAACGAGCCTATCCCTCACACCAAGAATTTAGTGATTGCAGTAATGCAGCTACGGAGGTGATGTGTTAGACTTTATGTGCCTAGGACAAAAATGTGTAGAATAATTTTCTATAAACCAGTAATATGTTAGCTACTCAACTCAAATGCACACTATTTTGGCTTTTGCAACTGAAACACCGACAGAAATAGAATTAAAGAGGAGTTGTTTCATTGCCTACAGAGTGGCCTAAAGAAAAATCTTCCTTTAAAACAACAGATATGCCAGCAGGATAGATTGCCCAATTTCCAAATACTGAGCTTTGTCTGGTCAGAGAAGACAATTGGAAAGAAACTTTCTCCATATCATTTTGGAGATTCTACAACCCTCCAACATGTCCACATAGGAAGTGTGCCATATATCTCAGGATAGGGCCAAAGGCCAAGTGCCCGTCAAGTGTCTGAAAAGATGGGCATATGTGGGCAGAGGTAGGAAAGGAAATGCCAGCGTCCATGTCCATCCAACCACACTGACCAAGGGCCTGGCCTTCTTTGCTCTGAGTCCCCTAGTTACTTCTGTGTTGCCAATGCACAGAATGTATGTTTGGGGAAATATTTCCACCCTCTTAAGAGCCACATTATTACTCAGAATGCTCATAATTTTGTTCATCTCCAATGATAACACCTAAAAGGCAATGGCCTATACCAAATTAAAAGTTTCTGTATTTTTCATTTAAGATACACTGTTAACATTTGACCCTTTCCTGCCAATTGTAGATTCCCATGTTCAGGAAAAATGGGCAAAGGATTTCTGCAGACATGTATAGTCCTGGAGTAAGGATATACCTGTAACATAAGAGATTGCTTTTTGATATGTCTGTAACTTTGTATTGACTTGCTGGTCTTTAATCTGCTGGGGAATGCTATACACCCACACGGAGCACCTGGGTACTGCCTTTCACATTTAAATCTTTGATTTACTGACAAATGTGTAAAATCTGATGCATCTAGACAGCTCCTGTCAACTACATATGTACTGAAACACAAATTACATAAAAGTGCAAATTATTCCAGCTGAGATCATCATTAATTGAAACTTAGAATAACAATTCATTCAAGACTTTCTTAAAAAACATGTTGCCGCATGAGCTCAGGTTTTTTGAGTGCTGTCTATTGAGATGTCTGTCCTTTCCTCATGCAAGAATTGTTCCATAAGGAGAGGTTCAGGAAGCTGAGAAGGAGCTTCAATATAGGGGTAGCACAAAGGCTACAGCAATGTTAAGAGTCAATATCTCTCCCAAGTAGACCTGCATTCTGCAGGCAATTTCTCAGCTGGACTCAACAGCCAGGATCTATATTCTAGAGGAGATTATACAGGTCAGCTAACATCCTGTTTATATTTTGAACTAAGAAGCAAACTCAAAGTTCAACATTTGGGTTCTTAAACTATATGTTACTTGTGCAATATGGCAGAAACACCAATTTTCTATTATGATTTTTAAACTTATTTTGGGTTTAAATGTGCAGGTTTGTTACATGGGTAAATTGCATGTCACAGAGGTTTGGTGTACAGATTATTACCCAGGTAATAAGCATAGTATCCGATAGGTAGTTTTTTGATTCTCTCTCTCCTCCCCACTCCATCCTCAAATAGGCCCTGGTGTCTGTTGTTTCCTTCTTTGTGTTCATGTGTACTCAATGTTTAGCTCCCACTTATAAGTGAGAGCATAGGATATTTGGTTTTCTGTTCCTGCATGAGTTTGCTTAGGATTATGGCTTCCAGCTCCATCCATGTGGCTGAAAAGGTCATGATCTTGTTCTTTTTCATGGCTACACAGTATTCCATGGTGTATATGTACCATATTTTCTTTATCCAATCTACTGTTGATGGGCATTTAGGTTGATTCCATGACTCTGCCAGGAAACACCAATTTTCTGAAGCTGCCATCACGTTGTGTGTATGGCAGAGAATATTTTGTTTTCCAAAATATATGCAAGAAACCACAGTTCCTTTAATAGATATCTGTGGAATGCATTATCTTATTTTAAAGATTTACTTTGTTCTATAAGTACAGATGGCCGGGCGCGGTGGCTCAAGCCTGTAATCCCAGCACTTTGGGAGGCCGAGGCGAGTGGATCACGAGGTCAGGAGATCGAGACTATCCTGGCTAACATGGTGAAACCCCGTCTCTACTAAAAATACAAAAAACTAGCCGGGCGTGGTGGCGGGCGCCTGTAGTCTCAGCTACTTGGGAGGCTGAGGTGGGAGAATGGCGTGAACCCGGGAGGCGGAGCTTGCAGTGAGCCGAGATCACGCCACCGCACTCCAGCCTGGGAGCACAGTGAGACTCCGTCTCAAAAAAAAAAAAAAAAAAAAAAAAGTACAGATATATAATTAAAGATATACTTACAGATAAGTCCAGCTAGTCCAAATATGGGTAAGCTATACTATATGGATGATACTCTAATAAAAAGATTTTATTTTTTAACAGACTGAGCCTAATATCTGTCTGGGATCTCTAAATACAATGTGAAAAATGCCAGACACTTTTCCCTGGAGTTTAAAATTTAAGACAACACTAAGTCTCTTTAACCCATTATAATAAAAGCCTTATATTCATAACTAACAGAAATCAGAAAATGCCAGTTGATCTTCTAAAAAAAAAAAAAGGCTGTTACCTTAACCCTCTTTGGTTACATGAACAAAGATGATATGTGTCTCTGTGTCTCTTTTTATAAGCATGTAGGTTCCAGTAGAATATATAAGTAGAAAATATCTACATCCTGTGAATATGCAGGTAGAAAAGAGGGTTCAAAAAAAAAAAAAAAAGAGTGGAGAGCAAAACCTATTTGACTACACCATCAAGCTAGTAAGTAAATCATTAGAGTTTCCTCGGGAAATTCTTTAGAAGGATAAAGTAAGGAGCACCACAAATACAACATTTTACTTCCAAAAGGAATCATCTACCTGTAGGTCTTATATTTTTATAATACATATTCTTATATTACAGAAAGCCAACTTTTTTCTTTCTCTCAGCCTGAAGGATTTCTTGAGGGAAAGAAATAACACTATCATGCAGACGTACATCTACTTTAGACAACACCTGATTAGAATCCGATAATTAAAAAGGGTAACAGAAAAAACTCCAGAGGAACAAATCTACATATGGTTCACTGGAATTACTCAATGGCTAAAAAATTACACTCAAGTACAAAGAGGCATTTTTTTATGTAAGCTTGCCTTTGACATTCACTCCCTCCTCATTTATTTAACCATTTATAAGCACATGCTAGTCACTAAGGATATAAAGATGAACAGGATACAGTCCTAACCCTCAGGGTACTCCCAGTAATGAGGAAAACAGTCCCATAGAAAGATAATCGCGGAACAATGTGTTAAGTGACAAAGATATGCACAGAATATTATAAAAACACTGAGATGAGGCAATTAATTTAGGGCCAAGACTGGCTATCTGGAGAGGTGACAAAAGTTAATCAAGTGGAAGAAAGAAAGGACTGCATTTTGAGGGAGAAGCAAGAGTGAAGACAAGACGTCAAAAAAGTGTGTGTGTGTGTGTGTGTGTGTATGAAAAGTAACTATAAGCAACTTGATGTTGTAGGAATTTAAAGCTTAAGTGGCAATAGAAAGATAAGACGGAGATTTAGACAGGACATCATTAATAAAGGATCTATTTTTCCAAATTAAAGAGCTTTGGCTTTGCTATGGAGGGGGTGGGGAAGCATCGAAGGGTTTTATTATTAGTACTATTATTTTGTTTTAGAGATGGAGTCTTACTATGTTTCCCAGGCTGAGCTCGAAGTCCTGGTCTCAAGTGATTCTCCCAACTCAGCCTCCCAAGTAGATGAAAGGCACAAACCACTGTGTGTAGCTTCCAAAGGATTTTAATCAAGATAGTGGCATGGGCAGATATATGTTCTAGATACGTCAGCCTGGCTGTTGTGTACAAGATGGGTTTGAAGGCAAGATTCAGACTAAAGACCTAGATGGTAACATGAATATAATGATGGTAGTAGTACTTATGAGAATGAAACAACCTCTAAGGGATAGCATGTAGAGTGAGAAGACAGTGGACTGACCATGAAACCCTACAGAATACCAACATTTAAGGACTAGGTAAAGAACTCAGGTTGGGCCAGTTGTGGTGGCTCACACCTGTGATATCAGCACTTTGGGAGGCCAAGATGGGAGGATCTGTTGAGGCCAGGAGTTCAAGACCAGCCTGGACAACATAGCGAGACTCTGTCTCTACAAAATAAAAGTAAAAAACAGCCATGCTTGGTGATGCGCGCTTGTAGTCCCAGCTGCTAGGGAAGCTGAGGAGGGAGGATCACTTGATTCCAGATCCCAGGAGTCTGATATCACAGTGAGCTATGATGGCACCATTGTACTCAAGCCTAGGTGATAGGGCTAGACCCTCTCTCTAACAAGAAAAAAAAAAAAGAAAAGAACTCAGGTGGATCTTAATAACAATTTTCCCCAGCCAGACATCATTCTTGATTGGGCCAGTTTGCCTACCTGTTGCCTGGTTATTATATGATTGGCATCCAAAAAAAAAATGGTTACATATGTGTACTGTGAAAATATTTATTTGTTTTAAGATTTATTTTAACCTCAGCAAAATTGTTTCAATATGCAACTTTAATAAATCTGGAGTATGGAATACATATTTCTTATATTACACTCAAACTACAAAGAGTTCTTTTGATGGTTAAATTACTTTACAGTTTAGAGAAAGACGGAGAAAATTATTGCCTTTCCTCTGTTCCATGGTGGATTATTTTGTTCTTAGAGTTCTGTCCAAGACAGAACAAGTATCTGGTGCTGTGCCTACTGTGGGTGCCAAGTGTTCTTGTATTTACTCTAATACGTGCACAGTTGAATCACTTAGATAAAAGTTGTTTTTTATGACATGGGTGATCTCACCCACTCCAATGACTTCAACCACCAGCTGTACATAGATGAATTCTAGTCTTTCCTTTTCCTGAGCTCTGAGTTCTTATGTAAAATTGCTTACTAGGCACCCTGGCTGTCCTTCAGCAAACTCACTCTACAAATACATAAAAGTAAACTCCTTATCTTTTTAATATACCTATTCCTTCTCCCATAGTCACTGTTTTCACAAATGACTCTAAAATCTACTCAAATACCCAAGTCATCCCGGATTCCTCTTTCACCTTCATTGCCTCCCACAACTCTTCAACCACCTTATCCTACAGGATCCAATTATTTTGCATCAATGGTATCTATCTCCTCTTCTCTACCACTAAATCCTGCCACCTATACTAAAATGATAATTTTATAACTGGTCTCCAAGCCTTCAGTCTCTCATCCATCCAATAATTTCTCCATCAGTTATCATATTACTCCCATGATTTAAATATCTGTGGTGGATTCCCATTGCCATTATCAAATTCCAGCTTCTTAGCAGGGATCACAAGTCCCTGCATACGGAGGCTCCCGCCTAACTCTCCACTACATCTTGTTTGCTACATAGTGAGCCTCTGGTTGCAGCCAACTCCTGTACTCAGTCTCTTAACAGATCATGCTGGTTTATGCCTTAAGGCTGTTGCCTTGAACACTTTCCGTGATCCTCTCCTCCATCCTGACAGACATCTTCCATATTTCAAGCTTCAGCTATATATTTCACCTTCTAGAAAACTTTCCGATCTCTCTCCATCCTCTTTTGTGCCTCCACTGTTCCCTATACCATCTTCTACAATAACACTTGCAAAATCGTATTACACTAATTGGGTCACATATTTGACTCCCTCTATAATAGTGTAAACTTTTTGAAGAGAAGAACTTTATAATATTCATCCTAGCATTCCTAGAGCCCAGTTTGATTTATGGTGGGCCCTTAACTGGTGTTTACTGACATCAAAACAGTTTTAAAAGTTGATGTCCAGATGAATAAACTTTTATTTTTTCATTCAATTACTTCGGTATACAAAAAGTAGCCAAATTATGAGAGGAGAGTATGGCGAGGTACAGTGACTACAAAGAGGTTTCAGCTCAAAGTCCAATTCTCATCAATTCCAAATGACTGACAAGGAAACAAGCTTGAGAGACAGGGAGGCTCAATCCAAACTCAGAAGAATGAGTGCAATGATCGACTAGCACTTCCTGTCATATTAATGCCTAATATTTGCTCTCCCTCACATTATGTAAGTATTCAATAAGCAAGCCTTTTTGATTAAGTATTCAATGAGTATTTTTGAATACTCGTGCACATGAGTGAGTCAGTGTCTGTATTCAAAGCATACATTCATTAGGAACACCATGCTAAAAATGGCGAAGAATATTTCTGCTGGTGCTGCCATAGAATTTTTAAAATGTATATTTAGTTTTATAATAGTCTTAATTTTAGCCTATTCTGTCTGGTTTGTACAATTAATAATATTTTTTAAAATATTTTAAAACTATTTAATCTGTATTTTGATGGACTTGGAAATCTAAAATAGTCATTGCATTACCTTCAAAATACTTGATGAAGAATTAAATTATCACTACCTAATATAACTGTATATGTCATGTCTTCTGGCAAACTAGCATTATTGAGTTTGAAAGGCAAATGAAAATCTTATCCCAATGTTTGGACTAAGTTGTTTTTAAGGAACAACTTACTTTATCTGCAAAGTAGATTTAAGTAAATACAATCTGTAAAACTTTCTTTTAAAAACTACTCTCCTGTTCTACATCATCAAAATAGAATGTTTCATTATAATTTTATCTGAACTCTATATGCTCTAGTGCTGCTCTGCAAATGAGTCAGAGGAGAACTATTCCCAGTTTGCAGCCAATTCTCCAGAGAAGCAAAGGAAAAAAGAAACAACTGCCTTTTAAGGAAATCAAACCTGTTTCTAGTGATAAACCCCTTTTCATTTATATTTGAACATAGTCTTAACAACCAACGAACAGAATACTACGAACTAATGTGTAAAATACATTACCTATTGGATGAACCACTTAGCCGAATACATCTGTAGGTTTGTTTAATGCTTTTCACATACCATAATCTATTACATATAAACAAATTGTATAAATATACACACCTGGGTACATGTGAAATGATAAAATAAAAGAATTTTTTTCAGCAAGCATTAAGACATCTGGTTTCAGTTTGGAATTATATGTCGGCAAACATTGTTTAAAAAACTGATTTTTTAAAGTTTAAAAAAATAACTTTCAGTTCCTAGAAAATTTTTATAATGTGGAATTTGTATGGCAAATAATTTGTATAAAAAGCTGAATGGGAAGGATTGCTAAAGGTAAGCTCATGCAGCAGGCACTCTTCACTTAATTTATCTTCTACCTAACTCAACAATTTGATGGGAAAACTGCCAATTTAGTTTGTATTTCTAACTCTTTTGTTCTTTGAATTTGTAAAGTGACAGAAGGTAAAAATTCAGTATATAGGGCCTGCCACTATATATTTAGCTATTTTTCAAATATTTTACAATCATGTTATTCTCCTTACATTATACCAAAGTATTTCTATCACAAATCTTTTTTGTCAGTGTCTCAGGATGGACTAGAGAAATGACTCATGGCATAATAAAAAATCTCTTTTTAAAAGCATAAGTGATTATGCCTATTTAGTAGCACAAAATCATTCTTACAAATTGAAATATTGTATTAGCATTGCTGCCTGGGAGTCACATATAATAAGGGACAAACATATTCATCTATGCACATGTATTTACATGGCATGAAATCACGTTTTGATTTTGACTAAATTGTTTCTATTTCTAGCAGCAAAGCTATAGCTGAAGAATTCAAAAATTAAAAAGCTAGATTTTCATCTATTAAATCACAAAACGCTATTATTCATTCAAGAGATTACCGTGGTTGAATTCTCTGAATTTAAGGTGAATTTTTTTGTTTGTTTGTTTCTTTTGTTTGTTTGTTTCTCTGTTCTTGTTGTTGTTGTTGTTGTTATTGTTCGTTGGTTGGTTTTCTGTTTGAGACAGAGTTTCACTCTTAATGCCCAGGCTGGAGTCCAGTGGCACAATCTTGGCTCACTGCCACCTCCGCCTCCTGGGTTTAAGCTATTCTCCTGTCTCAGTCTTCGAAGTGGCTGGGATTACAGGCGCCCACCACCACATCCAGCTAATTTTTTTGTATTTTTGTAGAGATGGGGTTTCATCATGTTGGCCAAGCTGGTCTTGAACTCCTGACCTCAGGTGATCCACCTGCCTCGGCCTCCCAAAGTGCTGGGATTTCAGGCATGAACCACGGTGCCTGGCCTGTTTCTTTGTTTTTTAATCAAATGACTTTAAATCTCCAAGACGATTAAAACAAATTTTTTGAAAACAACAGAAGGGCACGGCATGGTGTCTCAGGCCTGTAATGCCAACACTTTGAGAGGCTGAGGCAAGAGGAATACTTGTGGCCAGGGGATGGAGACCAGTCTGGGCAACAGAGCAAGACCCTGTCTCTATTAAAAATAAAAAAATTGCCGGGCGCGGTGGCTCAAGCCTGTAATCCCAGCACTTTGGGAGGCCGAGACGGGCGGATCACGAGGTCAGAAGATCGAGACCATCCTGGCTAACACGGTGAAACTCCGTCTCTACTAAAAAATACAAAAAAATAGCCGCCGGGTGAGGTGGCGGGCGCCTGTAGTCCCAGCTACTCGGGAGGCTGAGGCAGGAGAATGGCATAAACCCTGGAGGCGGAGGTTGCAGTGAGCTGAGATCCGGCCACTGCACTCCAGCCTGGGCGACAGAGCGAGACTCCGTCTCAAAAAAAAAAAAAGAAAAAAAAAATAATAATAAATAAAATAAAATAAAAATAAAAAAATTAGCCAGGCATGGTGGCACGCATCTTTATAGTTCTTGCTACTTAGGAGGCTTAAATGGAAGGATTACTTGAACCAAGGAGTTCAAGTCTGCAGTGAGCTATGACTGCACCACTGCACTCCAGCCTGGGGGACAGAGTAAGATCCTGTTTCTAGAATAAAAAAAAAAAGAAAGAAAGAAGAAGAAAAAAAAGAGGAAGAGGAAGAAGAAAAAGAAAGCAGAACTGCTCTGAAACTTCAAAAACAGTATTATAGCTAATAATAAAAAGTTTACTATAAAAATATATGGTAAAACATGTTGAAAAAAATTTTTAAATAATTATTTTAAAACTCAAGATCTAATAGTAAATAATAGGTTTATGTTTCTTGGACTTGGAGTAGTAAAAGATTTATCTAACAAACCCCGAAAACATCAACTGTAAAAGAAAAAAAATAGGCCGGACTCTGTGACTCACCCTGTAGTCCCCGCACTTTGGGAGACTGAGGGGGGTGGATCATTTGAGCCCAGGAGGTCGGACCAGCCTGGCCAACATGGTGAAACCTCGTTTCTACAAAAAATACAAAAATTAGCTCAGCGTGGTTGTGCGTGCCTTTATTCTCAGCCACTTAGGAGACTGAGGTGGGAGGATCACTTGAGCCCAGCAGGTTGAGGCTGCAGTGAGCTAAGATTGTACCACTGCACTCCAGCTTCGATAACAAAGCAAGATTTTGCCTCAGAAAAAAACCCACCAAAACCCTAAGTTTGACATATTGAAATCGTAATTCATCAAAAGAAGACTTAAATAACGTGAAAATATGAGTTATAATGTAGAAAGGTCATTCACCATATATACAATGAAAAAGTGTAATGTGAAAATTATATAAAGTACTTGTACTAATCAATAAGAACACAAACAACTTAATATAAAAATGTTCTAAAGAACATACAGCCAATAAATGTATGAAGAGATATTTAATTTACTTGGTAGTCATAGAAACAGAAATCAAGACCACAATGAGGTACCATTTTATATCCAGCAAAATGGCAAAAAAGTAAAAATAAAAAGTCTAATAAAATGAAGTGTTAAGAAGCTGTAGAGCCACAGGATGCCTTATATGTTGTTGGTGGAAATGTAAAATCATGCATCAACTTGAACAAGAGTTTGGCTTTTTCTCCTAAGCCTGATCATTCACAAACCTATGACCCAGCAATTCCATTCCTGGGTATACAACTAAAAGAAGTCTTTGCCCATGTAGAACAGGAAACATGTTCTAGTAACACATATTCACAATAGCAAAAACCTGGAGCAACCCGGATGCCCATCAACGAGAGAATGGTGAGCGGACTGTGGGATAGTCACACAACGACATATTACATGTTAGAAAAAATAAATTAACTAGAGTTACAGCCATATGGATAAATCCTTGTGGTAATAGCTTAAGTGGAAAAACAAGTCCCGAAGATTACATACAGCATGGTACCCTTTTTAAAAAGCTAAAACCAACTAAAATAAAAATATCTACTTCCTAGGAATGTGTATTCAATAAAACTATATAAAAAGAAAGGTAAGTAACGGAACCGAATTCAGAATGACAGTTACCTCAGGTGGGGAGAGGCAGGGTGGTAATATTGGAGTTGAGGTCCTTAATGTCAGACATCAGGTATTATCTCAGTTTTTATTTGGGGAGTTGGTATTACATACGTTTATGATATTATTAGAAATAATTTAAGAAGTGTGCTATGTACTAAGAATTATGATTTTTCAGCTCTACATTCCTGTTATCCAAAGTAAAATTTAAAAAATAAATTTAAATAACTAAAAATTCACAATCCATGGCTCAAATGCTTTAGAAGGCTTTCAGACAATGACCTTATTCATTGATTTTTCTGTTTTTTTTTTTTGTAGAACTATTTTGCATCTAGTATTTTTCATTATATAATGAATACTTCCAAATATCAAAATGAAGTATATAAAATATAAACATATTAAGTACAGTGTTCAGTGGATTCTAATCCTTTCTAACTCCACTAGTTTTGCTACAAGAGTAACTACCCTGTTTTACTCAGTCTTTCTTTCTCCCTCTCCTACCAATATTCTAAAGAACACTTTCCTGGGCCATCTTTTCCCTCAAGTAGGTGCCATCTTCATGCTCCCTGTTTCCTCACCAATTACATTGTATTTGCTGTCTTTCCTTCACTGCCAAACTTTAAACATAATTGTCTAGACTCTATGTCTCCCCTTGCTCTCTTCTAATTCTCATTTCTTAGCCAACTATTATGTGGCTTCCATCCCTATCATTTTATTGAGCAAGATCACAAAAAACCTCCTAGATATCAAATGTATAGTCTTCTTACCATCCTCTTCATTGAACCACAATACTTGTCACTAATAACTCATTCCTTGAAATACTCTCCTTTTTAAACTTACCAGAAATACTTATCCTCTTTCTATCTTTCTAGTGACTTCTTTTAACTTCTTTTCATTGACTCTTCTTTCTCTGTCCATACTTTAATTATTGGTCTTCTCCAAGTTTCTGTACATACTCTGTTCTCTTGGCTTCTTGCCTCATGTATTTCAGCTATTATCCCTAGATTTCCTCTAGCCCTGGTCATTCTCCTGAGCCCAGACTGATACTCTTAATTCTGCATTAAACAGCTCCTTCTGTATGTTCTATAGATAACTTAAATTCAATTTAATCTAAAGTTAAATTTATTTTCTTTTTCTATAATTGCTCATTGTCCTCTAATACAATCTCTCAATAAACCCAACATCCATCCCTTTGTCATCCAAGATAAAACAATCAAATTACGGTCCACTCCTCTCCTGACCCCACCATCCATATCCTATATTCTTCTAATTTGTCTGTGTTTCTTCCTTTTCAGCTGTGGTGCTATGGTGATCTAGAATCCTAGTAATTCTCACATGACGTATGGTAATCACCATTCTCCAAGCTCCACCGAGATCCATTTCCACAGTCATCTACCCAAGTATGCATCAGATGATGTCACCTCCCTGTTTAGAAATCTTTAGTAAGAATTTGGGAGAAACAATTTTAATGAATAAGATGATGCATTTGAAAGGAAGAAGACAGAGACTTTTAAATCTGGTTCTTTGAGTTAATAAACTCAGAAGTTGTAAAAGTATCTTTTAATCCTTTCCATGATGGTGAGGTAGCAAGATCTTCATTATGGCTTTTCTTACGATGTTTTCCTTTGACCCTGAAATAAAGACCTCACACAAACTATGGAAAATGAGTGCAGAGCTTTGAACGTTATTACAGGAACACACCAATGAATTTTTATGCATGCACACACAAAAAAACAAAACAATACATGAAAGAAGGCTCAAGATAGGCATTTTGAATTCTAGCTATTTGAATTCTGTTTTATGCATAATTCACTAACCTTTCTCACAATACTGAATCTGAAACTATAGCACCAGAACTGAAAATGTTCTTGAAAGAGTCTAGTCCTACAGACTTCTTACCATTCATTGACATGCCATGATCTTGCAAGCCTTCTGTGTCGTTGCTCCAGGTACTCCCTAGGTCTGGAAGTTCTTTGTCCAATACAGACATCAGGGTCTAGTTTGAATGTTAACAATTCTCTTTATTGCTCCCTGATGATACTATGCAGAATTAATTTTTTCATGATTTGTAATTCATAATACATTATATTAATATATTCCTCTCCCTAAAGCCTTGTCATCTTGTATAATAGTTATAAATCTGCCTTTTCCATGAAAATTTCTTAAGAGCAAGAATAATGTCTTATTCACCCCAGAACCTAGCATAGTACTGTTGCACAAAGCAAACAGTAAGTATATGCTTACTGAATTAAAATGAATATCAAAAGCTGATGCTAACAATTAGTGGGAATCCATAAACCTGGGAAGTATGGTTGATTTTGCCTTGAAATAACTCTTCTAATGGTCATAGACCCAACTTGGAAAATTACTTGAAAAAATAATTCTTACAATGAAGTTGAAGCTACAAACAAATATAATAACCATGTGTTTAGCTAAAAGTTTTTCTATTAATTATGCCTGAGATTGTTTTATAACTGCTGAAATCTCTTGCCCAACTAAAACCCTAAAGTCCTATTTTTTTCTGAACTACTATCTTGTTGGTACTACCTTAAAAAAAATTCTTTAAATTAAACGTGGATTTTGCATGTACTGTTCTATCTAGGGCTTTCAGGTAGATAGTTCCATTCGAAGGATAATTAGAGGAAATGAATGATTAGAATTTATAGAAAAGTCTTTATTTGAACAGCTGTCATAGAAAGAAGGAGTATACAATCAAGTTTTTACTAAAGGCAGAACTTGAATCAATAAGAAATTATAAGGAGGAAGATTTTACCTAAATTTTTAAACATTTTTTTTCCTTTTGGCCAGGCACCGTGGCTCATGCCTGTAATCCCAGCACTTTAGGAGGCTAAAGCAGGTAGATTACTTGAGTCCAGGAGTTCGAGACCAGCCTGGGCAACATGGTGAAACCCTGTGTCTACTAAAAATACAAAAATTAGCTGGGTCTGGTGGCACGCACCTGTAGTCCCAGCTACTAGGGAGGCTGAAATGAGAGGATCACCCGAGCCCAGGAAGTTGAGGCTGCAGTGAGCCATAGTCACTCTACTGCACTCCAGCCTGGGCAACCAGAGTGAGATCCTGCCTCAAACAAACAAACAAATTTCTTTGTTTAATGATGACCAACATTTAATTCTTTAGATTTCATTGGATCTTGTGATCAGAACTAATTTTTTAAAGGCTAGTGGTTTATTTATCAGTGATGTTGTAAAAAGATGTCCTCTATCTAGAGGCAGGTTATATCAAATTCTAAGATTTTATGAGCCCATTAATGCTTTCCATAATTTTCACTCATTGGCATTTTTCAATCAATCTTATTTTGCACCTAGACTTGATCCTGTCAATTGGCTTAACCTGTCATTCATCTCTGTGGCTTGAGGGAAATTTCTCTTTACCATATAAATCTGCGTGTTCATTGTATTTACCTCTACAATGAAGCTAAATACAATAGCTCTACAATGAAGCTAAATACAATATGGGGTTGGGGGGGGAGTTGCTAAATGAAAATGGGATTTGTAAACAAAATAATTTTTACTTCATGTCTCATCTCAACTCCTAGAATCAATGATCTAAAGAGCTTCTAAATGTTGGTATCTCTTATTTCTTCCCATGATGGTGAAATGGCAAAACCTTCCCTATGATCTTTCATGCATAGTTTTCCTTTGACTCTTACACAGAGACTTCATGCAAACTATAGAGACAACAGAGTTTTTAATGCTATCATATGCCAAGAACTTTTCTGCATGCACAAAGAAAATAAAACAATAAAAGAACGAACGAAAGGATCAGGCATCAGAGAAGAACATTCTGGTATTTCCACTCCAGCTGCTTGAAAAGTGACTAGATTCAATAGAAAAACAAATAGTGAAGTGGGGAAAACAAAGATTGAATTAATCTCAGACATACATCTGGAGTTTATAAGAGAGAAGCAGCGAAATTCCTTGTGACTGATCCATATTAATAGATAACCAAGGTAGTTCATGCAGTTATAATGCAGGCAATTCCCAATTATCCCTGATAATGGACCTAAGCATAGCATAAAATGATTTGATATCTCAACTCAAAGATGCATTAGCTTCAACATTTCATCCTCATACCAATTAGATTTTCTTAAACCAAAAATTTTTTAATCTTTCCTTCATCCGAGGACTAAAGGACAGACAATAAATAGGAAAATCCAGAATATATCTCTTAGATACTTATTAAAGATCTTTTATGTGCGAGAAATCATCAGATAAAAGAAATATAAAGTTTATTCCCTGTCTGTAAGAGACTGTCCATTTTCTTTGGGGGAAAAGTACATACACTTGTGAAAAGTCAAAATAAATTAACACTATATGATTGAGCACCAAGTGCACAGGCATTGACAGCACAAGGCACTGACGATTTTAGAAAATAAAGTACTCATGTTTTGTTTGGAGAGGAGTTATGAAAACAACTGGACTTTAAAGGATGATTCTCAAAAAATAAAAAAGAAAGTAAAAGAAAAGTAGTTGGATACATAAATAAGAAACAAGAATTTGCTCTGGTGCTGCGTTCTTTTGAAGCTAACTCAAAATGAACTATTGAATTGGACTGCACACTCACACACACACACAGAAACACACTCATCCACCCACATGCTAAACTTTTAAACAATATAGCTTTTCTATGAAATGCTGAAGGTAGTTGGTGAAAATTCTCTGAAGCCACTAGTCCCTAAAAGCACTATTCTCTTTGTTTGGAAATCAGCACACTGGTTTTCCGAGCCTATCCTATCAATTAGCAGAAACTTGCAATACTTAAGTGCACCATATTTCTCATAAACACATGCACACACATAATTAAACAAGTAACTTCTAAACATTTGTGCTCATAAAGATTAAGGGATTTTTGAAAGCTGCAAAAATGGAAATTCCCGATGCAACGCACCCCTTTCAGATACAAGTATAGGCATGTTATGCAAGGTCAAAAGCAAATTCAGAGAGAGGGAAAAACAATCACAGCATAGAAAGGAAAAACGAACTTGACTGATCTCATTCTCACTTCATTCTCCATTGATATCTTTTCTCATGATGTCTCCTGTCATAAGGAGGCTACAAGTCAGGGTTTAGGAGAGGAGAAGCATCATATCAAATTCCGCACCTGGAAAATCTTTTAGATAAAACAACGTGAGAAATAGCCACATGTGTTGCTGCAAAGACAGAAATCTAAGACTGAACACAACAATCCAGAAGGGACTGGTGAACCGTCAATACTTTAGCTAGATGAATGGTTTGGGGGTCATAGTAAAACAGTCGTTGAAAATGGAAAACAAAAAATAATGGGGAAGGAGGTGGAATTATGTTTAGGTCATCTGTTTTCAACAAATGGGAGAGATCAGGATCACATTGTGAGTGATCAGTAAATGCCACGGTAAATACCACAATTGCGGTGTTGTCTTATTTGTAATTATTTTAGTTTATAGATAACCTTTGGTATGTGGATACCAACTTCTGTCAAGAGTCAGAGATATGGACTCAGGCTGGGCCCTGGAAATCACACAGATATAAGTGTAATGGCAATGCCTCTGGGACACTAGTAATTGCAAGTTTGCTGCCTCAAGAGCTCCGGCAACAGATGCAGCATCTCCCTCTGCTCCTCCTCCATGCACAGGCATAAGTTCACTCACATCCGCTACTCCAGCCTTCCCAGGCGTGAGCAGGGCCCACAATTTATTCTACATCTGCCCCTATCAAAACTGTCTATGTATAAGAAAAAAAGAGTGAGAAAACACCCTTCCACAGTGCTGTGTCCCACATTATCACCTGGACTCTGGCACAATTAGTGTCCTGAGTTTAATGGAAAACAGTTCCTAAGTTCCCACTTACTCTCTCTCCACTTACTCTCTCCAGAGTGTCCCTGGGCAAGTCCAGGGAACAGGCATCTTCATATCCCACACATGCTCTCCCCTCTCCCACACCCCCAAACATATCAACTCCTGTAGGTCGATACCCGCAGGGACATCTTTTTAGCCTAGGCTTACTCAGGACCAGCCCCATTACCAATTCAAAACTCAATTAAGAACCATGTAAATGGAAGAGATGTCTACATGTATGTCAGTTCTCATTCCCCGGAGGTTTCACAACCCTGAAAGGAGATTTATCCTCCATATTAGGCATCCCTCAGTGTGAATTTGCAATCACAGGTATTTTTTGTTAACATCAGAAGGATGTTTGAGGGTACATATGAGCCACGTGTCCATATTTCATTGCAGGGTCACTCCCATGGATCAGGACTCCAGGTCAGGCTGCTGGGCATGTTGAGGGGTACGTCTGCAGTGCCAGATAATTGAACAATGGATCAGAAGATGGTCATTCCTCTATGGCTTTATGTTATGGGGGCCCAATCTTTTAAAAAACAAATTATTTAGTTCCTTTTTCTAACAACCAGATAGGTCAGGAACCTTTAAACGATACTAAAACTAAATTATGTAAACTATATTAAAAACAAAATAAAGGTTTTTATAATATTTTTGTGAATTAGAACAAAAAATTAATTACAAGATCCAAATTTCAATGGCCTTCTCTTGAAATGGATTCTATAACCTTAGTAGGACAGTTGTATGATGGCATTTGTAACTCCTGTTCTATAAGGCTTTATCATGTGCGCAACCTGTTTTCACATATCTCCCAAAACAGACATATCAGAATTTAATTATTTTTTAGGATAGATTTTTTTTATTTGATTTATCCTGTCGTGATAATTCCATGAAAAGCTGCAAACCCAGACTTCCTAAGCTTTAATACCTGCCTGCCCATTGCTTTTAGAACACTGATCATACTTATGGATGTTTTTTATCCTGAAACGATCTGGAAATCTAATCAAACTAAAATGTGAGAATTTTTTTCTATCAAAAATTTTTTCAAGCCATTTTTTTGAAGTTACAAATCACTATAAATATTTTTTAAATGTTTAGAAATGGAAGTATATTACCTAGATTATTTGACATTGACATATACTTATTTTGTCAACCAAAAGAAATTTCTATTGGCCAATATAATGAGTAACAAGTACATGACAAGAGAAGTTCTCTTTATGTATAAAACAGCCTTCGAATTAATTCACATATTCTTAATTTTTACAAAAATATAAAAGAAAAGAAAAGAAATAATTTTAAGAAAGCCATCATTTATCATATTCTCATACTAAGCAACTCCACATTTAGGAATTTATTCTAGAGGGATGATCAGAAAAGTGCACAAATATATTTTACATACACAAAAGTATTAATCTCAGCACTATCTGTAATGGTTAAAACTTAGAAATAAATTACATGTTCAATAGGGAATTCGTTAAGTCAATAACGGTCAATCTATATAATGTAATACTACACAGCCATTAAAAATGTAAATCAGAATTCATGGGCATGGAAAGATGTCCATGACGTGTCATTTAATAACAAAGCACATTAAGTACCATTCTTTTTCATGGAATGGAAGGTAAGAGTGAATGTGAGTTGCTGTGTGTACAGAGGGGTCTGAAAAGTGGCTCCCCAAAGTGTTAATAATGTGGTATTTCTGGCTGGTATAGTTTTTACTTATTTTTATCGTTTTCTGTAATGTTTGAATTACTTTTAGAATGACAATATGTCATTTTTATGTTCCAAAAATTAAAGCCATTTTCAATTCTAGTTATTTCAGGGGTTTATAGTATAGACTGTAAAGAAGTCATTTGTGGGACACAGCCATGGTTTGATTACAATAGTGCATTTTAAGATGTGGCACTAGACTAATCAAGTCCAAGTATACCAATGACTCCTTTTTCTCTTTGACATATTTACCCAAATGAGGGGTTTAAGGAATAGATGAACAATGTCAAACACATCCTCTCTTCTCCCATTTCCATCAAATTTGAATACTTCATAGAAGTAGACAGCCAGGTCAGAGTATTGTAGCAGTTTTAATAATGGAAATGAATGGTTTTAACGCTACAAGATGGTCTGTATCAATTGTTTCTTTGGGATTTCTAGTGGGGGAAGGGAAACAAAACATAAAAGCTATAAATCATATTGGATCTAAAGTTTGAGTAAAGAAGTTAGATTTATAAAAACATCAATTGTGTTTAAATCCATGCACTGTTAATGATTTTTTTTTTAAAAAAATATTGATTACATTTTCATATGCTGGGGAACTGCTTCACTATTTTTTAAAGTTATAAGGAAAAGAAAAGAATTAAGCATTTATTTTTCAAAAGGGCCAGGCTCAGTGTCTCACACCTGTAATCCAGCACTTCGCGAGGCTGAGGTGGGACAATAGCTTGAAACTAGGAGTTCAAGACCAGCGTTGGCAACAAAGCGAGACCCTGTCTCTACAAAAAATAGAAAAAAAAAATTAGCTGGGTGTGGTGGCACACACCTGTGGTCCTAGCTACTTAGGAGGCTGAGGTGGGAGGAACACTTGGAGTTGGAGGCTGGAATGAGTATGGTGGTGCCACTACAGTCAGTCCAGCCTGGGCAACCTGTTTCCTAAGTAAAATAAAAATAATAAAATAATTAGAAAGGAGCTGCATTGGAAAATGCTGAATTCAATAGTAATTTGCTGAAATACCATTTTAGGCATAAAAAAAGGTCTAGTAAGGTACACATTAAATTGGTAGCATTTTGAGAGTTGTTCTTTTTTTTAAACAAAGATGCAAATTATAATTTGGAGAAATTCAAATAAAATCCCCATACAATACTGTATAAATAATTATCGTTTCCAGAAAACACTTCTTTATTTTTCAAATTCACTGAGAAAATATGACCATTCATTGGCATTTTCTTTCTCTCATTATTGTCTTGATTTAAAATAGCTCTAACCAAAAAGAACCTTAAAATCATTAACTCTAAATTTTTTATTTTATAAATAGAGCAACTGAGAGCCAGTTAGTGTCAGTGATACAGTTAAAGTAGTGGAGACAAGGGAAATTAGACTCATACCTAGAATTCAGGTCTCCTGATTCTCAGTTCAACCAACAGTCTTCACTGAAGCTCTTGGATTTGCATCTTGTTGCTACATACTATTACATGAAAAATCTGAACACACATATGTACAACATATACATCACTCTTCTAATTACTCTTTATATAAGCTGCCTATTTATAAAAAAAAGCATCAGATAAAACCTCAGCAAAATCAGGCTTTTCGATAGTTGCCACTCTTGAACAAACAGTAAAAGATATATAGTCACTCATTCATTTATTCAACAACATTTCAACAGGTATATCAGCCTGCCTTAAGTATCTAGTTATACATGTATGTGACATATGTTAATCATTCACCTTGAAGAGCATTATTTTGGAAAATGCCAAGAACTATGAAAAGATGTGGTTCCTACTTTCAAAGAGCAGGGTGACAATGTAAGTGCAAAAAATGCAAGCCATTTAACTAGAAATACCAATGAGGAACAAGCCCCTATATCATAACATTAGCTATATCAAAACAATAATATTTGTTTAAGTATCAAATAGGAAAGCATTCCAATGACTGCAGTCTCCCTTGCCACCTTGGCTCCAGGACACTGAGCCCAGGTGAGAATTCGAGACTCGAGTGACGAATGAGGATGACACATTCAGGAGAACATGAGAACAGCCTCACTAGACAAAACAAGCTTATCTGATAGGGAAGTTGTGTGGTTGGCTGGGGAAAGGGAGGAGGACACGTACAATGAAAGGAAGTAAAGGGTCTTACAAACCTGAAAAGGGATTTTCTATGAGAGATGTGCTGGACTGTTGAAACGCACTCCTGGAAAATCACACAATGCCTATAAGGGTGAAATAATTTTCCATACTATGTTGTTACCTTTCCATGAAAATCAATTAAGACAGACTTACGCCAGACTTCCTGTGTTCTCTCTCTCTCTCTCTCTCTCTCTCTCTCTCTCTCACACACACACACACACACACACACACACACACATCAGGTATCACTTCTGTTTCTTCTGCAGGTAAGGCAATATTAGATTCAATGTCTCAATTTGCTTAGTCAGCTACCGGGAGAAGAGACTTCAAAAATCTAGATAAAGAAAGAATGGGAATTAAGAGAATGGGAGCCGTGAATAGAAAGAAGAAGGAATTTTCCAGCTCAAATAAGAAAGAGAAGCAGAGGGTCAGGGTAATTGGATATCATGAAGAACATAATGGAATAAATAACATGATGGGATCCTTAGTTGAATTTGTGTCTACTCTCAGTCCTGTGCCTGCAGCTGAAGGGATCCACAGTAACCTAGTCAACATGAAGCTATCTGGTCATTGTGGCATGGGGGTAGGATGGAGTAATGAGCTTCCTCTCCCTGACCACAGCTCTGCCCTGAGATACAATTGTTCTGATCAACATTTCCCCATCTGGCAGGCCGGCAGCCAAAAGATTGGAGATCTGAAAATGGATCATTGCATTTTGACTCCCTATAGCAACCGATAAATGTAATATAATATTTATACAAGTCAATCTGATAGCAGTCATGCTGAGCACCATCCAGTGGAAAATGCTATGTTTTTCATGAAAGAAAAATAAATAAATAAAGGTAACTTCTATGGTATTATCTGACTCTCACAGATTTTAGTTTTCATTTTAGCTTGATCTTGACTGATGAAAATAACTCACCACTGTTTGAAAAGCTAAAAACTCCAAGGAGTTGAATGTATTATCATTTACTTAGAAAAAGCAGCCTTATATAGTAATAAGGTCTTGTAATTTAGAAGACAAGCATGTGGGGGTGGAGGTGGGGGAGGGAACAAAATCCTCATTAGCCTTTGCCAAAGGCCCTGGCACAGAATTTTCCTGACTATTCAGAGATCAGTGTCCTATATTTACTTACCAAGGACAATTTATTTTCTTTTATATTTTCAAAGCGCTTGAAATGATTTTTTCTCTTCGTGATGATTTCCATATGCTGTTTCCAATTAAAGGGCAATAGGTTATTCAGCAAATGTGAGGCAACATTCTAAAACTATTAAATGCCACTTCACAAGGTGGGACTCCAAAGACTACAGGAGCCCTTCCAATGACATTCGGGTCTCAAAAATCACTGAAGAGAAGACAGCAGATATGTCTTAATTTCATAAAAGTTACTGAGATAAAATTAGAATAACCGCAAACATGCCAATAATAATTTTTAAACTCTTGAATGTTTTCTAAGTACTAAGTGATTTGAATGTATAATTTCTAATCCTGAAAACAATCCTTGGAAATGAGTGTTACAAATGAAGAAACTGAGGCACAAAGACTAATATATTGAAAGAAAGTTCATTTGCTCTAAATAGAGCTCAACAGAATTATATGCAATTAATTGTAGCTTGAGGTATTTCCTTTTAAAAATCTGTACCATTGACCGGGTGTGGTGGCTCATGCCTGTAATCCCAGCACTTTGGGAGGCCAAGGTGGGCGGATCATGAGGTCAGGAGATCGAGACCATCCTGGCCAACATGGTGAAACTGCATCTCTACTGAAAATTCAAAAATTAGCTGGGCATGGTGACGTGTGCCTGTAAATCCCAGCTACTCGGGAGGCTGAGGCAGGAGAATTGCTTGAACCAGTGAGTCAGAGGTTGCAGTGAGACGAGATCAACCACTGCACTCCAGCCTGGTGACAGAGCGAGACTCTGCCTAAAAAAAAAAAATTGTACCATTTTTAAGTAAGACAATCATTTGATTGTATTTGGCCACATAAAATATATAATTTTAGGATCCCGTGTCTTAAACTGATTAAACTGCATAACAAAGTAATCTTGATTAGTAATTGATACTGCAAACATTTTCTGAAATATCATATTTATCAAAAATGAAAACTTGCACTGGGTGAAAGCGTCATCACAAGTTGTTCTAACCGGCTTTTGTGCTACAGATTTTATGTGTATATCTGGAGTTCAGTGAATTGGACTACTGCTTTTCTTAATTTTTGAATAAATAAAACTTGTTTAGAAGACAGTTACTTCCTCCTTTAACTAGAATAACAATACTAAAGACAAACCCCTTTACTGCATGCTTACTATGTGCCAGGTACACAGAAAGAGAAAGACGCTTTCTCATGAGCTCATTCTCTTCCAGCATTTTGCAATATATTATGTTTTACTGTGCCTGATTAAGTGAATTTCCATATAATTATCTAGTTTCAAGGAAATCATCTTAATACACAGTCTTTAAAAAGCCTTTTGAGTTATATTATTAACTGGCTATTGGGTCTCAGATTTCTCACCTATAAAACTGAGTAATATTCCAATATTTTTTACCTACAAAGGCAGCAATTTCATTACATAGTACCTTATTCTACAGATGAGGAAACTGAAGCTCTGAAAAATATCTTTAAATTTACACATTAAGTTGTAACCAGCACTGAAATATTTTTATCCTTTCCATGGGCTCATTTCCAAACAATATCCAAATAGGATTATCTCTTTTTTTAAGGAGAACTGAAATTAAGACACATTAGAAAATACAGCAAAACTCTTCTTTGCTCTAGATATGGTGTCAAGGTTAAAACAAACAGGATCTAAGTATTAAAATTCTCCTCAACACTCCTTAAATTCCTCTTCTCTCACTGGGAGAATGCACTTCAGATGAAGAGAAAAGATTACTTTAATATTATTTTTATCAGAATTGTTACATAAAAGGTTGTAGTGATTATTCACTTAAATAAGTGCTTGACATGGTTTGGCTGTATCCCCACCCAAATCTCATCTTGAATTGTAGCTCCCATAATTCCCACGTGTTATGGGAGGGACCCGGTGGGAGAAAATTAAATCACGGGGGTGGTTTCCCCCATACTGTTCTCATGGTAGTAAATAAGTAAGTCTCACCAGAGCTGATGGTTTTATAAGGGGAAACCCCTTTTGCTTGGCTCTCATTCTTTGTTGTCTGCTGCCATTTTGCCTTCCACCATGATTGTGAGGCCTCCCCAGCCACATGGAACTGTGAGTTCATTAAACGGAACTGTGAGTTCATTAAACCTCTTTTTCTTTATAAATTACTTAGTCTCAGGTATGTCTTTATCAGCAGCGTGAAAATGGACTAATACAGGTGCTCTAGAGACAGGTCAGTAGGCTGCTACATCATGAGAAGCCGAAACGGATAAAGAGGAAATTCAAAGATCTCATTGCAAAGTTGTTCTTATAAGACCAGTGTGTTGATTATTTAATGATGGGAAAATAACCACATGGCCAGAGTTCCTAGGAGAGAGAGTTATTAATTTTTACCACTGTGAAAGACTGGACTTCTCATAACAATTTGTCATGGAAATATGTGCCAGCTACATTGGCACATTTGCTGTTCCTTGACCATATCAAGCACACTTCTGTCTCAGGGCTCCTGTACCTTTAGAACCCTGTGCCTGGAAGGCTCTTCCCCCAACTATCTAACAAGCCCACTGGATTCTTATGCACATTTATTTTCATCTACAAAATGAAAAGGAAATGAGCACCAACTAACATTGAATCTACTTTACCATGTGAATTGACAGTGGTATCCTGGTCCAGTCTGGTCTGTGGGCCAGACAGTTATGTACTTCCCACGGTGCTTCGGTGACCTCACCAAAAAGGGGACTCACCTCCCAGAAGGGTGGAGGGTTTCTCGTCAGCTCATTCTCTTTCAGTATTTTGCAACAGATTATGTTTTACTGTGTCTGATTAAGTGAATTTCCACATAATTATTTAGTTTCAAGGAATTCGACTCTCACAAAATGATTCCTATTAAAATATTTCTGAAAGGAAGTTATTAACTAAAAATAACACATTTCAAGCACAACAGAACAACAAGAATACAGCAGAGCCAGAGCTGACTCTTCCCCTCTGCTCCTATGGATACTCTTCATCATATTGTGAGATTAATACCATTACTGCTTAATCCTATGTGACAGGTAGGGAAAATATTCAAAATTATCAAGAAGATAATTTGGAATATGGGTTATCTGGAATATGTGACAGAGGAACTTTGCCTTATTGTGTCCTATGATGTTAGTTTAGTTAATGTTACTGTGAAGCAATTGGGATTAGGAAGCTATTTAAAAACTAACATCTGAGCAGGAAAAACTTCTGGATTTGTTTTTTCAACAAAGGTAATACTCAATTTAAAACTTAACAGAATTTAAGCCAAGTGTAATGTTTAGAAAGATCTTCATGGCTACAAATTAAAAATGGCTAAAATAATACAATATGGCAACAAAATGTATTTTTTTGCAAGTACTGTTGAAGATGCAAAGAAAACAAAATACCAGAAAATTAGTATGAAAATACTGAAACAAACTACATATTGGAGGAAGTTTGCTGTAATGGTTGGATAAAAAAAAATGTTGCTGATATACCTCGGCTTATGGCATTTTCTAAGTTATATTTCAATATTGAAATAAAAAATTACTTCTTTGGGGATCCAAGAAAGAAAGATACTGGAGATAAATTCTCAAAAGTAAATGAAGTCTTTAACTCAAGAAAATGAATGGCATGAAGAGCTGTGCTGTGTCATTTGATGAAGTACTTGGCTTTGTAGGAATTGACAAATATCTATCTATCTATCTATCTATCTATCTATCTATCTATCTATCTACCTCTATCCTATCTACCTGCCTACCTACTACCACCTGCCTATGGGGAGAGATTCTAGGGTAAGATTACAGAGGTGCCTTAAATCAAATTCATTCAATGCATTACTTGTAGGCAAGTTCATGCAGCAAAATAATAGAAGTGGAAAAGTGCTACAGGAGGTCATAAATATGAGTAATTTTATAGAAACTCACATTTAAACCATACTGGAATCTTTCAAACGTACCAATGATATAGGGAGTGACTAGGAAAAGTTTTTATATCATACAGAAATTTGTACCACTGAGGTTCCAATGGTATCTCTTACAAATCCTTAAAATACTTGTGGAACCTAAGGATATTTCAGTTTTATTTAACACATAAATGAACGTTCCAAATTTGTTGACGTTTTCTGTGACGACAAGTGGCTTTTAGTTGCTGGTCACCTGACACACATTTTAGGATAATAAGCATGATACATTCCCTAACATGAATTGCTCTGAAAGCAACTTCAAAAAGAAATGAAACAGAATTGTTGAAAATATTTCTATAATTAAGTGATTTGGGGCTGGAAATCACTTAAATGTATTATTCTTTAAAATGTCATAATAGCACATTTAACTAGGAAGAAGAATTTCTAACCTGATTTCATATTTTTCAAATAAAAAGTACAGCAGGCTGGGTGCGGTGGCTCACGCCTGTAATTCCAACACTCTGGGAGGCCGAGGCAAGCGGATCACCAGAGGTCAGGAGTTCCAGACCAGCCTGGCCGACATGGTGAAACCTCATCTCTACTAAAACTACAAAAATTAGCCAGGGGTGGTGGTGGGCGCCTGTAATCCCAGCTACTCAGGAGGCTGAGGCAGGAGAACCTCTTGAACCCGGGAGGCAAAGGTTGCAGTAAGCCAAGATGGCACCATTGAACTCCAGGCTGGGCGATAAGAGGGAGGCTGCGTCTCAAAAAAAAAAAAAAAAAAAGTACAGTCAGGGTTTAATACAAAAATAAAAATGTAACCTATTCCAATTAGTTTGTAAGAACAAAGGGTAGACATCAGAGAAAATGAAAAATCTACTGGCCAAATTGCAACAAAAATAGTTGCATTATTTGTTGATGAAAATGAAAAATGATTATCAGGTAATGATTAATTTATTCAGTGTATACCTGCATATATTAAGAGATTATCATTTCAGCTATGACAATCTTTAAACTCAAGAACTGAAATAAATTAAAGTTTCACTAGACCTTTGAATCATTGTACCCCATGGGGTCACATCAAGATTTTCAAAATCTGAAAAAGTCTGTCAATAACATTGTTCTCACTAAAAAAAAAGTCTTGTCAGTGAGAATAAAAAAACATTTTGTATTGTCAAGAAAATAAAATAAAAATAGTTTTGAAATATTGTTTATTTCACCTTTTATCTCATGTTTTAAAGTTTTCTTTTTGGTATGTTTTACGCTATAGATAAAAATATAGCCCATCAGTACATGTACATATATACTATATTTCATATATATGTACATTCACCCTGTATATGGGATATGCTCAAAATTGTTTTAAGAAGCACAGTCAAACCTTTTGGCTACCACTGGTCTAATGGAAGAAACAGACTTGTGAACAAAAGCTTCAGCGTCAGGCTGCATGTGGGAGCTCAAGGTGAAAGCAGTGTGTGATCACAGGAACACGGAAGAGCAAGTGCTCCCCTCCGACTAGACAATTGAGTCAAACCTCTCAGAGAACTGACTTTAACAGAGATGTCCAGGGTAAGTAAAATTTCTCCAAGCATTTTAGGGAAGGCGCCAGGAGATGGGGTGGACAAGCATTCCAGCCAAGGACACAGCAGGGATGAAGCAACCAGGGAGGAACAGTGTTTGAGAGAATCGTGGTATTTTCATAGAGCTAAATGCACTTCTGGGAGGGTGACAGGTGATGGGGCTGGACAGTTTGTCAGCATCCAGATCACAGAGAGCTTCGTGTGCCACAGCGGGGCCGTCGGTCTGTGAAAAGCCCCACTGCAGGGTGGCAGCTAAGAGCATGGGCTTTGTCATCAAACTGGCTTCTGTCCTCGTTTTGCCATTTGCTAACTATATGATATTCAATTTTTTACTTAACTTATCTAAGCCTCAGTTTCCTCCACTGTTTAAAAAAACAAAAAGGATTGTAGGAATATTAGGAACAAAATAATTCCTAAAGTGCTTAACCCATGTCTGCACATAAGATAAACCAATGTTATGGTTATCTCGATGACAGAGATGGGGAGCCTTTGAAGTATTTTAAGAAGTGATATAACAGGTGATTTAGAAAAATCTCTCTGGCAGCTCTGTGTAGCATGAACTCAAGGAATGTGAAACCAGAAACAAGGAGACCAGTTACAGGGCCAATATAATTATCTAAGAGGCAAAAATAAGGACCTGAGCCGAGGTGGTGGGAGCAGGAATACAGAGCAGGAAATGGAGTAGGGCTACTGAGGAGGTAGAAAATCAGTATCTAGACTGCCAGCAAAACACACTGAATTTATATCCTCTTAATAATTTCACCTCTGATATGTCTTGAACTGCATAACAAAATTCTCAAAAATGGTCAGCTGCTTGAAAGTTTTTGCTTCAAAAACAAGGTATCATGCCACAGTTTTCAAGAAGACATGGAAAATCTTGCTAAGAAAATAAAAGAAAATTATCCTTCAGAATGCAGAATTATGAAAGTTTCTAGCCTATTTCTGTTTTATTTCCTAAATTATTCATTCTGGAAATAAAAGTTTCAAATAAAATGATTTGACATTAAGTAATTGAGATTATACTTAATGTCAGAACAAGAAAAGCAGATGTGGTTTAAGGAGTCACAAAAATCTCTCCAGCATGCTCTTGTTGAGATGCCGTCTTCCTGTCTTAACTGGCTGTTCAAACTACACTAGATCCAAAAGTGACATGTGTAGGAGCTTAGAACACAAGCCCTGGATCCAGGATCTTTAGATGTGCACCCCAGCTCTGGTCTTAACTACCCATGTGACCTGGAGAAGTCACTTAACCTCTTTGTGCCCCTGTAATGGGGATCTTAACTAAGGGTAACCTCAGAGTTCTGTCATTATATTTAAAAGGTTATTCAAGAAGCGTCTGGCACCTAGTAAACGTCATGTATGAGTTTCTTAAATAAAAATTTATCCAGGCCGGGCGCGGTGGCTCAAGCCTGTAATCCCAGCACTTTGGGAGGCCGAGACGGGCGGATCACAAGGTCAGGAGATCGAGACTATCCTGGCTAACAGGATAATCTCATAGACGGGGTGAAACCCCATCTCTACTAAAAAAAATACAAAAAACTAGCCGGGCGAGGTGGCGGGCGCCTGTAGTCCCAGCTACTCGGGAGGCTGAGGCAGGAGAATGGCGTGAACCCGGGAGGCGGAGCTTGCAGTGAGCTGAGATCCGGCCACTGCACTCCAAGCCTGGGCGACAGAGCGAGACTCCGTCTCAAAAAAAAAAAAAAAAAATTTCTCCAGAAGATACTATTAAAGACAAGAAGATATTTGGGGTTAAATGACAGTCATTGGTCATGATTACAGATTTCCTAGGATAAAAATAACATGTCCTGAAAAGGTGAAATTTAAGAAGGTAAATTTTGTTAAACCGGATGAAGGAAGAAGGGTGAAGGAAGGGGGAGTATCTATAGGTCGAATCAGACAAAATATTGGTATGGTTTGCTCTGCGTCCCCACTGAAATCTCATCTCAAATTATAATTCCCACATGTTGAGGGAGGGAACTGGTGGGAGGTGATTGGATCGTGGGGATGGTTTCCCCCATGCTGTTCTCATGATAGTGAGTGAGCTCTCATGAGATCTGATGGTTTGAAAGTGTTTGGCAGTCCCCCACTCACTCTCTATCTCTCTCCTGATGTCATGTAAGATGTGCCTTGCTTCCCCTTCACTTTCTGCCATGACCCGTAAGTTTCCTGAGTTCTCCCCAGCCATGTGAAACGTGAGTCAATTAAGCCTCTTTCCTTTATAAATTACCCAGTCTCAAATAGTTCTTTGTAGCAGTGTGAAAATGAACTAATACAGACATAAATCCATAATTCTGTTCCAGAAAGCTCATCCTTCATTTTTTTTAAATCAATCCAGTACCCACACTGCTTCAAAATACAAGAGGAGAAGCTAGTTATTGGTGAGTAGGATTATAAAAATCCAAAGACCAATGGTTAGGAAATAGTTATTTGTTACATAATCTGGAGACACAAATTTTCATTCACAATGTTCCAAATGGTAAATCTACCATATTTTGCTGTTCATTTATCTGAAACACACCAGATTTATATGCTAGTTAAAGGAAACGACATCCAATAATCTGCCACATGCAAACAATTTCACAAAGATTTGAAGATACAGTTTGTTGAGACTCTGGCCATCCCTGCTTTTGAAAAACAGAAAAGAATGATAGACAATTCAGAAACATTAGGTGCCTAAAGTAATCCAAAATCATAAACATGTTCTCATTGAGGTTGTCAAAAATATCCCTCAAAAGAGCAGATGTTATTTTCTTTCTTAGACGAGTCTTTTAACTTCATGAAGGTGTTTACTCTTCAGAATTGTTTAATGAACCTGTTTCAGAAATTCTCCATTTCCTTTTATAAGAACCTCACTGCATTCAGTTTCATCATGAATTTGTTAGAAAAGACATAATAAACTTGGAGTCCATATATTTTTCAGATTTATTGATAAGCAGACTGGTTCCATTTGCAGTCTTTCTCCCATTGCACATTACCTGTAATCCTCTTCCTCAGGCCCATTAAACAAAGAATAGTTTCTTATCAATGTTTTTAAGGAGTAAGGTTAAATTTGGTGAGATTCTATTTCATACAAACCCTGTACTGAAGTCATTGCACTTTTCACCAGTACTAAGTGACAGCCTGTTCTTTTTATCCAGGTTGAGGCAGTGGAGTAGCATGACGCCCCCAGTAGACGGAAAGAATTATATTTAACTTTGGGCTTCTTTATATAATGTTTTCGCAATTATTTTTCAGGATCAGTTTTTTTAATCTATAAACTGAGAATTACAAAACTTTATCAATTGAATTAATATTAAAAGAGATAACATATATTAAGACACTTCAGAAATTATAAGATATACACATGTGAAGTATTTTTAGCCAAACATATAAATTAGTTTATATTCTTAAACACTAATTAACTGACAGAAGTTATTTTGGAAGCTACATTAAGATGATTGCTATGAAAAATATGCAAAATATCCAGTTAGGCATAATGTGTATGTCATAATGACACTGCATAGTGACTTCCACATTTGGCAAGGCAAGGATCCTTGCATTTCCTGTGGGTGAGTGACTATCATAAAAGGTAGCTAGATTTGAACCATCTTGCCAAGGCCCTACCCAGAAAGGCCAAACTCAACCAGAGTCTAGCAGGAGCAAGCTGGTATCTTGATGAACCAGTGGGACTGTAGGAGGTACAGAAGAGATTGTCAGAAGCCTGATTTCCTGTGTTAGGGGACTGTACACTAATGAGGCCCTCTAGCTCTCCCGGAAGAAACCACACACATGCTCCAGAATTTGGACACCAGCCTCAGAGAGGACATTAATGGCCACTCACATTAACCAGAAAAGCACAACACCCAAAGAAGAGAGAAACGCCACCTCATTCAGTTATGAATAAATATATCTATCTGCCCCCTTCCTCTTCAAATCTTTCCTCTTTCCTTCAACTGTGGAGGGACTAGAGGGATATGGGTAAAGAGCAGACACCCTCCTTTCCATGCCACACCCTGGAGCCACAAGCCTGGCCACAGTGACTAGGGAGAGAGTTTAGAGTCAGATAGGTGACTGAAGCTTTAATTAAAGTTGAGTGTTTTAATAACTAAAAGCCACCAAGAATGATGAGATCTGCCCAAAATATTACTAACAAAGGGATTCGTCTTTATCATGTCGAAAGCAGTTACTGGAAGAAATATATGTTTATAACGGAATGAGTTGGCACTCCTTAAAAAAAATCAGTTACATCACATAGGTTCATATCAATCACGTGTTCTTTATGTATGTTAGTCCTGAAAACTTATCACCAACTCATGTGACTTCCATTGATGATCATGGTTTTTTTTTTTTTTTTTGAGACGGAGTCTCGCTCTGTCACCCAGGCTGGAGTGCAGTGGCCGGATCTCAGCTCACTGCAAGCTCCACCTCCCGGGTTCACGCCATTCTCCTGCCTCAGCCTCCCGAGTAGCTGGGACTACAGGCGCCTGCCACCTCGCCCGGCTAAGTTTTTGTATTTTTAGTAGAGATGGGGTTTCACTGTGTTAGCCAGGATGGTCTCGATCTCCTGACCTCGTGATCCGCCCGTCTCGGCCTCCCAAAGTGCTGGGATTACAGGCTTGAGCCACCGCGCCTGGCCGATCATGTTGAAACTAATATTTCTAGGCAGAATGAATGAAAATTTGACTGGGCATGACAAGAACTGTATACTCTCCCTCTTCCTTTTTCTTCTCCTTTTGTTAAATGTGAATCAGTACTTTAGTAACCTGGGATGCGTTTCGGTATTAGGCAGATGTACAGTTTCAGTTAGCCTAGAGAAGTGTTTCTTGAATGTTACTGTCAGGGTATAGAACTCTCAGCTTAGAAATAAAAACTCTGAACTTTTATTGAGTATTAAACAAAGGTAATTGTTGTTTTTAAAGCAAATCGTATTATCTCTCTCTCTCTCCTTCTTCCTTTTTCTCCTACTCTCCTTCCGCCTGCATCTTTCTGCAGTTTTATTCCCCCAACTTTCCCCCAACACTCTGCACCCACTCCCACTTATGAAGGCACTAGGGAGGCTAGCAAGTCCATGGACAGAGAAGACAAACTACCAGGGAATAAACTGCTAGTCTCCCCTTCTTGCCAGTTCCTCTGATCTTTACAGTAATCATTTTGGAGCTTCCCAATACCTCCTCTTCCCCACTCCCGCTGACCCGGGCAGCCCATCCATTCTGGCTTCAGAAAGGGAAAATCCTCCCACCACTATTATGACCTGCTCACAGTGCCAAAAACTCAGATAATGATTAGCCTCTCTCTGGTCTTTCTCTTAAGTTGACTAGGAGAGAGGCAGCGGGAAGGGCGGAAGGGACATAACGTGCCACCACCCGTCAGTAAGTCCTGTGGGGACCTATCTGGCCTCACTTTGGTTTTTTTTTACCTCTTCTTGAATTTCAATGACAATTATAGAACATCAGAGCAGTAAAGAATCTTAGATGATTGATGATGATGATTTCATGAACCAGCAAAATATATATAATATATATTCATATACATATATATCTTCTTTTTTTAGTTTTATTTTATTTTTAATGGACAAATAATAGGTGCATGTATTATGGGGTACAACGTGATATAGCAGTACATGTATACATTGTGGAATGATCAAATCAGGCTAATTAGCATATCCACGACCTCAAATATTTATCATTTCTTTGTGATGGGGACATTTAAACTCCTCTTTTTTAGCTATTTTGAAATATACAATACATTATTATCAACTATAGTCACCATGCTGTGCGGTAGAACATCAGATTTTTTTTTTGGCCTCAACTTTCTATAGCAGCTTTTGTGAATCTTGACCACACATCACAATTTCCTTTGGAGTGTTTATAAATCCTGATGTCCAGGGTGAACCCCAGATCAATTAAATCAGGGTTGTACACAAACTATGGTATTTCTTTTAAATAATCTTTCCTTTTGGGACTGATTTAACCTACTTTTATCCTCTCAGGCACCTGTTTCCACCAATGAGGAAGAAGAAAAATCAGATCTCATCATTTTTTGTAGCTTAACCATTGGCAAGCAATGTAGCCTTTCTCATACCTACTGTTTAGGTTTTGAGGAACATTTGAAGAGATAATACCAGCAAAGCACTTGCAACTTTTCCTAGCACACGGCAAGGGCTTGATACATGTAAGCTACATATGTGCTATGTCTAGCTAATGGCAAAGTTCATGCATAGTGAATATTTTATCTCATTGTCATCTTTCAGAACTCTCTCTTAAAATACAAGATTCCAAAATAAGGATTTTTTTAATATCACCTACTTAATAGATTTGCCTAGAGCACACTAACTTCTATAAGCATGTCTGGCTTTAAAATTCCTGGAAAGGGCTTAAAAATCAATTTAAAAACTAAGTGATTAAGCATATTTTCATAAAGATATTACTAGTTTTCATATATAGGAAGGAGCATTTATTCTCAAGTACACACACTCGAACCCATTAAAATCTTTTACCCCCTTTAGAAATACCTATGTTTCTGGAATTCTTCTATTTGAAACATTTTAAAAACCTTACTGATGGCACTAAGGGAAAAATATTATCTGAAAGGTGTTTTGTGTAAATAATACATTTTTATTCAAAATCTTAAAGAACACATATACAATAACAGATAAGAATTATTAAATCCATGTTGGCCTTATGAAATGAAGGATTATACTATGTCACCTCAATTTTAATGAACAATTATTTGAAATTTTGAACTAAATTCAGGAAAATGCATACGACAGTGGTATATAAGATTTGAAGAAAAAATAAATTTCTAACTATATTAAAACGTATAACGGATAAACGGTCTGAACATTTTTTTCTTAATTATTTTCAAAATGTGAGTGATTTTTCAGTTGCAGGTAAGATTTTTTTGTAAAACAAAAATTTCTCCCCACTCCTTTATATGAAGATTTTTCAAAGTGATTTGCCAAAAGTATATCCTGAGACAGAGCCAGATGAGTATATGTCCCAAAAGAGAGAGTTCTGTAAAGAAGAAGTGCTCACATTCTTTTTGTAAAGCCATCTGCACACACAATGTGGTTTTCTGTCTGGATAAATTTGTTTCTGTTTATAATCTCTTGAAAATATACTTTGCAGAGTATTATGCTATAACTCAGCGTTAGAAATGTTTGCCTCCCATCACATATATTTAGAATGTAAATTAAAAGATATATAAACATTTTAAAAACAAGCTTATGTTACTGATTATTTGGGCCTTTTAAAAATTCAGTTTATTTTTTAAAACAAAACAGATTTTCGTGGCATTGAGCTTACATGTCAATGACAAGTTTTGATAATGAATATTCCTGTTATTTATCTGTAAAATTGGGGGTTTGTGTATAGTTCAACCAGCTAACCAAATACTAAACATGTTTGGACATATCTCAGAAGTGACTAAATATGTCACTATAAAGGTATTTATTGGGAATTATAAGGTTATTCAATTTTTATTGTTCTTAATAACATTAGATGAGTTTTTTCACACTATTTCAGCCTTGTAGATTTTTACTCTATATAGAATTACGAAAAACCTAAATATGTAGATATTTCACAACAAGCCAAAATGTGTTATTGTCTACAGAACTGCTTTGTAGCATTCCCATTTTAAGGAGCATAGTTCAAGCACTCGCTGAAATTTTCTTTTCTTTGAAAATTTAAGTTTTCCTTCAACTCCCAAATTAATTCTGTGCCTGTTATTCAAAACTGTGAACATTTGATTTGACAGCACCCATCTCTCTAGCCTTTCTGTCTCTTTCCTTGCATCCAGCCCTAATAAGCTATCACCAGTCCTTACAAGAAGAGAAAGTGTATGCCCAAGCAACATTCACTTTGCCTTGAACTCAGTGAGATACCATGACTAGATCTGAATTGACTTAATGTTTTAAATAAAATACAGTTATCATAGTGAGGCAATAGGTGTATAACAGAGAAAGTGATAAGCACTTTGTTCCAAGGGATTTCTCCCACAAATAATGCTAGTATAAGAAATCAAATATAATCATTTGAACTAAAAAAAGAAAAAGATCAACAAAAATGTGCATTGCCATGGTAATTTAGAACTTAACATCTTCTATAGATAGCTCTTTAGTCTTTTTAACATACGGACAAAAGGTAGGCTGTAGACTACAGTTTGTCTCTCTCTCTCTCCCTCTCTCTCTCTCTGTCTCTCTCTCCCTCTCTCTTACACACACAAACACACAAGAATTAAGGCAAACTTCCAGATACTCTCATAATGATATTTTAAAACTTATAGCTCTAACTATAGTATCACAAACTACAAAAGCAAAGCAATCATCTAGATGCTTCAATAATGATCTTTTGAAAATCACAAATGTATTGCTGGATATTTTAGGAAGGATGATTTGGGGGGAGTGTGGGGCTGGATTCTGACATAGCCTAACAACCTTACTGAATCCTGGCAATAGAGATGCCATTAGCAGAGAATCTCCTCCACAGCACCCTTTCCTAGCAATCTGCTTCAGCTCTTCAGTGAATCACCACAAGGAGGTTCCACATTGAAATCGGCACATGGAGAAGTCAGAAGAAACCCACTACCCACTCTACTCTTCAGGCCTGACTGCCAAAGAGCCACCAGAGAACAACAGCACTCAGCCACTCTGTCCCCGTATTTCAATTAGCAGGCAAGTGATTCTAAAACTGTACACTAGAAGGACTGTACAATACTTGGGCAAGACAGAGCTTCGTAGACTGCACAGCCCAATTTCTTCCTTACTTCTTTACTACCTAAGTTAAAATTGTCTCTCTCTCCCTACATACACACACACAGAGAGAGAGAGAGAGAGAGAGAGAGAGAGAGAACAGATGAGACAGGAAGGGTGAGAGATTTTCCTAAGGCCAGGCAGCAAGTTAGATCAGAGCTGGAATTAGAACCCAAATCTCATACCTAGAGCCAGCCAACTGCTATTCTAGACTCAGGATGAATCTGCTTCAGTGTCATGAATTCTACATATGCTAAATTGGGCATTCATATTTTATCTGAGGTTGCCTGCTATTGACTCCTAAAGGAACCCAACAAAACCACCTTTCTGAGCCTTTAATCACTCTGCCAGTTCCAAGCTGAAAACTCAAGGCAAGTTACTTAACATCCCTGGGCTCTTTCCTCATCTAAAATTCATGGGTTGAACTGCAGACCTCGGAGGAACTTTCCAGTTACAAAAACTCTGCTTTTCATCTACTGTTTTATGCTTCATTCTTGATGTTCGCAATTTTCACTAGGTGGCAGGATTCCACCATCACATTATGAAAGGATTTTCAGATGGATGCCTGGAAGCAAAAAGAAGTTTCAAAGAAACTTCTTTCTTCACAAGGGACACTTAAAAAAAAAAAAAAAAAAAGTAAAAGCCAGAGGGAAGCAATAACTACAAAGGCAATGGCCCATGTATTTCATAAAGATCTGTACCCATTTTTAACATAAGCATAAAGTAGGAAATTAATCCCATGCTCTTGCATGTTCTTCAATACAATACTATAATTTGCAATTTGATGATGAAGTTAGATAAAAGTTTGCTTAGTTTTGTGCATTTTAAGTTTTATTTTAGCTGAATGCCCATTAGAGAATACCAGATCCCCTCTGGCTAACCGGTAATGCAGGCAATCTAATGGCAATAAAAGCATAAAGCACTTTTATTAATGTGTTACAAAGTCACCTCTTAATTATAATATATTTAGATTATCTTCTAAGTTTATTTTTGAGATCTTGACTAAAAGAGTACATAAGAAGGAATACAGCACTTGGATTTTTGCATTTATTTGTCAAATCCTTAAAAGGGTATTCTTTTAAATATATTTTATGCTATTTCATCATACTTTTAAAATTACTGCCCCAAATTGGCCTTTTCATGAATGCTGCATAATAAATGTCACTACCAACACTCTATATGAGTCCCCAAAATAGCCAAGCAAAGTAGTTATGCTGAACTGAGCGTTTCTCCTCTGCCAGAGCCAAGTGAAGTGACATGAAACAAAAATTCAACTGAACGTTCTAAAATTGCCTGGAAGAAACGCTCCCCAGTGTCTTGCTGGTTGTCAGAAGAACATGGTTAACTAGGCCTTTTCCTCTGCTGATAAATATGGCATTCTTCCCACCTACCCCTCATTGATCGCAAGTTAATAACATAGGATGTGGTCCATTACTCTCCAAAGTTTCTTAGAAAACAGCTCACATCCTAGAAAAATCAACGTCCGCCGCAAAATCAAACTAATACTCAGACTTCTGCATCAGAACATGAAAACATCATCAACAGGTTGCTTTCATTCCTTCCTTCCTAGCACAGAGCCGTGACACTTCGTTCAGGTCCTACCTTTGCAACTTGTAAGGGCTGCTTCTGCTCCTTGCCACCTTGCAATCTGAACCCCCAGGGCGCCCCTCCAGTCATGGAAATGCAGATAAAATCCCCCGTGCCCATGTTTTCCTTTTAGTGGGGCAGCATGAAGAGCTTGAAACGACAGACGAAGCTTGGGTGCGGTAGAGGATGCGCACTCAGCTTCGGGCGCCTGCAGAGGACGCAGGACTTGGTAATGCAGAGCCTCCGCCGCCGCTGCTGCAGCCGCTGCCCCGGCCGCCCGCTGCGAATTTGTGCAGCTAATGGGCTCATTCTCAAGGAGGCAGAGGCACTCGCAGCATCCAGGACACAGCCCACTCTTGCGTCACTCTCCTTTGCTCGGCCCACCTTCAGGGAAAGGAAAGCAGCCTCACACATAGGAGAATGTCCCCACGTGGGGCGAGGTAAGGGAAAGGAGAACGTGAGAGCCAAAGTTCTCTTGCACTAACAGATTAAATTCAAGCGGTTAAAGGTGTAAGTATGATTGAAAAACTTACATTTAATAATTCTGTAAATAGTGAAGGACACATGAAGGTCTAATCTCCACGCCGTGAATGACGTCATAAAGTATGAACTTTGGGAATTCAACTACTAGAGGATTAGATTCTCTCAAATAAATGTTTTGAGAATTGTCACATTTATGAATGGAATAGATAAAAAAGAGTTAAAGTGAGTTAAATTACTACTTTTCTGTCTGCAGCCTCTGAATTATTCCTATAAGAGGAAACAAAAGAAAGCACAAACTTTTTTTTAATAAATCTCCAACTCTGAAAAGTACTTTTCTGAACCATATATTTAGAGAAGAGGGAAGAGAAGAGACAGAGAGGGAGACAGAAAGAGAGAGAATGAATATGAATTTTTCTCCTGGAGACTACATTCTTATAACTACATCTGTTGCATAGTTTTGGGTATGTTAAATTTTAACGTGTTTTGTTTTCTTTCTTCCTGCTGATCTTCCTAAACCTAAACCCAACAGTTAGTCAACTGCATAAAATGTACCATGTCACCTACAGGTTTCTTATTTTTATAGTTTGTCATCCCATGTCATGAATCTGGGTGGTCCAATATAAAAGTAGATTTTGTGTATTCCAAATGGTTAAATGTTTTAAATCTGAATACAATCTGCCAAAAATGTACAAATGGGACATTTTAATTTTCCCACAATACTTTTGTTTTCCATAACATTCATCCACATAAAAACATACTAAATAAGGAAGAGCCTGGGAAAGTTAGTTTGTGTTACTTGTGGTACCAAACAAAAGTGATTTCCAGACACACTGCCTGTTTCAGCACTAAGAAACACTATGTATAGTAAGTTTTCACTTAAAACATCACAGATAGGTTCATGGGAACTGTGACTTTAAAACGAATTTTACCATAGACTGATTGATAAAAACAAGGTTAAGTGCCTACAGTCTATTTCTGGTCACAAAGACATCACCAAACTTCTAAATAAGATTAAAACACTTCTGATATTAAACATGGAAATGTCAGCTACACGTGCATTTAAGAAAGATTAACAAAAACAAGATAATCATTGAGCCAATTTTTGGTGAATCAGTGAGTGAGGGCAGCTGTAGTAGTGGTGGATTCAATCAAGGAATAAATGTTTGCAAAGGGAAAATTACAAGGAGTACTTCCTGTCACAATGCAGTTCAAAACCATCACAAATACAGCAGGCTCACTGAGCAATTCCATACAGAATCATTTATTGTCGTTCATTTGTGTGATTATAATATATTTTATGAATTTTTATTTGACAATAAATTGCATCCATACATTCATTCCTCCTGCAACCCACTTATTCCAATTCAGGGTCTCCAGTGGCTTGAGCCTCTCCCTGCAGTTTAGGGCGCAAGGCAGGAACCAGCCCTGGGCAGCTCTGACCGTCCCATCAGAGGGCGCACATACACACACGCACACACACACACACTCTCTCTCTCTCTCTCTCTCTCTCTCACTCAGACAGGGACCATTTAGACACACCAGTTCATCTCATGAGCACAGCTTTGGGATGTAGCAGGAAACCAGAGGACCTGGAGAAAACCCAGACAGACATGGGGAGAACTTTCAAACTCCATACAAACAGCGGCCCCAGCTGGAAATATATTTTTTTCCTCATCAATGTTGTCATGAAACAATGTTGAATAAAATGCCATTATTCAAGGACCTGTGGTACAATGAACATTTTACACAGCCCATGCTCCCCCAAAGTCAAAGGCATCAAGTGATTTTATCTGTGACTCATCACTGGAGTAAGGACAGTGAAATCAGAAATTGTGGCACTGGAAGAGACCCTTCAAAGGTCATGAGGGCCAGATACTCATCCCCAGTTTGATTCTCTTCAGAAACACGAATTGACTTTCCCAGACTTTCCTTTAAACAATAGTTACAAGGGACATCATAAGATATGACACTCATTACAATATCTAAGACTTGGAACCAACCCAAATGCCCATCAGTGATAGACTGGATAAAGAAAATGTGGCACCATATACACCATGGAATACTATTCAGCCATAAAAAGAGTGTGTTAATGTCCTTTGCAGGGACATGCATGAAGTTGGAAGCCATCATCCTCAGCAAACTAACACAGGAACAGTTAACCAAACACCGCATGTTCTCATTCATAAGTGGGAGTTGAACAATGGGAACACATGGACACAAGGAAGGGAACATCACTGTGGCCTGTTGGAGGGTGGGGTGCAAGGGGAGGGAGAGCATTTGGACACATAACGCATGTGGGGCATAAAACCTAGATGACGGGTTGATGGGTGCAGCAAACCACCATGGCACATGTATACCTATGTAACAAACCTGCACATTCTGCACATGTATGTCAGAACTTAAAGTAAAATTTTTTTTAAATGAGTTCTGAGAACAAAGAAAAAAATACACTTTCGTGTTTGTTCTTTTCCCTTTTTCATGTCCCTTCTGCTCCTCAACCCACTTAAGTCTAGCTTGAAATTAATGACAGTGTCCTCCTTAAATCATTTCTCTCTTAGGCTTCTGGGACCCAGCAAGCTCTAGGCTTTCCTCTTGCCTGTCTAGCCACTCTTATCAAAGATTTACTCTCTGCCAGGAACTTGAAATATAATATTGTATTTATTTTCAAAGCAACCATGCTAGATAGGTATTAGTGTTCCTCTTTTACTAGTAATTCACTATGCTTTAAATCCTAAGGGATAGAGCCAGGGTTTGAACTTTTGTCTGCCCAAATTTGTCTGCCCTAATACCTATTCTTTTTTTTTTTTTTTTTTTTTTTTGAGATAGAGTCTCACTCTGTTGCCCAGGCTGGAGTGTGGTGCAGTGGGGTGATCTCAGCTTCAGCTCACTGCAAGCTCCGCCTCCCAGGTTTATGCCGTTCTCCTGCCTCAGCCTCCTGAGTAGCTGCACTACAGGCGCCCGCCACCACGCCCGGCTAATTTTTTGTATTTTTAGTAGAGACGGGGTTTCAACGTGTTAGCCAGGATGGTCTCAATCTCCTGACCTCATGATCCACCCCTCTCGGCCTCCCAAAATGCTGGGATTACAGGCGTGAGCCACCGCGCCTGGCGTCCTAATACCTATTCTTAATCATTGCTATTCTGCCTCCAGGTCTTATGTATTCCCTGATGCTCATCTCATGCATCCAGTTATCCATTCAGACCTATGGATCTGGCCGTGCGCAGTGCCTCATGCCTGTAATCCCAGCGTTTGGGGAAGACAAAGTGGGCAGATCACCTGAGGTCAGGAGTTCAAGACCAGTCTGGCCAACATGGTGAAACCCTGTCTTTATTAAAAGCACAAAAATTAGCTGGGTATGGTGGGGCACACCTGTAATCCCAGCTACTTGGGAGGCTGAGGCAGGAGGATCACTTGAACCTGGGAGGCAGAGGTTGCAGTGAGCCGAGATCGCACCACTGCACTCTAGCCTGGGCAATAGAGTGAGACTCCATCTGAGGGGAAAAAAAAAAAAAAAAAAAGACCTATGGATCTAACTTCTAAATAGTTTAGAAATCTGCTCCTTCCCTCGTTTCCTTCTCCCAAGACCACGTCTATCTCTGACCTGGACTTCAACAGTCTCCTAACTGCTATCTCTATTCCAGGCTTGTTTCCACCCTCAATTCATTTTTCACTCTAAAGCCAGGGTGAAATTTTGAAATATAATGTCTATGTTATTTTTCCTAATGGTTCAAATCATCATAGGGCTCCCAGAATAAAGTCCGAACTTTCTTACATGGAAACACTTTCTGCCTCCCACTCCCTACTTCTTCCACCTTGCTGTTTCCTACCCCTACCTTGAATTTTATGACTCAGACACACAGAAGTACTGTTCTTTTCTCAAACTTGCTTTGTTGTTTCACCTGCTTAGGCATTTTTCCGAGCTATTCAGTCCTTGCCCACACATAAATCACCTAATAATTCCTCCTCATTCTCTGGCCTCAGATTAGAGATCACATTCTCCAGGAAGCCTTTCCTGACCTTCCCGGTGTCCAGATTAGGTGTTCCTTCCACGTGCTACTATCACTCTGTACTTTCCCTCTCAGTCTAATGGTCTCTTAAATTGTCTGAATCCTATGCTAGATTATTAACCCTGTGAGATTAAGGGTCATTGCTGACTTATTCAGGATTCTATCCCCAAGCCTAATAGTTCCTGATGAATGATTGGTGCCCAATTAATATGAGTAAAACAATTAAATAAGAGTTCCCAGAATAAAGACATAGAAAAGAGATACAAAGTTTTCTAATTTATTTTTTTCTTTACTTTGTTAGACTTGGAACATTTTAAATAGACCAAAATTCCTCAGTTATACTCCTTAGAGACCGTGCGGAATAGGTAGTGGCCACCTCCCTAACATTCTATTTCCCATTGCTTAGTAGCTATTGGTTTAGGTATAATTGATCCTCCCACCCCAGCAGTGTGGTTGATCTAAGGCAATCAGAGTAATTCTTCCTCCTTAACACAGAGATGGATACAAAACCTAGGCCAAATCAAGGAGATTCCCTTGGCCTGAGTGATTAATTCATGTATGTGCCAATCACAGGGAAGCTCAAGATTTTCTGGATAGTTGTCAAGGCAAGGCCCCTTGTCCATGGATATTGACTAGCAGCCAGTGGAGAAAGTCAATGTGAGAACAAAACCACCACAAGGTATGTTTGGAGAGAGAGTCATTCATGGGTCTCTAGTGCTTCTATATGTCTTTCTGGGTATGCCAGAATGCAACGTCCTGATGCCTTTTTTCCTGAGCCATTTCTCAGGATTATGTTTACAGCAAGCAACTTGAGAAAAAAGATAATATCTCAATCTGAAACAAAGAGCAGATTTGCTAACTCATTATTATAAAAGCAATGAATTATCTAAGCTCAGTGCCCCCTAGCTGTGATACAAACCCACTGTGTGTGTAGCATCCATCTGGGTCATATTGTGTCATGCTTATGGGACTTAGGGCAAGGTGAACTGATGCAAACATGCTGATGTTTCTGCTGCTTGCAGAGCTCTGAGTAATACAGTTCTTTGTCTCTGACCCAGAAGTTTCATATGTTCTTCCAGCACCTATGAAACAGTAACAAGCTAATTTAGTAGCCTGTAAGGACAGTAAAATCAAATCCCAGACCCAACAGGGTGAAACTGAGAAATGAGTAGAAAAATGAAACCAGAGCCCATATCAAAGAGCACACAAGCCTGCCTCCTTTTATTTTATTTGGGTTTTAGGAATAAAAGCAAGAGAAAAAAAAATCTATTTTCTTAAAAAAAAAAAGACTAAAGTCATGTTGACAATGGTCTTCTGGGACTAATTCTAATTCTATGCCATTTTAATGATTTAACAATGTATCAGATACTTTGTTTTATACTACCATTTATTCATTCACTCGAGTAATTATTTATTTAACAAATAATACCTATTCTATCTTTCCCCATTTTGATAATACTGTAAGGTTTCTGGGCCTAACATGAACGGAGAGAGCACATTATGAAGCACATATATTCCATTAGGAATGATTTATTCCTACAATAATTTACATTACACTCATGCCTGGCTTGTGCCTCTTTTTTTTTTTTCCTAACTAATTTTCACTAAAACATCATTACTTTCCATTTTGAGCTAATGTCTATGACTGGCCTCCTAATTATCCTAAGAACTATTACTTTCATTATGAATAAAATGGTAGCACTTTGAGAAAAAATAGCATTACAGCAAGGGAAGTAAACATTCTTATAAAATTATGTGAAATTTAAAATGGCAAAACCAGGAAAGATGCATCATGATTTCACACCAAAGCAAGCCTAAGTCTCCAAGGTCCTTTTATAGGCCATCAAATCTTCCTGCTTATTAAAAGGCCTTTAAAGAAAACAAAACAAAAACTACAGGCATCTTACAGCATTAGCTAAATATATTTATGTGAGTATGGTTTGAATGGCTCAACAAGTAAAAACCCCCAATGCATTAAAAGCCCCCTTAGGATACATATGTTCATTAAAACTTTCATTTTCAAAAGTATGCTTTATAAAAGTGTGTGGGTGTGTGTGTGTGAGAGAGAGCATATTTTAGGATAATGAAGATGAGATAAATAAACACATAGGGCATTTTATTTTTCCAAAAGATTGAAGGGCAATTGTCTGCAATGTCAACTTAATGAAATGACAATGTTGACTCAACAGTTCATTAATATAATTTTGCTACTTTATGTTTTTTACTAATAAATATTGCATGTTTTACATTTTAAGAAATACTGGAATTATCTGAAACATCAGAAAGAGTAAAACATAATTTTTAGGGAAAAATGTAAATGTCACGAATTACTGAAAATGAAATTTAAACAATAGCTTCTATATTTTTAAGCAATCAAATCATTTTCCTCATGGGTTGTGATTTGGAACAGCTGCTAAATTCATACCCCCAAAATCAGTGTTAAAAATTTGAGCTTTGAAATAATGTATTTTGTTGTTGTTTCATTTTTATTTCCCCCAATAAAAGTGACCAACAACAACAAGAGGTAAAATTAAGGTATAGCGGAAGAAATTAATATCCAAGACAAAGACAGCAAGGTTCAAATCGCTCATTGTTAACCCTGAAAGAAACATGCTGGTTGGAATTAATTGCACATAACAGAACCTTATCATAAGTGCCAGATAGATAAATAGATCAACAGGATGGATAAAACACTTGAGGACCTATATTTAATAAATTATGCAACTCTGATTATTGGAGAATCACATTTATCATGGGCTGGGCACACTAGGGCTGATGCAACTGGAATACTTGTGGTTTGTGAATGAAACATCTCGAAAAGCCATCTGAGCAGGTGGGGTGGTGCTCTGTAGCTGCCTCCAATGAGGGAGAGAATGAGCCGTAGAAAGAAGACTCTCAGGCCCTCCCCAAACATTTTCCCTGTGGTCTGTGTGCTCCTCTGTCACTTGGAGGCTGAAGGTGGCTTAGGGAAAAACTACCACTGCTACTACTGCCAGTGATTGGGGGCCCTGCCACAGAGGCTTTTACTTTCTACACACACAGCCCAGGACTATAGCCTTGCTCCCCTCAGGGCATGAAGACAGTGTATTACTGTGCTAGGCTCCATAATAAAACACCACGGATTAGGTGGCCTTAAGCAACAGAAGTTTATTCTTTCACATTTGGGGCTAGAAATCTGAGATCAAGGTGTCAGCAGGCTGGTTCCTCTGAAGTCTCTCTCCTTGACTTGCAGATGGTCACTTCCTCTGTCTTCACATGGTCTCTCCCTCTGGACAGGTCTATATCTTTAACCTCTTTCTTCTTATAAGAACAATTCATTCATATTGATTAGGGGCCCACCCTAAAAGACCTCATTTTAATTTAATTATCTCTTTAAAAGACCCTTTCACAAAACACAGTCATGTTCTGTTTTTACTAATAAATATTGCATGTTTTTATATTTTTAAGTAATACTGAATTACCTGAAATACCAGAAGAGTCAAGATAATTTTAAGGAAAAAATGTAATGTCAATGAATTCACTGAAAATAGAATTTGAATAGTGGCTTTCATAATTTTTTTTTTTGAGATAGAGTCTTTGTTGTGTTGCTCAGGCTGGAGTGCAGTGGCACACCAGCCCACTGCAAGTCTCCCACCTCCCGGATTCAAGCAATTCCTGCCTCAGCTCTTCCCGAGTAGCTGGGATTACAGGCATGCTCACACCACTGCCCAGCTAATTTTTTTTGTATTTTTAGTAGAGATGGGTTTCACCTCCATCTTGGCCAGGCTGGTCTGAACTCCCACCCTCATGATCCACCTGCCTTGGCCTCTCCCAAAGTGCTGGGATTATAGGCTGAGCCACCGCACTCCAGCCAGCTTCTATGATTTTAAATGAACAAAAATCATTTTTTTTCATGTGGGTCATGATTATGTAGAACTGCTACTAAATTTTACTCCTCAAAATCAGTGTTAAAATCTGAGCTTTGAGGTACTGGGGATTAGGTTCAACATAGGGAACTGGAGGGACATAATTTCCCCCATAACAGGAAGGCACAGCATACAGATAATAAACTGCCTATTAGTTTATTTCCAACACAAAGTATATATAAAATGAGCATGACAGAATAATTTTTCAGATTTGATCATTTTGTTGGTCCTTCTATTCACAGCAGGTAGTCAGACCCTTTATAATTTCCTTGAATTTCAGGACTTTTGCTGAGCAGGAAAGAAGGTGGTAACGGGATTCCCAGTTTTGTAAGGCCTAACCTTCATGAAATGATAATGCGAGGAGTCTCAGGAGGAAGAGGAAAGAAAGGGGAGCACCACTGAGAGAAGGAAGGAAGGACCTCGCTAACAGGGATGGTCTGCTGCACCTGGGCCTCTCATGTAATGCAGACTCCCCATGCTGCTGACAGGCTTACAGGCCTCAGATCTAAACGGGCTGCAGGCCCCGGGAGGAGGGGTGGACATCAAGGGCAGGCTGCCAACCCCTCGGCCAACATTCTTCAGCCACACGCATGTCACAAAAGCTGCAGTTAGGTACCTGACTGCCAGCCAAGACCACCGACAGTTCAGTGACCAGTGAGGGCAAATGATTGATTACCTGCTGCCTGTTGACCCCAAGACCTGTGCAGCCACTGGTGTTTTAGCCTGTCTGTGACCGCCACAGAATGTCATACACTGGGCTTATTTAAAACCACAGAAATGTATTTCCCACAGGTCTGGCAGCTGGGAAGTCCAAGATCAGGAGTGCCAAGTAGGTCCAGTGTCTGCTGAGGGCCCTCTTCCTGGTTTGTAGATGACTGTCTTCTCATTGTGTCTCACATAGCAGAAATGTAGAGAAAGATCATCTCTTGTATTTCTGTTCTTACACTAATCCATTCAAAAGGACTAACCCCCTCATGAGCTAATTACCTTCCAGCCCCCACTTCCAAATATATACTAGGGATTTAGGATTCAACATATGAATTTTGGAGGAGACAAAAACGCTCAGTTCATAGGAGCCTGGGGACTGGGGCCCCAAACTATGTCTAAATTACATTTCCACCAACCTTGTAGTGAGATGGGAGAACTAGGGCTGAAGTAAATTGATTTAAGGATAAAATAATATTCTTTTGTTTTATTTCATTTTAGCTATTTATTTTTTAACTTTTTATTTTAGGTTCAGGGTACATGCAATTTTTTATACAGGTAAGTTGCATATCATAGGAGTTTGTGCCAGATTATTTTGTCACCCAGGTACAAGTATAGTGCATAGGTGGTTTTTCAATCCTTACCCTCCCCTACCCTGCACCCTCATAGGCTCCTGATATCTATTGTTCCCTTTTGTGCCAGTGTGTACTCAAAGTTTAGCCCTACCTCTACAAATGAGAACATGCGATGGATGGTTTTCTGTTCTGTGTTAGTTTGCTGAGGATAATGGCCTAGCTCCATCCATGTTGCTGCAAAGGACATAATCTCTTCTTTTTATGGCTGGATAGTATTCCTTTTGCATATGTATCATATTTTTAAATCCAGTCTAATGTTGACGGATATTTAGATTGATTCCATGTCTTTGCTATTGTGAACAGTGCTGCAATGAACATTCATGTAATGCGGTTCTATGGTAGAACAATTTATATTCCTTTGGGTATATACCCAATAATGGAATTAAGGGCTGAATGGTAATTCTGTTTTAAGTTTTGAGGAATTGCTACACTGCTCTTCACACCTGACTAATTTACACCCCACCAACAGTGTGTAAGTGTTCCCTTTTCTCCACAACCCTACCCAGGATCTGTTATTTTTTTGACTTTTTAATAATAGCCATTCTGACTGGTAAGATGGTATTTCACGGTGTTGATTTGCATGTCTGTAATGATTGATGATGTTGATCTTCTTTCATATGCTTATTAATAATGGTATGTCTTTCTTTGAAAAAGTGTCTCATGTCCTCTGCCCACTTTTAACAGGATTGTTCAGTTTTGCTTGTAAATTTGTTTGTCTTCACGGATTCTTATTAGACCTTTTCAGATGCATAGTTTGCAACATTTCTCCCATTCTGTAGGGTTGTGTGTTTACTCTCTTAATAGTTTCTTTGCTGTGCAGAAGCTCTTTAGTTTAATTAGGGTCCCATTTGTCAATTTCTTTGCTTTGTAAAAATTCGTTTTTGTGTCTTCCTCATGAAATTTGCCTTGTTCTATATCCAGAAAGGTATTTCCTAGGTTATCTTCCAGGGTTTTTTATAGTTTCAGTTTGATATTTAATCCATCTTGAGTTGATTTTTTTGTTTATGGTGTAAAGAAGGGGTAAATAATATTCTTGACTCAAACTAAAACACACATTTATGTGCTTTTTAAGTTTATAGTTCATTCACTCATTTGAAAAGGTCTGAAGGTCTGATGCAGGGCTCTCTGTAATCCCAGCATTTCTGGAGGCTACAGGAGGGTCGCTGGGCCCAGGATTTCAAGACCAGCCTAGGGCAACATAGAGAGCTTGTCTCTACAACAAAAAAATGCTTTTAAATTAGCTGGGCATAGTGAAAGCATCGTGGCATGTACCTGTAGTCCCAGCTACTCAGGGGCTGAGGTTGAGGATTGCTTGAGCCGAGGGTCGGAGAAACAGGAACCATGACTCATGCTGAGTGACCAGAGCAAGATCCCATATCCCCAAAAAGAAGGAAGGAAAGGAAAGAAAGAAAAGGAAGGAAAGAAGAAAGAAAGAAAGAAAGAAAGAAAGAAAGAAAGAAAGAGAAAGAAAGAAAGAGAAAGAAAGAAAGAAAGAGAAAGAAAGAAAGAGAAAGAAAGAAAGAAAGAGAAAGAAGATGAAAGAAAGAAAGAAAAGAAAGAAAGAAAAAGAAAGAAAGAAAGAAAAGAAAGAAAGAAGGAAAAGAAAAGAGGGAGGGAAGGAAGAAAGGAAGGAAAGAAGAAAGAAAGAAAGAAAGAAAGAAAGAAAGAAAGAAAGAAAGAAAGAAAGAAAGAAAGAAAGAAAGAAAGAAAGGGAAAGAAAACAAAGAAAAGAAAGAAAGGGAAAGAAAACAAAGAAAAGAAAGAAAGGGAAAGAAAACAAAGAAAAGAAAAAAAGAAAAGAAGGGAGAGGAGGAGGAGGGAAGGAGGCAGGAAGGAAGGAAGGAAGGAAGGAAAGAAGGAAAAGTATCTGAACAAATAAATGCTGGGTGCTCTTCTAAGTTCAGGTGACATACCAATGAACCACAAAGGAAAGATGCCTCCTCCCTTGGAGACTGCATTTTACTGGAGAAGCCAGACAGTAAATAAGTAAACAAAAGTGTTTCAGAGAGAAATGAGGGTTAACAAAGAAATAAAGCAGTGTGATATGGCAGAGCGTGATGGGAGTAATATAACACATAATGTGATCAAAAAACCCTCCCTGAGCTGAGACGCAAATAGCTGAGACACAAACTGACAAGGAGACAGTAACTTGAAAAGCAGAAGAGTGTGAGGCAGGGGGAAAACATTTTTCGTCAACACAAAGAACAGATAGACTAGTGCAATTGAAGTGTGGTGGATTCCTACCTATTACCAGAGAACAATTTAATAGGATGCTGATGAAGCTGAGCCTCTTGGGCCCTCACTTTCAGAATCCCTTCAAGAATCTGAAGGACCCCAGCATGTACTCACATGTTCGTATGCCTTTGTAAAATCTGCCAAAGTAAAATATTTAAACCAAATTTGGTTAAGATTGTTGGCAACTCTAACTTCCCCTTCTTATGGTACTGGAGTAGCTGCGAGCATTTTTGGAATCCAAGCTAAAGGGAAGATGAGTTGAGGATTTGTTCAGTCTGGGTTTAGTGGAATATATGTATGTGGTTTGAAATTGCATTCATGTAAAGTCATTGCCACTGCCCATTGAAGAAATGAACAGCTTCCAGTCATACTTCTATCATGTGCCAATTTGCCTAGCGTGGAAACATTAAAGGGCAGAGGTTTACCACAACACCAACACATTGTAAGATGCTGACACTGTAAGTATTTGGGTAGTGGAGGAGAAATAAAGGTTGACATGTACAGAGCCAGAAGGTAATCTTTGGAAAACGCTTCTAATCATCAAAAATAAAAAATGTCAGTGAAGGATTCATTTCTTATTAAGGTGTGGTCACATACAAAAGACTCCCTTTTCAGGAACATGCTAGATAATGAAAGCACACACAATTATAATCACACTATACATTTTTATGGCTATCATGAGAAATATAATTTATTGGAATTCCTGTGTTTTGGGGCACAAACCTGCAGCCATGTTACAGTGATGACATCTGTATAGGAAGTTGCATGTTGTGTACAATCCTATGATCAATAATAAACCAATTTTGATAAACCATGCTAGAGGTTAATGTAAAATATGATATTACAAAATTATTGTCATACAAAATATCAGAGTACTCAACCAAAAAAATAGAGAAAAAAAGTATGTCAAATGGTTAATAAAAATACTGTTATTCCAATCTAAATGCCCATCAATGATAGACTGGATAAAGAATATGTGGTACATATACACCACAGAATACTATGCAGTCATAAAAAGGAATAATATCATGTCCTTTGCAGGGACATGGATGGAGCTGGAAGCCATTATCCTCAGCAAACTAACACAGGAACAGAAAACCAAATACTGCATGTTCTCACTTATAAGTGGGAGCTGAATGATGAGAACACATGGACACATGGTGGGGGAACAACACACACTGGGGCCTGTCAGGTGGGGAGAGCATCAGGAAGAAGAGCTAATGGATGCTGGGCTTAATACCTGGGTGATAGAATGATCTGTACAGCAAACTACCATGGCGCACGTTTACATATGTAACAAACCTGCACATCCTGCACATGTACCCCCAAAGTTAAACTAAAAGTTGGAAAAAAATACAGTCATTTATCTGAATTTTGTGTATTTTTGCAGCTGTGTGTTTGTGGTATTTATCATCTTTTAAAAAACTTGAAATGTTTGGGTTTTTTTCTCATTTTAAATAAATATCCAGTTTCATGTCTAATTTTATAATTATAATTTGTATTCTTTTTCTTAAAAGCCCTCCACACCACCATTGAATTGTAACAGTTTAGACCCCACAAAGCCTCTGTCTACTCTTTCCCAGTTTACTTACAGCAAGGAGGTCCACAGCAGGGAGAAAAGGCAACAAAACTTACCCAGCTATAAAAAGAGCCAAGGTTCAGTCACAGGGCTAGTTTCAGATATATCAGATGCATAGTTGTATTGCATGGTGTCCACTGGTTTTAGTTCTAGTTTATTTTGATTTTTTAAATAGATGTCACACAAATTAGGAGAGAATCTTGCCTTTTAACAGGGATTAATTTGTGTAATTTTTTCCATAGATAAAATCAACAGTCTTTAGATTGTTATTATTTATTTGGCCCTCTTCTGACTGTTTAATTTCCCACATCATTCTTCCTATCCCATCTCTTCCTTCGTAGCTTTACAAGGTGAATTAAAATGTCTGCTTTGCCTTTAGGCTTCTGGAAGCCAGTAGTATTAAATATAAATAACATTTACATTTATAATATCAAATGAATATTTAAACAGCTGCAATAGTATTTAAAATGCCTAATAACATAACATTACCTGACTTCAAATTATACTACAAGGCTATAGTAACCAAAACAGCATGGTACTGGTATAAAACCAGACATAGATCAACAGAACAGAATAGAGAACCCAGAAATAAAGCTACATATTTATAGCTGACTGATCTTTGACCAAATAAACAAGAACATACACTGGGGAAAAGGACACTCTTTTTAATAAATGGTGGTGGGAAAATTGGATTGCCATATGCAGAAGAATGAGACTGGACTCTCTTACCATATATGAAAATCAACTCAAGGTGAATTAAAGACCTGGAACTATAAAAATGCAGAAGAAACCCTAGAAAAAAACTCTTCTGAATATTAAACTAGACAAAGAATTCACGACTGAGACCTCAAAAGCACAGGCAACAGAAACAAAAATAGACAAATGGGACTTAATTCAACTAAAAAGCTTCTGCACAGTAAAAGAAATAAAGTGAACAGACAACCTGCAGAATGGGAGAAAATATTGGCAAACTATATATCCAACAAAGGACTAATATTTAGAATCTACAAGGAACACAACTCAAAAACAATAGCAAATAATAATAATAATCCCATTTAAAAATGGGCAAAGGGTATGAATAGACATTTTTCAAAAGAAGACATACAAATAGCCAATAGGCATATGAAATATGCTACACATCACTGATAATCAGGGAAATGCAAATTAAAGCCACAATAAGATATCATCTTACACGAATCAGAATGGCTATTATTGAAAAGACAAAAAAAAATACAGGTATTGGAAGAATGTGGAGAACAGGAAACACTTATACACTGTTGGTGAAAATGTAAATTAGTACAACCTCTATGAAAAACAGTATGGAGATTTCTCAAAGAACTAAAATTAGAACTACTGTTTGATCCAGCAGTCCCACTACTATCTGCCCAAAGGAAAGGAAATTATTATATCAAAAACATACCTGTACCTGTGTGTTTATTGCAGCACTATTCACAATACCAAGTGTATGGAATCAACCTAAATGTCCTTTCATGGATGATTGGAATGACTGGAGAAAGAAAATGTATGTGTATGTGTGTGTGTATACACACACAATGGAATACTATTGAGCCATAAAAAAGAGTGAAATTATATCTTTTACAGCAACATGAATGGAACTGGAGGCCATTATCTCAAGTGAAACAACTCAGACAGAAAGACAAATACTGCATGTTCTTACTTATAGGTGGGAGCTAAATAATGTGTACACATGGACATAGAGTGTGGAATGAAAGATAATGGAGACTCAAAAGGGGGAGGGCGTGAGAGGAGGTGGATGGTGAGAAGTTACTTAATGGGTATGTCACCAGAAAAAGGGGTATGATCCGGATCTCAAGAGAGAGTTCTTGGATCTCATGAAGGAAGGAATTCAAGGTGTCTCAGAGTGCAATGAGGAAAGATAGTTCACTGAAAGGTACTCAGATACAGAGTAGGGCATCCTCAGAAAGCAAGAGGAGGAATGCCTGGTCTTTGTTTTAAGTTTTTCTTATATCTACGTAAAAGCTAAGCTACTTCTGCGTATAGGTGGGCTGACAGCATGCCAAAATTTATTATTTTGCTAACTTAAAAAAAATTAATGCCATTTTAATGAGTACATCAAATCATGACTGTAGTCATTTTAAAAACATGCATTATTATGCAGTATCAGGGCATCTGTATACTTTTTTTGTTGTCATAGGAGTTTGTCCTTGCAGGTATTTTTAAGCCGCTTCTTAAGCCATAAACATCTTATGACCATGGGTTGTGACTGGCAAGGAATGTGCCTTGTTTGTTTTAAGACAAAGTTGATTTTAAAATAGTGTCACCCTGACTCTCCTATGCTCCTGTTTCTCTAACAGGTACAATGTGTGTTATTCAGATGATAGATACCTTAAAAACCCTGACTTTGCCACTGCATAGTCTCTGCATATAACAAAATTACACTTGTACCCCATTCACTTATGCAAAGAAAAAAAATGCCCAATAAGTAAAATAAATGATGCCAATGCATTCCTGAGTAAGCTTTATATCAGAGCCAAATTTCTTAAATTGGGAATCACTTTTAGCTGATTAAGGCAAAAGCATGGTACAAATTGCTACATTTGTTGCACTGAAAGATGTTTTGCAGACTAAACCATACTGTGCTCTCAACAGGTCATAGGCTTGCTATTTACTCTGCCTTCAGAAACCTGCTTTGACCCTGTCATTCACTTAACAATTGTTTATTATTTATTTCAGGCACTGTCCTAGGCACAAGGGATGTAGAAATTAACAAGTGAGACAAGGTCCAAATCTCCTACAAGCACATATTCCAGTAGGCAGAACAGACAAGAAATACAAATAACCCTATGTTTTGTCACGTGATGGCAAATGCTGTGAAGAAAAATAAAGACATGGTATGTGCAGGATCTGGAAAAAATTCTTTAAAAAAAAAGAAAAGAGGCTGGGCACTGTGGGTCAAACCTGTAATTCCAGCACTTTGGGTGACAGAGCAAGACTTCATCTAAAAAAAAAAAAAAAAAAAAAGGAAAAGAAAAAAGAAAAAGAAAGATACGAAGTTGTGGGGAGGGATGTGGTAGAGGAAGGCTGACTACTCCAAGAAAAGCTCTCTGTCATGTGGAGGTGACATTTGACCTGTTTGGTGTCGATGCACTATTAGTGGTTGTTATAAATTTAAATCATAAAAATATTTTGACCAAACAAGATGCTGAGTATATATTGTTTCCAGAGGTAGGACAGGTAGGTATGAGAGCCAAGGCTTGGCATGAATTCAAACCCTAGCTCTGCTGCTAATTTCTGCACAGTCCTGGTTGTCACTTGTCTTCTGAACCTTGGTATTCTCCTCTTTTGAGCTTGCTGTGAGTGATAAATAAGATTTTTTAAACATCTGCTTTTTAAAAAAAGTTTAATTTTAAATTTTGGGATACTTGCTCAGGATGTGCAGTTTTGCTACATTAGTAAACATGTGCCATGGTGGTTTGCTGCACCTATCAACCTACCACCTAGGTATTAAGCCCTGCATCGTTAGCTGTTTATCCTGATACTCTCCCTCCCCCATAGCCCCTACAGCCAGAATGGTGATTATTAAAAAGTCAAGAAACAACAGATGCTGGCGAGGCTGTGGATAAATAAGAATGCTTTCACACTGTTGGTGGGAATGTAAATGAGTTCAACCATTGTGGAAGACAGTCTGGCAATACCTCAGAGATCTAGAACCAGAATTGCCATTTGACCCAGCAATCCCATTACTGGGTATATCCCCAAAGGGATATAAATCATTCTACTATAAAGACACATGGACGTGTGTGCTCATTGCAGCACTATTCACAATAGCAAAGACTTGGAACCAACCGAAATGCCCATCAGCGATAGACTGGATAAAGAAAATGTGGAACATCTGCTTTTTAAACAAGTGCCTGACATATAACAACTGCTTAATAAATCTTTCCTTAAACCCTCCCTTTGCTATCTCAAATGGTCCTCTCTGGATAGAAACAAAGCTGCCATTGAAGGGGGAAGGATTCCAAGCTAACAGCTGAGAGTTTCTGGAAGGAAATGACTTTTCCTTGCGGGTTAGTGCAGCAGGCTTCCCTCAAAAGTGAGGAATTCCCTAGAAAATTGCTAATTATTACAAGGCAGCCAGCAGGCACTGAGCAGGCAGAATAAATCAGCCACCACTGAATTTGAAGAGTAAGTGTTCAGCTGACCAGGTTTCATTACTCCTCACAACTCCGTAGCAGGCTTGGGAATGAGGCCTGAGTCTGCCAATAGATCAGGAAAGTCAGTGCTCACACCGTGCTGGAATACTGGCGGTATTCCGTTTATTTCTGTTGTTATTGTTGTTATTTGTAGTGATACCACTTTTTGACTCTGAATGGTTTCTCATTCACTCGTACGTTTCTCACAGAACCAAGAATTTGTAGAAACATCATCATACCTTTGAACAGAATTATGAAATGAGCAAGGTAACCATGGCTGGGATTTCATTTCAGCTCTCTTAATCCCCAGCGTTTAGAATGGTGCCTGAAACCTAGTAGGAGCTCAAAAATATTTGCTGACAAATCAGCTGTCCTATCTCCCAGTTATAAGTTTTTTCCACTGTATTGTATATCCAGGCTTAATGAAATTGCTAAACCAGATAGGAACTTGGAAGTTTTTTTTTTCCTGCTCTTCAAGTAGAGGAACGTCTTGAACTTCCAACATGGCCAGTGAACCAATTTTAGAGGCCTCAGGTTGTGAGTTAACTGAATGCAATCATGGCCCCTCAGTGAATATGCATGAAATGAAATTGCATAGAATCAGATTGAATTAAATGGAAACACTAAATGCAGCCTTAAATGAACATATTAAATCTGGTTTAAATTTTATATTTCCAGATTTCAACTTTTATTGACTAACAAGTAGAGTGACAAAAAACAATAATTCTTACACTTCTAAAACTAATTTTCTTAGGCCAGGTGCTGTGGCTCATGTAATCCCAGCACTTTGGGAGGCCAAGGTGGGTGGATCACCTGAGGTCAGGAGTTGGAGACCAGCCTGACCAACAAGGAGAAACCCCGTCTCTACTAAAAATACAAAAATTAGCTGGGTATGGTGGCTGTTCCTGTAGTACCAGCTACTCAGGAGTCTAAGGCAGGAGAATCGCTTGAACCTGGGAGGCAGAGGATGCGGTGAGCTGAGATAGCACCATTGCACTCCAGCCTGGGCAATGAGAGCTTAACTCTGTCTCAAAAAGAATAATAATAATAATAATAACAACAATTTTCTTTTTGCAATCCTAAAGTGCTTATAAACATTAAGCCCCACCAAGTGTCATTTGCTAAACTTTCTGGGAAGACACGACAACAGACAACCAGGCAAGCACATCTCCTGATGTCATGCTGGAATCAGTGGGAAAGCAAGCCAGACTCTTAGGCCCCTCTGTCCACATCAGTGGCACATAGGAAAAGGTAAAAGGAGGTCACTTAGGCCATTTTCCTAGCAACATATTCAGGGTATTTTCCTGTATTTTGTTTTCTAGCATTTTGCCAAATCTGGCCTTAAATAAAGTATTTCCTTCCATTTTCCTTCTTTCTAACTTGGGTAATTACGCCAGCATCTAAAAGGAAAAGTTTGCCTGTCATTCAAAGTACAACTTCCAGATCTCATTTCATTATTTCGAGTTATACTCTTCCTATTACTATCTTTTTATTCCTTTTTCATGTTGATACTAGTAATAATTAAGATTATTGGGAATAAGGCCATCGTATATGAAAAATTCCTTCTCTCAAATGATTTAAAATGTCCTTCCAAAAATCCTTTCTCTTTTTAACTAAAAGGCAGATTTGTTTATCAAAACATAGATGTGATGTTTGAAAAAGTAATCTGTTCTGCCAAATATTTATAAAATTTCAAAAAAAGTAAAAATTTTTTGAAAGGCATACATTAACCTACATGAAAATTTACACAAATTGACAATTTTAAAATGTAATGTTATTATTATAAGAAAATTTAATTCACAGGTGAAATATGTGAGATACATTGTTTCTTATATGTATGATTTATGAATGCATGTTTAAAATGCAATAATCACCCAAATTTAGAAAATCAATATGAAAAACAATAAAATCTAGACCAGGTGTGTTATAGTTTTGGAGAAATACAATGTTTTAACAAGAGTATCTAATTTTTTTTAATATGTAAAATTCAACAGAACCATTGCACAAAAAATATAAATAAGATTTTGTCCCTTACTCCAATATTTTTCATTAACTACGTACTTTTTTGGTTTTTTTTAATGAAAGGAGGGGAGGAGCAGATTAGGTCACTGCAACTTCTTTTCCTATGAAGTACATGTTTTTATTTAAAGTTAAACATGACAGAGACTGGAGGAAAATGTTCAGTCCAAAAACACAATCAGATAATGATCATTGAAACTGATTTTACTTTATTTTTTCCAAATTCATCTTATCCTGCCTTAATAATAAATGAACTCCAGATGTTGGAATGAGGCAAGGTACTTTGCTTTAGATGTAATAAAGCAGAGGCATGCTTTCTACTAAGAACAGTGTTCATTTGAAAAACAAACTAGGTTTTTGAGAAAATTGTTTTGACCAAGGAACTCCTGGCGTATAAATTATTAAGGATTACCAGTAGCTTTCAGGAGACAAATAAATAAATAATGGAGACTACCCAGGTACAATGGCAACCCAAAACCATAAAATAACACTGTTTCAGAGTTTCAAGTAATTTTAATTTAAATACTAGTAGGATTTATAGCATGCTAAATGTGCTTTTGCCACAGAATTAATGGAATGACAAATATACACACATAACATTCAAGATACAGATGAGTTCAGGATAATGTCTGACTAATGATGTTCGTCATTAAAGATTAGTAGAACAAATCATTATTAAAAATTATAAGATGTTTCCAGTTTGATTATTCATCAAAAAAGAATTCTAAGATTTTGAAGTGGAAGTATACAGACAACCCCTGTATTGTATTGGCAGACAGGTACACAAATATTACTTTAGAACAAGGACAACTAATCTCAGCAACTGTGAGCTAATAAATAATTTCTTTTCCTTGGTTTTTGAGCCTATTTGTGACATACAATTATACTAATTGCCTCTACTTCATTTTTGCCTATGAATAAAAGAGTAGAAAAGGGTAACAATTTGAAGGCTATCTGCTTCTGAAAGAAACTAAATAGAAAAAATTCTTATTGTCAAGCACAAAATTATCAAAGATATCAAATATAAATTATAAATTACATTTTTTCAGAAGAAGGTCAAACAACATGTAATATGTTTAATGTAAAAAAGATACATGTGAAAAGATGAATAAGTAACCACTTTTAATAAATATACAGAGTTTTTAAATCAGTGGGCATGACTGATTTGTACTGAAGCATTCATTCACTATGTCCTATTCTCTTTGTAACAAATAATTACACTTTTGCAATAAGGTGGTAAAGGTTAGAGGGGCAGTCTAAGACTGAAAAATAAAAAGAAAGAAAGAAACTAATAGGAACCACAAGGAATTATCTCTATAATCGTAAAACTAAACCCTTTGGCATTATTTTTTAACCACAGCATTTGGCTCCCCCAAAACACAATAGTACAGACAGATACAGTAAGATCTTTCATTGTATCTAGTCATTTGAAAGAAAACAATTAAGTTCAATATATATTTTTAGATAAATCTAAGAAAATTTAAATATGAAGTCAATATATTAAATACTGTAGATACAAATTCTTGGTTCTTTTAAAGTGTTTAAAGTCTAGAGCAAACGTTTGAAAACTATGGCCCAGGGGTCATATGGTCTCCATGGAAACTATTCTGTGGTCTTAGGGCAAAAGTTGCCATAAGTAATATGTGAATGAACGGGTGTGAATGTATTGCAATAAAACGTTATTTCAAAAAGAGGTAACAGCTATATTTGGCCCCTAGCTTGCAGTTTGCTAACCCTTCGGTTAGACTTAAAAAAAAAAAAAAAAAAAAAAGGAGAACTAAAGAAATGAATAACTTTAAAAAGTTCTTTGAAATTCTGTTTCTGGATATTAGGGTGTATTAGTCCATTCTCACACAGCTATAAAGAACTAGCTGAGACTGAGTGATTTATGAAGATAAAAGGTTTAATTGGCTTCAGGAAATCTACAGTCATAGCTGAAGGTGAAGGGGGAGCAAGCACATCTTCACATGGTGGCAGGGGAGAGACAAAGAGTGAAGGGGGAAGTGCTGCACAGTTTCAAACAACCAGATCTTGTGGGAACTCTATCATGAGAACAGCAAGAGGGAGGTCCACTCCCATGATTCGATCACCTCTCACCTTGCAATTCAACATGAGATTTGTGTGGGGCCACAGAACCAAACAATATCAAAGGGGATATGTTTCAGCAGAAATAAAAGCTCCCACAAAGGAGTACTAGTAAAGCTAAGAAGTGCTCAATCAACTAGGGCCAGGCGGTGCCAAGATTCCAAAGAAGGGTAAGAGACTGAGAATATGGGCTTTGCTTAGAGATAGAACTGTACTGGGAGCAAAGAAATCAGCAAAGCCTTGGCGATTCTCGTGGTATTGGAGCGTTTGTTCTCAACCAAGGGTAATTTTTCCTCCACAGCACATCTGACAATGTTTAGAGACATTTTTGATGGCCAGTATAGTGTGGGGGTCGGGGAGTGGGAGGGCATTCCTACTTGGATTTAATGAGTAGAGGACAGGGACGCAGCTAAACATCCTACAATGCACACAATGGCCTCACACCGCAAATAATGAATTATTTGGTCCAAAATGTCAATAATACTGCAATTGGAAAACTATGGGCTAGAAAGACAAAACTGGAGACAGAAACATGCACACGCATCAAAGGGTTTATAATTCTTACTCCTGACTTTGGCTCAGATGTTTCTCGAATCATTTTGTTAGATTCTTACAGTCTCTGGTGTGAAATGTTTCTGTCCCTATTAAATTCTACACACGGGCCGGGCGTGGTGGCTCAAGCCTGTAATCCCAGCACTTTGGGAGGCCGAGACGGGCGGATCACGAGGTCAGGAGATCGAGACCATCCTGGCTAACACGGTGAAACCCCGTCTCTACTAAAAAATACAAAAAACTAGCCGGGCGAGGTGGCGGGCCCTGTAGTCCCAGCTACTTGGGAGGCTGAGGCAGGAGAATGGCGTAAACCCGGGAGGCGGAGCTTGCAGTGAGCTGAGATTCGGCCACTGCACTCCAGCCCGGGTGACAGAGCGAGACTCTGTCTCAAAAAAAAAAAAAAAAAAAAAAAGTTCTACACGTGAAGTGTTGTGAATCAGCTTCATTCTCCTGGGTTCCAATCCCACACCAGCCACATTCATTCTCAGCAGAACACTTTATCATTTACCTTATGATTTGGTTACAATTATCCTAGAAACCCTCTTTCTACTTTCTTATTTTCCTCGTAACTTCACCCATTATTTTCCTTAATTATAAAAGAGCATCTCCTCTTTATTAAGGAAATGCTTTATCAGTTCTCTTTCCCCTATTCAAATTAAAAAAAAACCTTTTTTTTAACCCTGCTTTTTCAGGTTATTCTTTCCTCTCCCTCCTTCCTCCTGTTTCCAAAGTTTTGAAAGAATAGTCAATAAGTACTCCATCTACTTGATTATACCCTAGCATCTGTTTCAGTGACTGTGTAAACACTCTCAGCCAAATCTCAACCATAAAACAAAGATCTTTCTTCTGTCCTAACACTTGACACTTTAAAACTTCCTGTGTCCTTCTCTGATACTTACCAACCTGATTCTGTCATCTTTTGTTGTCCCTTCACCATGCCACCCACCAGATATGCTCCACAAGGTTTTAATGTTTCTTGTTTCAATTATTAAACGTTGTCTGTTTCAAACCCACTCCTCCATATTCGGTTTTATGGTGCTTCAGCGCAAAATCTCAAATCACCTTTCTGCTTTGCCGGCTGCTCTATGTCATGTCTGTCAATAGAGGGCGCTAGACAGAGAGACTGCATTGCCAGAAAAGAGAGAGGGGTCTTGCTCCTACCTGCTTCCAGTTCCTACTGCAGTTAGTTCCACTGGCAGCTGCTGATTCCAGTGCGTAGCTATTCCAACACTTGCAGAACCAGTCTCCTCTAGCCTCCTCCAAGACTCCAGCAATAGCTGAGCGGCATCCTCCTCCTAAGACATCTGACCTGGCCCCACAAATTCCCATCTTCAAATTTCCAAGTTTTACTAATTCAGACATATTCTTTTTGTTCCCTCAGACCTCTGGGGACAAGGTTAGGGGGAGCTGCTTCTTTGAGTTTCTGCCTTTATGATGCCTTGATGTTCCTATTTGCTTTTCAATTATTTACTAATAGAGCCAGTAATAAATAGAAATATATATATTCTAGCTATCAATATCTTACTTATTCAACAGGATATTATTGTAACTTGGCCTGCAAAAAACACATTTCATCTATAAAGACACACATAGACTGAAAATGAAGGGATGAAAAAAGATATTCCAAGCTAATGAAAGTCAAAAAAAAAAAAAAAAAAAAAAAGCAGGATTAGCTATATTTATATCAGACAAAACAGATTTCAAGACAAATACTATAAGAAGAGACAAAGAAGATCACTATATAATGATAAAGTGGTAAATTCAGCAGGAGGCTGAAACAATTGTAAATAAATAAACACCCAACACTGGAGAATGCACCCAGATATATAAAGCAAATATTTTTAGAGATAACGAGAGAGATAGATCAAAATACAATAATAGCTGGAGACTTCAACACCCCATTTTCAGCATTGGACAGATCTTTCAGACAGAAAATCAACAAAGAAACACCAGACTTAATCTGAACTATAGGCTAAATGGACCTAATAGATATTTACAGAACATTTCATCCAATGGCTGCAGAATACACATTCTTTTCCTCAGCACATGGATCATTCTCAAGGATAGATCATATGTTAAGTTATAAAAAAAGTCTTAAAAAAATTTAAAATAATATCAAGCATCTTCTCTGACCACAATGGAATAAAATCAATAATAAGAGGAATTTTGGAAACTGTACAAACACATGGAAATTACACAATATGCTCCTGAAAAATTGGTGGGTCAATAAAGAAATTAAGAAGGAAATTAAAAAATTTCTGGAAACAAATAATAATGGAAGTACAACATTCCAAAATCTATGGAATATAGCAAAAGCAGTACTAAGCGGAAAGTTTATAACTGCCTACATCAAAAAAGAAGAAAAACTTCAAATAAACAAGCTAGTGATGCATCTTAAATAACTGGAAAAACAAGAGCAAACCAAACCCAAAATTAGTAGAAGAAAAGAAATAATAAAGATCAGAGCATAAATAAAATTGAAATGAAGAAAATAATACAAAAGATCAATGAAGCAAAGATGGGCACGGTGGCTCAGGCCTGTAATCCCAGCACTTTGGGAGGCTGAGGCGGGTGGACTACCTGAGGTCAGAAGTTTGAGACCAGCCTGGTCAAAATGGCAAAACCCCTTCTCTACTAAAAACGCAAATATTAACCGGGTATAGTGGCTTGCGCCTGTAGTCCCAGCTACTGGAAAGACTGAGGCAGGAGAATTGCTTGAACCTGGGAGGTGGAGGTTGCAGTGAGCCAAGATCACGCCACTGCACTCCAGCCTGGGTGACGGAGCAAGGCGCCATCAAAAAAAAAAAAAAAAAAAATCAATGAAACAAAAATTTGATTTTTTGAGAAGTTAAGCAAAATTAACAAACGTTAGCCAGATTACCAAAAAAGACAGAAGACCCAAATAAATAAAATCAAAGATGAAAAAGGAGACATTATCAAATGATACTGCAGAAATTCAAAGGATTATTAGTGACTACTGTAAGCAACTATATGACAATAAATTGGAAAATCTAGAAAAAATGGATAATTTCCTAGACACATACAACGTACCAAGATTGAACCAGGAAGAAATCCAAACCCTGAACAGACCAATAACAAATAATGAGATTGAAGCCATAATAAAAAGTCCTCCAGGAAACAAAAGGCTGGGGCCTGAAGGCTTCACTGCTGAAGTCTACCAAACATTTAAAGGAAAAATACAAATCCTACTCAAACTATTCCAAAAAATAGAGGAGAAGGGATCTTCCACAATCAATCTATGAGGCCAGTATTGCCCTGATATCAAACCAGACAAATACACATTTAAAAAAAAAGAAAGAGAAAAAGAAAAAGGCCAGGTGCAGTGGCTCACACCTATAATCCCAGCATTTTGGGAGGCTGAGTTGGGTGGGTCACAGGTCAGGAGTTCCAGACCAGCCGTGCCAAGATAGTGAAACCCTGTCTCTATGAAAAATACAAGAATTAGCCAGGTGTGGTGGCGGGCGCCTGTAATCCCAGCTACTCAGGAGGTTGAGACAGGGGAATCACTTGAACCCAGGATGCAGAGTTTGCAGTAAGCTGAGATCACACCACTGCACTCTAGCCTGGGTGACAGAGCAAGATTCCATCTCAAAAAAGCAAAAGAAAAACAAAAGAAAGAAAGAAAAGAAACCTACAAGCCAGTATCACTGATGAATACTGGTGCAAAAATTCCCAACAAAATACTAGCAAACTGAATTCAAACACACATTAAAAAGATCATTCATCATGACCAAATGGGATTAATCCCAAGGATGCAAGGAGTGGTTCAACATATGCAAATCAATCAATGCGGTACATCATATCAACAGAATGAAGGATAAAAATCATACGATCATTTCAATTGATGCTGAAAAGCATTTGATAGAATTCAACAACTCTTCATGATAAAAACTCTCAAAAAACTGGGGTAGGAAGTACATACCTCAACATAATAAAAGCTATTAAGAAGTGAAGCTGGCTGGGCTTCTGGGTCAGGTGGGGACTTGAACTTTTCTGTCTAGCTAAAGGATTATAAATGCACCAATCAGCAATCTGTGTCTAGCTAAAGGTTTGTAAACACACCAATCAACACTGTGTAAAAACGCACCAATCAGTGCTCTGTGTCTAGCTAATCGGGTGGGGACCTGGAGAAGTTTTCTGTCTAGCTAAAGGATTGTAAATGCACCAATCAGCACTCTTTGTGTCTAGTTAAAGTTTTGTAAATGCACCAATCAGCACTCTGTAAAAATGGACTAATCAGCTCTCTGTAAAATGGACCAATCAGCTCTCTGTAAAATGGACCAATCAGCAGGATGTGGGTGGGGCCAAATAAGGGAAAAAAAACTGGTCACCCAAGCCAGCAGTGGCAACCTGCTTGGGTCCCTTTCCACGCTGTGGAAGCTTTGTTCTTTCGCTCTTCACAATAAATCTTGCTGCTCCTCACTCTTTGTGTCCACACTGCCTTTATGCCTTCACTCGCCATGAAGGTCTGCAGCTTCACTCCTGAAGCCAGCAAGACCATGAAACCACTGGGAGGAATGAACAACTCCGGACACACTGCCTTTAAGAGCTGTAACACTCATTGCAAAGGTCTGCTGCTGCTTCACTCCTGAAGTTAGTGAGACCATGAACCCATCAGAAGGAAGAAACTCCAGACACATCTGAACATTGGACACATTTTGGCGACCCAGATGGGACACATTTTGGTGACCACAAAGGGACTATCACCTATCGCCAAGTGGTGAGTACCATCGGACCCCTTTTGCTTGCTATTGTGTCCAATTTTTCCATAGAATTCAGGGGCTAAATACGGGGCACCTGTCGGCCAGTTAAAAGTGACTAGGACAGCCACTGGACTAAAAACATGGGGTCAGGCTTTCTGGGAATGGGCTCTCTAATAACCCCCGACTCTTCAGAGTTGGGAGCATTGGTTTGCCTGGAACCAGCTTCCACTTTTCCTGTACTTCTGGGCTGAGCTGAGGGTTGACACAGAGGAAAGCCATTCGGCTCCAGGGTCCCGACAATAAGTTGTTTGACCCTGTGGCCATGAGTGGAATTCTCAAAGTCATGTTGCCCAAGTAGGACTCGTCCATCTATCCTATCTGTCCTGATCCTTGCCTCCTGGGTCCTAATGCCTGTCAGACAAACTTCCTCTTACCTCTCTTCTCTGAGGCTAGTCCCGCTTCTAAAAACCACTCCCTGTCTCTGGTGTTTTTCTAGTTTCTCCTGTAAGAATGATTTCTAGTATAAACTCCAGGACTCTATTCCCTTCTTTAGGCACCCAGGCTTGCCAATCAGAAGACATAATTTTTGCCCAAAGCCCTGTTGTAACAGGGACTATCTATAATTTTAGGATCCCTCCTCAGACTAGCAGGCCTAACAAAAGCTATTCCTGAAGCTAGCATATGGGGAGCCTCAGAAACAACATCCTTCCTATTCATATGATGACAAGTGAGGACAAAAGGCATCACTCTTTCAACCCTGGAGATCCCTTCCCTCCCTCAGGGTATGGCCCTCCACTTCATTTTTGGGGCATAACATCTTTATAGGACAGGGGTAAAGTCCCAATACTAACAGGAGAACGCTTAGGACTCTAACAGGTTTTCAAGAATGTGCTGGTAAGGGCTACTAAATCCGATTTTTCTCGGTCCTCTTTGTGGTCTAGGAGGACAGGCAAGGGTGCAGGTTTTCGAGAATGCGTTGGTGAGGGCCTCTAAATCCGACCTTCCTTGGTCCTCCTTGTGGTCTAGGAGGAAAACTAGTGTTTCTGCTGCTGCGTCGGTGAGCACAACTATTCCAATCAGCAGGTTCAGGGACTGTTGCGGGTTTTTGGGCAAAAGGTGTTTCTGCTGCTGCATCGGTGAGTGCAACTATTCTGATCAGCAGGGACCAGGGACCATTGCAGGTTCTTGGGCAGGGGGAGAAACAAACAAACGAAAACCACAGGCAATTTTGTCTTTCAGATGGGAAACACTCAAAACCACAGGCAATTTTGTCTTTCAGATGGGAAACACTCAGGCATCAACAGGCTCACCCTTGAAATGCATCCTAAGCCATTGGGACCAATTTGATCTGCAAACCCTGAAAAAGAGGCAGCTCATTTTTTCCCACACTACAGCCTGGCCCCAGTATGCTCTCTCTAATGGGGAAAAATGGCCACCTGAGGGAAGTATAAATTACAATACTATCCTGCAACTTAACCTTTTCCGTAAGAGGGAAGGTTATGTCCCCTTGAAGCTGTAGGGGGAGGGGTATTTGGCCCAACCCAGGTGCATGTCCCCTTCTCCCTCTCTGATTTAAAGCAGATCAACGCAGACCTGGGGAAGTTTTCAGATGATCCTGATAGGTACATAGATGTCCTACAGGGTCTAGGGCAGACCTTCAATCTCACTTGGAGAGATGTCATGCTATTGTTAGATCAAACCCTGGCCTTTAATGAAAAGAATGCAGCTTTAGCTGCAGCCCAAGAGTTGGGAATTACCTGGTATCTTAGTCAAGTAAATTATAGAATGACAGCTGAAGAAAGGGACAAATTCCCTACTGTTTAGCAAGTTGTCCTCAGTATGGATCCCCACTGGGACCTCGACTCAGATCATGGGGACTGGAGTAGTAAACATCTGTTGACCTGTGTTTTAGAAGGACTAAGGAGAATTAGGAAAAACCCCATGAATTATTAAATGATGTCCACCATAACTCAGGGAAAGGAAGAAAATCCTTCTGCCTTCCTCAAGTGGCTATGGGAGGCCTTAAGAAAATATACTCCCCTGTCACCCAACTCACTAGAGGGTCAATTGATTCTAAAAGATATGTTTATTACCCAATCAGTCACAGGTATCAGGAGAAAGCTCCAAAAGCGAGCCCTGGGCCCTGAACAAAATCTGGAGGCATATTAAACCTGGCAACCTCGGTGCTCTATGATAGGGACCAAGAGGAACAGGCCCAAAAGGAAAAGCAAGATCTGAGAAAGGCCGCAGCCTTAGTCATGGCCCTCAGACAAACAAACCTTGGCGGTTCAGAGAGGACAGAAAATGGAGCAGGCCAATCAACCGGTAGGGCTTGTTATCAGTGTGGGTTTTCAAGGACACTTTAAAAAAGATTGTCCAACGAGAAACAGGCCGCCCCTTCGTCCATGTCCACTATGCCAAGGCAATTACTGGAAGGCACACTGCCTCAGAGGATAAAGGTTCTCTGGGCCATAAGCCCCCAACCAGATGATCCAACAACAGGACTGAGGGTGCCCAGGGCAAGCGCCAGCTCATGTCGTCACCCTCACTGAGCCCTAGGTATATTTAACCATTGAGGGCCAGGAAATTGACTTCCTCCTGGACACTGGCGTGGCCTTCTCAGTGATAATCTCCTGTCCTGGACGACTGTCCTCAAGGTCCATTACTATCCGAGGAATCCTGGGACAGCCTGTAACCAGGTATTTCTCCCACTTCTTCAGTTGTAATTGGGAGACTTTGCTCTTTTCACATGCCTTTCTTGTTATGCCTGAAAGTTCCACACCCTTATTAGGGAAGGACATATGAGCCAAAGCTGGAGCTATTATCTACATGAATATGGGGAACAAGTTACCCATTTGTTGTCCCCTACTTGAGGAGGGAATCAACCCTGAAGTTTGGGCATTGGAAGGACAATTTGGAAGGGCAAAAAATGCCCACCCAGTCCAAATCAGGCTAAAACATCCCACCACTTTTCCTTATCAAAGGCAATATCCCTTAAGGCCTGAAGTTCATAAAGGATTACAGGATATTGTTAAACATTTAAAAGCTCAAGGCTTAGTAAGGAAATGCAGCAATCCCTGCAACACCCCAATTCTAGGAGTGCAAAAACCGAATGGTCAGTGGAGACTAGTGCAAGATCTTAGACTCATCAATGAGGCAGTAATTCCTCTATATCCAGTTGTACCCAACCCCTATAACCTGCTCTCTCAAATACAGGAGGAAGCAGAATGGTTCACTATTCTGGACCTCAAAGATGCCTTCTTCTGTATTCCTGTGCACTCTGACTCCCAGTTTTTCTTTGCCTTTAAGGATCCCACAGACCACATGTCCCAACTTACATGGATTCTCTTGCCCCGAGGGTTTAGGGATAGCCCTCATCTGTTTGGTCAGGCACTGGCCCAAGATCTAGGCCACTTCTCAAGTCCAGGCACTCTGGTCCTTCGGTATGTGGATGATTTACTTTTGGCTACCAGTTTGGAAGCCTCATGCCAGCAGGCTACTCTAGATCTCTTGAACTTTCTAGCTAATCAAGGGTACAAGATGTCTAGATCAAAGGCCCGGCTTTGCCTACAGCAGGTCAAATATCTAGGCCTAATCTTAGCTAGAGAAACCAGGGCCCTCAGCAAGAAATGAATACAGCCTATACTGGCTTATCCTCACCCTAAGACATTAAAAGAGCTGCAGGGGTTCCTTGGAATCACCAGCTTTTGCCGACTATGGATCCCTGGATACAGCGAGATAGCCAGGCCACCTCTATACTCTAATCAGGAGACACAGAGGGCAAATACTCATCTGGTAGAATGGGAACCAGGGGCAGAAACAGCCTTCAAAACCTTAAAGCAGGCCCTAGTACAAGCTCCAGCTTTAAGCCTTCCCACAGGATGAAACTTCTCTTTATATGTCACAGAGAGAGCAGGGATAGCTCTTGGAGTCCTTACTCAGACTCATGGGACAACCCCACAACCAGTGGCATACTGTAGTAGCAAAAGACTGGCCTCACTGTTTACAGGTAGTTGTGGCAGTGACTGTCTTAGTGTCAGAGGCTATCAAAGTAATACAAGGGAAGGATCTCACTGTCTGGACTACTCATGATGTAAATGGTGTGCTAGGTGCCAAAGGAAGTTTATGGCTATCAGACAACCACCTACTTAGATACCAGGTGCTACTCCTTGAGGGACTGGTGCTTCAAATACATACGTGCGTGGCCCTCAATCCTGTCACTTTTCTCCCAGAGGATGGGGAACCAATCGAGCATGACTGCCAACAAATTACAGTCCAGACTTATGCTACCCGAGATGATCTCTTAGAAGTCCCCTTAGCTAATCCTGACCTTAGCCTATATTCCATCGGTATATAGATGGAACTTCATTTGTGGTGTTATGCCCAGACCCTCTGTTCCCCAAAGAAGACCACCAGAGTCCAGAGTCAAAGCCAAGCGGCAAGGATCTTTATGACAAGTTCGAACCTGGTCCCTCCATTACACAGCATACAAGAGGGGCCCCGAACAATGCGAGTGCTTGCTTTTTTATAGCCCGAAAGTTACAGGGGAACAAAGGAATTCTTTCGGTTCCCGCGCTTTCAGTAAAACCTTGAACGGCTGTCTCCTTATCGGAGACCTTCCAGGTGGTGTTTGTACTGGGCTCAGGAAGTTTGAGAGATATGTGGTGGGATGGGAGGATGGGATGTGTTTGTACTGGGCTTGTTTGTTTTGAGCCCGGGGCTGAGGAATGTGCCTGGCTCCTCTCATTCCCCCCTTCTTTTCAGGTATCTCTAGAGCCAATCTTGGGTCTTACAAGTCTGATTCTGTTTCAGCGTTTACAGGTTGGTATTGGGCTCTGAGGACCATGAGTTGTACAGTGTCAAACCTTTCTCTAACGAACCGCAAAATTCTGTTAACAACACAAGGTCCTACGGTAAGCAGAAATAGAAGACTCAGCAGGGGTCCAAGGAAGGGGGCTAACAGAGAAAACATAGATGAGTTCCACCATTGGTCTGCAGCTGAAGCAAACTGCCGTGTTCTTACTTCTGTGCTTAACTTGCGTAACTGTTGGACCCGGTCCTCCACAAGTCCTGATTCATTTATGTAGAAACAACAGTCTTCCTTTAGGAACATACACATACCCCCTTTTTCAGCAGTGAGTAGGTCTAAGGCCCTCCGGTTCTGCAAGGTTACCTGTGCTAGGGACGTGAGCTGCCGCTGGAGGGAGGCAAGGGACTCAGCTGACTCCTCCATAGCAACGGCAAATTGTTGGTACAGCTTGTTACTTTCTATGAGGGTGTGACCTAAGGCTCCCCCCGCCAGTCCGGCTGCCATGAAGGATGCGGTGAGGGAGATTCCTGCAATGAGGGGGAGAAATATGGCTCATGCAGGTCTCAGTCTAGGGACTGGGTGAATAACAGCACTAGTCCAGTTACCGGTATACCCTAGGAACTCGCCGGCAGTAAGTAGAGTCAACCGGGGAACTAATGTGACAGGAAGACACAGTAGGTTGGTAACAGAGGGGCTTGATAGGTTTTTAGATAATGTTCCATTACACCAGAAGAATATGCCTGACGGAGCCCTTAAGGTGATATTAGGGGGCGTTGCAGTGATGCTGCAGAGGCTGGAATTAGTTCCTGAGAAACAGTAGGGAAACTTTTCTTGGCTGGGGTTTAGGTATAGTGGCACGTTAGGGATAGGGGCATATGAGAGGTTGCGGTGGTTGTTAGCTTGGGCAGAGGTAGAGGATCCCCATGGCAGGGGGACAGCGGTTAGCGGCGGACGCCCTAGAGTGGCACACAGAAAGCAGCCAGACAGGCTGTGAAGTCCTGTAAGGTTAGCAAGTTCTAATCCTTCTTGCAATAATTTTAACCAGGAAAAAGGACGTAAATCTTGTGTCAGGCGGTTTTCTTGTCGCTGGATATTTCCATGGACCAGGGGCCGTACCTGCACTAGACCCCGCCACAGATAGAGGTGACTACTAGGCCATGTGGAGGCGGAGGAGTAGTATACAGCCCCGTGTTGAGGCGTGGTCCAGCGGGAGTTCCAGGGGTCTCTAACTATCCATGTATATGAAAGGTCTCCATCTCGTCTACGATGGAAGGGCCATCTGGGGTTTATCTGTTCTTTTCCACCCCACCATTGGTATTTATGGACGATACAATAGTTATAAGGGCAGCCAGCACTTTGGTGCCACCAATAGTGCTTACAATTGTATTGAGTCTGATCATACTCGAAGCATATCATTGGTGCCACTGGTTTGGCTATTGGGAAATCGGTAAAATTTAGTAAAATTGGGCTATTGCACCCTGAGGAGGGGCAATCTGCACTGGCCACTAATTTCCCGGGCTTATGAGGTTGCCCAGGGTGGGTTTGGTTTTCATAAAGCCAGAATCTCCAGACAAAGGGATTAGGAGCTGGCTTTATGTTTTCCCCAGCGGCCACTAGGGCGACTAACGTTAGAGTCAGACTACCTAAATGCATGTTTGCAGTGAGCTATGCTGTCGGCGCAGGGTGAGTTTTAAGGGGTTGTTCTTAGCTCTGTCCACAGTCCACGTGTCTGGTGCTTCAGCCGCCGCCGTGATTGGTCCCAGGAGGTCGGAGGTTGGGTCCACCGGCTTGACGTGGGTGTAGTGGATCCACGACGTGATGCCTTCTACCTTTAGGGCGGTGGGTGTGGTTAGGAGTACCTGGAGTGGTCCTTTCCACCTGGGTTCTAGGGTCTCTTGTCGGTGTCGCTTGACCAGGACCCAGTCTCCCGGCTGGTACGGATGGGGGACCGGTCTCATATAGTTCCTTCAGCTTGGGCCAGATTTCTTGATGAATTTTCTGCAAGGCTTGTAGGGAAAATAAGAGTTCAGAGACATTTTCTGTTTCAGACTTGAGCAGATCATCTTTTAGGCTGGGAACTAGGGGTGGGGGTCTACCATACATGATTTCATAAGGGGTAAGGCCCAGTCTGTAAGGGGTATTACGGGCCCGGAACAGAGCGTAGGGGAGAAGGACTACCCAATTAGCGCCAGTCTCCATAGTCAATTTAGTTAAGGTCTCTTTTAAGGTCCGATTCATCCTTTCTACCTGTCCTGAACTCTGGGGCCTGTAAGCGCAATGGAGTTTCCAATTTGCCCCAAGGATGGAAGCCAAATCCTGACTTACCTTAGCGACGAAAGCGGGCCCATTATCTGACCCTATCTGGACGGGGAAGCCATACCTGGGAAGGATATCTTCCAGAATTTTCTTTGCTACGACCTGAGCAGTTTCTCTTTTGGTTGGGAATGCTTCAGTCCACCCTGAAAAAGTATCTACAAAGACAAGTAAGTACCGGTACCCGTACTTTCCTGGCTTTATTTCAGTAAAATCTACTTCCCAGTAGATACCAGGCCTGGTTCCCCTGAGCCTTGTTCCTGTTGCAGCTTGAGATTGGGGGTATGCGTTGTTAAGCTGGCAGACTTTGCAACTTGTTACGATACTGCTGGCCGTCTCAGCTATATGTCTGATTTTGAGCTTGGAGCGTCTGATCAGGTCTATCATCCGCCGGGCCCCCAGGTGGGTGGTTTGGTGGATGTGTTCTAACACCTGTTGTCCTAATTTTTCTGGTAGGATGGTTTGGTCATTAGTATCAGTCCACCACCCATTCTGGATTTGTTTCAGGGGGAGTTTGTCAATCCACTGGAGATCTTGTTCTGAATATTCAGGGAAATATGGCAAGTCCCGGGGGCCCGGGTCAGGGAGCTGGAGTGCAAGGAGTTGGCTGGGAGCCTTCGCCATCTTTCTTGCAGTTTGATCCGCCAGAAAGTTGCCTTGAGCAGTTGGAGTAGTTAGTTTCTGATGCCCTGGGCAATGCACAATGGCTAACTTTTCTGGCCTCCATAGGGCTGTTAGCAGGGCTAGGATTTCTTGCTTGTTTTTTTATCTCTTTTCTTTCAGCCGTCAGTAACCCCCGCTCCCTGTAAATGGCCCCATGTATAGGCGCCGTTGCAAAAGCATATCGGCTGTCTGTATATACCGTCAGCTTTTTCCCCGCCCCTAAGGTAAGAGCTTGGGTGAGCGTTATCAGTTCGGCCTTCTGGGCCGATGTCCCCGGGGCAGGGGTTCCGCCCAGATTACCTTAGTCTCTGAAGTCACTGCCGCTCCAGCGTACCTCTGGCCCTGATGCATGAAGCTGCTCCCATCAGTGAACCAGACAAGGTCGGCGTCAGGAAGTGGGCGGTCCTGCAGGTCTTCTCGAACTCCGTGCAACTGAGTTAGTATCTCGGTGCAGTCGTGGAGTGGGGCGTCCAGGTCCGGGTTGGGCAGCAGTGAGGCAGTCTCTTACCCAGTGGCTAGCCTCCTTGCAGTAGGCACATTGGTCTTTTCTCAGATTATCATGCCTGGGGGGGCCGCCTAGGTTGGGTGTAATCTGGCTGTAGATGTTTTTTCTGTACTACTGCTGCCAGGACCTTGGTTCAGTGGCCTTAAATTGCCTTTCCTCTGGAGTATCTCTGTTATTATAAACCCGCTGGGCTATCTGAAGGAGGTCCTGAATCCGCTTTCCTTCCGAGTCTTTTAATTTTTGGAGTTTTTTAATATTTGGGGCTGCCTGATTTACGAAAGACATTACAACAGCTGCCTGACTTCCTGGAGCCTCTGGATCTATGGGGGTGTACTGTCTAAAAGCTTCCATTAATCTTTTTAAGTAGGTGGGTGGGCTCTCTGTCTTTCCCTATAGAATAGAATATACTTTGGCCAAATTAGTGGGCTTGTGAGCAGCTGCCTGGAGACCTGCCATTAGAGTCTGGTGATAAAGGTGTAGCCATCCCCTACCTTCTGCCATGTTGTAGTCCCACGCCGGCCTGCTCAGAGGAAAGGTCGCGTTTATGAGGTCGGGGTTGGCAGTCGGTTGACCGTCGTCCCCCGGGACCAGCTTTCTAGCTTCTACCTGTATTCTCTCTTGCTCTTCCGTGGTAAACAAGATTCGGAGGAGCTGCTGATAATCATCCCAAGTGGGCTGGTGGGTTAACATGACACTATCCAGTAAAGCCAGTAAATCTTTGGGGTTGTCTGAAAACCGAGCACTCTGCGTCTTCCAGTTATACAGATCACTGGTGGAGAATGGCTAGTACTGGAGCCTGGGGATTCCTGTGTCATCTGGGGGTCCTATTTCCCGAAGGGGTAAAGCCACCATGGAGTCAGGCGGCTGGGGAGGGCTAGTTCGCGACGTGCGCCCTCGCGTCCGCCCCGCCGGCCCTTCAAAGTTACTTTCCTTTTCAGCAGGCCCGTGAGTGCCGGCCACCTCCCCTCCGCCTGCTCCCTCCCGGCTCAGCCCGGGGGGTGGGTCCGGGTGCCTTGGCCCCCTCCCGTCGGCCTGCTCCCTCCCGCGGCTCAGCCCGGGGGGCTAGGGCCTGGGGCTCGGAGGGGTAGGCAGGGGGTTCTGTGAACAGTGGGTCCCTGCTATCAGGTAGAACAGGATGGGGGGGGGCAGTTGGTTGCTTGGATTTTAGTGGTCGAACAACCAGTGCCTTACAGGGTTCAGGGGCTATTCGGAAAGGGGACAGCCAAGGAGGTGGGTTTTCAACAAGGTCCTGCCATATGAGGATATATGGGATTTGATCTAAGTGGCCCGCTCGCCCAGGTAGGAAAATCTTGGACTTTACCCTAGTGATGACAGCAGGTCGGAATGTCCCTTCGGGTGGCCACCCTACATCAAAGGCAGGCCATTCAAAGTGACACAGAGTAATTAGCTTTCCTTTCCTGATCTCTATACCAAGATCATGGTCCCTTGCTCTAACTTCTTTGAAATTACTTATAAGGAGAGATAGAGGAGTGCTCTGGGTATTACCCATCCTGTAATAATTTGTAGTCTCTTCCTGTAAAGGAATGTGGGTTAGAATCCCTGTAAAGGAAATCTGATCTGACTTATTAATGATATCTAGTCACAGGCACGCTTTGGCAGCCCAGATCAGAGACAGCTGCTGCCCAAACGGCAAACGCGCTCGGGGCAGTTCACATCGCAATTTAGATCAGAGGAGAGCCAGGGGACGTCTCCCACCGGTCTCCGCTGGCCGTCCTATAGCGCCTCCACCAGGACTGTGCCAGCTCCAGTTTCAGACCTCGCGAGTCACAGACTCAGATTCAGAACAGACACAGACAGACAAACGGAGACGAGCCAGCTCACCTATCAGTAGATCGATCCTAGCAGATCCGGTTGACCAGAGGTCTGGTGGGCTTGGGGAATCCCGGACGAGCCCCCAGATGGGAATGGGCTATGAAGGGCAGGTTATGCCATAGTTAGTGATGTAACCATACTTGAAAAAGGCCGGGTGAGGTGGCTCAAGCCTGTGATCCCAGCACTTTGGGAGGCTGAGATGGGCGGATCACGAGCTCAGGAGATCGAGACCATCCTGGTTAACACGGTGAAACCCCCTCTCTATTAAAAAATACAAAAAACTAGCCAGGTGAGGTGGCAGGTGCCTGTAGTCCCAGCTACTTGGGAGGCTGAGGCAGGAGAATGGCGTAAACCCGGGAGGCAGAGCTTGCAGTGAGCTGAGATCCGGCCACTGCACTCCAGCCTGGGAGACAGAGCGAGACTCCATCTCAAAAAAAAAAAAAAGAAAGTAAGCCTCTTCCCCCAGGGGCCAACACCCAGTTAGTAGAACTAGTGGCACTTACCAGAGCCTTGGAAATGGGAAAGGGAAAAATAATAAATGTGTATACAGATAGCAAGTATGCTTATCTAATCCTAAATGCCCATGCTGCAATATGGAAAGAAAGGGAGTTCCTAACCTCTGGGGGAACCCCCATTAAATACCACAAGGAAATTGTGGAGCTATTGCATGCAGTGCAAAAACCCAAGGAGGTGGCAGTCTTACACTGCCAAAGCCATCAAAATGGGGAAGGAGAACAGCAGCATAAGCAGCTAGGATAGGCAGGGAAAGACCAGCAGAAAGGAAAGAGAGAAAAAGACAGAAAGTCGGGGAGAGAGAGAGAGAGAGGAAGAGACAGAGACAAAGAGGGAGTCAGAGAGAGAGTCAAAGAAGTCAAAGAGAAAGAAAGAGAGATGGAAATGGTAAAGAAAAAACATTGTAGCCAATTCCTTTAAAAGCCAGGGTAAATTTAAAACCTATAATTGGTAATTGAAGGTGTTTTCTGTGACCCTATAACACTCCAATACCACCTTGTTGTCAGTGCAAACAAGAGCATAGCCCAAAATCACTGAGGCCACTGACATCCCGTAGTCTTCCTATCAAAAATCCTTCACCCAGCAGATTTCCTAACAAGGGATCTAAATCTTAATTACCATACAAAGGTCTGACCAGACCTAGGAGGAACTCCCTTCAGGACAGGATGATAGATAGTTCCTCCATCATTAAGGAAAAAAGACACAATGGGTATTCAGTAAGTGATAAGGAAACTCTTGTAGAAGCAGTTTGGAAAATTGCCTAATAATTGGTCTGCTCAAACCTGCCAGCTATTTGCACTCAGCCAAACCTTAAAGTACTTACAGAATCAGGAAGGAGCCATCTATACCGTTTCTAAGTTAATATAGACAGAATGAAGTTTTATTAATAGCAAAGAAAAATTAAAATCCCAAACTTACAAGGTTTTCAACAAAAGTAAAGTTTACTAAAAGTTAACAGTGTAACATATATTATCCTACTACCACATCGTCTCAAAGGATTTCTCAGACAATTTGCAAGAAATAACGAAATCTATCGTTACTCTACAATCCCAAATAGACTCTTTGGCAGCAGTGACTCTCCAAAACTGCCGAGGCCTACACCTCCTCGCTGCTGAGAAAGGAGGACCCTGAACCTTCTTAGGGGAAGAGTGCCTTTTTTTTCCACTAACTAGTCAGGGATAGTACGAGATGCTGCCCAGCATTCACAGGAAAAGGCTTCTGAAATCAGACAACGACTTTCAAACTCTTATACCAACCTCTGGAGTTGGGCAACATGGCTTGTCCCCTTTCTAGGTCCCGTGGCAGCCATCTTGCTATTACTTGCCTTCAGGCCCTGTATTTTTTACCTCCTTGTCAAATGTGTTTCCTCTAGGATGGAGGCCATCAAGCTACAGATGGTCTTACAAATGGAACCCCAAACAAGCTCAACTAACAACTTCTACTGAGGACCCCTGGAGCAACCCACTGGCCCTTTCACTGGCCTAAAGAGTTCCCCTCTGGAGGACACTACAACTGCAGGGCCCCTTCTTTGCCCCTATCCAGCAGGAAGTAGCTAGAGCAGTCATAGCAGCTAGGGTGTCCTGTTTAGAGGCGGGATTGAGAGGTGAAGCCGGCTGTGCTTCTGGGTTGTGTGGGGACTTGGAGAACTTTTCTGTCGAGCTAAAGGATTGCAGATGCACCAATCAGTGCTCTGCGTCTAGCTAAAGGTTTGTAAACACACCAATCAGCACTCTATAAAAACGCACCAATCAGTGCTCTGTGTCTAGCTAAAGGTTTGTTAAAGCGCCAATCCACACTCTGTAAAAATGGACCAATCGGCTCTTTGTAAAATGGACAATCAGCTCTCTGTAAAATAGACCAATCAGCAGGATGTGGGTGGGGGCAAATAAGGGAATAAAAACTGGCTACCTGAGCCAGCAGCGACAACCCACTTGGGTCCCCCTCTATGCTGTGGAAGCTTTGTTCTTTTGCTCTTCACAATAAATCTTGCTGCTCCTCACTCCTTGTGTCCACATTGCCTTTATGAGCTATAACACTCACCGCGAAGGTCTGTGGCTTCACTCCTGATGTCAGCGAGACTACGAACCCACCAGGAGGAACGAACAACTCTGGACATGCCGCCTTTAAGAGCTGTAAGACTAACTGCAAAGGTCTGTGCCTTCACTCCTGAAGTCAGCGAGACCACAAACCCACCAGAAGGAAGAAACTTTGGACACATCTGAACACCTGAAGGAACAAACTCCGGACACACCATTTTTAAGAACTGTAACATTCACCACGAGCGTCCGCAGATTCATTCTTGAAATCAGTGAGACCAAGAACCCACCAATTCTGGACACACTATGTATGATAGATCCACAGCTAGTATCGTGCTGAATGGGGAAAAATTGAAGTCCTTTCCTCTACGATCTGGAACACCACAAGGATGCCCACTGTCACCACTGTTATTCAACATAGTACTGGAAGCCCTAGCTAGAGTAATTAGACAAGAGAAATAAAGAGCATCCATACTGGAAGGGAAGAAGTCAAATTATCCTTGTTTCAGATGATATGATCTTATACTTGGAAAAACCTAGACTCCACCAAAAAACTATTAGAACTGTTAAACAAATTTGGTAAAGTTGCAGGATACAAAATCAACATACAAATATCAGTAGCATTTTATATGCCAACAGCAAACAATCTGAAAAAGAAATCAAGAAAATAACCCCATTTTCAATAGCTACAAATAAAATACCTAGCAATCAACCAAAAAAGTGAAAGATCTCTACAGTGAAAACTATAAGACACTGATGCAAGAAATTGAAGAGGACACACCAAAAAAATGGAAAGATATTCCATGTTCATGGATTGGAAGAATCAATATGGTTAAAATGTCCATACTGCCCAAAGCAATCTACAGATTTAATGCAATTGCTATCAAATACCAATAACATTCTTCACAGAAATGGAAAATGCCAAGACCAGCTCGTTGGGGAGACCCTAACCCAGCAGCGCTAGAGGAATTAAAGACACACACAGAAATACAGAGGTGTGAGGTGGGAAATCAGGGGTCTCACAGCCTTCAGAGCTGAGAGCCCTGAACAGAGATACCAGTCATTAGCATTGTTTCTATAGACATTACATTAACTAAGAGTATCCCTTATGGGAAACGAAGGGATGGGCTGAATTAAAGGAATAGGTTGGGCTAGTTAACTGCAGCAGGAACATGCCCTTAAGGCACAGATCGCTCATGCTATTGTTTGTGGCTTAAGAATGCCTTTAAGCGGTTTTCCACCCTGGATGGGCCAGGTGTTCCTTGCCCTCATTCCCATAAACACACAACCTTTCAGCGAGGGTGTTAGGGCCATTATGAACATGTTACAGTGCTTCAGAGATTTTGTTTATGGCCAGTCTTGGGGCCAGTTTATGGCCAGATTTTGGGGGGCTTGCTCCCAAAAAGAAAAAAAAAATCCTAAAATTTATGTGGAACCACAAAAGACCCAGAATAGCCAAAGCTATCCTGAGCAGAAAGAACAAAACTGGAGGAATCACATTACCTGACTTCAAATTACACTACAGAGCTGTAGTAACCATAACAGCACGGTATTGGCATAAAAATAGACACAAACACCAGTAGAATATAACAGAGAAGGCATAAATAAAGCCATACATCTACAGTGAACTCATTTTCGACAAAGGTGTCAAGAACATACACTGGGGAAAGGACAGACTCTTCAATAAATGGTGCTGGGGAAACTGGATATCCATATGCAGAAGAAAGAAACTAGACCCCTATCTCTCAACTTATACCCAAATCAAATCAAAATGAATTTTAAAGACTTAAATCTAAGAGCTTGGCCAGGTGCAGTGGCTCACACCTGTAATCCCAGCACTTTGGGAGGCTAAGGTGGGCTGATCTCAAGGTCAGGAGATCAAGACCATCCTGGCTAACATGGTGAAACCCTGTCTCCACTAAAAATACAAAAAAAAAAAAAAAAAAAATTAGCCAGGCATGGTGGCGGGCACCTGTAGTCCCAGCTACTCGGGAGGCTGAGGCAGGAGAATTGCTTGAATCTGGGAGGTGGAGGTTGCAGTGAGTCGAGATCACACTCCAGCCTGGGTGACAGAGTGAGACTCCATCTAAAAAAAAAAAAAAAAAAATTTAAGAGTTCAGATTATGAAACTGTTTAAAGAAAACATTGGGGAAACTCTCCAGGACATTGGAGTGGGCAAAGACTTCTTAAGTAATGCCTGGCAGGCACAGGCAACCAAAGCAAAAATGGACAAATTAGATCACATAAGTTAAAAAGCTACCACACAGCAAAGGAAACAATCAACAAACTGAAGAGATAGCCTATGGAATGGAAGAAAATATTTGCTAACTACCCATCTGACAAGGGATTAATAACCAGAACATGTTGGAAGCTAAAACAACTCTATAGGAAAAAAAAAAAAAATAGAATAATCTGATTTTAAATATAGGCAGGCCAGGCACGGTGCCTCATATCTGTAATCCCAGCATTTTGGGAGGCTGACACAAGTGGATCATGAGGTCAAGAGATCGAGACCATCCTGACCAACATGGTGAAACCCTGTCTCTACTAAAAACACAAAAAATTAGCTGGGTGTGGTGGCATGGAGGGTGGTTGAGGCAGGGGGATAGCTTAAACCTAGGAGGCGGAGGTTGCAGTGAGCCAGTCAATATCACGCCACTGCACTCTAGCCTGACAACAGAGCAAGACTCCATCCCAAAAAAAAAAAAAAAAAAAAAAAAAAAAGGCAAAAGAGGTCAGGCAGTGTGGCTCACACCTGTAATCTCAGAACATTAGGAGACCAAGGCAAGTGCATCTTTTGAGCCCAGGAGTTTGAGACCACTCTGGGCAACATGGCAAAACCCCATCTCTACAAAAAACACAAAAATTAGCCAGGTGTGGTGGTGCACGCCTGTAGTCCCAGCTATTCAGGAGGCTGAGGTGAGAGGCTCACTGGAACCTGGGAGGTCGAGGGTGCAGTGAGCTGTGATCATGCCACTACAGTACAGCCTGGGAGACAGAGTGAGACCCTGCTTCAACAAAAAGTGAAGGCGAGGGGTTGTACACAAAAGATATGAATAGAGATTTCTCAAAAGAAGACATACAAATGGCAAATGGGTATATGGAAAGGTGTTTAATATTATTGATCATCAGAGAAATGCATATCAAAACTACAATATCATTTCACACCAGTTAAAATGGCTTTTATCCAAAAGATGGGCAGTAACAAATGCTGACAAGGATATGGAGAAAAGGAAACACTGTTGGTGGAAACGCAATTAGTACAACCACTATTGAGAACAGTTTGGAGGTCCTCATAAAACTAAAAATACAGCTACCACATGATCTAGCAATTTCACTCCTAGGTATATATCCAAAAGAAAGGAAATCAGTATATCAAAGAGAGATTTGCACTCCCATGTTTATTGCAGTGCTATTCACAATAGCCAAGATTTGGAAGCAATGTTTGAAGGGTGCATCAACAGATGAATGGATAAAAAAATGAGGTATGTATACACAATGGAGTACTATTCAGCCATAGAAAAGAATGAGATCCAGTCATTCGCAACAACATGGATGCAAATGGAGGTCATGAAATAAGCCAGGCACAGAAAGATAAACATTGCATGTTATCACTTATCTGTGGGAGCTAAAACTTAAAACAATTGAGCTAATGGAGATAAAGAGTAGAAGGATGGTTACCAGAGGCTGGGAAGGGTAGTGGCAGGGGGTTGGCTGGAGGTGGGAATGGTTAACGGGTACAAAATAATAGTTAGATAGAATGAATAAGACCTGGTATTTGCTAGTATGACAGGGTGACTATAGTAAAAAATAATTTAGTTGTACTTTTAAAAATAACTAAAAGAGTAGAATTAGATCATTTGAAACACAAAGGATAAATGCTTGAGGTGATAGATACCCCATTTACCCTGATATGATTATTATGCATTACATGCCTATATCAAAATATCTCATATAACCCATACATGTATACACCTATTATGTACCCACAAAAATTAAAAATTAAAGATTTAATTTAAAAAATTTTAAAAATAATGTAACTTGCTTTTATCTTAGAACATTTTTGAGCTTACTTTTCCTCTAGTTGACACGAAGGATGTATGGAAATTTGCTGTTGATTTAGCACATTGATATTAAACAAGGATAAAGAATCTAACATTATCTTTGGTGTCGATAAAAGCCTAGACTCATCTGGAATCTTTCCATGCTCATGGATGTGTCCATGTTATAAGATGCCAAAACTTTAAGACTTGGCCTCTAAGACTTCATTGGAAGCCAAATTCACCCTCCCATGCTTCCAGATAATGCCTCTGCTACTTATCATGGGATGTGGGTGGTTATGGTGTGGGGGCAGGATGGATATAAAACTGGGAGAAGTTTGAAAGGTTGGGCGAGAAAGGGTGTTTTAGTGACTTACATATAATATTAACTTTGATGAAGTAAGCACTTTGGACTAAAATAAGGACACCCATAACCGTTGTCTCAGATGCAGTAGGCATTTTGCAATAATAAAATTAACATTTGCTCATTCTAGATTTTTTATGTTTTATATTATCCCCAAGTCATCCAGGAAACATGGCTATTCAAAGAAAGCTTCTAGGTGTGGTAATATCATAGGGGAGCCTGTCCTATGGTGAGTTGTGAGGCCATTGAAAAAGGAGGGAAGAATGGAAAGTCCTGAGACAGGTGCCCTCACCCTGGCTCTGATTTACCCCTATTGTTCTGTGTCTTCGGGCCTACATAATGGACAGGCAGGCCTTCGTAGAGAAAGGGATTTTTAGGCTTAGACACAGAAGGCTAGAAACACATAAAATCTGCCACCAAAATAAAAGAACAAAACAGGAATCCATCAGCGTTTCTGGGCCTGCTAGCCATATTGGAAATTGTAAGGTGATAACATGCATTAAAATGTTGAAAGTTCTCTTCAATTTTATAATTTTCTTAGTCTGATTATTTTTATCAAGACTCCTTCACAATAAATAACAGTAAAACTTAAATGAAAAGTGTCTAATATACTTGTTTTCAGGGCAGCAAGGAAGTAGGGAGGTGGAGAGACCCTATCTTCCCTGTTACATACCCAGAATTAGCCAAAGGCCAGCAAGCATTAGAGAAGATGGCATTAGAGAAGATGGTAACATCTTCCATAATGAAGGAGGATCATAAAGGAGGCTACAGCCCCAAGGCCTGTACAGCAGGGAAGAAAGGAATATAAAGAGAACCAACCTAGCATCAAGAATGGACCCTGAGAACTTAATGGCCAGAAAGCCCTGTGGTTTTCAATAACATGAAAGCAGAAAGTGCAAGTGAACAAGAGAAATGCAAGCTGAACAAGGTATGACCAACACTTCTTGATTCCTGCAATCTCACTGTGTACTACTTTTACCAAAATTATTTTGTGTAAAAATAGCCTAAGAATCCCCTTTAAAAAGCCATTCACTTTCCTTATAATAAATAAAAATACTTTAAATGTATCTAAATGGTCAAAGCTATTCAAATAAATGATGCTTCTAGAAAAATCTACATGATCCCTCTTAGTATGAGAGCAGTTTATTCTATTGGAAATTAAGTACAAACTTAAACTTTACAGTGAATTTCAGAGCTTTTCTTTTAACTAATTTTCATGTTATGTTAATCTGTGAAGAAACTTTAAAAGTTAGTAATTTCACAGATTACTTATGGTTTGATTTTTTTTTTTTTAAATTCTATCTTGTTTCAGTGAACCATATGCTCTGTGTGGTTCTTTACTGGCAAATATAGAAATTTTTTCATCAAAGGCTTTTACTGACAAATGCAATCCATCTACTATTAACTTACAGTGTCTTTGCTAGCCTTTGAGGTTATCATTTATTTATATGTTAGACAATACGTCTAACATATTCTCTGGGTCCATTCTTGATGTTAGGTTGTCCTGTCCTCAGTTTAATATGGTTATCATTTTATGAAGTTTCTCGGGGAATTGGGTTGCTGTACGTGGCTGGATATACCCTACTACTAATAATTTCCCAAAAAGAAGAATTTTCCCACATTTAGTGTTTCTTTTGCACTTCTTTGTTAAATTATTCAGTGCCTTCAATATAGAAAATAAGAGAATAAATACTTACCTGTATTTTTTTTTTAAATGTTTGGAAACGGGTTACAGCAGTCATGGATGATAGATTCTGTGAAGATTGCTGAGTTTAATACACTATCATCATATAAGTAGCTCAATTATATATTTATTAATAAATTATTTTGAAGCCAATATTTTCTTTTAAATTATAAATATAAAATTCTCTACTATGGGCTATACTTATAAAAAATACATTTATGAATAAAGAGCTTTTATTGATGTTTTAAAAACAAAGTAAATTCATATTCTTTACTTTAAATACCATATAGAATGAAAAGAAAGAGAGAACATCCATTATTTCTATTCAATTGAAGGCTGTTTGCATTTTTCTTCCTCTTACCAACAATAGAAGAAGAAACACTATTTTTTAAAATATAGGCTAGGTGTGGCTCACGCCTGTAATCCCAGAACTTTCAGACGCCAAGGCAAACGGATTGCTTGAGCCCAGGAGTTTTGGGACCAGTCTGGGTAGCATCAGGAGATGCCCTCTACAAAAAATAAATAATTAGCCGAGTGTGATGGTATCTGCCTGTGGTCCCAGCTACTCAGGAGGCAGAGGTGGAAGGATGACTTGAGGTTGAGGCTGCAGTGAGCACTTCAGCCTGGGCAACAGAGTGAGACCCTGTCTCAAAAAAAAGTCAATAAACATAAAATAAAATAAAATAAAATAGCATATATATTCGAAATAATAATCTAGAGTAATTTATATGCATTCCGCTATAAACCATGGCTTAGTGCAAAGTTTTGCTGGTAAGGAGGCCTTCATTATCCTATGTTAGGTTTTATAATCCCCCCTAATAAATCTATATGCATCTCAAAACTAGTATGTGTAAACTCCAATGAACAAGAAGATTTTGGGTTACTTACTTCAAAAAATAATTATTGAGAGCCAACAATGTATTTAACCCTATTAGATGATGCAATAACTAAAGAGATAATTCATTTCATAGGACATTTTCTGAGCACCAAATATGTTACTTGCACACAGTGCTAGGCACTTTGGATAAAGCTGAAAAAATATATATGGCTCTTACCCTCAAATGACTCACTGACTAGTTGTGAGGTCAGGTATAAATGCAAATCACAATATACCATACAACATGGGCTAGAAGAGAAGTATAATACATCCACTATATTATGGTATCCCAGAAGATAAACAGAATTTTTCTGGGAGTTGTGATGAGAGGGCTACTTATGAAACACTGCCAAGAGAATAAATTATATTTGAGCTGGACTTTATAGACCGAAAAAGGGAAAGAGAAAGAGAAAGAGGGAGAGAGATCTGAGTGCTGCTTGCATAAGTATAATATGTATGTAAGAAATCATTAAGCTGTAAGTCTGGTGGACTTTATGTAAGTTATATTTTTAAAGAGATAATGTAGATAGTAAAAATGATATAGATAATAATTATTGTTATGACATCTTCACCTACTTTAATCAGTTTCTTAGCCATATACATCTCTAATATCATGTCACTGGCATTTTCCTGAAAAAGGTTTTATTTTACTATACTCTAATTATTTTGTATGGGCTTCACAAAGTTACTGGTAATATTTAAAGTGGCATTTTAATGGTTAATATATTTGAAATTATTGACATTTTCAGTTGATTATTCTCTTTCAATGAAACTTTTTTAATATGAAAATACTCTCTCTACAGTCATGCAACAGCTACTCAGATAAAAAGTAATCCTAAATTGAGAATATTCTCAATTACAATTGCTTTGTATTGAAACATACTAATACCTCGGTTAAAATATTTTTACTGTCTTTTTGTCTCCATTGACTAATTATTTCAATAAATAATTCGTCAAGCAAATTGTCTATATGATTCTTTTAAATGCCTACCATATTTAGATTCTCTTAAATTTCATTCTATTTCAGCACAGAGATTTTTTTCCAACTAAAAATAGAAGATTTATCAAAAGATTCTTTTAATGAGTCAAAATATTACAAAGCTCTACCATCAAATTTCAAAATCAAATTTTGCCCATCATTTGAACCTTATTTAATGTGTTCAGTCTTTCTTTTTTTTTTTTTTGCTTTAGTAAAAATAAATTGGAACGTCATCCCATTTGCAAGTATTGTCATTCATTACAACTTGCTAAACACTTCACTAGATGAATTTTGGGCACTCTATTTACTGACAGTTTTGATTTTGAACACTTGCAAGTTAGTTTGATATTATTGTGTAACACTTAGATCCATTTACAAAAATGTTAAGGGCTCAAGCATTTCTCAATTTGATTAATAATGAGTAGCAAAGGAGAAAGTACCTACTTCTGTGTTGCATCTGAATTAGTTTTTATTTCAACATTAGGTGTATAAAAATTATATAGTTCAGTTACTCTGTGTATATGTACAAAGTATTTATACAATTTGACAACTATAACTTCAGTTTCAGTTGTTAGCTCTTTCAGAACGCCATTATGCCTTTTTTATGTACCACAACCAATTATAAGCATAATTTCTCCTTATATGTTTGTTAATTTGGTGGAATATTGTTTTTATAATGATAAGATGTTTCACTAAAATTCGTATTGATTTTATTGCTGCATAAGCAAAAAATTTTATCTTCAATGCTGAACTTTTAAAGTAAATTTACAATGGCTTTAACAATAGTATTAGATGTTTCCTGACAGAATGAACTTAAACTAGTTTTACTTTGATTCCTTGATTCATATAGAAAAAATTTGAACTATTTTGAATTGGCAGTTTTCTATTTGTAGCATCTAATATGTTGCTATAAAATTCTCCTTTAACTATTTGTGAAGTTATTCTGTTAATGGAACCAATAAAATCATAGTTATTGCTTTACTTTTTGTATGATTACAAGAAAACTTGGGCTCTAAAATGAATAAATGGAAAGCCATGCTTCACAGAGTGACATGTAAATACACTTTCTGCAGCTGTACATGTTAAATCATGATCTCTGGGCAGGTACAATCATCTTAAGGTAACATTAACTTCTGAAGCAGATTCTTTGGCTTTTGTAGAGTTAGCAATTATGTTCCATTGTTGGATGGGAAATTTCAACATTTTTCTAAGTGACACTTTTATCATTAGCTTTTTTGAGAAACAGAAACTCAGTACTTAATTTTTCACTAAATACTCTTAACTTTTGGTTCATTGCTGCCAGGAGAGTCTATTGCATTTTTTTAAAAGAGCGTTGACAACAAAATAACATATGAAAGGTTTACACCATAGAATACTGACAAAACAGCTATTGCAATAGCGTCAGACCACTCTCTGTACAAAGTATGGTATCCAGCCTCTATTTCCTGCACATATTCCATGGACACCTAATCTATAATTTCCCACATTTCCCCCTGACACTGCTGATTGGCAGCCTGGTAGCCTGGCAACTTCTTACATATTGAATCTTGCAGCACAGGCCGTGGCATAATTGGCTAGAATGCCAAGACTGTAGGAGGCAATGATGTTGAATACTTCTCTGGCTACCCCTAAGACCAGAAGGATTTAACCCTCCCTAGCCACTTGAGTCCAAGCCCACATTGTTTTACCAGTTATGACTCTGCACACTGTCCTGAACATACTGTCCTAAAGGAGACATTAATTATTCTGCAGTTAGAAAAGTTCTAAACTAGAGAGATAGGCTTATCTCTGTCTTTATGTGGGTTAAGATGAGAGTTCTGTTTTCTGAACCACAGTCTCACACTTCTGGGTGACTAGAATAGAAATTGAAAGTGCCAGGTTCAGGTCCATCAAATTCATGCTGATATTTTATTGCAACGCTGAATACTACTTATTTAAATCAGGAGGGGGCAAATATCCTAAATTTGATGGTATATGAAGAGAATACACGTAAGTGGGGATCATCTTGGGCAAACTGGGACATAATGAAACCCTTACAGCAGTTGAAATTCACAATGGAAATAAATTCAATTAAAATCTACAAACATCTGTTGAGAACCTACTAAGCCCAAGAACTTTTGCTATGACCTGAAAGGAAAATACAAATAGGAATGAAGTCAACTTCTTCCTCTTATCTCTAGGCACGTATGCAAAGAATTCCTATTTAGAGGAGAATGGCATGACATTTTCTTGAAAATTAACGAAGTGACCCTCTTACATCAAAGAAAAAAACTCTCATGTTTCTTGGCAATGATATAACTTGAGCTTTCTAATAAAAATAAGAATTTAGAAAAGTTGTATCTGCCACTGTGAGCTTAACAATTTCTTAATATTTAAAAGCTTTTCTGATGAAATTGATGGTAATATTAACAAAATGTAATAATGAAATATGTCAACATTTGGAGGACTTGAATAACCCAGCACATCAATTTTTAAAAATTTAACTTTTAAGTTCAGGATACATATGTAGGTTTGTTACATAGGTAAACTTGTGTAATGGGGGTTTGTTGTACAGATTATTTTGTCACTCTGGTATTAAGCCTAGTACCCATTAGTTATTTTTCTTGATTCTCTCCCTCCTCCCACCTTCCAGCCTCCAATAGGCCCAGTGTTTGTGTTCCCCTTTATGTGTCCATGTGTTCTCATCATTTAGCTCCCACTTATAAGAATATGTGGTATTTGATTTTCTGTTCCTGTGTTAGCTTGCTGAGGATAATGGCCTACAGATTCATCCATATCCCTGCAAAGGACATGATACTGTTCTTTTTTATGGATGCATGGTATTCCATGGTGTATATGTACCACATTTTCTTTATTCAATCTGTCATTGATGGGCATTTAGGTTGATTCCATGTCTTTGCTATTGTGAGTACTGCTGTAATGAACATACGTGTGCGTGTTTCTTTATGATAGAATGATTTATATTCCTTTGTATATGTACCCAGTAATAAGATTGCTGGGTCAAGTTGTATTTCTGTCTTTAGGTCTTTGAGGAATCACCACACTGTCTTCCACAATGGTTGAACTAATTTACACTCCCACAGACAATGTATAAATGTTCCTTTTTCTCCACAACCTCTCCAGGATCTGTTATTTTTTTCTTTTTAACAATAGCCATTCTGATTAGTGTGAGATGGAGTTTCATTGTGGTTTTGATTTGCATTTCTCTAATGATCAGTGATATTGAGCTTTTTTTATATGGCAAATCAATATTTTCTAAGTGACAAATGTATGATGTTGCAAAATCATACATGGGTAAAAATTCACTATTCAAATTGCATGATAGACCAATGAATTTTAATATAACAGTTCAAAAACTTTCTTGATATGGTTTCAGATTCCATGTTGCAATTAACCTTTAGGGGGAAAAAAGCTCTTGCTGAGTTTTGGTGTGGTATCAAAGAAGAATATCCACAGTTTTCTGAAAAGACTATTAAAATACGCCCTTTCCCCCGCAACTACATCCCTGTATGAGACTAGATTTTCTTTCCATATTTCCACCAAAATGGCACATCACAACAGATTGAACATAGAGGTGGTTATGATAATTCAGCTGTGTTCTATTAAGCAAAACATTAAAGAGATTTGAAAAAATGTAAAATAATGCCACTGTTCTCGCTACACTTTTGTTTTAAAAAATATAGTATTTTTAATCAAAATGTTATTTACATTGACATGCAATGACATTATTGCTATTTTGAATAAGTTAATAAATATTGTAACAATATGTGTTTTAATTGTTTTATTCTGTAATATTGATAGCTATATCTTATATAAGCAAAAGCTCTTTGGGATCCTCAATTTTTTTTTTAGGTGGAGTTTTGCTCTTGTTGACCAGGCTGGAGTGCAATGGTGCGATCTCAGCTCACCGCAACCTCTGCCTCCCAGATTCAAGCAATTCTCCAGCCTCAGCCTCCCGAGTAGCTGGGATTACAGGCATGTACCACCATGCCAGACTAATTTTGTATTTTTAGTAGAGACGAGGTTTCTCCATGTTGGTCAGACTGGTCGATCCTCAATCATTGTTAAGAATGTAAAGGGTTCTTGAGACCAAAAAGTTGTTGAAAGACTGTCTTAAATAAATGTTCAATTTCATGATGCTGGGGTTACTAGGACAATGTGAGGAAGAGAGATCATGATAGTGGTCAGGAAAGTTCTGACATAAGACCTGGTATTCCACTTAGACTCTAAAAAGTGAGTAGCATTTTAAAACTCCTTTTGAAAAGATGAAAGGTATGAGTAAAAGCCGAGAAACAGTGAAGCACCTGATATTTGCAGGCAATAATGAGTAATGAATAATGAGTTCAGGTGACTGAAATATAAAGAGGACACCATTCATCTCCACTTCTCTTCTTACCTGTGTAACCATTCCTCTTATCTCATCTCCCTTGTGGGAGGCTTTTCTTCCTTTCTCATTCCTCAAATATTGATGCTTCCTACAGTTCTGTCCTTGGATCTCTCTTCTCACCTTGTATGACAGTCTCCCTCCCCAGTCTGATCCATCCTTAAGATTGGAGCTTCGCTTCTGAGCTGCTGAATTCACATCTTTACCTCACCTTCTCTCCTGAGCTCCAGAACAATATGTTCTGAATATTTTGAAGGCCACAGATTGAAAGTGAAACAAACGTTTTCCTGGAAACCACTCTCTTCCTGTATCCTCTTTCTTTTTTTTTTTTTTTGAGACGGAGTCTGGCTCTGTCGCCCGGGCTGGAGTGCAGTGGCCGGATCTCAGCTCACTGCAAGCTCCGCCTCCCGGGTTTACGCCATTCTCCTGCCTCAGCCTCCCGAGTAGCTGGGACTACAGGCGCCCGCCACCTTGCCCGGCTAGTTTTTTGTATTTTTTAGTAGAGACGGGGTTTCACCGTGTTAGCCAGGATGGTCTCGATCTTCTGACCTCGTGATCCGCCCGTCTCGGCCTCCCAAAGTGCTGGGATTACAGGCTTGAGCCACCGCGCCCGGCCCCTGTATCCTCTTTCTTCGCCCCTCCCCACCCAGCACATCACCTTAGTTTCCACTCTCACCTTCCTCCGCCACATACATTCAATTGGATGCCCCTCTATTAACACTGTTCCTTGTTTTTCTTTTCTATATTATCGTGCTGTTTTCTTAGTTCTTTTTGCCCCTAGTCTCGCAAGCTTCCATTCCGTCCTCTACATTGCTGCCAAAACCAATAGTACAAAAGCAACAAATCATGCTGTTTTCCTGTTTTGCCTCCCTCCAGGATGAATCACTAACACCTCAGTGGTACTTAAAATGCCATTCATTATCTGGCCCTTGATTGCATCTTCATGCTGTTGCTTGGTGGGGCCCCTCCTCAGCCATGACAAACATGTTCCTTGCTGCTGCCTTATCAAAAAGCTTGCAGTTCCCCCTAGATCTCCAGGTTGCTTTACATTTCTATGCTCTTGTTCAGATGCTTTCTCTTTCAGGAATGTCCTTTCCTGCTCTACCAACAAAGAATAACAACCACTTTCCAGATTGTTCTCTCTAAGAACCCATCTCTTCACTTTGGGTTAAATAGTATATTTAACTTATTTTAATACAAACATCTTGAAAATGATTACAAAAGATCCACAATTTAGGAAGATTCCACAAAAGTGATACAGTTAATAAAAATCATACTTTGAATTTTGAATTTTGATTTTTTCCCAGAGTGTGATACGCAGTGCAATGCTACTCTCTTGCAGGATGTTGGGCAGTGGCAGTAAGTTGCAGCTCCCAGTCAGCTATATGATCATGAGGTTAAATACCCTGTAATATACAGTATACTGTGCTGCTAGATGATTTTGCCCAACTTTAGGCTAATACAAGTGTTCTGAGCACATTTATGGTAAGTTAGGCTAAGCTATGTTTGATAGGTTAGGTGTCTTAAATGCATTTTTGACTTATGATATTTTCAACTTACAATGGATTTATCAGGACGTAGCCCCATCTTAAGTCAAGCAGTGCCTGTATTTGCATTTGAAATCTATTTCTAATACTATTTTTAATCCACTTCTCCTCTCTAGATCCAGAGAAGATGAATTCTCCTTGCATGCACAAAATACTATGGTATGAGGCATTTTATGTAGACTCACGTTATGTTAAATAAAGAGCAAAGAAAACTCAAATGTCTCACAGAAAGTACAAAATTTGGTATTTCTTCTTACATTCCAACATATAACCTGGCAAACAAAGTTAGGGTTTATAAAACACATGTCCAGTATACAAGCATGTATTATGCCCTTTAAAAACTTGTTTCACAAATTATTTAATATTGCTAGAATTCCTTGAAAATTATGCAAATTTAGTTTTTTTTCTTCTTTTTTTAAAGAGATTCGACATTTCTTTAATTTCATAACATGGATGTTGTTTTGTGAGGTTTCTTTCCCCAGAGTCAACTTTCTAGTCTTTTATTTTAACATAGCTGGTCATTCACAGTTCTTTTGAAAAAGGATTAAAATTCTTAAGTACCAGCATCATGGCCCTATTTGCCATCCCCTGAATTCAAGTGATCTCAGTGTTAGTTACAGATAAGTCTGCCAGAGACTTATTTCATGATTGGGCTCAAATCCCCATAATCAGTGAGCCCTTGCAGTTTTCTGTGAAAAGTATAGAAACTTGGAAGGGTGTTTTACGAAAAAGGGTGTTTTAGAAAAAATGGGATATTCTTAGTTTATAAAGCACTTTCAATTAAATGATTTATCTACACCTGACATTGCATATGAACTCGTAGTGATCTAAACTTCATTAAGTTTTCTAATTCTACGACTAAAAATAATCTATAAGAAAAATTTTGTCAAATAAAAGATTTATAATAAGTGATATAAGCAAGGAGGTTGTTCTCATACTTAAATCCTTGTTGTTCTCTGTTTTCCTGGTCTTAAAGGCAGAATGCTGGCACAATATTCTTAGTAAGGTGCCTAGAGATCTCGTCAATAGGTGCTGCCTAAACACAGAGCTAGAAATAACTTGTTCAAGACAAATTTGGGCCAGGTACAGTGGTTCAGGCCTGTAATCCCAACACTTTGGGAGACAGTGGTGGGAGGATCACTTGAGCCCAGGAGTTTGAGATCAGCCTGGGTAACATGGCGAGATCCCATCTCTACAAAAAATTTATAAAAATTAGCTGGGCATGGTGTTGTGCAACTGTGGTCCCAGCTACTTGGGAGGCTGAGGTGTGAGGACTGCTTGAGCCCAGGCGGTAGAGGCTGCAGTGAGCCATGTTTATACCACTGTACTCCAGCCTGGGCAACACAGCAAGACCTTGTCTCAAAAAAAAAAAAAAAAAAAAAAAAAAAAAAAAAAAAAATACAAATTTGGACAGAGGTATATACAAATTACTGAGGAGATGCAGAATATTCAAGTTTTTGTGGTAGATTTTACCAATAGGACATTATCTTACTTTTAGAAATGATGAGTGATACTTCTATACATGAAGACTCCATATGTATTCATTCATCCTAAGAGCAGAAACAATAATCACAAAGGCAGGGGAGGCATCACTTATTTGCTACTGGGGGGATTCAGTGACATTGGATTTGTAGTAAGCTTGTTATGGGGGTGATGCTTTTTGGTAACTTGTAAGCACTATATTAGTGAAGGCAGGGAGCTGATTTTTTTAAAAGGACTAGTAGAGGAAGACAAGAAATAAGAAAACAAGACAGAAATTACAGAAGAAAAAAAGAGATGTGAAAATCCTCTGAGAAATTAGTCAACATTTGTGGAGACTATATAGGAATATAAAAGTTAGGGTCCTTAATATTAAGAATGAAAAAAAATCAAGACTTATTGAAGTCTGCGTGTGGTGATTCATGCCTATAATTCCAGCATTTTGGGAGACCGAGGCAGGAGGATTATTTGAGCCCAGGAGTTTGAGACCAGCTTGGGCAACATAGTGAGACCCTCTGTCTCTACAAAAAAAATAAAAATAAAAATAAAAATTAGCCAGGCAGGGTGGCGTGCACCTGTAGGCTCATCTGCTTGGGAGACTGAGGTGAGAGGACAGCTTGAGCCTGGGAGTTTGAAGCTACAGTGAACCATGATCTCCCCACTGCACTCCAGCCTGGGCAATAGAGTGAGACCTGTCTCCAAAAACAAACAAACAAACTTTTTGAAGCAAAGTTTTATGTAGGAGTGATGAGATCTTCAATAAACTAGATTTTCTTCCACTTATTTTTCTGTTTAAAATATTGTTTTATTGTAAGCTGTATGGTCAGTTTAGTGGGAGTAACAAATGGTTCAAAAGTATGGTAGGAAGAGTAGAGGAAAAGGTATTAGCAATACATTTAAATAGGAAAGATAGCTCTCAGCCTCAGGAACAGGAGGAAGGAGGCTGTCTCGCCTCTCTGAAGGTGTAAATGGTAAAATCATCCTATCTAAGGAGAACAGTTTGGTTTTCCAACTTCTACTCCCCACTCAGAGACACTTTGTTCCTGCTTTATGCAAAGATGAGATGTTAAAGCTGAAATCTGGGGGCAGAAGAACTGGCTTTTATAGTTAAAGCATCAGGCTACAAAAGCAGTTTTGCACCTTCCTTTGGATTACTTGGAAACAGTGGATCCCAGCCACAGAAAGAAGGCATGGAGCCTAGAAAGGCAGAAGCTGAGAGCCAAATCCTCAGGTTATCAAGGACTGTACAGTGTTGGGTAAAGCAAGCCATAAATGGAAGACTTTCCCTTCCTTTCCCTTCCCTTCTCTCCCCTCCCCTCCCTGAGTTGTGTCTGTGTGTGTCTGTGTGCGTGGGTGGAGGTGGGGGCATTTATACGTGTGTGTGTGTATAATTTTTTAAGAAGTTTATTCTGTTTTTTAAAGTTGGTTTCAAAGAATCCGCTTAACATGCAGTTATAATTTGAAATTAAACTCTTAAAAGAGGCTTTTGAATGAAAGTAAAGTACAGAAAATGTGGAGAAAGTTTGGAATCATAAAAAAGACACTGGCGTGCAAACTGAGATTTAGGTTCTAGTCCCAGCTCTTCCAACATTCATGGCACTATGAGACTGACTATCTGAACCTCAGCTTGCCTATCTGGGGAATGAAAGTATTGGGCTAGAATGATCTTTGAGGCTACAGCTCTGACACTTGATTATCCTGTGAATTCTAGGTGATGTTAAGTAGACAGCCACTCTTGCATGGTGCATTAGCACCTGGTAAAGAGGCACACCTAAAAGAGTAAGAGTAGGGAGAAGCAAAATCAGCTTCTGAAATATTGAAATTACTCCCCTCAACAAACGAGTAGCTTGCTTCATAACAGATAGGAACAAAAGAGATCATGGTAATAGCAACATGTAGTATTTCTCATAAGTAAATAGGGCTAAAAGTAGCAAAGCCAAGGGTACGTACAGAAGTTCACCAAAAGACAAGAACCAGCATGTGTGCTAGGCTGCCCTTTTCACTAGAATTTCCAGATGAAATAGATGATGCGAATAAAATTTAGAAATTTAATGCAGTTGCAATATGGAAATAAATCCAGTGCGAAGCCAACACTCTCATTGGAGCATTGCAATAGTTTAGGGATTAAGGGGTCAACAGATCTGGTTGGGTATACTTGGCTTGGCCACTTACCAGCAATATGTAAGTGAATTATGGGTTAATTGTAGAAAATTTGGAAAATACAGAAAAAAATCAGTGAAGTTTTAAAAGTCTTAATGCAAGGAATTCTGGAAAATGTAGTTTTAGCTTTCTACTCTCTGCTAAAGGAAAGCAAGCAAGCCAGAACGGGTGTTTCTGTATTTGCCATGCCCTCTACTTACACTAGTCAGGGTTCTCCTGGGAACAAAAGTGCGGATGGCAGATTAATGTTTCAGCTCAGTAGTCAGTTAGAGAGGGAATTCAACTTTCCTCTACTTTTTTGTTCTATTCAGGCTCTCAACTGATTAGATGAGGCCCACCCACATTGGGGAAGGATATCTGCTGTACTCATTCCATCAATTCAAATGCTATTCTCTTCCAAAGACAATCACAAACAAACTCAGAAATTGTGTTTAATCAGATATCATGGCACAGTAGGGCTGATACATTAAAATATTATTCTAAATGCATATGCTAAAGTCATTTCCTTTAAAAGCACAACCAGAGAGAAATGTTCAACAGCAAGTTTATTAATCAATATTATTTATCAATATTATTTTGGAGTTTCTTGCAAGTGCAATAAGAAAAAAATGCTGATGAGGTTGCTGCATATCTAGAAAACCCCAAAATTGCAATTTTAAAGTAATAATATAAGAAAGATAATTTGATAATTTGATTACTCATATATATTTAGAAATTTCTTTACTGGTAACAAACACTAGAAATAGAAATGGAAAAAAGCAAATTCACATAAAACATAATAGTAAAAAAATAGGTTAAAAAATACAGGACCTATACATTAAAAAACAAAAACACGGCTGGGCGCGGTGGCTCACACTTGTAATCTCAGCACTTTGGGAGGCTGAGACGGGCGGATCACTAGGTCAGGAAATCAAGACCATCCTGCCTACCACTGTGAAACCCCGTCTCTACTAAAAATACAAAAAATTAACCGGGCGCGGTGGCGGGCGCCTGTAGTTCCAGCTACACGGGAGGCTGAGGCAGGAGAATGGCGTGAACCCGGGAGGCGGAGCTTGCAGTGAGTGGAGATAGCGCCACTACACTCCAGCCTGGGCGACAGAGTGAGACTCCGTCTCCAAAAAAAAAAAAAAAAAAAAAAAAAGAAACCTAACTTATTGAAGGGTCCAAAGGCAAAAAACAAAACAAAACAAAACAAAACAAAAAAACAGGTTATGTTCTGGGTCCAGAAATCTTAATGTCACAAAATATCAAGACTCTAGAAAAAATAATAAATTCAATGAAAAAATGTTAACAACTTTATTGAAGTCTATTAAAATACAATGAACTATACATATTTAAAATATACAATTTGATACATTTTGATATATGTATATATACATATACACACCTGTAAAACCAATCTAGATAATGAAGATATCCATCACTCCAAAGTATCCCATTATCCTTTATAGTGCCCTTCACCCACCTCTCTCTGCCCTCTCCTGGGTTCCACGTTCCACACAACTACTGATCTACCTTATGTCACTATAGATCGGTTTGCATTTTCTTGAAATTTATGTAAATAAAATCATATATTATTTGTATGTCTGGCTTCTTTCATTCAACATTATTGTGAGATTTATTTATTTGCTGCATGTACCAGTAGTTCATTTTTTTCATTGCTGAGTATTCCTTTGTAAGGATATACCACAATTTGTTTGTTCACCTGTCCATAGACATTAGGGTTAATTTCAGTTTTCAGTTGTTATAAATAAAGCTATTGTAACCATTTGTATATGAATCTACTTATGAATATAAACTTTCTTTTTTTTTTTGAAATGGAGTCTCACTCACTCTGTTGCCTAGGCTAGAGTGATATGTGCGATATTGGCTCACTGCAACCTCCACCTTCTGGATTCAAGTGATTCTCCTGCCTCAGCCTCCTGAGTAGCTGGGATTACAGGTGTGCACCACCACGGCTGGCTGATTTTTGTAGTTTTAGTAGAGACAGGGTTTCACCACATTGGCCAGGCTGGTCTCAAACTTCTGACCTCAGGTGATCCGCCCACCTTGGCCTCCCAAAGTGCTAGGATTACAGGCATGAGCCCCCATGCCTGGCCTATTTATGGACATATACTTTTGATCCTCTTGGAACTTAGAAGTATCCAGGGAAAAAGGAGAAAATCTTTGTGATGTGATCTTGATTTTAAAGTTCTAGGTTTTTCATTTAGGTCTATACTTTATTTTGAATTAATTTTTTTATATGGTGCAAGGTAGGGATTGAGATTCTTTTTTTTTCTTTTTTGCCTGTGTATACCTAATTGTTCCAGCACAATTTGTTAAAGAGACAAGAAAAGTCTGTCTATACCTGTGCCAAAAATCAATTTATATATATGTGGATCTATTTCTATCATGTTAACCTATTTTCTTAATATTTTTATCTTGATGGCAATACTATATTGATTTGACTTTTGTAGCTTTTCTTTATAGTAGTTACCAGAACAAATGTTGACTCTTCTATTGCACTAAATGAGAACAATTTCAACCTGGAAATAAATCTTGAAAACTGAAATCTAAAAAGTGTGTTCTCAGAAGACAATATGATACTATCTGCTAGTGATATATATATATAATGGGACAAGCTCCTGTCTTTTCACTGAATTCAGTCCCCACTTAAGGGTGACACAGTGATTTCTGAAGGTTCTCCAGGGACTGAATTATAGCTATTTCTGAGTGCAGTCCTCAGATTTGTCCACTCTAGCCAGATCTTACCACCGTGCTCTGCCATCTGCATCTCCTCCACTCCTCAGGTCTAAAACCAGAGAGACCCCTGCCCCTCGGGATCAAAGAGTTGCTCTTGACTCTTGTTAGTGGTGATGGAACTCAGAACTGCCCCTGTGGGGCTGAAGGGCGCTGACACATGGGGCTGGCCCAGAAATGGCCTCCCAGCCTCACTGCTGCCGCTAACACAAGCACTGGCTTGAGACCTGTCTTCCTGTGGCTGAGATTAACTCTCGAGATGTAACTCTCTCAAGTGGCACAGTTGCAGACTTCTCAGTGTCTCTCAGTCTAGACTCAATGTTTAGACCTTGGGGAAGAGGGAGGGGAGCCTCTCCTTTCTCAATCCAACAAGTCACCTTCATTCTTGGCCAGTGAAACTGTATCCATTGTGATTAACAATGGGAACATCAGCTCTCTTCAAAAGAGAACTCCACCCTTAAACATCAGGGTATGTTTTTACTGAACAGCTCCATTAAAACAATAAAATCACCAGTCTATGTATTCCCCTCTTTGTGGCTAATTCAGTTTTATCCATAGTCCTTTTCTTACTCTAGTAGATTATGATGTGTTATTTGATTGTTTCTTGTGGTAGATTCACTCTGACTGGTACGATTTACAAGTATCTCACTTAATTTTTAAAATATGCTAATAAGTGGCTCAAACTCCATACAGTTTCTTTTTCTCTCATGTACCAGCTCAGAGGTAGACACAGGGTTCAAGAGGGGTAGGTGGCCCTGGTTATGAAGACAACCAGAGACCAGGGTTCCTTATTTCATGCCATCAACCCTAGAGGATTATCCTCACCTGGAGGGTTAATTTGGCTTTACTGCTACTATGTCTCCATTCTAGCTTGCAGAAAATGAAAGACTCAGGAAGTGACTTTTAAAGATGAGACAAAGAAGTTGCACATATTATGTCCACTGTACTCTGTGAGCCATAAAGCTACAACCAGCTACAGCAGAGGCCCGGCATCCACACACCAGCCACACACTCAGAATAATGGATATTCCAGAAAAATGTCCAGTCTCTGCCACATATACAATATTCCAAAATCCAAATTTCTGATATTTCTTATTTATGCAACAATATAGTATTGCATTATTTTTCTAGGTAATCGCATAAGTAGATTTGAGGAAAAAATCGAAGGAACATCATTTCTTCCTACTAAGGATCACACATTCAGGCACTGACTTCGATTAAATCGTTAGTACCATTTTTACCTCTTCCTATTATTATGGTGACTTAGGGGCTTTTAATTTCTCAGTTCAATACTACTAGCTTGCCTGAGGTCTCCTTAGATCACTGAAGAAAATCAGTGCAATGAAAACATTGAATCACATCTTACTCACTTCATCAACTGGAAAATCTTTCAAATCACCAGGAATGTGGTGGGAGTGAGGGGTGAGCTATGAATACAGAACTGTGGTCGTGCAGCAGTCAGAATTCAGTTTACCACCTGCTTTCATAGTGCAGTAGGCTCCAAAACACTTTCTGTTCTTCTCAAATCTTGGCCATGACCAAGAAAACCTGTGTGAAACCAAATGATTAGAGAATACATTTCTGAGGCCTGAAATCTCACTGAGACTATAAAAATAAATATTGTTCTGAACACCTGCCTCCCATATCAGTAAAAAAAATATTGGAAAGTGAGTCAAATCACATCATTCCTCAGCTCAAAACCTGTAAGGACTCCTTTTTCGTTCAAATTAAAAACCAAACTTTAAAATAGCCTAAGGATCCTATACTATCTGCCTACCCCCTTACCTCTAGGCCCTCCTCTCCTACAACCTTCCCCTCATTTCCTCTGCTCCAGTCTGTGTGGCATCCTTCTACACCTGAAACACGCCAAGCACCTACTTCCTGACATAGGAACTTTTAGGGGCTCTCTCTTCTGCCTGAATTCCCTTCCCCACGCCAGATGATCTGTGTTGCTAACTCCTTTACCTCCTCCAGTGCTTTGTTCAAATATCACCTTCTCGATGAGGCTGTCAGGCCAGGTCAGATGAAAAGCACACAACAACATGGAACGAGATATGTAAGAGATTTATTGGGAGAAACACCTATAAGAATAGATGAGCTAGGGAGCAAGAGGAAGAGAGAAAGCCTTCTGGTGCATGCAGATCTGACACCCGAGACAAAGAGAGGGCAGGAAGGAGGACGAGGTAGGATGAATCTCAGATTGCAGTGCAGCTCTGAGAAAGCATGGCCAGGACAAAGGGAACCTCAGAGAAAAGATTTCCCTCTAGAGGTGTCCCCTGTTAGGCAAAAATGCTGACTTCATTAACTCCACCAAGTGCAGTCATTGGCTAGGGGCTGCTGAGAGAGTGGCTTTGGGCTAAGTGCCTTAGCAGCTCCAAAGGGGTAGCAGCTGAAGGTTGTCAGTCACTTACATTCCTCCGAGCAGGTTATACTGAAAGGAGAGCTGAGTGGCACTACTTCCTGGCCCCAAGAGCCCTGCCTACCTACGCCATATAACACTACTGATCACCAGCTCAGCATTCCCAGTGCTTTTTACCTGGGGTCTACTTTTACTTGTTTTACTCCACGACAATGAAAGAAATGTGACATTCCTAATTTACAATGAGTAAACCAAGGTTTAGTAAACTTAGAACATGCATCTATTCTAGGGTTCCCAGGGATTTCATCCTTTGACTTTACTCATGTGGCTTCAATTGTCACTTACATGTTATTAATAATGATTGGGATGATGATGCCACAATGGTAACATTATTGATCAGTTGCTATGTGCCAAACATTGTACTGAGTGATTTACTTGTATTATCTCACTTAATCCCCACAACGACTTTGAGATTATTATTATTATTCCTTCAGTTTTTTAAAGATAAATATACTAAGGTTTAGGGAGGGTACACACAGCTTATAACGGACAGAACCAGAAGTCATGACTTGGTCTGACTGCAGAGCCTGATTGATCTCTTGCCTGCCAGATTGATTTTCAAATTTTCATTGCTGGCTGCCTTCTATTGCCTCCAGTTCAGATTTGTCTCCTAGCTGCAGACACACGTATCTGACAGGTGACTGGACACCTCCACGTAGATGTACCACAGATAGCGCGAAATGAATTTCTCCAAAACTGAATCCATCCCCTCCCCATATCTCTCTTGTTTTTGTTTCCCTAATCACTTATACAGCTCTACCATTCATCCACTAATTCTCCCAGATCAAAAATCTGAGTGTTTGTCCGTATTCTGCTTCACTTTCCCGATTTCTGTACCCAGTTCCACTGATACACCTTATAAACCTCTTTCCCACCTGTCTGTCCTCTCCACCCACATCTCCACTGCCTTTGTTTAGGCCACCATACTCTCATCTGGATTATTGCTGACGGTGTCCTAATTCTTCTTTACCCCACCAGTCTTGCCTTTTCCTCTCTTCCACTCTTTCGCTAACTCGACTGATCTTTCTGGAAAAAAAAAAAATAATAATCCACTGTGTCATTCCCATGCTTAAATTGTTTCATTCCCTTTCCAGTGCCTTTGAGGGATCCATGAGCTACCCTAGCCTACCTGCCTAATCTCATTTCCTTTAGAAACCCACATCCAAGCTGTACGGGAATTTTAGCATCTCTGAATGCCCTATGTTCCTCATCTTCCTCAACTCACTCATGCTATTCCCTGCTACTCTTCACCCTTTTATTTGGCCTTATTACTGTCCTCGGGTCCTCAGCTCAGGTGCTACCTCCACCAGGGAGATGTCACTCATTTTCCAAATCTGGGTCAAGTGTCCCTTCTTACATGTTCTCATGGCAACCTGTGTCTCCTCATAGAATGAAAATGAACTATATTGTAATTGTACATCCTGCCAGACCAGGGGGCAGCAAACTTTTTTCCGTAAATGGCCAGATAATATGTATTTTAGGTTTTGCAGGCCTTGTGGTCTCTGTCATAACTACTTTAACATTTACAGTACAAAAACAACCACAGAATATATGATAATAGAAAAGCATGGCTGTGTTCCAAGAGAACTCATTTATGGCCACTGAAATTTGAATTTCACATAATTTTCGTGTGTCACAAAATATTAAAAAAACTTCAACTATGCAGAACTAAAAATGCCATTCTTAGCTCGAAGGCTGTACAAAAACAGGTGGGTGGGCCAAATATAGTGTATAGGCTGCCACTGGCTGATCGTTGCACTATTCCATGAGCTTCTCACAGCCAGGGCAGTGTCTCATCTGACTCTGTATTCACAGTTCTTAGTACAGTATCTAGTTTATAGTAGGTGCTTAATAAACATTTGTTGAATAAGTAAAACTTGCACAGCTAGTAGTAAGTGATAATGTCAGGATTTAAACCTGAGTCAATTTGAGTTAGCAGTGTGATGTCTCACTGTCCATTTTATGATTGAAGCTGTATGTGACGTAGCATACTTAGAGCATGATATTTGAGATATCAAAAAAGTAATTCTAGAAGCACCTTGGGTATTACTTGAACTCTTTCATTACTGTTATTAGCTGCTACTCAGCCTACCTTACCATGTGCCCTTTCCATCACCCCCATGTAACTTGACCTTATTTACTCCATTTCCAGGTATTTAAAATAGTCCAGGATTCGGCCACTTAATTTTTTTTTTTTTTAAATAAAGCTTCTTCCGTTTTCAGCTTTAGAAGCAGAAACCTCCAAACTTTGTAAGTTACATAAATGCTTAGAGCATCATAACATTCAAAAGGTTGCCAATTAGAAGAAATCTTAAGCATTGTCAGGAAATTCCTTCTCTCTCTATATAATCTTATGCATAGTTGACTCTCTGCTTTTTTTCCCTTTAAAAGTTGGAACATAGAACATAGAACTCCAGTACATGGGCATTGTGAGGTCCTTGTGACCTCATCTTTCAAACAGGATATAGTTACCTGGGAAACTAAGTTAATTACATATGGAACATTAGAGGTTAAGCTCAGGTGGCAACAGGATGGGTCAGATCAAGGAAGACTGAGACTCCGCGCCAACCCTCAGGGCTGGTGAAGGCCAGGGACCCAATCACAGGAAAAGGTTAGGAGTTCATCACCTAAGGCATGGGCACTTGGGGACAGGACAAGAGAAGCAGGACGCAAACCAGAAGCCCATTTCATTTAAAAAAGAGATTGGTGACAAGTAACTCCAACTGTTGGTGGAACTATGCAGTCAGTTAATAGTTATTTGAGAACTTGAATATAAGGCAGTCACAGGAGAAAAAGGCAGAACCAGTTAAAAGAGAACAGCAAATCAGAGTATCAGAAGGTAAAAAGCATAGGGAGGTTTGGCCAGGCACGGTGGCTCATGCTTGTAACCCCAGCACTTTGGGAGGCCGAGGTGGGCAGATCACGAGGTCGGGAGTTCAAGATCAGCCTAACCAACATGGTGAAACCCTGTCTCTATTTAAAAATACAAAAAATTAGCCGGGCGTGGTGGTGCATGCCTGTAATCCCAGCTACTCAGGAGGCTGAGGCAGGAGAATCATTTGAACCCGGGAGGTGGAGGTTGCAGTGAGCCAAGATTGCGCCACTGCACTCCAGTCTGGTGACAGAGCGAGACTCCGTCTCAAAAAAAAAAAAAGCATAGGGAGGTGAAAAGAGCTTTGGAATTGGAAGGGATGACTTCCAACTAGCTATAAATGACTAGTAAGTCATTTAAATTTTCTCAATAAACCTGTCTATTAATCTATTAGATGATTAAATTGAATTCAGTTCTCACTGAATATTGAGTTGAATACTCATATCTCTAAAGTCCCTTCCAGCTTTAACATTGAGGAATTAAAAACTGTTTTAGAATTGAAACCACAAATTGTCCTGGTTTCAGACAAGTTTGGTACCTGAGCAGGAGGTAAGGAAGTATTTACAATTCAAATGTAGTGGTTTTATAGGAGTAACAAGTCAGGTAGGTCGTCACATGGTGTGACTGTTTCTGACTTTACTCTCTCCTATCTTTCTATCATAGCTTCACTCGCTCCTTGTAATGTAGCTGTTATATGACAACTTTTTTCACTGCTTTTACAAGCTGTACTGCTTCAACACTGGCCAAAACTTCCTAAACTTCCACCAAACATTTTCATCACATTGAGAATACAAGAAACAATTTGAAACAAAATTTTCAGTGTGGTTTTTCAAACCTGATCAGTGTTGAAGCTGGATGTAGGCAGGATATCTCACCTTAAAATCTTTTTTTCTTTTTCTTGAGACAGGGTCTCACTCTGTTGCCCAGGCTGGAATGCAGTGGTGTGATCATAGCTCACTGCCTCCTGGCCTCAAGCAATCCTCCCTGCTTGGCCACCCAAAGTGCTCGGATGACAGGTGTGAGCCACTGTGCCTTGCCACATGCCTTAAAAACTTATAAGAGTGTGAAAAAGGGACCATAAATTTTTATGGCTAGAATGACTTAAAATTCCTGCACAATTCAAGTAGCATTTCAGGAGTAGCAACATCCCCACGAACGCTTTTACCTAGGCAGTTCATCAGTAAAGGTATTTGTCAAATAGCTTTCTAGTAGCCCAGAAGAAAGTACATGTTAAAAACAACAACACCGGGCTGGTTTTTACCTTGTAAGTTTGAGCAAAGTGGTAGCTATACCAAACCCGGGGGTGGCTGAATGTCTATTTAGCAGTGAAAGATGATGGGAAACCAGCCAGATGGTCTTGATTTTAGGGTGAAATAGAGAGGTAAGCTCCAGATCTCATATAGGTTGCCTTTATTTCTGAGCGGGTTGTCTCAGGACGGTGAGCTAAACGCTGGGTGCTTTTACAGGCAGAGATTCCTGTTTGGGGCTGGGATCAACCATCCTACTTCACAAACAAGGAATATGCGGACGAAGGAGTATACAGAACGCTAACAACCCCAATATCAATGGAAACCCCACTTTCCAAACTTTTCCTTTGGGACATCTCCCCCATCCCCCACTCCTCCCGAGTTACACGTTGCCAGGCTGCTTTGAGCATTCCTTCCTCTGTAGTGCATTGCACGGATACGTCATCAAATGTGCGTGTACACGTGCCAGATTCGCCTTTAAACGGTAATTTCCTCTAGGTCCAGATCGTGTACTTTCCTGTATGTAACGGTAGTGCAGTACCTGAACTATTAGTTATTTAAGTAATACGTAATGACTGAAGAGCTTAAAAAACTGCAACCTGTTGATGGAAGAATGAATGAACGCGCTCCCCTCCTTCCTACCCGGCTGCGCGGAGAAAATACGGTACTGATTTAGCCACGACGTTAAAGGCTTTGACCTGTAGGGGGAGGGGAAGGAAAGAAAAGACGGGAAAAGAAAACCAAAAAACAAAAAAACCGGAAAAAGGCAAAAAGCGAAAAGGGGGAGGTCGCTCGGCCTCTCGCTGGGCCAGTCCGGTGGCCCCGCCCCGCGGCGGCCGGTAGCTGTGCGCGTGCGCAGGCGGGAGCGCGGCGGCGGGTCCAAGCCCGGCGCTGGGGGCGCGCAGCCGGGAGAGGGTTTGACGTGGCAGTTCCCAGCCCAGCTGCAACTCCGAGCTTGAGACCAGGCTGAGGGGACGCCGGCCGGGTAAGAGGCTCGGGGGAGAAGCGGCCGCAGCGGGAGCCGGGCCACCGAGGGCTGCTGGCAGTGGACGCAGAGCCGCTGGCGCTCCGAAGCCCGCGGGGTGCGGGAGCGGGAGCAGGTAAAGCCTGGCACCCGCGGTAGCGCTCAGGCGGGACAGCCCCTGCCCAGGCACAGCGGAGCGGGTTGCCGCGCCCGGCCCGGGGACAAGGCGGGAGACCGGGTGCTCACCTGAGGCAGGGGCGGCGGGAGAAAACCTCATTCTTTTTTCCTTTAGCCTTTTAGTGCAGTTTAATAGTGAGGCGGGCGGGATGGGGGAGAAGGAGGTGGGCGTGGGCATTTTTTACCCGCCCCCACCTTTTGCCTTGGGATGCAGGAACTGCCTAGTTAGGATCCTCAGTGACCACCATTCGAATGTCATTGCCAGCGATTTTCTCGTCTCCTTATCAACTTTATTTCCTTTTTTGAAGGAAGGGAATGTTGGATGTATTCATGGTGAAAATGGCAACTATATCTTGAAGCTTCGGGACATCCGAATAGTGAAACTGATCTGGCCAAATACGAACTTGTTCCAGGGTTAGAAGTGCACCTTGGCTAGAGTTGCTGGGTGACAGTGAGCCAGGGGGCCGTTCTGGGATTGGGGCTCCCCAGATTTTGATCCTAGGCCTGCTCATGCCAAGTGGCTTTCTGCCATGTCGCCGCTTGAAGCTGAGTCAGGTTTCTTTAACTTGGTGCTCTGTGTGAGGAAGTTTGACGTGGCAAACTGGGTAGCGTGAGGAAGCTGATTCCTCTCAGTACCAGTTCAGAGGGACCTGGCTGCTTCCTGTTCTTTGGAGTGACCATCTCAGCCTCTCTTTTCTGTCACTCAGCAACAGGCTGCTACTTAGGTGTGTTCGTGCGGACTTCCTAAGTGCTCTTGGTTGGATGAGCTTGACCAAAGCTCAGGCTGCCACGTCTCTCTCTGCTAAGTGGGCGGAGGAAAAAAGGGTTGTCAGGAACAAAGTGGACCAGAAGGCCTTTGCCTGCCTCTCTCCTCTTTTTCAGTTCTCCTCTTCCCAGAAGGAAGTGATCTCACAGTATTTTTACATGGTTGCTTTTATTTTGGAAACTTATAGTTTAATATGGAAACAAAATCAAATCACAAATTTTAGGCTTCACATTTTAAATTTGAGATGTTATTTCTTGAGTATAGACAGATTCTAAGTCTTAGCAGGTACCACCGATCTCTTATCTTCAATTGTAGCAAATAAAAGAACAAAAGGAAGAATATACCTGTATGGGGCAAATAAACTGGAGATAAATTGTAGAATCAGTGGAAATCTGAAAAGGCTTCATTTCCTAAAAGAAGGAACTGAGGCTTAGAGAGGTTCTTCAGCTCATTCCATGTCACACAGTTAAATGGCAGATATAGAATGAAAACCCACTTCTCTTGCCAGGATTCAAAGCATTTTCTGCCGTATTAAAAAATTTTTTTTTTTTAAATCATCAGTCCTATGGAAATCTCTTTTTTTGTTAAAACTTGGAAAAAATGGAAAATTTAAAGCAAAATTGGGTTCTGATTAGAATCAAGATAAAAAAAAGAATAAAGATGAGTCTGTTATATTTGTGATGTGTGTGCCTACACACTTACAAAATTACACTTTTTTTCCTTAGTCCCTTAAATATAGGTGCATATGTTCTTAGAGATGTGATATCATTTAAATTAGAAAGAAATTCTGTCGCCTTTGAAAAACCACTGACAATACTCAAGTGGATATAGTGACCACCTGGCTTGATCTAATTATGACTCATAAAATAAGCCTATTATCAACTTTATCTGTTGCTATGTTTGTTGGACTATGATTTCTCTTTGTCCTAATGACTAGATTAAAATAACTAATTAGAGGAGCACTAAAAAGACATAAGTCATAAAACATCTAATTGCAGACTACTGGCAGTTATGGTGGTCAGTCAGTTGAATGGCATGGTGTGCTCTGTGCTGAAATGTGACCATGGAAACCAAAAGCACAAAATCATAGGAACACTTATGAGAGACTATCTGCAAAATGCTTCAGGCTTCCCTTAAAAAAGTGGTTGGGAGCTGTTATTCAGGTCTCATGCTTGAGAATTTGCCCAGAATTATTGAAGTGATTTACTGATTTTCAGAGAGCTATGGTTAGACTCTTTTTAGGGGATAATGATGCATTGTATAATACAAAGGTTTCTCATGTACCTGATAATTGTACTTTTCTCCAAACCATCATAAACATGTATTAACAGTGTTTATATTTTTAATAGCTTTAAGTGACTAAAACTCTCTTGGTAACATGTTTCTTGTTTCTCTGTTGCAGAGTTCTTTTGTAGATTTATCCTTTGGAATGATATTTTCATAATGAGTCAACAAGGTTATGTGGCTACACCCCCATATTCTCAGCCTCAGCCTGGAATAGGCCTTTCTCCACCTCATTATGGGCACTATGGGGATCCGTCGCACACAGCATCTCCAACAGGTAAAGTGTGTTATTTTGACTTGTATGTGATTATTTAGTTCTCAGGCTCAGAGATGTAAGATGTTCTGAAAGAGGAGATTTGAAAGCATTGAATGATCATTATACAATGAAATGGCTTGAGATTACAGGATCATTTGGAAAAGGCTCTCATAGCAGAACTCTACATCACTAGTTTGGTTATTGCATGGAATACAAGTTTGGTTTTTAAATATAGACTAAAACAAACACTTCCTGTTTTATTTTTACTGTGAGTCTTGTTCTTGCTGTTAATTAGTGGTGTAAGGTTATTGTAAACATTGAATAAAAAAAGAATTAAATTTATAAATGAATTACATTTACGTATCCTTGTCTAGGATTGGCCCTAGATTAATCTGCCCATCAGTTATATGTGAGGATAATTCTTTGTACAATTCTTTATACAAATGGACCTTGTATAAATCAATGAGAAACTCTCAGGACTCACTGGAACTAGCTCAGATATCCGGGATCCAGGCTGTGCCAGGTAGAATGTATATAGTGCAAAGTCAGCAAGGGGTAAGGACTCCCTGTAGCGGGGCTTGATGTTAGCAGCCACACAGAGTATGCTGCAGAAGATGCTCTGAGATTGTGAATTACCTGTGGAAAGTCACTCTTATGATTTATTCCTCCCCAGATTTTAAAGATGTCCAGATGAAGCCTCCCTCTTCTTGTTCAGGACAATCCTCTCCAGAATGTCTATAATCTTGCCTTACTGGATCCTGTAGAAACCATTAACCCCTCCACTTTCTATCTGGTGGTTCATTTCTCCTCAGCATTTATTTATGAAGATAATTATAAATTATTCTTTTTTTATGATGTATCGAAGTCTGGCCCTAAAAGCTTTCCCTGTACTGTCTTATTTAATCCTCATACAGTGCTATGCAGTAAGTTATTTTTGCAGGTAAAAAAACTGAATGTCTGGTGTTGTGGTGTCATGTGACTTGTCTAAGGTCACAGATAGCAAGTAGTAGCACTAGGATTCATACCCAGATCTCTCAAGAAGACAAAAAACAAACTGCATACACACCTAAGTATAACACTTTGTATTGTTCACGCTTCCCTCTTCACAGGCATCTTCTTGAGAAAGTACTCACTATGCTTGGTGATCTCCACCTTTACCTCTCCTTCCCTCCATGGCTCAGCATAGTTTACACTCCATAGTTTGTCACCCCATCCACACTTCCACTTCCCTCACCAGGACTATCGGTGTCCTATTTCTCAAGCAGAAGACATTGTGCTGTCTGTCCTCTTTTGTATTTGACACTGTTTACCACTCTCATTTTTATGAAACTCTTTTCTCCTTTGGTTTCAATGACACTATCCTTTTGTTGTTTTTTGAGGTGGAGTCTCCCTCTGTCCACCAGGCTGGGGTGCAGTGGTGCGATCTCAGTTCACTGCAACCTCCGCCTCCTAGGTTCTAGTGATTCTCCTGCCTCAGCCTCCTGAGTAGCTGGGATTACAGGTGCCCACCACCATGCCCGGGTAATTTTTGTATTTTTAGTAGAGATGGGGTTTCACCATGTTGGCCAGGCTTGTCTTGAACTCCTGACCTCAAGTGATCCACCTGCCTCCGCTTCCCAAAGTGCTGGGATTATAGGTGTAAACATTGTGCCCATTTTTTTTGGTTGCTTTCTGGACATTTCTTTGAAAGGGGTTCTACATGACCCTTAAGTGTTACTGCTTCTCCCTCCATGTTCCATCTTCACCACTGTTCTCCCACTCTGTAGATTTTTCCCTAAGCTGGATCATTCACAGAAAGTGCTTGTCTCTCAGATCTGTTTCTCCAGCCCAGATGCCTCTCCTAAGCTCTAGGTCAGGGGTGTCCAGTCTTTTGGCTTTCCTGGGCCACACTGGGAGAAGAATTGTCATGGACCACACATAAAGTACACTAACAATAGCTGATGAGCTAAAAAAAAATAAATCAAAAAGATCTCATAATGGTTTAAGAAAGTTTTCAAATTTGTATTGGGCCACATTCAAAACTGTCCTGGGCCACATGTGGGCCATGGGTTGGAAGAGCTTGCTCTAGACCCATATTTCCAGTTGTCTACCTTTGTTGAGGCATGTCACAATCACCATACCCAAAACAATTCCATATTCATCGTGGAAGCCTATGTTTTCTGGCATTTCAGATCTCACTCATTAGCATCATTTATTTGGTGATCCACACCAGAAACTTTATTTTAAAAAAAACAAAAACAAAAACAAACTTGGTGGGGTGTGGTGGCTCACGCCTGTAATCCTAGCACTTTGGGAGACGAAGACAAGTGGATCAGTTAAGGCCTGGAGTTTGAGACTGACCTGGCCAACATGGTGAATCCCAGTCTCTACAAAAAAAATAGAAAAAAAAAAATTTGCTAGGCGTAGTGGCACATGCTTGTAATCTCAGCTATTTGGGAGGCTAAGGCATGAGAATCTCTTGAACCGGGGAGATGGAGGTTGCAGTAAGCCAAGATCATGCCACTGCACTCTAGCCTGGGGAACAGAGTGAGACTCTCTCAAACAAACAAACACACAAAAACACCTCTCCCTCGTTTTTACCTCCTGCAATGCAATTGGTCTCCCAAATCTTTTTGGAGTGATTGTAAACAGGTTTCCTACCTGCTTTCTCCTTTCCATTCTCCTGTCACTCTTTTTGTTCAATCCATCCATCTCTCACATGGATTACTAAAATGATCTTGTAACTATTATCCCTGTCTCCAATACTGCCTTTTTCCAAACCATCAACTCCTGAGCCAGAGGGATTTTTTTATACAATGCAAATCTAATTTGAATTCTACTTTTGTGTTCTAATACTTTTGTAGGCCTCTATACTATTTGCCATACTGTGTTATAATAGATGTTCCTATAGTAGATGTTCCTGGAGCAGAGAAGGCAGTCATGACTGCTTTAAAAAAATTTTTTTTTAATTGGCAAATAAAAAACTATATATACATACATATTATGTACAACATATTGTTTTGAAATATGTATACAGTGGAATGGTTAAATTGAGCTAATTATAAATGTTTATTCAATGAAGTGAATGACAAACTGTAGCACTCATTAGCAAAACACTCTGGTATTTACCAATATTTAATTAAATTAAATTAATTTATTTATTTGAGACAGGGTTTTGCTCTCTTGCCGAGTTTCCGAGTAGCTGGTAGAGATGAGGTCTCCCTGTGTTTCTCAGGCTGGTCTTGAACTCCTCAGCTCAAGTGATCCTCTCGCCTTGGCCTCGCAAAGTGCTGATATTATAGGAGTTAGCCTCGGCACCTGGCCTTACCAGTGTTTTTAAAAACTGTCTTTGTTGGATTAAATCCTTCACACTTTAATTTAAACTGATTTCTCCTTACTTAATGGATATTAAATATCAGGTGAATAACCAGGCTATTATACTCTCTGCAAATATACCTTTCTATGCATATTATGGTGTTTTGGTTTAATTATTTAAGACTTTCACTAAATTACCCCATCTCTTATATCTCTGATTATACAGTGCTGAATAACCTTAGATACCTTAATCTTCAGTCTTCATGTGTCTTGTCTAACCTTTTAGTGATCCTTTTATTGGTCTCCTGACAGACACAAGCAAACTTGTTGTGATTCCTTGAAATATCTGTTCCACTGTAGATCTGGCCAGTGCTAACTCTTGCTTTGTGTTGCTCACATTATCATATCTCCATTTATGCCTATTCATTGTGGTTTTGTAAAGCTAGTGCTGTATACTAACACTTTTTTTTTTTTAAGGGACAGGGTCTTGCTTTGTTGCTCAGGCTGGATTGCAGTGACGAGATTATAGCTCACTGCAGCCTTGAACTCCCGGGCTCAAATGATCCTCCTGCCCCAGATTCCGAAGTGGCTATTACTATAGGTGTGCTCCACCATGCCGAGCTAATTTTAAATTTTTTTTGTAAAGATGGGGTCTCACTGTGTTGCCCAGTGCTGTCTCGATCTCCTGGCCTCAAGCCATCCTCCTGCCTTGGCCTCCCAAAGTGCTGAAATTACAGACATGAGCCACTGCACCCAGCCACAAATTTAACAGATTTATTTGATGAACAAAATAATTGTGGTAATATGACATTGAATAAAATAAGCCTAATCTCAGTCCTCATAGTGTTTACTTAGTGAGAAATGCACTAAATAAATTAACAATGACAATTTTGGGGGGAAGTATTATTGTAAAGGAAGTAGAGGGTGGTATGGAAGCATGTGGCAGGGGCGCCTAAACAAGACGTAGGGTGGAAGGGCTCCTTCCTGGAGGGAATGCCTTGAAACATGAGTGAGAATTGGCCAGGTCAGGAGGCAGTTTGCTGGGATTGGAAGGCGGTACTTTTCAGGACCTGCAAGACATTTGGCATAGCTGGGGAGTAGCATGGGAACCGTGAGAGATGCCACTGGTGGGGAAATGTGGGATCATTTTAAGGAATTTAGACTTTATTGTAAGGGCAGTAGAGTGCCACTGAAGTGATTTAATCTGGGAAGGGTCACAATCCAATGTATGTACATTTTAGAAAGCTACATAGCACATTAGTAAGTGTGGAGAAGTAGTTACAGCTGGGCGTACTGCTCTCTGCAGCAGGGTTTTTCAACTTCAGCACTATTGACATTTGGGGCCAACGAATTCTTTGTTGGGGGAGGGTAGCAGGGTGCCATCCTGTGCCTTGTGGGATATTTAGTAGCATCCTTGGTCCCTATCCACTGGATGCCAGTAGTACCTCCCCCAACCTTCTAGGAGTTGTGGCAACCAAAAATGTCCCAGACATTGCCAGATGTCCTATTTTAGGAACAAAATCGCCCTTGGTTGAGGACACTGGTCTGGAGACTGAGAGTTAAGAATTATTAATGTCCTATAACTAGAACAGGGGCTGTGGGGTGGTGATAGGGCTCCTAATAGTGAGCTTATGTAGGTGCACCATCCAACATGGTGCTTTAGGGACCATAGCCATTACAATTCTACCCATATAATAGGGAGCTTATCTTTGTTTATTTTAGATAAACATTTTTGCCCCCAACAAATGGCTTTTACTTTTGGTTTTAGTTTGTCAGGTCCAGGACCAAATTCAAGGCATGCTTTTCTGTGATGTGGTTTGGTCAGTGTTCCTTTGCTGATAACAGTACCCTCTAGTGGAAAGGGATTTGTTAAAGGGTATCAGGAAGGAAACAAAACGTCAGAAAAAGGCAGAGAACCAGACTTGGGAGTATGTGGTCCATGAAGGTGAACATTCCCCATGCAGGACCATTCCACCAGAAGTCACCACCTTTCTCCCCCAGGAGAATCATCTCTGCCACCAGGCTGACCAGAGTCTCCCAGAGGTGTGCTGCTTTGCTGAATTCAGAGCACATGGCAAAACAAATTGTAAGGCAGTCTAGGAATTTTCACTTTTCCACCTCAAGATGGTGTATTAATATTAATAGAAAAGCAAGTAAGAAGGGGATTGGAATTGTTGAGTTTACTGGTCTATAGTATCTGCCACTGTATTAGAGACCAACTTGTGATCTTAGAGTTTTTTTTTTTTTGGTGGAGTTTGTCTAAGAACAGCTCATTCTCATTGCATGGTGTTCCTTTCCTATTAAAATTCTCATACTGCTCTATAAAGAACCTGATTCTCTTTGTGTTTGAGTACTTTTGAAAATGCCAATAACATGGCTGGGGGAAGACTATGACTTTGCAGATATCAATGATACTGACTTCCCTTTGCCCTGGGGGTGGAGTGCAAGTGACACATAGTACTTTGCAGTCTGACCCCAGCCAACCTGGACAGCCTCCACTCTGGCTACTTTCCCTCCCAGCCTCTCCACACCAAGCCTTTCCCCTGTCCTGATTGTGCCATCTCTCTCATGTCTTTGCTCAAGCTTTGCCTTCTAACCGGAATCCCTTATCCTGTCTTCTATATGAAGAAAACTGCTTCTCCTTCAAGATTCAGCTCAAGCAGTCCTTCTTTGAACTCTTCTCAATTCCCCCAGGAAGAGTTAGGTAGTCCTCTGCATATTGTAACAGTCATCACAAGACATTGTAATGATTTGTTTACATGGTTGTCTCTTCTCTCAAATGGCTCAAAGGCACCTTAAGTGTATGTTGAATAATAATGAGAATGATTTGAGAATGCCACAGAATGATTTGAATCATTGTCATAGAGTTGATTCCCAAACAAAAGAGAGAGCACAGTAAGATTGATGTATAAATTCTGCTTGCATCTATCAGAGCTGTTTTTTTTTTTAATTCTCTAGACATGTTTATAGGGGTTTTTGCGAAAATTGCTATTGTCCTACTTATTTTTTAAAAGGGGGAAATATTTTTGGAGAGCCGGGAGGCAAATAAGAAAAAAGAAAGAAAAAAAAAAAAAAGAAGACCGAAGTTGAAAATATATTAATGCTACTGTTGTGAATTGCCTACATTTGTCCAAAATAATGTTTTTAAAATGAAAATATAAATGTGTTTGTAATTATGGTGCATATGTTTTGTTAGAATAAAAATGCTTAAGAAAAGAGAGCAGGGGCTATGGCCAGGGAAGATGAAACAGCTGTTTTGAAAACTGTCATATCCATTGCTTCATTTAATTCTCAGAACAATCCTTGGAGCTAGGGAATATTATTGCCATGACATGGGATTACAAGTTGAAGCTCTGAAAAATAAAATACCTTATCAGAGTCATAAATTCAAAGTTGTCTGTGACTGCAAGTCTCATGTTTTTCTAACTTTGCTGGGTTTGGGGTTTAGAACTTTGTATTAAAATGTAGTGTTATAAGGATAATATTTATTGAAAATAGTGGTATATGAATTTGCTAAGTAAAACTATGTAGAATTAATATAAAAATGTCCTCAGTTTAAGGAATCCTATTTTAAGAGAAGAAACCTTGTAAAAGTTTCAGTATTATTTATGAAGACTGGCACTTCTATGGATACCTGTCATTTTAGATTATGCAAACATCTGAAAGCATTCTCTCGAAAGCAATTATGACAATATAAGAAACTCTTCCTGGGTGACTACACGTCATCAGTCAATTCCTTTCTATCCAAGGGAATAAACTTTCTATCTGAGGGAATAAAGGAAACGTTAATATGAGATACTACGACGAAGTGAAAGCGGGGAGTGCACAGCAGGCAGTTAGGTGGTCATCGAAGACCTTGCCAGAGAGCAGAGTATGGTCAAAAGTAAATTGAATGAGTGAAAACAAGCAAGTGGAGAGAGCAGATAGAAGAATTGAAGTTTTTCTCTTTTTTTCTTTCTAGAAGCTAGAAGAGGTCTCAGGTAATCTAGTTTAAGACTTTCATTTTGCAGGAAGAAAACTGAGGTCCTTAAAGATAAGCTTCTTGCCCAGGGTCATACAACTAATAAGTAACCATGTGGGGCCTTGAACTGCTCTAATCCAAGCCTAGTGATTTCTCTCCTCTATTGCAATTTCTCGAGAAGAACAGACAGAAATGTCTGAAGACAGTTCCAAAGAGAAGTCTTTAAAGGTCTCTATTTGAGAAGAGCTGCTAATAAATGAAAAGAGTCATTCCCAGAAGCATTCATTAATTGCATGTGGTCCCATATTTTGTCTGAGCAAGCATGATGAGTCTGACTCTCAGTGAGCAGTCCCCCAGCTGTTTATCATCCAGCTATTTAGGATCCTGGAAAAATTATTAAGCTCTGAAGGAAGTGCTCAGGATTTTTAGAAAGATAGACCCTACTCCCCATCTGCTTTTGTTGTGCTGTAAGTCAAAGGCATTTCTAGTGTTCTCCCCCATGCCCCATTTAGTTATAGTTAGAATGCTCTACCATGACCCTTCCTGCTTTTTCCAGGTTTATTTCTGATATCTAACTGCCATTTTTCATTGCGCGTTCTAGTATTCTTTGCGTGATAATGTGCTTTATCAAATGCCTCTGTCATATGCAAATTTATTTTTTTCTGTTTTAGTTTCTGTTTAGTGATAAAATGGTTCCCTTCTTTTCTGCTCTTTCATCATTATGATAGTCAAATACTCATGCCAGAGCCTGGTATTGACAGGTCTGTAGGTGATGGTTAAGCTTGAAAGAGATTTTGTTCTAATCCATTTATTTCCCTCCTCCTCCACCTAGTTTTCATTTTTAACCTAATGACTTTGCTTCATCTCTCTTTGTACTTTAATGCACTTCTAAATTCATGCCCCTCTCTTGCAGGTATGATGAAGCCAGCAGGGCCTTTGGGGGTCACTGCCACTGGGGGAATGTTGCCTCCGGGTCCTCCACCTCCTGGGCCCCATCAGTTTGGTCAGAATGGAGCTCATGCTGCTGGTCACCCTCAACAAAGGTGAGCTAGGTAGATTCCAGCCTTCGTTTGTATATTCAACTAATATGATTTCAGAAATACCTTCTAAGCTTATATGTTTATTGGTTGAAAGTTTGACTAAAATGTCTACATCCCTGAAAGGATCTATTAGATAACTGCCCTAGGAAACAAAGCAATAGGAAAAGTTATGGCTGGGCATGGTGGTTCACGGCTGTAATCCCAGCACTTTGAGGGGTTGAGTTGGGCAGATGGCTTGAGCCCAGGAGTTTGAGACCAGCCTAGGCAACATAGTGAGACCCTGTGTCTACAAAAATAGAAAAAATTAGCCGGCCTGGTGGCGCATGCTTGTAGTCCTAGCTACTGGAGAGGTTGAGATGGGAGGATCCTGTAAGCCTGGGAAGTCAAGGCTGCAGTGAGCTATGACTGTGCCATTGCACTCCAGCCTGGGCAACACAGTGAGACCCTGTCTCAAAAAAAAAACAAGAAAAGTTATGAAGGAAAAAGACAATATTAGTAGGTATTTTAAAATGTATCAAAAAGTACTTGTGTCAGTACCATACATTTTAGTTTTGAGTTATGTTCAGTTTGTTTTAGAATTTCATGTCAATTTCTAATTCCTTTAGATGCCCACGGCCTATATTCTTGAATAAAATTTTAAATCATTCTATTTTCTTGGATCCTTCACAGAACTGAGCTTAGTGCCAATGGGTGCTTAATAAATATTTTAAAATTAAATCAGATTGTTGCCAATGGTAAAGTCTAGGAGCTTGATGTGGAAGGCACACAGATCCCAGTGAGGGATTCTCAAAAGGCAGAGCTGTAGTAAAAGCAACACAGGAAATAAATCTTGTGTTTGTGTTTATAATAAATTGAGGGAGAGAAAAGTTGGAAGCAGGCCTGGAGAAGCCAAGATGTATGAAATATTTAGAGCCTGCAGCCCACTAGGGACTAGTCCCTGGGAAAGAAGCCAGCATCAAACCTTCCTTGTTAGAAATCCCATTATTGTTTATCCGGTGAGGTGTAGCTGCCGAGAACCTGTGCCACGCCAGTGCCAAGCCACAGGCAGTGTTTGCTTTGGAGTTTCTCCAAGGATTACCCAGAGGCTTCATTTCTCAGATTCCTTCCCAGGTAGCAAGGTTTGGGGGTGGGGAGGGGTGGGCAGTAACCCCTAGATGTGACTCTAGACCCTCCTAATGGTGAAGCCTTTTAGTCATGGTCTTTCATGAAGCCTATAGTCCTCCATAATAGGAAAACTCCCTCCGGGATTTTTTTAAGTCATCAGGTTAATTCTCCTACAGGGCATTTGTGAGTTTGGCACTTGCTGGCTCTTGTTTGTCATGATAACATTTGCCGGTTGAAATGGTAGCTATGGGATGCAGAGGGTAGGTCATTAAGTGTGATAGTAGTTTAAGCTTGGAGCAAGAAGTCAAAGGGCCTTACTCGGGACTTGACCCTACTGCCCTGAGTCTCAGAAGAGTGATAGAAAGGCAAGAGAGGAAGAGCAAAAAGACGGAGAACCAAGATGCCTCTTCTGGTTCAAGAAGTTTACCACCTGTGGACACTGGTGAAGTTCCTTGGCCATGCCCGTCCTCTTTTTCCTCACTTGTAAAATGAGAATATAGAACTCTCAGTCCAGAAGTAAAGGGGAGAAGACCTAGAAAAATTCATCATTACTGGGTGTGGTGGTTCACGTCTGTAATCCCAACACTTTGGGAGGCTGACATGAGAGGATCGCCTGAGCCCAGGAGTTCGAGACAGCCTGGGCAACATGATGAGACCCCATCACTACAAAAAATTTAAAAAATTAGCCAAGCATGGTGGCATGCACCTGTGGTCCCAGCTACTTCAGAGGCTGAGGTGAGAGGATAGCTTGAGGCCAGGAGGTCAAAGCTGAAGTGAACTGTGTTTGTGCTATTATACTCCAGCCTGGGCGACAGAGGGAGACCCTGTCTCAAGGAATGAAAAAAAAAAAAAAAAAAAAAAAAAATTATTGTTGTGAACTTCCAGGCATCTCAGATTTTTTTTTTTTTTTTTTTTTTTTTTTTTTTTTTTTTTTAAAGAAATGCAGAGATTGAACAGCTGGTTTCAAGTTTAGAAAAATGTTTTGGTCACTGGTATTAGCCTGGAATTGATTTTGTTTTGTTTATTGCCATTTATTTCACTTGAGTAGGTTGCTTAGGAGTGAGTAAACCATAGACTTTGCCATCAAGCAGGCCCTAACTTTGTGATTGTGAGCCCAGCACAGGGTCTGGCCCAGTGAAGAGCGGAGGACTCTAGAGTCAGGACATGTTTGCTCATCTTGGCCTAGATGGTTACTAGCTAGATAAGTTACCTAACCTCCATGTGCCTCGGTTTGCTCATGACGATTTTAACAATAATACATGGTTTTGAGGATTTTAATGATTAACGCATGCAGAGTACCTTTCCCAGTGCACAGTGCCCATGGACTCAACACCTTAGCATTTGTCAGTATCATTTCCATTGGCTGAAAAGTCCACTGTTTATAAAATGTCCATCCTTAGAGCTCAATGTAGTTACTCATGACAGCTCAGGAATCTCTTGACAGCTTAAAGAAGCTGCTTTTATGGTGATTCCTAGGGAAGTACTGATAGATTTTACTCCCTGTCTTCTACTGTTCACTTGCTACAACTTGCATACTGGATTGAAGGTTAGAATTGGGGTTAAAAAGTGAAAAAGTCAGGGAAAAGTGTAGTATTTCAGGCTGAGCCTTCCTGCTGCCTTGCCCTCATGGGACACGATTCTGTGAATGTAGCGCAATGCAAGGGTAAAGTGCATCGTGATTGTGCAGGTGAATCATACCAGTCTGATGACAGAGGCTGTCAAAGAGCATAGATGGCATATGACTTTTCAATGGGAATTCCAGCATTTTATCTGTGTCATTTGTACTTAGTATACCAAAGAAATATTTTAATTTTACTGTTTCTAAATTATCAAATAGAAACAAGATATAAAAAAGTTACTACGTTGATTTGAGTTTAACATGTAAAATTTTTATGTTTAAAATACTGCTATTTTAAATATAATGTTTTATAAAATTTAAAAGTCGTACCTAGTTATTTGTCTTTTTGATTTGACTGAGGAAGAATAAATGTCTTAAACTTGGCAAGCAGTGCTAAAGTTATCTACATAGAGTTACTACTGGGTAGGATATTAAATAAAATCTGCAACCTAAAAATCAGTGTTTTAAATTATAAGATAAAAATTCAATCAATCAATTGTAAGTGATGTATTCTGATGAAGAAACAGTGAATTTGAGGGAACAGGGGACCCATCTTCCCAAATTGAAGCTGATATGTGTGAATCTACTAAGAAATTGATTGCAACAAAAGATGAAGGAGCAATAAAAATATGAGAAGTAGTTGTTTTTTCTTCAATTTTATTTAATGTGGGAAACGATGCTAGGATGTGGTGGAACTTTCATTTTTTTCTATTCTATGGGCTAGGTATTCAAAATTCTGATTTTGTTTCAATCAGATTTTGAAAAATTTGGCATCTTAATTCCGCATACAAACTTCAGCATACATCTCATTTCTTGAGCAATTTGTTGCAAACTTGAAAATGGGAAGTGTTTGAAGTTGAACAGGCCACAGAAAACGGAGTCAACTCTACAGAGGATTAGGATTAAATCGAGGCTAAATTTTCAGGTTTTATTAATAATCTGGTAGTAATTCTTTATTGAATTCTTTCTGATGGTGAATCTGCCCTTCTCTGACATTCAGTGAAACAGTAAATTAAAATACATACTTGACATTCAATGAAACCGTAAATTAAAATATATAATTGAATGTTTTTCAGTCTAGAGCCGTGTTAAATAAAGGCAGTCAACATGAGAAACATTTATTTAACTCTGTATGGTTCTTCATTTTAACATTATAGCAAAAAAAAAAAAAAAAAGGGATCATTCCATTTTACTTGCTCTTTTTCAGAATTTGAAAGCTTCGAGCTACAGAGATTAAGTGGCTTAGCTATAGTGGTACACCAGGTTTCTGTGCTACGGCAGGAGGACTTGGATTCCCACCTCTGCTTTGTACGACATGCTATGTGATTTTGAATAAAGTAATGAAGTTAAAAAATATGGGCGGGGCGCTGTGGCTCACGCCTGTAATCCCAGCACTTTGGGAGGCTGAGGTGGGCGGATCACGAGGTCCAGAGATTGAGACCATCCTAGCCAACATGGTGAAACCCTGTCTCCCCTGCCTCTACTAAAAGTACAAAAATTAGCTGGGCATGGTGGTGCGTGCCTGTAATTCCAGCTACTCGGAAGGCTGAGGTAGGAGAATCATTTGAACCCGGGAGGCGGAGGTTGCAGCTGAGATCTTGCCATTGCATTCCAGCCTGGGCGACAAGAATGAAACTCCATCTCAAAAAAAAAAAAAAAAAAAAAATTAAATTAAACAAATTTGTATATTTAAGATGTTCTTTCATCGCTTTCCTCATTTATGTGAGGGTTTTGTTAGCCATTTAATACTATTCTGTTTATTTTAAAATTGATAATAATTGCTTTTAAAAACCAAATCTATTTAAAACTTACCATATTTAAGTTGGTCAGAAAGAAATAATATATTTGTGAATTTCTGAAACCTAACTCCTGGGCTATATGTTAGGCACTGAATGATAAGTAGGCATTTATGGGTTGAAAGTAATAACTGATGGTTATACAGTCTCTCATTCTCTATTTTAAATCCTTAAATCCTTAACTTTTGTTAAGTTAAAAAAAAATACTTGAAGCTGCTTGTGTTATAACTCCTGTTTGAAATATATTTTGTCCTACCTGTATTGTAAAAACAAAAAATGATTCACGGAATTGTATATTTAAAAGTATTAACATTTATGAAACACCTTTGACATTGTTTTGGGGGGCTTTTTTCTCCATATAAATGCAGCATCCCCAGTTTCTGCTTATCAAATCCAAAGTGTGTAATCGTACCTCACTGCATCCATGAATATATTCTGTAGTACATGTGTATTCTGCCTGTGTGTAATTACTTCATTTATTCCCTATGACAAAGTTTTTTGGCTGTTGGTTTGTTTTGGGACAGAGTCTCGCTATGTCGCCCAGGCTGGAGTGCAGCGATGTGATCTTGGCTCACTGCAAGCTCCACCTCCGGGGTTCACGCCATTCTCCTGCCTCAGCCTCCCGAGCAGCTGGGGTTACAGGCACCCGCCACCACGCCCGGCTAATTTTTTGTATTTTTAGTAGAGATGGGGTTCCACCGTGTTAGCCAGAATGATCTCGATCTCCTGACCTCGTGATCTGCCTGCCTCAGCCTCCCAAAGTGCTGGGATTACAAGTGTGAGCCACCGCGCCTGGCGGACAAAGTTTTTTTAAAAGATGACAAAGTATTATTTCTTAAAAAGAAGAAATGTTTTCATCTTAGGAAACAATGGATTTACAAAACAGACCTTTAATATAATTCTTGAAATCATTTTTTTAGTGATCACAACATATTTTAAATGTGTCATGTGAGACTAGAATTAGATTTTTTGTGCTTGTGTGTCACCAGTGTCATTAATTGATTAGAGATATAAAGAAAACTTTTACTGTGAAAAGTTAATGTTTGTATTTTCTATCTTTTATTCATTTTCTTCCAAAAAGTATTTAAGTCAAACGGTGCTTAGTCTAACTGTGTTGGGGTTTTTGGAAAATTTGACAGGAGAGAAATTGGATAGTTTTGTTTAACAATATTTTTGGGTTACAGTGTTATTCATTCAATCATTTCTAGATAATTTTCTGCTATAGGATAGCTTGTACTTGTGGGTACAATGGAAAGAGCATTTTCTTTCTTTCTTTTTTTTTCTTGCAACATGTATTTTATTAGGCAGGCTTTTCTGCATCATTACAGAAGAGTCCTAAGTTATAAAGTCAATTCCGGCTTCCTATAAAACATAGACTGCAGAAATAAGCTGTTCAGAGGTATGAGTGGAAAAGAGCGTTTTCATCACTCACCTATTTATCTCAAGGTGTGAGATATTATTCTGCAAATATGCTAAATGTCGTTCACTCAGAGTAATGGTTGGAAGGTTAATTTTCTGTTTTGTTTGTAATAATCAATTTAAACATATGGAGAAAAATGACAACATAAAATTAGTGTGATGCTTTGAAAAGTGCACTCACTGAAGACCTGGAAGAACGCTGGTCCTAGTGTTGTCACAAATAAATTGTGAGACTTTAGGCAAGCAGTGGCTTCCCTCAGGCTCTGCTCCTAACCTCTCAATGGCAGTAGGAGGCAGAAGGCAAGACATGGGCCATGGGGAAATAGTTTCCAGTTTACAGAGAAATCGAAAGCAGAGTATACCATTTGGGAAAATTCAATTTTATTTAAAATTCATAAGAATTTATAATGTGACTCTCAGGCAGGCTTTAATCTCATTTGGCAGATTAACCATGCTAGGTACACTGTCCAGATAGTGGCCATTGTTTAATGCAGAACAAGAAAAAAATAAATGTCTAATAAGTTCAAGCTAAATCAAAGGTAAAGCATGATGTACTTTTTAGATTTTTTTTTTTTTCTCTTTGGGACAGAGTCTGGCTCTGTTGCCAGGCTAGAGTGCAGTGGCGCAGTCTCAGCTCACTGTAGCCTTGACCTCCTGGGCTCAAGTGATCCTCTTACTTCAACTGTCCAAGTAGTGCCACCACTCCTGGTTAACTTTTTATTTTATTTTGTTTTATTTTTCGTAGAGACAGGGTCTCACTATGTTGCCCAGGCTGGTCTTGAATTCCTGGGCTCAAGTTGTCCTCCCACCTCAGCCTCCCAAAGTGCTAGGATTATAGGCATGAGCCACTGCTTCTGGCTGTATTGTTTTCTTGATTTTCGTTCTACTGATGGTTAACTTTAGTATAGATAAGGCTCTGGTGGGCTCAGTTTCCCAAACTGATTTCCAGAACTGGTTTTATGCTCACAGTAGGATTTTTTTTTCTATCTCGGTATGTTCAGCATGTGAGCATAAATATAAGATGATGCTACATGATCATATTGAGCTCACGTCAAGCTTAATTAAAGATTTAGTGTATAATATCAGTCATTTTCCTAGGCCCACTAGACAGGCTTATTTAATTACACTGTTGTATGTCATTTGCTTGAGATGCTGTAATACTGCTTAACATCCTGTTTTCCTTGCTCAGATTTCCAGGCCCTCCACCTGTCAACAATGTGGCATCCTCATATGCACCATACCAACCCTCTGCACAATCATCTTACCCAAGTCCTATGTCCACTTCATCTGTCACCCAGCTGGGCAGCCAGCTCAGTGCTATGCAAATCAACAGCTATGGTAATAGTTTTATTGTTAGTGTTTATTGACTGCCTTGTGTCCTGGTTATTTTTAATGAGAGAGGTTTTCTTCATTTTTAAAATAGATGTAACTAGGGCATACTGTGTTGAAGTAGTATTTGGACATTTTAATAATAAAGCATCTATCTTATGTAGGGCTATAGTTAATTGTTTTCTTGATCATGCTGCCACTTATTTCAAGGTAATTGAAGGACCCTCAGAATACCTTCCATTCAATGATTGAACAATAAAAAAAGACAAAAAATCCTGACTTAACAAATAAGCATTAGAACAGTGAAATTATTTTAAGAAATAAAATAAGGATAATTTAAACCTTGTATTGTTTGTGATGGGGCCCCCAAATCAGAAATATAGTACTCATTGTTTCACAGTGCATTTTAATTATGTGTTTAGATCATGGAAAGAATGGAAGCTCAGATGTTGTGAGGCAGAAAAGAGAAGAATAAGAGAGGAAAGAGTCACAGTACTGAGATTTACATCAACAGAAATGCTGTATATCCTATGAGTCGTGGAAAGCTCCACTGTAATGACAGCACAGTCGGCCATTTATCTAGATGAAGAATATTTTCATGTTACTTAAAATTAGTTTTCTGAAACTAAACCCCTCTATTTTCTGTCTTTTACTCATTTCAAAATGGGTAAGTCTCCAAAGAAGCAACCCATAATCTGGTTTTACAGCTGTTTCCAATATGATTGGAGAGCATGTTGGTGGCCCTTCTCTTCTCTCTGGTTATTTCTACCTAATTCTGAAATTTGTTTGGTCAAGTCACGCACAGGATGCAAATAATTTATTGAATGTGCAATTTACCTGAGTAATGCTTGTTATGTAATAGAATTTTTATATGATTTTCTAGATTTTTGTACCAGATACAAATTCTTTAATTAATGCGTATATCATGTAATTACACAACTGAGTTAAAATTTATCCTATGAATTCCCTCACTTAAATTATAAATGTTGCTTTTACCTTTTAAAAATTTTCCAGACCAGGCATGGTGGCTCACACCTATAATCCCAGCACTTCGGGAGGCCAAGGAGGAAGTACTGCTTGAGCCCAGGAGTTTGAGACCAGCCTGAGCAACATCATGAGACCCCATCTCCACACACACACACACACAAAAAAAAAGAAAATGAACTTGGCATGGTGGTGTGTGCCTGTAGTCTTAGCTACTTGGGAGGCTGAGGTGGGAGGATCACTGGAGCCCTGGATGTTGAGGCTACAGTGATCCATTATCTTGCCATTGCATTGCAGCCTCAGTGACAGAGCAAGACCCTGTCCTAAAAAAAAATCCCAGTTGTGTAAAATAGTATTTGTTCTGTTTTCTGAATGAAGATTTCAATTTGTGGCAAAAAAAAAAAAAAAAAAACCCCAAACATATATTTCTAAGGGTGTCCTCTTGCTTTATGTCAGGAAAACAAGCATCTCTGTCGTGTACTTTGCAGAAGTCAGAGAGTTGAGAAATGTGGTATTTAAGTGGGCTGGTCTTCTTTCTCACGCAGGTTCAGGCATGGCTCCTCCAAGCCAGGGACCCCCTGGCCCTCTGTCAGCCACATCATTGCAGACTCCTCCACGACCTCCACAGCCTTCCATTTTGCAACCTGGATCTCAAGTTCTTCCACCACCACCCACCACACTCAATGGTCCTGGTGCCTCACCTTTGCTTCCACCAATGTACAGGCCAGATGGGCTCTCTGGGCCTCCTCCTCCAAATTCTCAGTACCAGCCCCCACCTCTTCCAGGCCAGACCCTGGGTGCTGGATATCCTCCACAGCAGGGTAAGGTAGACAGGGTGCAGGGAAATGCTTTGGGTTACCCGGGGGAACCCTTAACTGAAAATCAGCTTTGTTCCTATGTTACTAAGTATTTATCACTTACTTTTAAGAAATGGTAGTGTTTGAAGAGTTTTGGCAAGAGCAAAGAAATGGGGAACCACATTCACACTTGACTCCTTGCCTTTTTTAATAAGATGAAAAATACAACATGCTTGACTAAACAGCATAATATCGTCACAAGTCTTACATGCTGGATTTGGGATGATAGTCATTTTTCTTTAAATTTTTTCCAAGCAGCCAACTCTGGCCCCCAGATGGCAGGCGCACAACTCTCTTACCCAGGAGGCTTCCCCGGAGGTCCTGCACAGCTGGCTGGTCCGCCACAGCCCCAGAAGAAGCTGGATCCTGATTCTATCCCTAGCCCAGTAAGTGCTCTACTCACTCTCAGAGTCTCACTCACAAAGGAAGCATTCATTTTTCTCAGCAACTCGTCAGTTTGTTAGCATTTATCCTGTTCATTATCTTAGAAGTTAGGAGATACTCATCACATAGAGGGAAGGCTTCCTTCCTTATATGTGTGTATGGGGGGAGGTATGCTACAGTTATGGGCATACTAAAGGTCTCCATGAAAGAGCAGCCTATGTTGGCTTTTTTTTTTTTTTTTTTTTTTGGTGTCGTATAAACTGGGCAGTGTCTATAATGTTTACGTTGACATATTTTGCCAGTATCTATTGCTATGTAATGAGTAATTAATAGACTATATCCTATAGAAACATGCTATTTTAGATAACTAAAGGATCCTTTTCAATAAGAGAAACCCATAGAGACTGAAAGTATATTTTACATCTTGCACATTAAAAAAACAAAATTTGTTTATGTAAAGTTAGAACTAAACTCTTCACTCAAGTGATTTTTTTTGTAGGGTTACTCTTGAATAATTTTATCAGTCAAGCTTTACAAGGCTATTCTGCATAGCAAACAATCCCCAACTTTGCTTACAACTGCAAAGATGTATTATTCACTCAGCTTACATGTAGGCTGCAGTAACTGCAGATTGGCTTTAGGCTCTGCTTCATCCGTCCTTATCATTCCAGAATCCAGAGTGAAGAGGCATCCACTGCTGAGGACATGCTATTTTGTGGCAGAGGGAGGAAACAGCTGGCCAAAATGTACAACAGCTCTTAAAGCTTCCACTCATGTGTGGCATGTGTTATAACCACTCATGTGCCCTTGGCTGAAGCAAATCATAAAACAAAGCCCAATGTCAATGGGGCAGGGAAGCTGCCAATTTTATGGCATTGGGATGTAAAATCCTTTTGGAATAATAATGAAATCGGCTACAGTTAGTTTTGTGTCTTTGAATAGGTTCTGTAAACATAAGTAGAAAAAGTTAGAAATAAACTAAGGAGCACAAAAGCTACCATATTAGCTAACTTTTGCTGTGTAACAAACTGCTACAAAACAGTAGCTTAGCACTATTATTTAATTAATTAATTTGTTATTATACTTTAAGTTCTAGGGTACATGTATACAACGTGCAGGTTTGTTATATATGTATATATGTGCCATGTTGGTGTGCTGCACCCATTAACTTGTCATTTGCATTAGGTATATCTCCTAATGGTATCCCTCTCCCCTCCCACAACCCCACAACAGGCCCTGGTGTGTGATGTTCCTCTTCCTGTGTCCAAGTGTTCTCATTGTTCAATTCCCACCTATGAGTGAGAACATGTGGTGTTTGGTTTTCTGTTCTTGCAATAGTTTGCTGAGAATGATGGTTTCCAGCTGCATCCATGTCCCTACAAAGGACAGGAACTCATCCTTTTTTATGGCTGCATAGTATTCCATGGTGTATATGTGCCACATTTTCTTAATCCAGTCTGTTATTGATGGACATTTGGGTTGGTTCCAAGTCTTTGCTATTGTGAATAGTGCCGCAGTAAGCATACATGTGCATATGTCTTTATAGCAGCATGATTTATAGTCCTTTGGATATATACCCAGTAATGGAATGGCTGGGTCAAATGGTATTTCTAGTTCTAGATCCTTGAGGAATCGCCGCACTGTCTTCCACAATGGTTGAACTAGTTTACAGTCCCACCAGCAGTGTAAAAGTGTTCCTATTTCTCCAGCACCTGGTGTTTCCTGACTTTCATGATCGCCATTCTAACTGGTGTGAGATGGTATCTCATTGTGGTTTTGATTTGCATTTCTCTGATGGCCAGTGATGATGAGCATTTTTTCATGTGTCTGTTGGCTGCATAAATGTCTTCTTTTGAGAAGTGTCTGTTCATATCCTTTGCCCACTTTTTGATGGGGTTGTTTGTTTTTTTCTTGTAAATTTGAGTTCTTTCTAGGTTCTGGATATTAGTCCTTTGTCGGATGAGTAGATTGCAAAAATTTTCTCCCATTCTGTAGGTTGCCTGCTCACTCTGATGGTAGTTTCTTTTGCTGTGCAGAAGCTCTTTAGTTTAATTAGATCCCATTTGTCAATTTTGGCTTTTGTTGCCATTGCTTTTGATGTTTTAGACATGAAGTCCTTGCCCATGCCTGTGTCCTGAATGATATTGCCTAGGTTTTCTTCTAGGGTTTTTATGATTTTAGGTCTAACGTTTAAGTCTCTAATCCATCTTGAATTAATTTTTGTATAAGGTGTAAGGAAGGGATCCAGTTTCAGCTTTCTACATATGGCTAGGCAGTTTTCCCAGCACCATTTATTAAATGGGGAATCCTTTCCCCATTTCTTGTTTTTGTCAGGTTTGTCAAAGATCAGATGGTTGTAGATGTGTGATATTATTTCTGAGGGCTCTGTTCTGTTCCATTGTTCTATATCTCTGTTTTGGTACCAGTACCATGTTGTTTTGGTTTCTGTAGCCTTAGCACTACTATTTATTAATACTCATGACCCAGTGGGTTCCCTGGGCAGCTTTGCTAATCTGGGCCAGGCTCACCTGATTTTGGCTGGGCTTGCTCACGCATCTGGGGTCAACTGGAGGCTTGGCTAGGGTATGGATGGTTTAGGATAATGTATTAGTTTCCTGTGGCTGCTGTAACAAATTTGTAACAAATTACCACAAATCAGGTGACTTAAAACAATAGAAATTTATTCTAAGCAGGGCTGTGCTGCCTCTGAAGGCTATAGAGGAGAATCTATTCCTAGGCTCTTTCAGCTTCTGGTGGCTTCAGGTCTTCCTTGGCTTGTGACCATATGACTCCAGGCTCTGCTTCTGTGGTCACATTGAGTCCTCCTTTTCTTTGTGTCTTCTTCTCTGGGTGTTTGTCTCAAAATTCCTCTACCTCTTTCTTATACATGTGATTCCATTCAGGGCCAGGATAAGCTCCTCCTCTCAAGATCCTTAATAAAATTCTTTTGCCATTTGAGGTAATGAAATGGAAAAAGTTCCCTTATCCCTTTCGCAGGACATGCGATGGGGATGTGGCTTGCTTCTTCAGTGCCCCAATGCTCAAATCTCTAGGGGAGCATACAGATGGGCAGGCTATGGGGCTCCATCTCCCATGGCAGTGTCTAGGAATGAATGTTTACAGTTGAAGCCCCAGTGGACATGTGTTACAGGGTGCTCTTTTAGTTTGCCGTCTATAGGCGACTTGTATTAACCAGCTCAGTTAGATCCCTTCATTATCACAAGGACAGAGGGATTTCTGTATCCCAGGTTTTTGCCTTGGTGTACTGGAAGAATTGGATCACACGTGGGCTTGGAGAATGAGTGCAAGGTTTTATTGAGTAGAAGTAGCTCTCAGCAGTTGGGGGAACCAGAGGGAACCTGGAGTCCTACCACTCAGTGGCCCGGGCCTCCTCTGACTGCCCCGGCCAAACTCCGCATCTGCCCGTGTCTGTCAGTGTGCTCTTCCACCGGTGTTCTCCCTCCACGTCCTCTCGCCGTCCAGCCGCTTGTATCTTTATCTGCTGATGTGCTCCTTTCCACATCTGGCTGCCTGTGTGTCTGCCCGCTAGGGACTTGGGTTTTTATAGGCCCAGGATGGGGGCATGGCGGGCCAGGGTGGTCTTGGAAAATGCAACATTTGGGCATGGAAGCAGGAGTGCCTGTCCTCACCTACGTCCGTGGTAATAGAGCCCTACCCGGGGACCCACCTTTCTCTACCCAGCACTTCCCTGCCCCCCTCCTGTATCAGTAATATTCACAGATTTCAGAGATTAGGACATGGACGTGTCTTTCTGAGGGGCGCTGCTCTTCCCATCATAGATAGTGTCATTTGTGTGTCTTGGGTTTGGTACCCATCTGTTGATGGGGGATGACCAGGCCACGTTGTCAAGCAAGGTACACTGGGTTTGTTCATGGGGTGGCAGACATCCAAGAGGGAAGGTAGGAGTGTGCATGGCCTTTTGAGGCTTAGGCTTGGAACGGGCACATCGCTACTTCTGCTACATTCTCTTGGCGAAAGCAAGTCACAAGACTGCCTCAGATTCAAAAATGGACTTTGCCTCTTGATGGGAGGAGGGGCAAGGCAACGTTGAAAAGAGCATTGATATAGGGAAGCGCAGATAATTTTGACTGTTTTTGTAATCTGTTACTTATTCAATATTTATTTGAATTTAAAGTTGAAGATTTGTAATACTGTTTACTGCTATAACATGTTAGAAATTAAATTTTGACAATTCTTAGTGCCGTTATTGATAATCATATTCCCAGTCATTACTTTTATGGCTTAAAAGAAAGAAGGAGGGAGATTTCTTTTAATTAATGGTTTCACTTCATTATGGGGACTGAGTTGGAAAGTTAGGACAGTAGGCTGGAGACCTAGGGAAGAGTTGGTATTGCAGCTCAAGTCTGAAGGCATCTGGAGGCAGAATTTTCCTCTTTCTCAGGAAACCTGTTTCTCCTAAGGTGGTCCGCTGATTAGATGAAGCCCACCCACATTATGGAAAGTAATCTGCTTTACTCAAAGCCTGCCTGTTTAAATGTTAATTCGATCTTAAAAAATACTTTAAAAATACCTTCACAGCACCATCTAGACTTCGACTGGTATTTGTCCCAAAAATGGCCTAGCCAAGTTGACACATAAAATTAACCATCACATCCCCTTTCTCTTGCATCATCTATACTTCTTTGAAAATGAACTTAAGTTTTTCTCTGTCTAGTTCATTCTCGTCAGAATATAAATATCCTATGATGCCTCCCATCATTAATAAAAGAAGCTTTCCTTGGCCTCTCCCCAAACCTGGATTCAGTTTCCTCCCATCTCTTGGCTTTCTTTTATAGCCAGAAATCTCCCAAAGAGTTGCCTATATCTGCCGTTTTCAGTTCATCTCCTCCCACTCTCTCCTGATCCTATTCCAGTTTAGATTTCATCACCACAACCCCACAATACTGTGCTAGTCCAATTACCGATGACTTCCTGTTGCCAAATCTAATGGTCAATTCTCAGCTTTCATGTGACTTGACATCAGCAGCAATTTGACACATCTGTTTACTCCATTCTCCTTGAAATGAAACTTTTACATTTGCCTTCTGGGATTCCACCCATTTGCTTACATCTCTGTCTACCCCACTGGAGGCTCTGTCTCCTTTGTTGATGTCTCCCAATCTCTCTGACCACCTAGTGTTAGAAGCGTCCTAAGGCTTAGTCTTTGGAGCTGTCCCTTTCTCCATTGACATTTACTCTCTGGATAACACTTCTCAAAATGTGCTCCCAGGACAGCACCATCAGCATCATCTGGGAGCTTATTAAAAATTTATGTTCTCAAGCCTCAGCACAAACCTATGGAATCAGAATCTCTAAGGGTAAGGCCCTGGAATCTGTGTTTCAACAAGCTCTTCAGATGATTCCTAGGCACACCAAAGTGTGCAAAGCACCACTCTAGATAATTCCATCTATTTTTGTGGCTTCGAATAAGTGCAGATATTCCTAGAAAAGACCTTTTCCCTGAAATCCAGATCCAGTTCCATTCTTCTACCTCCTCAGGCATAAACCTGGGAATCATCTCTGGTTCTTCCTTTCTTGCACATCTCACATTTAGTTCTTTAGCTAATTCTCTTGGTCCTACCTTGTCTATTCATCCTGTTCCAAGCCTCTACTATCTACCTACCTAGGTTTTTATAAGAGTCTCCTAATTGGTCTCCCTGCCCTTTCAGTCTGCACAGAGCAGCCAGAGTCATCCATTCCAATTCTAAGTCAGATCATGTCATGGCTAAGGAAACCAATACTCTAGTTAAAAACTAAAGTTCTTACAGTAGTCTACAGGACCCTACATTATTTGCCACCCCTGGCTCCCCTCACCCCCTCCACACACGTGCACGCACACACACACACACACACACACACCCCTCCTACCCCTGACCTTGTCTCTTATCACTCTTCTACACCTGCTTTGACCAACACCACCAGCCTCCTTATTGTTCCTTGGCAGGCCAAGCATGGCCCTAATTCAAGGCCTTTGCCTTTATTCTGCTTAGATGCGCTTCCCCTAGATGTATGCAGGGCATGACTCATGTCCTCATTTCCTTAATGTCCTCATTGCTCATCCTTAGTCTCCCTGGCACCCCATCCATATCACTCCATATCCACAGCACTGATTACTGCCTGATGTCGGGTGGATTACTTGTACATTTGTTTACTTACTGCCTTTCTTCCGCACAAGAATGTCCACTCCATGAAGGCAAGGATTTGGTTTTGTTCACTGCTGTGTCTCTAACACTTAGAATAGAGCCTGATACGTAGTATATGTCCACATATTCCTTGAATGAATGAATTAATAAATAAATAGGCAACAAAAGCAAGAAGCAGTAGATGCTGTGACTCATCCAGGACCCTTACAATACATACAGACAAATCAGTCCAGTATTTATTTTTATCTTAAAACTAATGAAATCGTGATGGTCAGATGGAGCCTGTTTGTGTTCCTATTACCAAAGGAATATGCTTTTGCTAACAAAATAAATTTTTCCTTCTGGAAAGAAAGATGTAAAGTCACATTTACTGAGCTTCTGCTATACTCCAGTCCTGAGCTAGGTGCGTAGGTGCTTATTACAACCCTTTTGGGTGGTGGTTTTAAATAAATTTTGAAAGTAAGGAAATGTATCGTCATCAAAACTCTTCCTCCCTCCTTTTCTGTGTCCATAAGAGGATTATTCAGTAGTTGGGTGCTTTCTACTCCCTTTATCTTACCACTCCAAAATTCACATGATCCTGCTAAGCAGCCTTTCTTGCATGGCACACACATCTTCCTGTTTTTCCCTTATCCTTGTTCACTTATCTCAAGATAATCACTTTCTTTTTTTCTCTTTTCCAATTCTGTTTTATGAACTCAGAATGCTCCACTCATAGCAGATAAATATAATCGTAATTCTAGCAGCACATCTTCTGAAGGAAAAATAAATCTATACCTTTTGAAGTAGTTTTGGAATTATCAAGAATCACTGTCATTAAATCTAAACCCTTCAAGTACCGAGTCACAGTCAAAATTGCTGTTGATGCTTCTTTATCTCTAAGCCTGTTTTTCAAGAACATGCATTTGAGGTAAATAAAAAAAGGCATAGTATTTTTTAGCAATTATCAGAACTACTTTAATATCTCCCACTCTTTTCTTTGTAGTATTCTATCCAAGATATGAATTAATTTAGAAATGTAATTACTACTGATAACATTGTTTCTTTGGAGGCAGGGCTTTGTAAATTGCAAATGGATAATTTAAAAACAAACTTTTTGGAAACATAGTCTATTGAAGACTATATTCAATATGTTCTGTATATTATGCACACTAATACATTATCATGGTTTTTACTTCACTTTCATATTGGACTCTTTGTTGGTTGAAATGATTGCAATAAATATTGATAATATAAAAACGACTCTAAGCCAGGTGCAGTGGCTCATGCCTATAATCCCAGCACTTTTGGTGGCTAAGGTAGGAGGAAAACTTGAGCCCAAGAATTTGAGACAAGCCTGGGCAACAAAGTTAGACCCCATTTCTACAAAAAATTTAAAAATTAACTGGGCATAGTGGTGCACACCTGTAGTCCCAGTTACTTGGCAGGCTGAGGCAAGAGAATGGCTTGAGCCCAGGAGATTGAGGCTGTAGTGAGCCCTCTTCATGCCACTGTACTTCAGCCTGAGCATTAGAGCAAGACCCTGTCTCAAAAAAATAAAAATCAACTCTATTTTTAATGAATTCGGTTAACCTTGTGGTCAAAATACAGAATATAATTACAGTGTTTCAGTTTCTCTGCTTCTTGTCTCTGCTCATGGTAGCTTTAGTCTTGTCTGTGTCTGACAGCAGTTACGTTTGGAGCCATTTTATGTTTTAATCTAATAACAGTTCACATACTATGAAATTAGGAGGGAAGACCTGTAGACTTAAAGGCAGGCTAAATCTGTCATCAACATTTCATAAAACCAATGTTGTCAGTACCAGCTGGGGACTGGATTGGATGGAATGGGAGGGAAGAGTAGAGAAAGCAACATTTCAGAGTTTGCAGAAGGCAGTTTTCATATCGTTAATGGTTTTAGGAATATTAAAAATTGCACCCTTGGTGCAGTTTGGACATACTATTCCAGTCTGGACACACTTCCTGTTTCTCCATTTTTTTCTTCCTCTTCTTACACCCTCTCCATTTTTTTTTCCTTTTATTCCTCCTTGTTTGTCCTATGAAGAAAGAAGTGAGGGAAGGGAGAAGATAAAGAGGAACATAATTATTGGGATTCTTTCTTGTTCTCTTTTTAACTGCATACTACTAGATTTTGCTCATAATTTTCACTCCTAAACAATTAGAACAGAAAGACATTTTGTATCTCTTATAATCTTCATCAATAACAATTGTTTTTAACAGAGAAATATCAGATGCTTCCACATTAGATGACAGAACTTAAGAGACTTTTGCTCCTGTTGACTTCTCTACAGTGGGCAAAAACCACATGGGATTGCTTTATACCGTTTGTGTCTTACATCTCAAGGAGCCAGGGATGCAGTTGGGGAAACTTGAAAAGCAAACTGAAGATCAAAAGACATTTGAGGAGAACGTTAAGGTTTTTTATAGGTTGTATATTATAAATCATTTCTTCTGAGATAATTTTTAGCCTTTTGGAAGTTTCTTTTATTTGAAAAAGTATTTCCTTTGTTTATTTATTTTGAGATAGGATCTTCCTCTGTTGCCCAGGCTGGAATGCAGTGGCACGATCATAGCTTATTGCAGCCTTGAACTCCTGAGCTTAAGCAATCCTCCTACTTCAGCCTCCAGAGTAGCTGGGACTACAGGCAGATGCCACCATGCCTGGCTAATTTTTAAAACCTTTTTAGTAAAGATGAGGCCTCACTCTGTTGCCCAGGCTATTCTTGAACTCCTGAGCTCAAGTGGTCCTCCCACCTTGGCCTCCCAAAGTGCTGGGATTATAGACATGAGCCATTGTACCAGGCCAGTATTTCCTTTAAATAGTTATTTTCAATTTCTTTTGTTACCAGATTTTTTTTTTTTTTTTTTTTTAAGAAAATGCTGACCAGGTGCAGTGGCTCACACCTGTAACACCAACACTTTGAGAGGCCAAGGCAGGAGGATTGCTTGAGCCCAGGAGTTTGAGACCAGGGCAACATAGGGAGAGGAGACCCTGTCTCTGCAAAAAGATGAAGAAAAAGAAAATTAGCCAGGTGTGGTGGCACCCACCTGTGGTCCCAGCTACTCGGAATGGCTTGAGTCAGGGAGGTGAAGGCTGCAGTGAGCCATGATTGTGCCACAGCATTCCAGAAAGAAAATGCTTACCTATGTTCCTAACAAACACATTAGATAAAAATAAAGTTCTCTGAAGGGTCACATTGTCAGATTTGAAGCTAAAGAATTACAGAATATAATTGGAAATTACTATTCTAAAATTGTAACCATTTTGACTGAAGACACGGTAGGTTTTTCCATGACAATTTGATCTGAAATGAACAGAAAGGATTTAGAAAATGCCAGTTTGTGCGAGTGTGTGAGACTGTGTGTATGTGTGTCTCTGTGTGTGTGAATATTGAGAGGGAGGGGAAAAGGAGGGAGGAGAGAGCAAGGGTACTCTCTAAATGGAATGTTGAGAAGGACCTGAACCTACTTTAACGAGCTCTTGGTGTCTTATTTATCAGATCCAGGTGATCGAGAATGATAGAGCCAGCAGAGGAGGACAAGTTTATGCCACCAACACCAGAGGCCAGATCCCTCCGCTGGTCACTACAGATTGTATAATACAAGACCAAGGTATTTGTTTTTAATTATGCCGTTTATTAAGGTTTTAAAGCTTCTCACCGTTTCTAAAGCAAATACACTGACACCCTTCAATAATGCTCTTAATAATGGAAAACCCCATTATAGCTAATAATGAACCAGTTCTCCATTAATCCCTCAAATACTAAGAGGATGCTATCAACTGAATTTTATTCTCTGCGTATAGAAGTCTGGAGAGTTTCCAGTGAGGTACAGAGCAATATATCTGCTTAAAACAATTATTTATTTTAATTTATGGGTTTAAATTAGTTTATACCCTGCTTTGGTTTAATTTATTCACTATGTTGGAAAGCTGGCACAAGCAGAGCAGTAAGGAATTAGACTCTTTGAGATGTCAGCAGACCTGGTTCTAGCCCCAACAACATTTTCTAAGCAGATCTTTTTAACATTTTGGGTTCTGTTTTCCCACATGTAAACTGGGAAGAGGAGAAGCTGAGCTGCATCTCTACTGTTCCATACCTCTCAGCTCAAGAATATATTACCGTATTGTTCATGACAAGTTAAAAATATAACTCGATGAAATCTGATGTCTGAGATTCTGAATATACCATTTTAATGAATCGTGTACTCAATCCTAGAAGCGTAACATCAGTATACAAACAAGTATTTTGTCTCATCCCAGAGTTGTTGAGCTAGCCAAGCTCTAGTTGGGGATCCTCTCTCTATCCTCTGTGCCGCCTTCGGAGCTAACCTTATAGAGCAGATAGTACAGTGAGGTAGAAAGAGATTTGATTGGGAGAATTCAGACTCCACTCCTTACTGCCCAAGTGAGCTTTGTCCATTTCACCTCTCTCTCAACCACAGCATCACCCTCAGTAACATGTGGAGACTCAGACTGGCCCTGCAGAGCCAATGTGAGAATTAGAGGTGACTGTGTGCATGAGTCTTTGTGTGTGTGTGTGTGTGTGTGTGTATGCATGTACACACGTAAGTATGCTTAGATGTGTTTAGAGGGCTCAATACACAGAGGGGTTTCATGTAAATTATAGGTGTTGTAGATAGTGATATGAAAACAATTCAGATGACTTCATTTATTATTCTAAAAATAATTTGTCCTTCTCGGCCTTTTGGCTAAGATCAAGTGTAAAAATAATTTGTTTCTTCCTCATTACTTACAGAACCCATTCCAACTAGTTAGATGAGTTTATATTTGTAAAGCAATTAGGGCTTGGTAGATAATAGGTTGAGCTATATGAAATTGTTGATTTTTTTTCTATCACTGTGACCTATAAAAGTGGCAATTTCATTTCAACCTAATGATAAGTGTTATATAAGTGTTTTAATATCTATTTATTTTATTTAATATTTAAAATAAATATAAAACATTATTTGGGGCTTTTTCTAACCTAAAGAATTTTCCTGACCAGCCTCATCTCCCACCTATTTCTTTCTTTACAACTGCCTTCATATAGCAAACTCATCCTCTTTCTCCTCATGCCTCTGATTTTCACATTGTACTGTTTTCTGTGCAGCAGCCTGAGGATGGCTTTTTGTTTACCACTGTATCCTTAGAAATTCATCTGGTATCTAGAACATACTAGTTGACCAATAAATATTTCTCGGACCCATGTACTTGGAATATATGACTTTTACCCCTTTATTTGGGAAACATTTAGTTCTTCCAAACTTCCAAACTCAATTTAAATTTTCTTTTTGAAGTCTTCTCCAGTGTCTTTTCCTGTAATACTTCATATATATTTCACCCCATCACATTAAATTTTACTGTGGTTTAGATAAGTCTCTCCCACAAATCTTTGAGCTATCTGGGATCAGAATTCCACTTGTTCAGAACTTCACTCATTCATGTGTACATCTAGAAAATGGTTGTTCAGTGCCTATTATGTGCCAGGCCTCTATACTAAACCTGAGGTTAATAATATAATCAAAATATACAAATTAACATTATTATAGCTAATAATTGCAGGTACTTAGTATGTATCAAGACAATTTTCTAGCCACTTTATATGGAATAATTCATTTAATCCCCCTGTAATGTTATGAGATAGTCATTAATATCATTCTCGTATTACAGAGTGGAAAACTGAGGCACAGAATGCTTAGGTAATTTACCTAAGAAATGTAGCTAGCAGGAGGAAAAGCTAGAATTTGAACTCAAGCATTCTGATGCAAGTGCCTATGTTCTTAACTTCACTGCCTCTATTCAGAAATAAAAGACATGGCTCTTTTTTTAAATGAGTGAACAATCTGGCAAGGAAAAAGAAATAACTAAATATTAATTCAGTGAGATAAATGTTATAATAGAAAGATAAACAACATGTTGCCATGGGAACTTAAATGTGAAGTCACCAACCAGATAACTGACCCAGCCTGTCTTGCTCGAGGCAGGGACACCCAAACTGTGTCCTCAGCAAGCAAGTGTAACCCACAAGACTAGGGAGGTGGGGGAGAGGAGGGTTGCCAGGCAGAGGAGGTGAATGTGCTAAAGTATTGTAGTGGGAGAGAGCATAGTACATGTCAAGTAACAGCATGTGCATAGGTTTTTGTTTTTTGAGGGACTCGTGGGTAGTTTTTAAATTGTGGTCAAATCTATATATATAACATAAAATTTATTATTTTAACCATTTTTAAGTGTACAATTCAGTGGCCTTAATTACATTCACAATGTGCAACTAAATCATTCTTATTATTTGTTTCTAGAACTTTAAAAACAAATCATCCCACCCTGAAACTCTGTACCCATTAAACAATAACTCCCCATTCTTCCACCCTACCCATCCCCTGGCAGACTCTATTCTACGTTCTGTGTCTATGAGTTTGCCTACTCTAGGCGCGTCATTTGAGTGAATCATACAGTATTTGTCCTTTTCTGTCTGGTTTATTTTACTTAACATAATATTTTCAGGGTTCATCTATCTTGTAGCGTATATCAGAATTTCATTCCTTTTTAAGGCTACATAACATTCCATTTTTTATACATACCACATTTTGTTTTCCATTCATCTGTGGAAGGACATTTGGGTTGTTTCCACCTTTTGGCTATTGTGAGTAATGCTGCTGTGAATATTTATGCACAAGTATCTATGCGAGCCCCTGCTTTCATTTCTTTGGAGTATATACCGTACCTAGAAGTGAAATTGCTGGATCATACAGTATGGAAAGAGTATGAGGGAAGGAGTGGGTGAGCAGGCAGGACTAGTAAGGTGGCAGGGTCTCAGTCATTGTCCTCTCTCCTTAGCCTGCAGTGTAACCCTTGGCAAGAGGAGAGAGCTGCCCTGGTATGGAGCCCCAAAATTGGCCCAGTCATACCCTTTTGCTATGAAGCCCCTTTGTCTGACCTGGCTTATTTGCCGATAGTAATAAGCTTTTTAGGATGTAGCTCAAGATTCTCAGACGTGTACAGACATTCACAGATGTAAGTAGAACATAGAGTTGGAAGGAACCTTGGACTTTCTTTGCTCAGCTCTCTCACTTTACAGATGTAAGGGTAAGGGCCAGGGAGGTTAAGTGGCTTGCCCAAGGCCATACAGCTGGTTAGGATCAGAGCCAATAAAGAAAAGTTTAAAATATTCTTAAACTTTAAAATATTACTCCTTTGCCTTTAAATATGAGGCCTTACTCCTTTGCCTTTAAATAATGCCTTAAAATAAAATCTTATTTTAAGATTCCACTTGTCCTTTGGTTCCCATCCTTTAAGACCCTGTTCAATGACCTCATCCTTTGTGTAGTCAGTGCTGGTCTAAGTGACAGAGTCATTGTCTCCCTTCTTCTATTTCTTAATCTGTTTGCTCTTCTGTGATACTTACCATGGTATGTTGCAATGATCTATTTTTACTGTCACTCTTTCCAACTAGATTGCGAAGCCAGAGACTTGACTCTATTCTGTTTCTAAGCCCTTGCCTGGAGTTTAGCTTAGTAAATGTTTGTGGAATGAATTTGTTGAATGTTTTCAGTAAAATTATCCTATAATGCTCTTTATTAAGCATCTCAAAAAGTTTCAAATCGTAGTTCCTGAGGTTGCTAAATTATCCACGGTAGCCAGACTGTTTATGCCCCACTGTCGTATACCTGTTTATAAAAACAAATTCTCAATTGCTTTTTCAAATTTTATTCTTTATGTACATTATCTTCCTGAACGAAGCATTTGTTTAGTCACCTTCAGAGCTCATTCATTTATGCATATTTCACTGTCAAAAAATAAACCCTTTAAGGGTAACAAATATCCAGCTTCAATATTTTATTGGTAATTTTAAGGAATATAATTGAGTGCAATGGAAAATTAAAATAAACTTTAAAATACTTTAAAAATTCTTAGTTCATCATCTCTATAATATTGTGTAATGATGATAATAAGGAAAGTTTTGTTTAAATATGAAACAAACACTATTAAGCGTTCAAGTGTATTTACATTTATTAATATTACCTAAGAGTTCCTTTACTTTTATTCCTGCTGCCAAAAATCTGGTTTCCTCCTCTATTACTGCTAACCTGGGCTCTTAAAGCAATGGACCAATTTACCTGTCTCTATTCTTTTTCTGTTCCTAGAAGCTATCTAACTTTGGTCAGATTGATTTTCTTCAATTACTTATTTGATCATTTTACCCTTGCCAAAAAAAAAAGTTCTGGTTGGTTGGTTGGTTGGTTGGTGGTGGTGGTTGTTTTTTTTTTTCCTCCCTTGCTAAAAAAATGTCACTGTTGCCCATGGGCAAACAGGGTTGGTCTCAACTCCTCATCCAGCATTCCAGGCCTTGGCGACCTGGACTTAATTTTTCTGGGATGTTGTAGAAAATTATAATTTGTTCTAATCCCACTTTTGCCACTTACTAACTCTGACTTTTGGAAAGTCACATAACCTCCCGGTGTCTCAATTTCCTCCACAGGAAAGTGGATTATAAATATATTACTCCATAGAGTTATTGTGGGACTAAATGAGTTTACATGTAACAGTCTTAGAATGATGTCTAGCACATTGGCTGCTATTATTATTATTATCCTTGTTATTAGTACTATATCTTCCCCTTCTCTCAGATGCTCTGTAGTCCAGCCCAAGGACTGGATTCAGCCTGCAGTCATGTTAATTTGTCCTACACAGTAATTTCTTTTGTTTCTATTTGAATTAATTGTCATTATTTAAAAATCAGAATACATTATATAAAAATACAGATTTCCAGTTTGTCCTAAAAACTGTGAAATCTGGCACTAGTAGCTTGGAAATGAGCAGAATAAAAGCTTTCTTAGGTCCAACCTTCCATTCATTTCAGGCCTGCATCTGTGCAGCAAAACATGGCCAGAGAAAGGCTCACAACCCCGCCACAACTTCTATTTAAACTCAGGACCATAAACTTCCCACCACACTCTATTTCCCAAGTCTTTTCACTTTTCCAGTCTCCTTAGTGACTATTTCACACTTTTTCAAACCTGCATTACCTTCTCTCACATCTTTCTTTTAGCTGCTTTACATCCTCCTTTCAGAAAGGAAATTCTGTGCACCCCACCACCACATGGACCCCCCATCTCAATGCATCCTCCCACTGTGCCCGCCTGCATTTGGCCCTCGGTGAGCAATCTGTGCTCCAGCTGAAAGCCAGTCTCTCTCCCTGTGCACTGCTCAAGTATACATTTCCACAGTACGTCTCCCCTCTTCCTCTTAAATCATCACTATTTTTCTTTCTACAGAATGATTCCCATCTTTTTTTTTTTAAAAAAAAAATCTTCTCCCATCTTAAAATATAAAAATGTTTTCTTGGTCCACTTCCCTTACCAGCTAGCACTCTTTTCTTTCCACCCCTCTACAGCAAAACTTAAAAGGACTATTGCCAATTCTTCTCCTTCTGTTATCTCTTAAACTCACTCTGAGCAGATTTCCCCCCAGCATTCCACCAAAACTGCCTCTTTCGGATCTCCAGCAGCACCATCTGGCACAGATGATTGTGCCTCCGCATGAAATACATCCTACACTTCACTTCAGGACGCTAGGCTCCTCGTTTCATCCTTCTCAGTCCTTTGGCTGCTTTCTCCTCCTTCTCTGACCTCCTTATCTTGGAGGACCCCAGAGTTCAGTACTTGGTCATCTTTTCTTCTTTGGCCATAATTATTCCTGTGGTAGTTTTAACCTGGTTTCATGGTTTCAGATACCATCGCTATATGCTAAGAATTCCCAAATGTGTATCTCCAGCCCAGACTTCAGCCCAATCTCTCTTGATGTACATATCTAATTGTCTATTCAGCATTGCTGTTCGACTGTGTAATAGATTTCCCATATTGGACATGTCCCAGACTAGATTCCTTATCTCCACCCACACACCTGTTAAAACATCCCTTCCCTTCCTGCAGCCTTTCCTTTGTCAGTTGATGGCAATTTTATGCTTCTGGTTTCTCAGGCCAAGCAACCTTAGTCATTCTTGACCATCACGCTCTCTCACACCTCACACCTTCACACCTTATATGCCCTTTAACAAATAAGTCACTGTACCTTCGAAATATATCCAGAATTTAGCCACATCTCAACACTTCTACTGCTGTTGCGCTAGTACTGCAGCAGCCTCCACATGGTCTCCCTGGTTCTACTCTTTCCCACTGCAATCCATTCTGAAAATGCAGGCAGAGGAACCTACATTACAGCATGACACTCCTCTGCTCTAAAACCATCAGTGGCTCCTCATTTCTTTGGGAGAAAAGCCAGAGGGCTTAAAATGGTCTTAAGAGTCTACCTCATCTGACCTGTTGCTTCGCTGAACTCCACACCCATTGGTGCCTACCACAGTGGCTCCATTCCAGCTCCATGGGCTTCCTGCTGTCCCTCTACTCCGGGCGTGTCCTTCCCCAGATACCCGCTTGGGTAAATCGCTTGCCTCCTGCGACTCTTTGCTTGGATGTTACCTTTTAAATAAGGTCTACCTTGTAAGTATTTAAAGCCTCCCATTTGCTGGTACCCCTTCACTAGATATGCTTTTTTCACAGCATTTATCACCTTCTAATGTCCTATATAATTTACTTTTATTAGGCGTAATATTCATTATCTGTGTCCTCTGCAAGAACATAAGCTCTGCAAGCACCTAGGACAGGGCCTGAAATGTCGTAGACACTCAGTGAACGTTTGATTGATGATTACATTTTTTTAGTCATAATATTTTATTTCAAAATTTATTTTAGACAAGTTATTCTAGTGATAAAAATATTCTTTATGTCATAGATATTGTTTTAACACTCGGATATGCCACGAAGTAAAGATATTTGGTCAAGAAGCCTAACATCTATTAAAAATAGATTAGAGTGTTTTTGAAAATAATACTTCTATTACAAGTAGAATTTTCATTTCTAAATTCAATTTCCAAATTTAGAAAAAAATAGTCAAATGGAATCATATTTGACAAAGTATCACTTGCTAATATGAAATGGTATAGAAACGCTTACCTTTCCCATAAGCAGATAGAAGAGGATGAAGAAGAAATGACTGTGATTCAAAAATTTTGTTCTTTCATATTTGTGTGTCTCTTTGTTTAATTTTTTCCATTGGATCTAAATACCCCTCAAATCTATAGTAATACTATATTAAGACTGCTTATAGAAAATAATAACAACTAAGATACTTATATCTTTGCAGTAGGATTCAGAGTATTTTTATTTTGTAAGACATTACAGTGTACCTAGAATGTAGATTGTAGAATTGCACAATACTACTTTTTAAAAAAACAAATCTTGAAGAGAGTTTTGCAAATAAGAAATAATGCAATGTGTTATCTAGAAGTACCTTTATAAATATTTGAATATCTTAGGGAAAGTTTTTTTCTAAACAAATCTTAACTGTATCCTTTTGAATGTTTCAGGAAATGCCAGTCCTCGATTCATCCGTTGTACAACGTACTGTTTTCCATGCACGTCAGATATGGCTAAGCAAGCTCAGATTCCATTAGCCGCTGTCATCAAACCCTTTGCCACCATTCCTTCAAATGAGGTAAGAATGATATATAATAGCAATTCAACAATTTGTCAATTCCAAAATTACTCTTTTCTTACAGTTTTCTTGTATGTTATTCCATCATATAATCAGGAAACTGGAATATATTTTTATAATGCAAAACATCTAGTGATTGAATTCATCAGGAAAACAAATAGTCCAAAAAGCTATGGTTTTTGGCCTCCTGTACACCAAATACAGATGGACTAAGTCAGTTTTTGGCTTATTGTGGTAATGCACATATATACAGAAAATATAGAGTGTCCCACGGTAAAAGTATCATGACTTGTCATGAGGCCCTGATACCCTAGTTTAGAGCCCTTACATTGTGAGTGTTCTGTTGAGGGAAGATGATAGATCCTATAGTCCTTGATCTATTAGAGCAAATCTTACTACATCTGCTTTAATTATCACCGGGCCAGGATACTCATCAACTCCTACTTAAATGTTAGAAAGCATGGGGTAGATAAATCTGTATATATTGGTTTGAAAATATGTGTGCAACATATAGTTGAGTGGGAAAAAAAGATAAATGGTTTACATTGAAAATCTGCAGTTTTGTTGCCAGTGGGTATTTGATCTAGGCTTCCAGAAATAACCCAGTTCCAACCTACACTGCTGCCATTCCTTCTTTTGATGCCCCTGAATGGTGGATGCCCACATGCGCACAGAAACACAGGCACTGTAGCAGAGCAAGTCACACAGGGGAAGAAAAGCTTGACTTCCAGCGGGAGCTGTGACCATTACCCATTGCAGTATCCCAGTAAGCTAGGGCAAACCACAGATTCTTCTTGCTGCACTAAAGGCTGGAGCCCCAGTATTCCCTCCCAGCATAAACCTCAGTCTTGAATCTAATGAAGTAGGCTGATCTAATGCACACCTAGCAGCATCTGAGCAAGAGGCAGAGCATCTGCAAGAGAAAACAGATTCGTTCCCTTTCTTGGGCTCACCACACCAGCTGCTATGGAGAGTAAAGCAGTGTGGGGAAGGGGAGGAGGAAGCTGTGGTGAGTGGGGCTTACTTTATATCCTGTGAGGGAAAGAAGAGAGGAAAGAGAGATGTGTGATGTGTGCAGTGGCTTTCATACCCTTTGGGATCTTCACTCACTGTCTTTATGAATGTAGTGTAGTCCTGCTGACACTTCTTTTTGGGAGTAGAGTGAACTGGCTTGGAGTAGGTCATGGGAGAGGCATTGAACTGTTTTTAGAAGCCAGACTTACATGTGGTATGGTTTCATATTTGTAAATCAAGATGTGCATTCAGTGTTTCCTTTACGTATTTTAACCATAATCTCTTCCCTGATGGTTCTAGAAATTTAATATAATATTTATAAATACCTCATTAAACTCACTATGCTTAGTATGAATGTGGTAGACCAATATGTATTGACAGAGAAATGCCACTATGTACAATGAATGCGTTTTAAAGAATAACTTAACTAGAAATATTTTCAAAGCTATTTTCAACATTTTGTTTTGAAAATTTTCAAACATACAGAAAATCTAAAAGGATTTCATAGTGAACACCTACATCCCTGCCACCTAGATATTACCATTAGCATGTAACTATACTTGTTTTGTCACATATCATGATGTTCATCTGTCCATCAACCCATCTTTTTTCTTCTGATGCATTTTAAAGTAAATTACAAACATTTAGACACTTTACTCTAAATACTCCAGAATGCACATCATTAACTAGTGTTCAAAACTTGCTTACAGATTATTTTCTCATTTGAGGCAAAATTCATTTACAATAAAAATGTACGTCTTAAGTGAACATTTATTGGGTTTTGACAACTGTATATACCTATGTAGCCCAGACACTTATCAAAACATAGAACATAATTGCCACCCCAGAAAGTTATCTCATGCCATTTCCTAGGCAACCCCCACCCCTTCATGTAACCTTCCTTCCCTGGCAGCCACAATTATGATTATTTTCTGTGATAGATTTGTTTAGCCTATTCTAGCACTTCATGTAAATAGAATCATAACGTATGCACTATTGTACGAAGGTTCTCTTACTCAACATAATGTTTTAAGAGCCATTATGATGTTGCACGTATCAATAGTCTGTTTCTTTTTTATTGCTGAATAGTAATTCATTGTGTGAATATACTGTTACACCCTGGCCTCCTTTAAGAGGTCTTAGGCTGGGTGCAGTGGCTCGCACCTGTAATCCCAGCACTTTGGAAGGCGAAGGAGGGTGGATCACCTGAGGTCAGGAGTTTGAGACCAGCCTGACCAAGATTACGCGACAATCTTAGCTCACAAGACTGGTGAGAGAGGGAGACTCTGTCTCAAAATAAAAAAAGAGTTTTTATAGGCTGACTTCATGTGCAGGTATCCATAACAGTATGTGGTATTGGTCTTTTCTTTTGAAAGAGTCAAATACTGTACTTTTAAATAAGTAAAACATAAACAATCAAAAGATGAAAAGGGTATACAATGAAAAATAGGCCTCTGCCTACCTCTGCCTCCTCCCCTTTCATATAACTCTTACTTGTTCTTTGTGATTCCCCTAGAAATAAAATATGCATATAACAACATAAAAGTATCTATCCTTTTAAAAAAAAAGTATGTAAATGTAAATGATAGAATGGTACACACATTGTTCTGTACTTTTTAAAATTAATATCTCTGGCACTGATTTCATATTATTGCCTACAGAGTACCTCTTTTAAAACAGCTGGGTAATATATTAATATGAGAAACATTATTATAACTATACATACAAAATCAATTTTGAGATGCATACAGATGTCAAAAATGTGAAACCATTATGAATCCTAAAATTGAGGAAATGTATTGCCATCAGTGTGCCTAGAAGAACTATCCCCACAGCTTCTCTCAGGGGGATGGGATTGCTACACATGTGCAGCCTCTGACTTATTTATTCCTTTGCTATCTGAACCTTATCAAAGACATCTTTTATTTTCATAAACAGAAGATAATATTTCTACCTTGACAGAAACCTGCAGCATATCTAAATAGCAAAATATCATAGGAAGCAATTCTGTTGTATATCTGTATTGTGGATACATGAGATTTCTGCCCATGAATAGTGTCAGTTTTGGCTGCACCTCATTAGTGGCAATAAGTTTGCATGGTTTTCAGCTATCTACTAGCAAAACCCCCCTCCCTGCCCCTTCCTCGTGATAAAGCTGACCCAGGTCAAATATGCATGAAACAGAAAAAAACTCAGAGTTTGGAACCTTCTTCTTGTTATTGTCACTTAGTATTAACAATAAAATTATTCACTAATATCTTCTGGAAAATAAAGCCTGGCATTTCATGTTTTTGTCGCTGTTGAAAAACATCTTTCAAACATTAGTTTAAGCTTCCTCAAAAATACATATATGCATTTTAAACATAAACTGAGTGGGCATGGTTTCTATTTTCCTTTTTTTTTTTTTTTTTTTTTGAGACGGAGTCTCGCTCTGTCGCCCAGGCTGGAGTGCAGTGGCGCGATCTCGGCTCACTGCAAGCTCCGCCTCCCGGGTTCACGCCATTCTCCCGCCTCAGCCTCCGAGTAGCTGGGACTACAGGCGCCCGCCACCACGCCCGGCTAGTTTTTTTGTATTTTTAGTAGAGACGGGGTTTCACCATGTTAGCCAGGATGGTCTCGATCTCCTGACCTCGTGATCCACCCGCCTCGGCCTCCCAAAGTGCTGGGATTACAGGCTTGAGCCACCGCGCCCGGCTCTATTTTCCAAAGTTGTTTGTTTTAACCAAATACTACCTACCCACCAACATAAGATCTTTTTTTAGTAAGGACTTGTGCTGCATTTTCATCTCTGTGCTTTCCAAAGTATTAAACAGAAGAGGTTAGAGTGGTAGCTTATTTCTGGAATCTGACTTAGGGAGAAGCTCTACTTGTGAAAATAACACACTCTATTCCTTTAACATGGTTGGAGACTCTGAATACTGACCATGTAAATGTATTTGACAGTACTGTTTTCTCCACTCAGGCTCTCTCTACACAAAGCCCTTTCTTTTCCCCTAGACATTCAAGAATAGAATTACTCTGAATATATTTAAGAATTACTTTCCCTTATATAGCAGTGCCTCCTGGTTTGAATGAATACATTCTCTATTTAAAGGAGTACTTTTATATTTATTTGTCAAAATAGACTTAGAAGTCAAAAAATAAGGACTGTGAAAGGGATACTACCACACCAGAAAGTTCCTCAGGGGCATGTGCTCAAAAATGTCTTCCTTTTTGGGCATGTAGCTGGACCTAAACTTGGAGAGCTACCAACATAAGGGAATTATTGCTGCCCTACTACACCAGCTAGCTAGATACAAGTCTGTATGCTACCAAGTGTTTGGCCTTCTTGACAGATTCTTTCCTCTTTTGGCTTCCATGATACCATCTTGGTGTAATTTTTCCTACGTCACAGGCAGGGAACATTTAGGTTCCCTTTATTGTTTTCCTGATCTCTAATTTGGGAGTTCATCAAGGCTTGAACTTGGGATCTTCTTTCTGCTCTCCTTAGATACCCTGTCCCCTCCAAAGACTAAATATCTGTAACAGCTGCTGCTGCTACTGATGGGCATAATAACAGTCAAAATTTATAACAAGCAAAATTATAAGTTTTAAAAATATTTATTTACTTAATTCTCACATTAACCTACTTATTATCCCCATTTTACATATAAGTAAACTGAGGCACAGAGTTAGATAACAAACTTAAGGTCAACAGCTGCTAAATAGCAGAGCTAGGATGCAAACCCACACAGACTCTGTTGTCTAAAGTACTCTAAAGCACTACGCTGTTACTTTCATTCATTCGTTTTTACATTTTCAGTCCCATACTCACATATCCAAATGCCTCTCTGAAATCTCTCCTTGGATGCCTCATAGAAACCTCAAACTTAACATGTCCAAAAATGATTTTCTGATCTCTGCACCCCAAACCTGTTTATTTTTCCACATATCAGAAAGTGGCACTATCGTTTAATTGTGTGAGGCAAATATCAAAAACGAAACAGTTATAGTTAAGTAATAATAGAAAATGAGGGATATGCTGATTTTAGATATTTATAATCCATAATCAGGGAAATAACAGTTTAAAAGTATCTTCTCTAAGCAAATGTATTACATGAACACTGTTATTCTACATATAAAATCATCCTTAATTATTTTCCTCTACTATAAATGATTTATTTTGGGGTTAGTAAAATTTTAGGATATGTTTGCTTATCCAGTATTGCCATCATTACTGCAATTTTAAAATCTTTTTTTAGAGATAATCTGCTTTGGCATCTACCAAAGTATTTATTTAGTACAGTGTTTTTTAAAGTTGATTCCATTGTTTGACAGGTTCCAACATTTATAAGTGTGCTATTGTGTTAGCAACAGCCTATAAAAATAAACCTAACCCAAGCAGTTTGGACGAGAGGATGCTCCTTATGAACATTTGCTTTGGAGATGTTTGCTATTTCCAGGGGCATATCTGTGCTGTCACTGTTTAAATTTCGTATTCCTTACCATATGTTTTAATTTTTTATGTCTTTTAAGTGAAACCCATCCCTACAGTCAGTATAATTAACTGTAAGGTATATATTTTTAGCAAAAGTAATTGGTTATGCTGTAAACTCTTTTGTTTAGTAAACTGTGTTTTAATTTTTGATGCTATATTTTAGGAACTGAGGTAGTATGGTATAGAAGTTCAGTGCAAAAGGATTGAAGATTATAACTAATTTAATTTTGCATTTTTTTCTCTAAAATAGGAAATGTTTATCTTTTGGACAAGTGCATAGTCTAATTATACATGCAATTAAGTAATTTCACCTATATAACAGATGGTAGAAGCTTATACTCCATCTGTGACTAGATTCAGGAATATCTGTGTGTAGTTTTTGGTTATAAATGGATATAATAGTCAAAGTAATTTCCTTGCTTATTGAATTAGCAAGGATAAACTGTCATCCAAGACTCAACATTTCAGTTGAGTTTTAATCCCCTACTTACTCTGTGCTAGGAACTCTGCTGAACTTTAGGGATTTGGAAAACGAGAAAAACAAGACCGGTTACTCTTGCCTAGGACTTATAAAAAATTTTCCCGTATGCAGCTAGCTTTCGTACAATGTGAAAAAGGCTCTGATGGGGATAGCTTCATTGTTATATGGAGCTTAGTTTTAGGGAAAGTTTTACCTGAATTATGACTTAACAAATAAATAAGGACTTTGTCCTATTAATAAATGCTGTTTAGGCCGGGTGCGGTGGCTCACGCCTGTAATCCCAGCACTTTGGGAGGCTGAGGCGGGTGGATCTCGAGATCAGGAGATCAAGACCATCCTGGCAAACACGTGAAACCCCATCTCTACTAAAAATACAAAAAAATTAGCTGGGCATGGTGGCACGTGCCTGTAGTCCCAGCTACTTGGGAGGCTGAGGCAGGAGAATCACTTGAATTCGGGAGTGGGAGGTTGCAGTGAGTGAGTTTGAGCCACTGCACTCCAACCTGGGCAACAGAGTAAGACTCCATCTCAATAAATAAATAAATAAATAAATAAATACATGCTGTTTAAATCTTTCTTGTTAATGATTGTTTATATATTGATTCTGTAGGTCTAAAGAAGGTACCGTTGTAGGGGAAAAAGGAATGGATGTCAAGGAACTAATTAATGGAATTAACAAGAAAGGAAAATTCTGTTAGAGAATAAGCCCAACACCAGTGCATTATGTCAATGATGGTCTTTACATCTGTCACCTGCAAAACGAATTGCTGGTTATACATTTGACTTTTCAGCTAATCTTGGTTGCATGGGTTGACATAGTTTTAGCAGAATTTATAGTGCCTCACTGTAGTAGTTTATTCATGATGACTATGTCTCCTTCTTTTAGGAAGATAGCAGCTTGTGTGGTAGGTGTAATCCCACTTTTATAGATGATGAAGCTCCACAGGTTCTGGGGCTATTAAAAGTTACTCGCTGGTAAGTGATACTGCTGCAATTCCAAATTTCAATAAAAAACAGTATTTATTTTTCTTGCTGGCTAAAGTTTTAGCAATGAGCCTCTTGCTCTTTCTAGAAGCTTACAAGTTATCTTGAAATAACCATTTTAAGTTCTTAAAGTCTTTTTGACTTTAAGCCTCTGCTTAGTACTCCTTGAAGGCAAAGACTCTCCAGAGTTCAGCAGTGGGCTGGGCATAGAGGTCTTAGTTGAATAAATGCACTCTCCTCAGGGTTGTAGAGACATTTAAAAGACAAAAAATAAACCGTATCACAGAATGGTGGTTGATTTGTAGGTATTTTAGGCCTCTAATTTTTTTTTAGCACAGTGAATCTTAGTTGTTCCTTGGTAGTAGTTGGGTCTACTGATAAACATGTTGCTAATGAAATAAACATTTTTTTCATCCTACTTTGGATATGAATAAAGTATTTTATAACCCTGTTCACCTCTCTAACAAACTCGGTGGGTAAAAAAAATCATTTGAAAGACAATGTGTTTTTTACAAGTTCCTCAACACTGTGGGAGAATTAACTCAGTTTCTTCTATCGCATATTCATGAGAAAGGTTCTGTTTCATTATAAAGGACAGAACAGTAAAACAATTGGATGAATTTTGGACCAAGATATTTTAGGAACCAATAAAAACTGGCTACTTTTTCCAAAGCACAGTAGCCAAATGGTGGAACACTGGATTAGGAGCCAGGAAATGATTTCAGGTCTCCACTGTGCCTTGTTTTGTGACCTTGGGGCTCCATTTCTAAGAGGGAGAAGTCTGGTTCTGTTATCTCATAAATCTGGAAAGCTGATAGTGTCTGTCTTACTTTTCCAGTTTTATTGGACATTCACCATGGATGCCATTTATGAAGTCCTGTATGTTATTAGAAATTAATGTGAACAAATTTCACAGCCCAACCCAAAGTGATTTCATATGTATAGCACTTTCAGTATAAGTCTGGAGTGTATTATATTATTCATTTAAAAAGAAACAAATGGCTAGGCATGGTGACTGACACTTGTAATCCCAGCTCCTTGGGAGGCTGAGGTCAGATAATCACTTGAGGCCAGGAGATTGTGACCAGCCTGGGCAACAAAGTGAGACCCGATATCTACCAAAAAAAAAAAAAAAAAAAAATGTTTTTAAGTAGCCAGGTGCAGTGATGCATGCCTGTAGTCCCAGCTACTCAGGAGGCTGAGGCAGGAGAATCACTTGAGCTCAGGAGTATGAGACTGCAGTGAGCTATGATAGTGTTCACTCTAGCCTGGTGACAGAGTGAGACTTCGACTTTAATTTTTTTATTTCATTATTTATTTCTTTATAAAGAGACAGTGTTTCACTCTGTGACCCAGGCTGGAGTACAGTGTGCAACCTCTGTTCACTGCAACCTACGCCTCCCAGGGTCAAGTGATCCTCACACCTCAGCCTCCCAAATAGGGACCACAGCCACATGCACCACGCCTAGCTAATTTTTGTATTTTTTTGTAAAGACAGGGTCTCGCTATATTGCCCAGGCTGGTCTCAAACTCCTAGCTCAAGCAAACCACCTGCCTTGGTCTCTCAAAGTGCTGGGATTACAGGCTTGTGTCACCACATCCAGCCTCAACTTTAAAAATAAAGAGAACACATGAAGGCTGGGAGACTATACATTTTCACGTATAGCCTAAATTTAGCTAGTTTAGTGGTAAGTGTGCTCTGAAATTAAACTGATTACTGTATATCATGGCCTGTAAAGAACTTAAAGAAGACTTAACTTACTTGTTTTTAAATGAAAACTTCAAAAACCAGAATTTATTTTTTAAGTTGTGTATCATAATCTTGTCTGCTTTAATGAAGTATTTTTAAAGTATCAACATAAAAACTTGGAAATATAAAATGTATATATTTAGAAATAAAATGATGAATATAACATGTAAAATACCTCTGTTTTATCAAGTTAGTTTTGAAACTGAATCTCATCTCTTAAGATTTTTGGTCACTGTTTATATAGTGCTACGAAAAAGTACTATGAAAAAGTTTGGCAGCTGAAGAACAGAATATCATCCCCTTTTAGAACAGTGTTCTAGCCTTATAGCACATGTGTAGGGAGAGTCACATTTGTCAGGGCAAAGGTCATTTGAATTCTTTTGAAGTTACATTTTAGAAGCTAAATGCACAAAGCTTGTTTTCTTAATCACAGAATGATTCCTGTAAATCTATATTCTTTTATTAAATGGGGAACAACTTCGGGAGAAACAATACAAAGAAAACATTCTGTCATGGTTTAGTTTTCAGTGGATGTAAGTGTGGGTTTGATGACCTTCCGTGCCCTAGTGGTTGAGGACCCAAATCAGCCTTCCTGGCTGTGAAACAGTGGGGAGAATTGAGAAGCCACCACAGACGAGGAACTGAGTTAGAGCCTTTTTGCTGCGATTTCTGTCAATTCGAAGACCTATATTTTCTCATATTTTAACATTTTAAAAATAGAAATATGCCTTATTAACAAAGGCTTCTTAGCAATGTGTCATGTTGACCTGAAAGGTTTGGTGTCTTTTAGAATTGAAGGGATTTTAGAATCAATGAAATATACTATCTATACCTTGCTTCATGCTTCTAACTTCTGTCAAATTTTGTGGATATTTAGATAATTCAAGAATACCAGGATCTACAATGTGTGCAGCTGTGCATCTTTGCTGATCAAGTACAAGAAAGTCAAATATTTTAATGTTTGTATTAAAAAGGTTCATAGGAATCAAGTTCCCATTGAATAAAAGGCTAAAAAAATTAATAAACAAAATTATACTTTTAAGAAAGAAGAAAGAAAAATGTAGGAAAAGAAAACCCTGTCTAAACTTTTAATTTGACATTGTATCTTGAAATGTTTGAAAGCACAGATTATTTTTGAAGTGTTTTTTTTTTTTTTTTTTGTGAGGAATACAGCATTGTCATGAATGTGGTGGCTAGGGCAGGAATTTGAGAGTTAGATGGAGTTAGGTGCATAACTTGACTCTATTTTAGCAGAATGACCTTGAAACATTTACTTTTTTGAGCCTTATTTCTTTTGTAAGTAAAATTACAATAATACCCCTTAACCTGTAGTTGTTTAAAAATAAAACAGTCTTATCTTCATCAGCATTTTGATTATTTGCTGTACAATATTAAATTTCACCATGGAAAATTTTATTTTAGTCTTATAATCTTGATTTTGGGTGTCTGCTATATACAAGAAAGAGAAGTATGAAAACTTCAGGCAATTTATGTTGACTTAAAGTGTATACATTTAAGAGGGATGTTATCAAACCCCTTCAGTGGTTCTAGCTACATATTATTATATAAGTCTAAACTGAGTTAGACTCCACAATTTATATTCATATGTAAATGGGAAAGAGGCTTAATTACTCTGATTTTGAAGGAATGTTGCATGGTATCTGTCATTTGATATTAGATCACCATTTTCTCTGTTTCTTACTATTCGAATGATAAGCATCACCATAACATAAACATTTATATAGACTTTATTTTTTCATAAGGTGTTTCACAAACATTTGCTGGAATGATTTTTCCTCAACTCTTTCACACTATTCTGTCCTTTTAGTCACTTCCTGAGGAGAGCTTTTGGGATACTTCTCCAGCCCCATTCTCCCCTGTAGCTCAACTCATACCATGAATCCCAGTTTGTAATTTTGAGATGTAGATTTGACTAACATCTTTTTCCTGCTGGGTTCACAGGGGTAGGGACCACATCTGATTTTTCTCACGATTGCATTTCTAGGACCTAAAACAGTATATGGAACATTTTTAGCTAAATATTTAACTATGATATTTTAGTCATACAATATCATTTATATATAGAAGTACAGAATTTTGATGCCAAGTAATTTGGTGACATTTTTACCATAGAGATCTGCCTGTGCTCAAACATTTATTGAGCTTGTTGTATACAAATGCCATATTTGGTACTGAAAGTGTTACAAAGTAGGTAAGAAAGGAATTGACAATTTAAGTGCCAAACTAAGGCCAGGATCTTGTATTCAGGAGTCATCTCTTTATCCAGCTGTCTGCTTGAGTTCAGTTTCCGTGGTCTATAGCAATGAAAATATTTTATTTCCCACACATATGTTCTTATAAAAAACAGCCCTTTGGGGACCCACTACAAATGATTATTGCTTTAGTATTGCCAGCAGATAAAAACAGCTGCGCTGACTAGAATAACAGTTGCATAAGGAATTTGCAGGACAGTAAAATCCTCCATAAAGTTTAGCTTAGGTTTCACTTTTATTCCCCTCCACTGCAGTGTTTCTGTCAATATCATCTCACAGAGGAAGGTATATAGTATTCATGAGCGTGTCTTTGTGTGTATTTGGTGGGCGGGGCGGAGGCAGGGAAGGATCTTATGAGCAGTATGTGTAACAAAAAAGAACATGTAAAAATCATTAAAATGTTATTTGTTGTTTGGGAAAATACAACTATCATTTACTTTCTTGAAAAATATTTCTGTAAAATGCAGGTGAAAGAGAAGAACCGTAATTATCAAATCTAGTGTCTGTAGATATCCTGGAGTTCACCTACCACAGAGACTACTTTCCTTTATCCTGAACTGTAAATTAAAGTACATTGTAGTCTAACATGGAATGAGATTTAAGTTTTTTTGGTTTACTACATCCCGTACTCCCTTGTCCTCTATGGTTTGAAAAGTTTTGAAAAATTCTTTAAGTAGTTCAGACATAATTTTGTCTATATTTCTTCTTTCTTACAGAAAAGAATAGAAAATGTTTCATATTTATCAACTTTTATTTCTGATAAGAAGTCATCTTTCCTCTTATTTCAGTTTATTGATATAGAATAAATATATAAATGTATTTATTTCTCAAAATGCTTTTGAATTGGTCATCTGTTTTTTAAATTAAAATTTTTTCTCAACTTTTTTTTAACCCTGTTTTCAAAAATACTCTCCTTCAAATGATTTTTGGCTATATGCCCAAATCAAATTAACTCACCAAAGATGATTTGCTGTATTACTGGAAGTAGCCCAGCCAGAGCACGGAGGATGATTAGTCACCGATGTTTTCTTGTGTTTAAATAGAGATGAGGTTTCGCCGTGTTGGCCAGGCTGGTCTTGATCTCCTGAGCTCAAGTGATCTGCCCGCCTCAGCCTCCCATATTGCTGGGATTACAGGCATGAACTACTATGCCTGGCCAGTCTCCAGTGTTTACACCGATAACAGATTGAACTGCGTGACCCTTAGAGTCCTATATTTTTTTCCACTCTGAAAGGAATTTGTAGAGAAAGTTTTAGACATATTTGGACAAATGCATAGCTTCCATAGGTGTCTACTCTAAAGGCAGTTGATCATTTGATTTGAGTTCTGTTAAACTTCTTTACGGAAACAGTTTTATACTTGTATTTATAATTGTATAATCACTCCTGGGATTTTAGTGATGTTTTCAGTCACCTCATATACCTTAATCTAGACAATAATCCATGGTTATTTGATATGATAGTTTATAAAGTATGACCATTTTTATGAAATACTTTGTTTATGCCACCTTATTTCAAAAAGAATTTAAGAATAACCAATTCAATTCAGTGAATACTTATTGTTCTCCCAGTATGTGCTGGATACTGTTCTTGGCACTTGAGATATGTCAGTGAACAGAGTGGACAAAGATCTCTGCCCTCATGGAGCTTACATTCTAATGGAGACTAGACAGTGAAACTGGTAAGGTTATCTGAGGCTATGGAGGAAGGAAAAAGTAGAGCAGACTTGGGGGATGACATCTGCCTGGGAGGAGGTGGAGTGTGGGTTTTGTAGATTAAATAGGGTGTTCAGGGCAGGCCTTATTGAGAAGGTGTCATTTAAATTCAGACCCTCAGGGGTCCGTTCCAAGATGGCCGAATAGGAACAGCTCTGGTCTGCAGCTCCCAGCATGATCAATGCAGAAGACGGGTGATTTCTGCATTTCCAACGGAGGTACCCGGTTCATCTCACTGGGACTGGTTGGACAATGGCTGCAGCCCATGTATGGTGAGCCGAAGCCGGGTAGGGCATCGTCTCACCTGGGAAGCACAAGGGGTTGGAGGATTTCACTTTCCTAGCCAAGGGAAGCTGTGACAGACTGTACCTGGAAAAAACAAGACATTCCCACCAAAATACTGCGCTTTTCCAACAGTTTTAGCAAACGGCGCACCAGGAGATTATATCCCGTGCCTGGCTTGGCGGGTCTCACGCCCAAGGAGCCTTGGTCACTGCTAGTGCAGCAGTCTGAGATTGACCTGCGAGGCAGCAGCCTGGCAGGGGGAGGGGCGTACACCATTGCTGAGGCTTGAGTAGGTAAACAAAGCAGCCAGGGAAACTTGAATTGGGCGGAGCCCCCCACAGCTCAACAAGGCCTCCTGCCGCTGTTTTCTCCACTTCTGGAGAAAGGATATCAGTAACTGAAGATCAAATTAATGAAATAAAGCAAGAAGAGAAGTTTAGGGAAAAAAGAGTAAAAAGAAACGAACAAAGCCCCCTCTTTTCATTATATGAAAAGACCAAATCTGCATCTGATTGGTGTACCTGAAAATGACAGGGAGAATGGAACCAAGTTGGAAAACACTCAAGATATTATCCAGGAGAACTTCCCCAACCTAGCAAGACAGGCCAACATTCAAATTCAGGAAATACAGAGAACACCACAAAGATACTCCTCGAGAAGAGCAACCCCAAGACACATAATTGTCAGATTCACCAAGGCTGAAATGAAGGAAAAAATGTTAAGGGCAGCCAGAGAGAAAGGTCGTGTTACCCACAAAGGGAAGCCCATCAGACTAGCAGCAGATCTCTCAGCAGAAACTCTACAAGCCAGAAGAGAGTGGGGGCCAATATTCAACATTTTTAAAGAAAAGAATTTTCAACCCAGAATTTCATATCCAGCCAAACTAAGCTTCATAAGTGAAGGAGAAATGAAGTCCTTTACAGACAAGCAAATGCTGAGAGATTTTGTCACCAGCCAGCCTGCCTTACATGAGCTCCTGAAAGAAGCACTAAACATGGAAAGGAACAACTGGTACCAGCCACTGCAAAAACATGCCAAATTGTAAAGACCATCGATACTAGGAAGAAACTGCATCAACTAATGGGCAAAATAACCAGCTAACATCATAATGTCAGGATGAAATTCACACATAACAATATTAACCTTAAATGTAAATGGACTAAATGCCCCCAATTAAAAGACACAGACTGGCAAGTTGAATAAAGAGTCAAGACCCATCAGTGTGCTGTATTCAGGAGACCCATCTCACATGCAGAGACAAACATAGGCTCAAAATAAAGGGATGGAGGAAGATCTACCAAGTAAATGGAAAACAAATAAAAGCAAGGGTTGCCATCCTACTCTCTGATAAAACAGACTTTAAACCAACAGAGATCAAAAGAGACAAAGAAGGCCATTACATAATGGTAAAGGGATCAATTCAACAAGAAGAACTAACTATCATAAATATATATGCACCCAATACAGGAGCACCCAGATTCATAAAGCAAGTCCTTAGAGACCTACAAAGAGACTTAGACTCCCACACAATAATAATGGGAGACCCCCTAACACCCCACTGTCAATATTAGACAGATCAATGAGACAGAAGGTTAACAAGGATATCCAGGAGTTGAACTCAGCTCTGCACTAAGCAGATCTAATAGACATCTACGGAACTCTCTACCCCAAATCAACAGAATATACATTCTTCTCAGCACCACATCACACTTATTCTAAAATTGACCACATATTTGGAAGTAAAGCACTCCTCAGCAAATGTAAATGAACAGAAGTCACAACAAACTATCTCTCAGACCACATGCAATCAAATTAGAACTCAGGATTAAGAAACTTACTCAAAAACCACACAACTACATGGAAACTGAAGATCCGGCTCCTGAATGACTACTGGGTAAATAACAAAATGAAGGCAGACATAAAGATGTTCATTGAAACCAATGAGAACAAAAACACAACATACCATAATCTCTGGGACACATTTAAAGCAGTATGTAGAGGGAAATTTATAGCACTAAATGCCCACAAGAGAAAGGAGGAAAGATCTAAAATCGACACCCAAAATCACAGTTAAAAGAACTAGAGAAGTAAGAGCAAACGCATTCAAAAGCTAGCAAGGATGCCCTCTCTCACCACTCCTATTCAACATAATGTTGGAAGTTCTGGCCAAGGCAATCAGGAAAGAGAAAGCAATAAAGGGTATTCAATTAGGAAAAGAGGAAGTTGAATTGTCCCTGTTTGCAGATGACATGATTGTATATTTAGAAAACCCCATCATCTCAGCCCCAAAACTCCTTAAGCTGATAAGCAACTTCAGCAAAGTCTGAGGATACAAAATCAATGTGCAACAATCACAAGCATCTCTGTACACCAATAACAGACAGAGAGCCAAATCATGAGTGAACTCCCATTCACAATTGCTACAAAGAGAATAAAATACCTAGGAATCCAACTTACAAGGGATGTGAAGGACCTCTTCAAGGAGAACTACAGACCACCCCTCAACAAAATAAAAGAGGACACAAACAAATGGAAAAACATTCCATGCTCATGGATAGGAAGAATCAATATTATGAAAATGACAATACTGCCCAAGGTAATTTATAAATTCAATGCCATCCCCAATAAGCTACCAATGACTTTCTTCTCAGAATTGGAAAAAACTACTTTAAAGTTCATATGGAACCAAAAAAGACCCTGCATTGCCAAGACAATCCTAAGCCAAAGGAACAAAGCTGGAGGCATCACACTACCTGACTTCAAACAATACTACAAGGCTACAGTAACCAAAACAGCATGGTACTGGTACCAAAACAGAGATATAGATCAATGGAACAGAACAGAGCCCTCAGAAATAATACCACACACCTACAACTATCTGATCTTTTACAAACCTGACAAAAACAAGAAATGGGGAAAGGATTCACTAATTAACAAATGGTACCGGAAAAACTGGCTAGCCATATGTAGAAAGCTGAAACTGGATCCCTTCCTTACACCTTATACAAAACTTAATTCAAGATGGATTCGAGACTTAAATGTTAGACCTAAAACCATAAAAACCCTAGAAGAAAACCTAGGCAATATCATTCAGGACACAGGCATGGGCAAGGACTTCATGTCTAAAACACCAAAAGCAGTGGCAATGAAAGCCAAAATAGACAAATGGGAACTAGTTAAACTAAAGAGCTTCTGCACAGCAAAAGAAACTACCATCAGAGTGAACAGGCAACCTACAGAATGGGAGAAAACTTTTGCAATCTACTCATCTGACAAAGGGCTAACATCCAGAATCTACAAAGAACTTAAACAAATTTACAAGAAAAAAGCAACCCCATCAAAAAGTGGGCAAAGGATATGAACAGACACTTCTCAAAAGAAGACATTTATGCAGCCAACAGACACATGAAAAAATGCTCATCATCACTCGCCATCAGAGAAATGCAAATCAAAACCACAATGAGATACCATCTCACACCAGTTAGAATGGCGATCATGAAAAATTCAGGAAACAACAGGTGCTGGAGAGGATGTGGAGAAATAGGAATGCTTTTACACTGTTGGTGGGACTATAAACTAGTTCAACCATTGTGGAAGACAGTGTGGTGATTCCTCAAGGATCTAGAACTAGAAATACCATTTGACCCAGCCATCCCATTACTGGGTATATACCCAAAGGAATATAAATCATGGTACTATAAAGACACATGCACACATATGTTTATTGCGGCACTATTCACAATAGCAAAGACTTGGAACCAACCCATATGTCCATCAGTGACAGACTGGATTAAGAAAATGTGACACATACACACCATGGAATACTATGCAGCCATAAAAAAGGATGAGTTTGTGTCCTTTGCAGGGACATGGATGAAGCTGGAAACCATCCTTCTGAGCAAACTATCACAAGTACAGAAAGCCAAACACTGCATGTTCTCACTCATAGGTGGGAATTGAACAATGAGACCACTTGGACACAGGTTGGGGAACATCACACACTGGGGCCTGTTAGGGGTGGAGGACTGGGGGAGGGATAGCATTAGGAGAAATACCTAGTGTAAATAACGAGTTAATGGGTGCAGCACACCAGCATGGCACATGTATACCTATGTAACAAACCTGCACATTGTGCACATGTACCCTAGATCTTAAAGTATAGTAAAAAATAAATGAATAAATAAATTCATACCCTCACATAGAGGGAAATCTCTTTTTATGGCCTTATAAGGAAGTAAGACTAATGGAGGGAATACTTTGACTAATTTATAATTCTGCCAGAGAGACAAAGATAGTTTGCCTCTGGGCTTATTATTTTTAACACTTTTATCTTTAGAATATTTCACAACTTTCCTTTGAGGAGCAGAAAGCTGCCAGTTGTTCTGTCATGGAAGAAAAAAACACTAGATATAGAAGGGTTTCTAGTTTAAGATATATTAATCTTCTGTAGAACATTATGCATTGTTGTAACAATGAAGTATGTTTTCTGCTAGTGGCCTATAACTAGACAACATGTAATTTTCCCATAGAGATAAAAGATAAATTATAATAGGTCAGAGATTGTAAGAAATGTGGCAAAATGTTGCTCAAGTGTAAAATTCTGGAGAGACAGTATCTTACTCGGAAGTTTTAAACATCTGTTCTAGCAAGAGAAATAATGCTGATCTTTGCAAATATGCCCATAACTTGCAATACTATGTCAGCATAACCTGATCCAAACAGACCATTTTTTGCTTAAGAATCGTTACCTACCATTGATAGTTTAGTTATGAACTAGGACAGGAAACCTGATTAGGGTGCTGTCTTAACTGCATTGGTATTTATTTTCTTCTGAATCTGGCATGTTCCTCACCTGACCGCGGACCTTCCACCCAGTTCTCCCGGCGTGCCCGGTCACAGCATTTTTGGCCATTGATAATCTCCGGTTATTTTGATTTGTCTGCCACCCCAGATCTTCTGCATGCCTGGCATCCCTTGACCCAGCGACCTCTCCTCCCCTTCCTCCCTCCCTCCCTCCCTTCCTCCTCCCTTTTTCCTCCCTCCCTCCCTTCCTTCCCTCCTCCTCCCCTCCTCTTCCTTCAGTTTTCCCCTCCCTCACTCCTTTCCTATCTCTCTTCCTTGTCATCCACTCAAATATTTATTGAGAATTTACTCTGTAATGTAGGCCCTTGGGATCAGTGGTGAAGGTGAAGCTAACATACTGCTGTTAAGGGGTGAAGTTTTTTAGTTAGAAATTTAATTTAAAAATTGTTCATAGTATTCAAACATATTTTGAGTCTATTTAAAAAATCAACCCAAGAATTTAATGAATTGAGTGAACTATGAGATGATGAAACAAACAGAAATTCTTAAAACCCTTCATGATAATGTTAAAACGTGATAGAATTTGCTAATTTATAAGCAGGTTTCAAAATTTGTACCAAATGTACTATTTTTCCAAGAATATCATCTTAATGAATGGTGAAATATCTTACCAACGTCTGTCAGAATTCCTGCCATGTAGTAACAACCGATTTTAGGTAGGGGTGTGTGTGTATCTGTCTGTCTGAAACCTGCTGGGTCAGTGTACTGCTACCCTACCTGGCTTTGAAGGCTCTCCTCAAAATCACTCCAGCCTTTCTCTTTATCTCCCTTCAGCCCAGCTGTTCGAGGCTACCTGCCTGCTGGTCACCAACAAACCCTGGGTTTTTCTTCCTGTGTTAAGCTGTTCTCACTGGTTGAAATTCTTACCTTCTCTCTTTCAGTGAACAAATAGCTCCTCATAAGTGCCCATATCTTCCTTGAATGAAGGCTTTCCTGACCCCTCTGAAGATTTCTTCTGTTTTTGTTTTTGTTTTTTTTTTTTTTGACCTTTTGCTTTAATACCTATCACAAGTTATCCTGAGCGTGTATTTGTGGGTACCTGAGATACTGTGTTTGTTCATTCAGAAACCATTGACTGACTCAGGTATTGTGCTACAGGAGATATAACAGTAAACAGGCTGGACCTGTGAGTCATGGATTTGAGAATGTAGTAGTGGTTTTGAAAAGTAAAATAGTGTTATGAGTGCTTTTAGGCACAAGGTTATATGGGAACATACAGCAATTAAATATGTCACCTGCAAGTGGCCTGGAATTAGACAACAAAATATAATTCTCCCTTGTGGATGAAAGGATCTTCAGGGGCCAGATTTAGACATGGTACAGGATTAGACAAAGCCTCTGAGAAGTCAGAAGAGAGAGGATACCGCTTCCATTGTAACAGGAGGAGAGAAAGGAAAATGTTGGAGAGATGCTGGTAAATTAGTGGGGAAAGGCAAGAGAGTTCTTACCTGAGGTTTTCTATTTTCTTTATGAAGAAGAATGTAAATTTACATTTACACCTCCTGCAAGGGAGGTGGAGAAGGAGCTTATGGGGAGGAGCTTAATAAGGATGCAAAGTTATGTGGCAGCTCCTATAGAGAATGGGAGAGACAAATGACCAGAGACAATTAGAATGCTTACCAGGGAGCATGGTTAAGGGCTTCATTCACATCACAGACCAGTGAGAATGGTACCTTTCTCTGAAACTGTATGCTTTTCTGCACATCCAGTCTGCAAGCTGTTTCTTGCACATATAGCATAGAGGACATAAATAGTTGGAATAAATCAGAATTCAAGCTATAGCTCTGCAGTTTGTTGCACAAGTCACTTCCTATCACTCACTGACCTTGCATTCCTCTGAACAATGTGGATGGGAATTCCCCACTCCCTGGGTTGTTAGCTCCTCAATATCAAATTGAAATTGAGAGCATTTTAAATGCTCTCAATAAATGAGAGTGTTTTAAACTACAAATGACCATAAGACCATAAAGATAATAGTTATGCTCTTACATTTATTATGAAAAGTCTGATTCAGTAAAAATTTTCAGTATTTTTCAATGAAAAGAAACCCAAAGATAAAAAACTAACTTCCAAATTAAAGAGGTATCCAAATCTAATACAAGCTGTAGGTACAGTTAGAACAAATAGACTCTCTAATAGTATTGTTCAAAGGAAAAAGGGAAAACAATCTCCCAAGTGTCACTAACAAGCTAACAAAACTATAATCTTCTGAAAGTGCAAAAAAAGCAAAGTTTTAGGTTAAGAAGAGCCAATTAAAAACATTAAATTTTTTTAGTAAACATTATTTTTAAAAATATAAATATATTCTTAGAACTAATACAATGTATTAAGTGTCTTATCCTCAAGCTCTGTTTGTTTTTAGAAGACACATGATAGGATTTTATTTTTTAATTCAGAAAATATTCTTTAATTTCACACTTATTTTTAAAAGTCTAACTAGAATAGTACTGCTCTCTCAAAAGCACTTGTACAGTAAATAGCCTATTGAACTGTACCTTTTTTGTCCATGTAGGCCTAGTGAATGTCATATATGGTAAAGCTAAAAGTAGAAAGCACATATAAGCTGCTTCTCATATCTCTTTCACATGGAAATGTCTTTAATAAATGCAGTTGATACAGACTCTTTTCCTTTTAGCTTCTGGGCATAATCCTTTGGGAATCTGACTGACTCTGCTCATCTTCCAGCATGCCTAATAGTCTGAATGTTTAACATTTTTAAAGGGTAGTTGTTCATCACAGGTTCTGGGTTATCTTTTCACATACCATTTCCATGCTTCTACTTATATCCCCCAATTAATCCAAATTACCAACTGACCTCCTCTTGAGACAGCTCCAAAACAGAAGCAGCACTCCAATTCCAAGAAGTAGCCGCTTGCCAAAGTTACATTGCCGGTAGCACTGCTGCCAGAGAGATACATTTACAGTGATTTCCTGGGAAATACAAGTTGATGCTGAATATTATCCTTAATCAGGCTGGAAAACTGTGTAACATTTTGACAGATCTTATTTTAAATCTTCTCATCTTATTTAGATCTCATCGTAGCTAAAAATTTCTTTCCCATGATCAGTAACTGCTTATCCAAGGTATTTCCTTCAGGCACTTTGTAAAGTAGAATATTGGTGCTGTGGGGACAACTGTAGAGTCCCAGGATGCTGATTACTTTCCTGAAGACTTATAATGAAGGAAATAAAGAGAGAAAAAAAAAAAAAAAGAAAAAGAAAAAGAAGGGGAGGAAGAAGTATACATTGAAAATGTAAAATAAATTTTTTTAAAAAATTAGTGAATAAGTGTTAGAGGGGAAAGTAGGTGGTTGAAGAGTTTGTGTGTATATATTAGAACTTACATGAACTCTGGTGCTGAAAGATAAGGAGAGTGGGTAGTGGACAAATGAGAGAAGAAAGGAGAGATGGGCCCAGTTTCACCCAGCAGTGTCCTGGGTGTGGGCACGTATGACATTACTCATTCAGAGTATTCCTGAAATCTGGGCTTTGGCTACTCTGTCTCTGCCCTTTACCAGCACCATGCCTGTGATAGGATGTTCCAACAGGAAGCTGGCGTTTGCTTTAGAAAATCATTTTTCTTCATCGCAGTGTACTGCCGAGTGCCAGGACGTACCAGATGTCACTGTTGCTTTGTTATTTTGCACCATGATGGCTAATGTGGGGAGTGGGCATGGACTCTGGCAGCAGGGCATTCGTGTCCTTGTTCTCTCTGCTTCCCAGGCCGTCATTAGGTTGCCTGCTCCACTCTGTGGCTCCCTATCCCAACCGCACCTCTGTTTCCCTACACACACTCAAGGAAAGTCGGCAGAGGATTAGGAACTTTAAAAATAAGTTTTTCTTGGCTATTAGTAAATTTGGCACATTCTGTAGTTTCTATACAATGTATGCATAAAATAGTCTTGTATTCCATGTTTATTTGTATTTTGTTTGGCCCAGAATATTTTTAAACCATTATCAAAAGTTTCTTCAAGAAAAGCAAGTTCAGTTAAAAGTTATAAGAGTTACATGTAATAAATGTAGCGTGATTTTCTTGGTTGTTTTCTTGCCTACTGATAAGGTCTATACAGATTTAATTTTTAGTTGCACAGTGCCACCTATTGGATCTATGGGATAAAAACACTTTGGTATTTAGCTGCTTTCTTTAGTTCCTCACTGCAATTCATTATTTTCCTAAAACAGAAATACTGTAGCCAGGCTTGGGTATTCAGATTTTTCTTAATAATACAGATGCCAAAACAAAAATACACACAGCCTACAAACTTGATACAGATTTTTCATGATGGGTCTTTCTATACTGTACTTTATTTTCTTTGAGCATCTGTGTTTGTTTTGGAAATACAATCTGTAAACAGTTTAACATTGCCTTTCTAAGCTGAAAAGAGCCTTAAAAAGAGCTCTTGTTTATGATGTTCTCCCAAGTATTGTTTCTCCTCATATCCTGTTTTTTTTTCATTGCATTTGTGTGTACTTTTTTGTTTACTGTCTTTCTACTCTGCTACACTGTAAGTCCCTCAAAGGTACCTGTGGTACAAATGTTAAAGTTACCCAAGAGAATGGCAGGAATACTTGGAAAACTGGTAATGTATTCAAATAAGAAGACTTAAAATTTTACTAGAGGTATTAAGAAGGTATTGGTAGATACATCTTGATGTCTACTACTTTTATATGGAAAAATAATCAAAAGTTGTTTTGTTTTGTTTCTTAATTGTTGGATATCATTTTAGTACTAAGCCTCATTTCTTAGAATGATATTCTCACTTGTGGTCCAAAATCAACCAGTATTATATACATACACAAGAGATGCATTTTTTTCAATTAAAGCACTTTTTGTAAAATTAGTATCAGCATAGTATTTGGCACACCCCTGTTAATCCAAAAATACGAGGAAAAGATTCACATTTTTCCTCAGCCTCCCTATCACTTTCATGTTGTGTAAACTCACGCCACACAAGGCCAGAACCAAACAATAGCCAGGTGAGGTTTTTATAGCCAGTCTTTCTATCCTTTCCTTTTTCCACTTAAGAGAAAAACAGAAAAGAAAGGGCAGACAAGGATATACTAAGAGCTAAATATTAAAGTACATTTGTAAACAAAAATTTTTAAAATTGGAAAATATTTCTGAGGTAAATATAATTCCCTTGGTAAGGAAAAAAGATAACTTAGGCAATGTTTTGAAAAGTAATTTGATTTTTTTAAAAAGCCATACACACCAAGATCGAACTCAAAAGAAAAGTAAGGTTAGCTATTTATGAGCTCATGCACACTACTGTGGTGCAGATAAGCCGACATCTGGAGAGTGCAAAGGGAAATCTCTGATGGTTTTCAACATGGCCTGAGAGAGATGAAACAAGCCAGTGTAATTTAGAAGCCCTTGCCCTGTTGCCTGAAAATAAAATGTAAACAGTTAAAAAGCTTTTAACATTCTTTACTGTCACCTCAGTTGTCTGAAGACCTTACTTACCTATCCATCATCTGGTTTCTAAAAAAGTGAAAATTGAAAAAACTGTAAGTGTATTTAATAGCCTAGACACAGTCATGACTTGACTCCAGTTTCTTGTTAGACATTCATTTTCAGTCCTGCAAGTTTGAATCTGCCAGGACTGGAATGCATAGGTGTTCGTTGCCGACGATTTCACAGTAACTTTGGGCTGGGCCTGGCTTTGAGCAAATCATATCAGTGATAATAAGGTCAAATTTCCTTCCATTACTTTTGGCTTGTCTAGCAAATAATTAGATCATATTTGGTTTCTAAAATCAGGGGATTTGTTACAGCCTTTGAACTTTTTGAAAATAAAAGGATGAGAAAAGTAAACTTGGCTAAGTGAATGGAAACTGCAGAATTTCTCCCAATTTTAACTTCTGAAAGCATCTCCTGATCTCAGAGGTTGGAGTTGTGGAACAGAGCAGTAACTGGAGTCATGATTGGTAATTGCACTTTTAATCCAGTGGAAGCTACCTGAACAGCAGGTTCTTATTCTCCCACTTGTTATTCTTCTAGCTCTCCATTTATTGTTCTAAGAATCTTTTTTTGTACTTGCATGTTTTTGCTTCTCTATTGCCTCCTCAAATAATTTCTTCCTATTACCAGCTGAAGATAACAAATATGTGTCACTATATGCCTTTCTAACAAAAAGTTTGTCTGAAAGAGTGGTGTATACATCAGATATTTGAATTTGTATGTGTGACTATGTATTTAAATAAAATTCCTAGAGTGTTTTAAAAATGCATTCTGCCTCTCAACTTTTAACCATTGGAGTGTATCAGAATCTCCTGAAAGTTTATTCTCTGTCTTCTAGATCATTTTTACAATAATGTTTTACAGTAACTGACCAGGTAGCCTTCAGGACCTGAAGCCCATCTCATACTTATCCTCCTGTCAAAGATGACTCTGTCCTGAGCTGAGTGGTTTTGAGAGAGGAAAGACTGTTCCGGATAAAAATTTTCCAATTACTTTTTGCCAGGCACAATGCTGTGAACTGCACATGTATTACTCACCTAATCCTTGTCACAACCCCTACCCGTGGGGCACCAGAGTCAGGCCCATGCTGTGGATCAGAAGCGACCATAAACAAGAAAATCCAATCTGTCTTCTGACTTTCTTGGGGCAAGAAGTGAGGAAGAGGGCAGTGCAGAAATAGAAGGGAATGATTAAGGAAAAAATTTAAATCCTTCTCCTGATTCTTTTGAGTATTGTGTTAAACCTGTTTTTTTCTGCTCTGAGACCTCCCAACTGATTTCTGAAACCTCAGCTTTCACGTTGATCATCTGGGCAGGGACAATGGGGGATCTGGGTTTTCTAAGACTGGAGCAGAAAACAGCCTGATACCCCCACCCCACTGACCTCCTGCTCTTCAGGCCTCCATTCAAAAGCAGTCTGCTTTATTTATATCTTTTTCAGTAAAGAAAAATTAAATTGACATGCCAAAGCCTGCAATTCTCAAGTTTTTCTTTAAATGTTATCTTGAAGGAGATTCACAAAAACAAGGATCTCTGTGGTTTTCTCCTGAAAGCCGTAAGTGTTGGGAAAGCAGACTTAATGCTGAACTTTTTTACTTTTAAACTGTAAAAGATGTATCATGCTTTCTATGTATGTTTATGAGGAAGAAGCAATTGAATGATTTATTTTTTCAGTTCTGGCAAAGCAGGGCCAGCCACACTGTGAGTATTCTGTGAAACATTTCTTTCTAATAAAGTAACAGAAAAGGTAGAATCAGCCTCCTTGCCTAAATAAATGAACATTATTGCATATTTCTTCAAATAGTTGCATTTTTGAAGAAATAATTGATGTGCTTTGGGGGAACTATGTAGGCAGCATACTGCTATGCAAACTAGAATGTCTAAAATCAGACCTAACTCTCTTTATTTATAATCTATGAAGAAACTTAGCAAAATGTGTGACACAAGTTGTCTAGAATGCTTTTAACGTAAGAATAATTAAGTATTATTACCATCACTGTATGTTTGTCTCCACACACATATTGGCAAATATGCATACACACATAGACATAAATATGCATATATTGATATATCCTTATAAATGAGATAAACTTAAATTAACTTTTGTTTGAATATTCTGGACAACATCTTATGGCTTTGAATTCATGTGTTATCAATAAAGACATTTTTACTGTCTTGGGGCAAAAGCTAAGAGTTGAGTTCCTTAAAAATTGCCACTAGGCCAGGTGCAGTGGTTCACGCCTGTAATCCCAGCACTTTGGGAGGCCAAGGTGGGTAGATCACCTGCGGTCAGGAGTTCGAGACCAGCCTGGCCAACATGGTGAAACCTCGTCTCTACTAAAACTACAAAAATTAGCCAGCCGTGGTGATGGGCATCTGTAATCACAGCCACTCGGGAGACTGAGGCTACTCGCTTGAACCCTGGAGGTGGAGATTGCAGTGAGCAAAGATCATGCCATTGCACTCCAGCTTGGGTGACAGAGCAAGACTCTGTCTCAAAAAAAAAAAAAAAAAAAAAGAAAAAAAAAACCTGCCATTAAAAGACTTTCCAAATTATAATACCTGGAAATCCTACACTCATCTGTTCATTTAATTTTTCTTGTTTCTCCATAGAGTCCCCTTTACTTGGTAAATCACGGTGAGAGTGGACCAGTCAGATGCAACAGGTGCAAGGCCTACATGTGCCCATTTATGCAGTTCATCGAAGGAGGAAGGAGATATCAGTGTGGATTTTGCAACTGTGTGAATGATGGTAAGCAGTGCTGTTAAAAGCTCTTTGTGAAATTCTTTATTAAGTCAAATGTGTTGTACTTCTTAGTTTAGGAAAAGCATACATTCTTTTTTCTATATAGCAGTACCTTCTTTATAATTTCTCTAGAAGGAAACCAACTATGACAGGCTCTGTTTGGGAAATTTAAACCCCTTTGAACCTTAGGTAAGTACATGAGCCCCACATGGAAGTTGAAATATTTCTTAGAAAACTAACTGTAGGGGGAAAATTTTTATTTCTTAATCCCCTTCCACAAAGCCTCAGTGGGAAAGAAAGTAAGATTTTTACCTCTTGTGATTACAGATGATAAACTTGGGAGACGTCTCCTCTTTTTTCACTCCTCAAGGTTATTCTTGAATATGAGCTCATTGATACTTAGGAAAAGCTTAGGTATAACCAAGGGCTTTAACACTTATGTAGATTTTTTTTTTTCACGCTGATGTAAATGTTGGATTGTTTAAGGAGGAAGGAATGTAGGGCTTTCCCATATTCATTGTATTTTGTTTTATTCCAGTACGAATTTACTGATGTTGAAGAAAACTGCAGCATTGCTGAAAGTGTTCTCACATTTATTACATTTATAACATGTCTTTGTATTTTTCATTATTTGTTGTTAAATGAGGTACATACTGAGGCTGAGAACATTCTTATATTCATTGACATTTTTTGAACCATGTGATGATGATTATGATTTTCTTCTCTCTTTCTTATCTTTGTAGACAGGCTTCCTTGCAGGTAATTAGATCTGAAGAACATATAGCACTGTCTGCCCATGAACACATGGTTCTACCCATGGGTGCTGGCTACTCCCTAATGCCAACTGAGCTGGGGACAGTATTCCTCCTACATCATTGCATTCATGGCATCTTGGCTGTGAGCATTCTCTGGTGGGAGAGCGCTGCTTGCCTTCTTGTTTCCCTGCCCTCTTATCTCGCACACACACAGTCCACGACTTTACCCAACTTAGGGTGCCAGAGACTGGCCTTGCAAGTGCTTCTCATGCAGACCTTTGGTCAGTTCTTAAATTCACGTTGCTGTGGAGTTGAATCATTGGCTTCTAGACTCATCCTAGACTATGGCCTAAGCCTCTTGGTACGTCTCTCTCCTTGCATTAACTGTGGCTTCCACTCAGTGCAAATTGGATATCCCATTGAGACCAGATTCTGTTAGTTCTCTACCCTTACTTCTCTTTCTAAGGAAGATCTTGTTTCCTCTCTCAACCTGGATGAAATCTGCATCCAAATTCATGGCTATCATTCAGTCTTGGGACCTGGATTTCAGGAACCCTGTGACAATTCATTTCTCTGTGCTTTAGTTTTAGAGGAAAAAATCCTGAGAAGGGACAGAGGCTTCTCCCAAAGCATTTGGACAGAGTCCTCCAGCGAGCCCACCAGCTCCTCAGATGTCTTCACCCAAGCCCCCAGCTTTCTTAGAAAGGTGACCAAAATCATACCCACCATGAAGAGCAGCAAGGATCTTCAGTTTGCTGTGACTCTTTGGCCTCCTACCCAAAGTGTCGGCTCAGGGCCTTAAAAGGCCCAGCCACTTCCAGGAAGAGAAAAACGACTCAGAATTCTTGTGTCTCAACACAGCAGATTATGTTCCCTCAGGTATCCATTCCTAGGAAGCTGCCATGTTTATTTTCCAATAGAATTATTCATACTAGGCTTAAATATTTGTCCCTGTAAGGAAGCCGGACTCCCATAGATGTATGCTGACACCTATCTTCTTCATTTAGGTTTAACAAAGACAGAGGTTTGTTGGAGTTAGAAAGGACCCAGCAGGCTTGCTTTCGTGGTTCCACTCTTACTTCCTTGCAAAGTGTCCAGAGATTGCCCAGTGGGGAGTATGTGTGGTCAGAGACATGCAGGAAGACAGGGGCCAAAGGGTAGTGCATGATTTATGGTATGACTTGAAAGTTGGCTTATAAAAGATGATAGACAATATTAAATGCTAATGAATATAAAAGAAAATTTAAAAGGAAAACATTTCACATATTACATTTCTGTGTGTAGATGAGAATGAATTGTATGTTATACTATGTGGAAACTACTGTACTATGCATTCTAAGATAGCCAAGGCAGCATCCTCCATCTCATCTAAATGTAGCAAAATAGCAATTGAAGACCCTCAAAGCTTACTTAGCTCAGCTGAGCCTGTCAGTTTCTACTTCTGTAATCTTTTCAAGAAGTTGAATCTTCCAAATTCAGAGATCCATATGTGCATAAGAACCTTATAAAACTTACTTTAAAAGAAATGGCCATGATACAGTAACAACGTAGAAAAATCAAGCTTCAGTGGGTTTTTTTTTTTTTTTTAAAGAACAACCTCAGAAAACAGTCTTGTTATTCTTATGTCAGTTTCACAGCTAAAAATAAATAATGCAGAATTGTTGGTTTAAAAACGAGATGCATTATTTGTACAGTTTTTACAATGGTAATGTTGTTCTTTACAAAAAGCTTAAAACCAGAGCATTGGTAGTTTTTCTGAATACTTTTATTGGCAGTGGTTTAGTAGCCAGCCCTATTAATCTCAAGGCAACAGGAGTTCGTTTTTACAGAGATACCAGGCCATATTTGTCCAAGTGTTCAGTATGTGACTCATAAGTGTTCCTGTGCTATTGGATGACTTCCAGATCTTTGCCAGAACTAACCTTCTTAGACATTTGAATCAAATTAAAGTTCCTTAGCTGAGATCTTAGTGGTGTAGTCTTTCCCTAATACAGTAATCCTCTCCACTCTTAAGCCCAAACATTAAAAGATTACCATGCAAACTCCACATGGGTGAAGACATCTCTTAATTAAAGCATAATAAATATTGTAGTTCATAGTATAGTTCAAATAACGAATGTTTATTTCTGTTAGGTATATTAAAAATTCAAATAGAAAAGTCAGAATTCTTTTTAAAAGAGATAATAAAATGGGGACAATTGAATTTGGGTTGTGACAACTTAGAAACACCAATACTTTTATACCCTGTTTCTCTAGGATGGTCTAAATCATAAACGTTCTTTGTCATCAATAACTTATAGAAGAGGAACCCTCCTCTTTTCCAAGACATATTTTTAAAATAGTAGGTATTTACGATATGCTACATTCCAGCTTTAAAATACATTTTTCCTGATGCTAACTCCTTTCCTCCCATAATAAATTTTGAGAACTTACTAAATTGTCTGTTTATGAAAACAAAATATTTTCTTTCCTATTTTGTTTTTATTAGTTCCACCATTCTATTTCCAACATCTGGACCACATTGGAAGAAGACTGGACCACTATGAGAAACCAGAGTTGTCTCTAGGATCTTATGAATATGTTGCCACTTTGGATTATTGCAGAGTAAGTGTTCCCAGAACTTCAAGTGTTTATACATTGATGTTAAATTCAAGTGAATAACTTTCATATGTAAAGAACTGACTCTTGATTCGCAAACAAAGCATTTTGGTGGTACCATGGAGTGGTAGAAATGCATAAGACACAGATCCCATCTTCTAGGTTGTTAACATGATTCATCTGCCAAACCATCTACTGGAGGGATTATTTTTAAAAACTGAAATGTGGTGTCAGAAATAGAAAATAATAATTTCTCTTCCCTGCCAGACAGAATATAGCTGGTTCTTAATGCAATAGTTCCATACGGTGCCTCTGCCTCCCTTATTCTGTAAAGAGTCTCAGAAAACTTCCCATCCAAGAGAAGAGCTCAACCAAACTTGTTAGTAGGACTATTGATGTGTTTCTGTACTTCTCTTCACTCCTGTTGCTACCACAATGGTTTGGGCTCTCAGAATCCCCCTTACACTGTCTATCTCAGCAGGCTGAGATCCTCGCCTTTGATTTTTCTGCTCTATAATGTGACCATAAGACACGCCCCCACACTCACTGCCTCCCATAAACCTCTATTGGTTATTTCTTTTCTAAAAAATTAAATTTAAAAAGATTTAGCTTTCTTTATAAGGCCGTTAAGCATTGCCCCCCAAACTGTCACCTCAGCTGTATCTTCAGTTATACAAAACTTTGCACAATGTACTCTGAACTCAGCCCCTTTGACAATTCCATGCCTTTATACCAGATGTTCATTTGACCAGAATATCTTTCCATTCTCCTGTCACATCTATACATACCCCAACTGGCAAACCCCTCTCTTTTCTGTAAAGCCTGGCTGAAATTTTATTGTGTGTATGCATATGCAACTTTCTCTGTCTTTATCATGGTAATTATTTACTATAGGTTCTGTTTTTTCATGGAATTTGGTCTATATCTCTATTTTAGCATTTATCCCCATGGAATTTAAATCTTCTTACATGTCTGCCATCTTCATAGATTCTGATATCCTAGTCATCTTTATGACATTTACCACACTATCTGCCACAGGATAGGAGTTGATCAGTGTATGTGGAATGAATAAAAGAATGAATTTGCGGGTATTACTATTCCCAGGACTAGCCATTTCCCTTGTCCAGTATCACAATGACACCATTATGGGTACCTTGCAGGGCTTCAAAATTCTTCACTGATTTGAAAATCACATCTTCTTGGGTATCGTTCGGATTTCAGCACATATCTGAAGCACCATGTGTGGACTTGAAGAAAAAGGGTCATTCTAACTTATTTTCTTATTTTCTCTTCTAAAAATGAGTGCCTACTAATGCCCAATTCCCAGAAAACAGCTTCTGACCCACAGATTTCTTTCATAGATGTCTGCGGGGGAGCAGTCACGTATTGAGTATAGATGATAATGAACATTTTTCCTAACTAGAATTTTTTTCAATTGACTGGGCCTTAAAATTTTTTTCCATTAACATAACTTATTGCATTGATTTTACTGCTTCATATGATTATTTTGCAATATATTACACAGAACTAGTTGTTAAAATGTAATGCATTATTAGTTTAAGATGTTGCAACATCTGAACATACTTGGGGAAATTTAGGAATATTTTTGCTACAGATGCTTTATTTTAGACAAGAAGCATGTCCTAAAATACAGTGACTTTTGGACAGTTTATGTGTTCCTAATTGCTGTTAACTGAAGGAGAACCATTGGGCAACACACAAACATTTAATGTTTTAATTAAATGTAAGAAAGCCATTGTAACTAATGATGGAAATTTTATTCGCTGATCTTTGCAACCATAGTATAAATCTAACCCTGCTCTCAGTTTCTAGTTCTCTGCCAAAAAAGCGACATGATCTTGATTATATGCTTTTTTAGTAGAAACTTAGGCAGAGAGTCAAATCTGTTTCTGGGAACAAAAGTCTTAGTATCTTCAAACTCTGTTATCTGGAAATATTCCAGAAGTCTAATTGATGGGAAATCTCGCCCAGCCAGGCAAGGAACCAAATAAAAATTGTACATTTTGAAGAACTTTTTGTAAGCATAATCTTCCTTTTATTATTCCAAGTAGAGTTCATAATAAATATGCTGTAAACATCTTCAAATTTAATTATAATTTAAAATGTAAATGAAGTATAATGATGAGTTGGCTTAGCTATTCAGACAATGAAAAAGCTTATTTAATTTGTACGTGTATTTTTTACACCATGCACTTGGAAAGAGGAATTACAAAATCACATTTTCCTATTCATCTTGGCTCATCTTAATGTTGATTTTAGATAGTAAAATTAACATTTATTGAACATTTACCATGTGTCAAGCTGTAGGCTAAATTCCTTCTATGTATCGTATCATTTAGTCCTCACGGTGAACACATGTGGTGCGTACCATCATTATTTGAGGAAACTTGGGCTTAGAGACTGCGTAAGTGCCAGCTTCAGGCCATACATCCAGAAAGTAGTGGAGCCAGACTGAAAACCGTATCTGTGTGACCACAGAAGCCCTATTTTCTAATCAGTACATTGTGTATACGTGAGCAAGTGTTAACACAATCATCCTGGAGTTGCCTTGGAAAAAAAAAGGCCTCAGCTTTGTCATATAACTGAGAGTTCGTCATTAATAAGTTTATGGAATATAGCTACATGGAAAGTGTACTTGAAATGTGAAGTCTCCTTCCAAGTCAGCTTTTTTTTTTTTTTTTTCCTGAACAAAAATGTAGTTTCTTCACTTAATTCACTTTGACATTACCAGATGCCTAACATGTCTAAGGTACTTGTCTGTGTGCTGTAAGGCATAACAAAATTAGCAGGATGATAAACCTGCTCTCAAGGTACTTACAATATATAGACCTGATAAGAAATGTATATAATTTTCATATAAACTCAAATATGATAAATGCTGTAAGAATAGAACAATCATAGTGCCATAAGAAAACAGGATTGGGAAGGCTTCATAGAGGAAGTAACATTTGAGCTGATTAAACTATGAGCCTGGACACGGTAACTAGAACAGTGAGCAGAAACAATTTCACAAACATATTGACAATTTACTCAGATTTCTTTAGGGGCTAGGCAGACATTGTAGATGAAGTGACGTGAATCGGGATAATTACAGAGTATATTCCCCCTTCCCTCAAAACACATTCAAATTCAAATATATTTTGAAACATTGTGCCAAGCAAAACACTTTCCAGCCAAATTCTTGGCTTAAGCCCACTAGTCTGTGACTTCTGGACAGGAGATATTTTGGAAATGTCAGCCACTTAAATTGTTGGGAGAATGCGTATTGGGAATAATGGGAAGTAAAGCTGGGACGTTGTTTTGAGACACACAGTCTATCTTTTTATTTTCCCCTGGGTCCAGCATCGTATCTTTGATTTCTTAGGTTTTTATACATGTTTGTTAAATGAGTGTCATGGTAGGTCTTGAATGTCAGGCCATTGAAGAACTTAAATTAATTCAATAGGCCATGAGAACAATTAAAGGTGAAGGTGGAGTTGTTCCATTCATTCATCCATTAACTCAGTCAACAGTTGATGAGCACTCTTTGTGATGCCATGCTCTGTGCTAGGCTCTGAGGACTCAGTAAACTTCCTGTTCTCAGAGAAGGTAGCATTTGTGATCTGTATTGAGCCTCAGACAGTTTATTCTGACAGCAGTCTGTATAATGAGAGGAGATATTAGAGGCAAGGGTGCATTAGAAATTAATGTAGTTGTCCAACTAAGAGAAAATGAGGGTAGTATGGTAATTCCCAAAAAAAATTAAAAATAGAATTACTGGCTGGGCACAGTGGCTCATGTCTGTAATCCCAGCATTTTGGGAGGCCAAGACGGGAAGATCACGAGGTCAGGAGTTTCAGACCAGCCTGGCCAACATAGTGAAACCCCATCTCTACTAAAAATACACACATACACATACAAAAATTACCTGGGCATAGTGATGGGCACCTGTAATCCTAGCTACTTGGGATGCTGAGGCAGGAGAATCGCTTGAACCCGGGAGGTGGGGGTTGTAATGAGCCGAGATCGCACCACTGCACTCCAGCCCGGGTGACAGTGCAAGACTCCATCTGGAAAAAAAAAAAAAAAATGAATTACCATATGACCTAGCAGTTTCACTTCTGGGTATGTACCCAAAATAATTGAAAGCAGAGTCTCAAAAAGATATTTGTATATCCATGTTCATAGTAGCAGTATTCACGATAGCCAAAAAGGAGGAAGCAACAAGGTGTCTATCGACAGAAGAATGCATAAGCAAAATGTGGTATATACGTATAATGGAATATTATTCAGCCTCAAAAAGGAAGGAAAGTCTGACCCATGCTACAACATGGATGAATGTTGAGGATGTTATACTAAGTAAAATAAGCCAGCCACAAGAAGGATAAATATGGAATGATTCTATATGAGGTATGTAGAGTAGTCAAATTCCTAGAGACAGAACATGGGATGGTGATTGCCAGGTGCTGGAGAAAGGAAACAGAGGTTGTTTAATGGGTACAGTTTCAGTTTTGCAAGCTGAAAAGCATTCTGTGATGGATGGGTAATGGTTGCACAGCAATGTGAGTGTACTTAATGCCACTGAACTGTACACTTGAAATGGTTAAGATGGCAATTTTTATGTTTTCTTTGCCACAATTAAAAATAATAGAAAAAGAGAGAAATTGAGGATCTAAATTTGGCTACTGGTACTAAAAGAGCCACATGGGCCTTCACAATTAACTGTTTGTGGATGCTAAATGAGGTGGACAAGTCCATGGAGACAGAGAGATTTCAAGCCCAGGTTATTTTAGCTTATTGTGTTTTTTTATAAGTTTCTTATAGGAAAGACCAGTATAGTGGGAGAAATGTTGTCATAATCTCTAAAATTTTGAGTCTACAGTGCTGGCAGAACTTTTATATGGATGTGTAGTTAATTGGAATGCTGGTCTTGAGCTCAAAGGGAATCACGATGAGAGAGAACTTGAAGAGTTGCCTATATAGAGGTGCTGGTTAAAACTGAGCAAATGAACAAGATTTCTGTGATGGACGTGGGTGGGAGGAGAGAAGTTGGGTAAAGATGAGAAAATGAAAAACAGAAGCAACAGTTAGAGAACTGGGAGAGGAAATGATGTTCCAGTGTCCTGGCAGCTAAGAGAGCCAAAGTGGTCTGGTGTGCCTAAAGTTGCAAAGAGATAGAAGAGATCTAGGATGAGAGCTGGATTTTTATTTCAAGTCACTGTAGTTTGCAGTCTGGATGGTTCAGTGACCTTAAAGAGAGCAGTTTTAGTAAGTTGGCATGGAAAACCAGCATTTTATAGAGTACATACATGTTAAGCTTGGCTGGACAAAGCCAGCTGGATTGAATGGGTAGGGTAATAGATTAAGAAAGCTGTACCCTACAACTTAAAGTATAATAATAATAAATAAATTAAAAAAAAAAAAAAAAGAAAGCTAATGATAAAGCCCTGACAGTTACCTAGGCGCAAGATGACAAGCTTTCAGATGGTTGTGAGTAGGGATGGGCCAAAACATCGTTAAAGAATCATTCTGAAACTGAAAACAATGGGACTCAGTTATTGAAGGAAAAGGAACAGCCAAATCTAATTTCACACTTTCAAGCCTTGAGTTGGCATATAGTGATGTTATTCCCATATAGACAAATGGGAAGAGAATGTGATTTAGAGGAATGATGAACTAATTTTGAATATTTCAAAAACCAGTTATAGTGAAGCATTTCTGTGGAAATGTGCAAATTGGAGATATGGAAAATATTCCATGAGGAATTGGTAATGCTGATAGAAGAGATTACAAGAATGGTACAGCACACTTGGGTTTGTCACAAAGAGGTTTTGGTTTAACTAATGGAAATGGCTGTTATTTTCATCCGTTATATATGCTGATATAAATCAGCATAAGTCTATGCTGTGAATTAAAGTAGCTGTGAATCAGGAATGATTTGCAATAAAAATTATTCACATAGACAGCAGAGTTCCTTCATTTCTTTGTTGGTCTGATTTTGGTAAAAGTTTTCAGGATGATGATTTTTAAGTCCTATAATTTGTTTTTATTTAAAATGAAGGATTTTGTTTTAAAAAGTTATATCTAGCCTTGTAGTGGATATAGAATAAATCAGTAAGATAATTTACAGACATTATTGTCTAATTTTAAAATAATTACAATACAATTTTAGAACATTTTTGTTTATTTATTATAAAGTTAAAAATTAAGTTGGTCTAAATTCTTTATTCTGTAGTGTAGGTCACTAGAGTTGTTTGCCTGTGGCTCTCTTTTCTAAATATTTTGTAAGATGCAACTGAAGGATCACTTCCTAAAAGCTGTTTGAACACCAGCCAGTAAAGGGAGCAGCAACTAAAAAACATTTTCATAGCAGCTGCTTTATGTCACAGTGATTGTTTTAAACAGATAAAAGGCCTAACATTCTATGTTACCACAAATATGTAAAAAACTAGGTCAGTGCTTAAAAATATTTTACAGTTTTTAAAAGTATACAGTTATGTTTTCCTAAACAATTTCATATCTTTAAAATAGAAAGAGCTGATAGAAGAAGAGAGTCTAAAATAGTGACATCCAAGTTAATGAAGTTTTATTACAGTTTCAAAAACAAACACTATTATGTGTACTCTTTTTTAGCATAATTTGTTAGTGTGCCAAACATATTTCGACCTGTAAGGCAGAGAGTTACAAGCAAGTCTGGCCATAATTCTGTACTTTCCCTTCAGCAACTGTAATAATAAAGCTTTGCAAAAGTGAACCTTCTGTGCTAGATGTCATAATAGTGTCTAATTCAATACTGACCCAAGTCATACCCTGAAAAATAAACAACTTCTTTTATCTTTTTAATAGCATCTGAAACCAGATGCTCTAGATATTCTGGAAAAATGATTTAATTCCACAGATGCTATATCCTAAATATTAAATGAAACATCTGATAACTTTCAAGAATTTCTGATGAGTATTGACATTTGATTATGCAATGTATTTACTTTATATCTATTTATGTGATGTGTTTGCTTTCCTATAGAAGAATAAGCCTCCCAATCCACCAGCCTTTATCTTCATGATTGATGTTTCATATAGTAACATAAAGAATGGACTTGTCAAGCTCATATGTGAAGAACTGAAGACTATGCTGGAAAAACTTCCAAAGTAAGGGAACTGTCATTCTTTTTACAACTTATACATTATTGCCTCATTAATTTATTGGCCAGAAGATAAGTGCTGAATGACCAATTGATATTTTTTGCTAATGAGGACATTGGGTAATTAGTCATAAATCAAACAGCACCATTGTTTTGAGTCCTTAGAAAGTTAGAGTGATCTTTTGTACAAAGCAAAGGAAACAAACTGGTAAAAAAAAAAAAAAAAGCTATGGTAAAAAACATTCAAAGTACATTATAAATTATGAGAAGAATCCCAACAGTGTGATGGAAAAGACTTTGGAGGTGTTATTCACTTTTCAAAGCATTGATTTTCCAGTGGAAACTAGTAGTTGGTGAGCATGGCAGAGTTCGAAGGGATGACAGGAAACTGAACTGTTGTCTTATGGCAGAGATGGTAGATTTTTAAGCAGTTTCCTTTTGCCCTTATGATAAGCTGTCCAACCCATTTGCAGCTTTACTACCTCTGTGTCCTGTAAGTTAACAGCCTGAGATGCACCACATTCCTTGCCATTGCAAGAGGGCAGCAAGGAAAGGTGGGAAACTAATTCTAATAGCTAACAGATGAACATACCCTCGACCTTAGTCAAGACTTCAGACCGTGTTTTAAAAAGGCTGTTTGGCATATTACCTGCTTTAATACAAAGAAGTAAATCAAACTGATGGCAATCTTACCATAAGAAATATAGAGTTACACACATGCACAGCCCAAAACAAATTTCAGGGGAGAAAAAACAACCAGATTTGTTTTGAAAGATAAAGAGGAAAAAATGTATCTTGGCTTGAATAAAAGCTTTTAAGAGAGATATTTAGAAACTAGCAGGGAATAACTAGCACTATCCTTTTATTTTTCTGTCTTATTACTAATATTAAAACTAATATCAAACATGGCTATTTTAAAATTATCTTATTATAAAAGCTAGTTGTTTAGGATGAGGAATAACATCTAGTAAGGAGATTCATGGGCAGGGAGAATGCCATCCCTCATGCGAGGAAATAGGAACAGGCTGGGAAATGTTGTCTGTAACTTAGTCCCTACGTGTCCCATCCCCTCCCTGAACATCAGCAATCTTTGTTCTGGAAAAGGATGTTTTTCTGGAGGGTGGGATGTTGGCTTCAGCCCTTAGAGCTCCATGAATCTTTGGGTCCCCACCCCTCTATATTCTTTGCACGTATGACTGGTGCTTTGGGAGATGTGAGGCTCAGATAAACGAACTCTGGACCTCCCAGGAGTAGTTTTGTTTGTATCTGTGAAGCTGAAGTCATAATATTTTCAAAGATGGTTTGGGAAAGCAGTGGGGATGTTTAAAAAACACCGAGTTAATTTCAAACTAAATTATAAAATGAAGAACGAGCTGGGAGCAAGTTGAAGATGGTGGCATAAGAAAGGCATCTGATGCCTGCAGATGTGTTTGCGACTGTAGTTTCCCTTACCCTATTCTTAAGGAAACTTGAGAAGTATGGATTTTCTACTGAATATGATATATTTTATTACAGAACTCTCTCATGGGGCTGGTTTAATCTGAATTTTGAACTTGATTAGCATGAAAGAAAACTACTCTAATTTCTGGAAATGGTCTTTCTCTCTTTTCCTTCTCTCAAATGAATCCATTATCCTAGACAGTTACTTCACCAGTCCCTTGTTCCTTATCAACGCTGGTGATATGAAGCTAATAGCCTTTGATATAAGTTATGAAATCACACTCTTTCCTTTGGTGTCATTATAACTTTATGTCCCATTGGAGCAGAGATGTGTGACTTTGTAAAGATAGGAGAAAAAAAATAAAAGGATACTGTTGGTTATTCTCTGCCACTATTCCGATCTCTCTTTTAAAAGATTTTATTCAAGCCAATTACCTTTTTCTCTTTTATCTTTTAAAACAAATCTGGTTGTTTCTTATCCCCTGAAATTTATTTTGGGCTGTGCATATGTGTAACTTTGTTTTTTTAATGGTAAGATTGTCATCAATTTGATCTACTTGCCAAACAGCTTTTTGAAAAGCACAGTCAGAAGTCTTGATTAACATTTTAGGGTGTGTTAATCTATTAGGTGATCTTTTGAAAAAGGAAGGCCTCATTCTTTACTATTTAACTTTGAATTTATACCTTTGGCCTCTCAAGGTCGCCAGACTTTTCTGACTTCTCTGGAACAGGAAAGAAAAGATTTGAAATGTTTCATCTGTTATTCAGCTCAAACTCTTTAGTTAATTTGGCTTTTTTTTTTTTTTTTTTTAATCTGTCTGTTTTTAATGCTGCTGTAACTAAAATGTTCCCAATGCTAGATCTTAAAATTTTCTGGTTCATCTAGTTACTAATGTCTTCCGTATTGCTGTGTCAGGTTCATTCCATGATGGGGCAAGCATTGAGAGAAGTAATCATTGAAAAAAAGAACATCAACGTATTAGTCTTTATGAAGTCTCTTATAACTTCACAAAACTTGTCTAGAATTAATATAAAGGAGAGGCTGAAAATTAGTTTTCTTCTGGATATGATTTAATAAGGCAGTGATACTGTTGAAGAAAATTTTAGGACAGTTCTGTTTCTCAAACAAATTTAAAAAAAAATTCCCATGGAGACCAGGACTAATATTTTGCAATAATGTAGGATGTTCTGATTAGATGCTTTTAAAAAACATTAATTTCGATCTTAAGTGAACCCTGTGAATCCCAGGATACTCCTTTCCCGTCACTTGAAAATGTCCAAATCCAATGGGAAATAGTAATCTAGATTTTTCTCTGTAGATTTTCTTTTGTGTCTTTTGCCTTAGTTGATTCTAAATTAACTATTAAAAGAGAATAAAAGCCCTTTGTGATTTGCTGGGATATTTTTCACCTAATGTCATAAAAAGTTTTACTGGGAAATGGGAGCTTAACTAGTGGAGTGCTGGTAAAAAAAAAAAAAAGCTCTCAAAAAATAAATAAATAAATAAAGCCTTGATTTGTAGTGTTAGCTCAATCCATGGTGTCAGTGCTTCTAGCCAGGCTGGTTCTAAACTATCAGGGTGACATCACTAAACTGGAGTTGGGAAAAAATGTATACTATTGGGTTATCAGTTGGGGCTCTAACTTGCCATCCCAAGTCCAGTTTTTCACCATCATTATAATCATCCTCAATAAAATGTCGAATTCCCCACATTGTACTCGACCCTCAGGGGACAGAAAACATAAGCTTTGGGTACTGCCCTTTATTAGCGTGTAGTCAGGGATTCATGAAATGTTTACTAAAAGGTACCTTATGCTAAGAGCCCAATGAGAATGATTTATAGGTGTTTAGAAGAGGAAATGACTTCTAATTGGTAGCATCAGGGGAGATTTCACAGAGGAGGAAGAATTTGCACTTGGTTTTGAAGAGTAAGGTTCAAATGAATCGGGTGGGGGTTGGGGCAAGCATGGATGCAGTATAGCATAGTGGTTAGTTGCATAAAGTTGCACCATTTAGGATATTGAGGTGTGTGTGAGTGTCTGTGTATGTGTAGTTAGAAAGAATAGGGAATTCTCATTTCTGAAAGCTTTGCAAGTGTCCAGAATATAAACAGTTTCCAAGTGCTTTTGGAAGGGATTATGAGAATCTGTTTAAACTGCCCAGTGAAGAACAAATACCCTCAGTTAGTGAAGGAAATAGAGAAGAAAACACAGTTCAGAGCCAGTACCTTATCAGCCTGTACTCTGTTGACATATCAAAGAAATTGGTAAGTCTGCAGCAGAATCAGCAATTTGAACTTGAGATACTTCCATCTAGATACTTCCATTTTCCTCTCCTTTGTACTCGAGTAACTCTTTAGGCCATGTAGAAAATTTAGAAGCTGGGCAAACCAGGTTCCTTTTCAAGAAAGTTGTCCTTTAATCAAAATAAATTATGCTGACATCTAATGGTCAAAGAAAGTGGCATGTATGTTTTGTGTCTTTCCCTTAACCATTGAGCACTGCATAATATTCTCCATTGAAAATTAGTAAGGGCATCAATAGTATCTAGGTGTTTTCTTTTAGAGGAGAGAAAAATAGACTGTACAATGCACTCAGCAAGCATGAAACTGAAGTTCAGACCATGAAATTCTGAATGTACTTACTATAGACTATAGACTGGAATGACAGCATTCATGCCTTTACACTTAGAATACTAAGGCCTCATTTTGGAATTCCTTAAAAAAGAAAATCTACTTTTTGTTAAAGTTTTGGAGCTTTGGAGCTTTTTAAAAGTGCTTTGCCATGACCATCATAAATGGTCACCTAATAACAATTACACTGTCATTTTATAAATGTAACTTGCTTTATATATTTATACTATGTGTTTATAAGTTTATATAGTTCCCCAAATCTAGCCTGTTTTCTGTTGAGATTCTCTGGTGTGTAAGAAAAGAATCAGAGAAGAGGAGCAAGTGTTTTCTCAGTAAAAGCAGCTGTCCTCTTAGTAATATGAGTGTGGCTTCCTCATCCCTTGCTTCAAATATTCCATTTGTTCTTCTGACCTTCTGGTGACTTTTGAGAGAGCCTTGTTTATAAGGAATGTAATAAGCCTAGCTTATTCATGAAAAAAGCATTATTGTTTTCTATAGATTGAAAATAAATATGTTACAGAAATATGAACAAGTGTTTACTTGATTTTTACCTAGAATTTTGAGAATTTTTTTCCTTATCAGTTTATTTTTGTAGTAACTCCTATCCCCTATTGCCATGACTAGTATTGTTTACACCTGGTAACAGAAAGTAAGACAAAAACTTTAAACATGTCTTTATTGTATTTTATAGAAGACACACTTACTGAATTTCAGATAGAAACCTCCTTTTCATTCTAAATTTATAAAGCATCTCAAAAACTTTTTTTTTTTTTCCTTACAGGGAAGAGCAAGAAGAGATGTCTGCAATTCGAGTGGGTTTTATCACGTATAACAAAGTTCTCCATTTCTTTAATGTGAAGAGTAATCTGGCCCAGCCTCAGATGATGGTGGTGACTGATGTTGGAGAAGTCTTTGTTCCTTTGTTGGATGGTTTCCTTGTCAACTATCAAGAATCTCAATCTGTGATTCATAAGTAAATATCAAGTGTATTATAATTTAAAAGTGAATCAGGTGTCTGTCTTTAATTGCACCGTGTTTTGATTCAATCATACATTGTTTTATCATTAGCAAGGGGGTTTTAAGACATGGATTATTAAACTCTATCATTTATGTTAAGTCCGTCTTTTTAAAATATAGGCCAGTATCTAAGAGAAAGAATTTTTTAAATACTCACATTCAACCCTATCGGTTCTTCCTCTTTTTCTGGAAAGGTATTGCAAGGGAGCTATTTCCTGTATGTGGATGAATGTATTAATGATGATGGTCATAACTGAAGATATAGCCACTGTTCCAAGAATTTATGGTCTAAGAGATCAGTAATGCAGTGAATAGAAAAAATATCTACAAAGAGAGATTTTGTAAATGTTCCATTCAAATCATAGATTTTGGTGCCAAGCCATGCTAAGATATCATTTCCTAAGGAAAATTACCTATAAGTGTTGGTGTCAAATAAATACCATATGTGTTTAGGCTTGAAATGTCAGTGATTTAATGCTTGAAATGTATTAAAATATGCTAAACATTTCAAACCTTTTGCTTACTCATGTCTTTTAGTTTGTTGGACCAGATTCCAGACATGTTTGCAGACTCTAATGAAAATGAGACTGTCTTCGCTCCTGTCATCCAGGCTGGCATGGAAGCACTAAAGGTGAGAAGAAGCCACTTCCAATTGCTAGTAAATAAATTTTAAAAACATAGAGACAAAAAGAAAGAAAGTTTCATTTATGAAAGAAAATACAGTCTTCATTAAAACACGTGGGTCACTAGAGGCTATTCCAAACTTCCACTCAAATCTCGGGAGGAAACGGCCAAAACCACAGATTGCCCCCAGCGTGTCCATTCCAGCACTGTTAGCATCTGAGCAACTCATTTTGCCAGGATTTCCAGTTTAGCTCCTCCCTCTGGCTTTTATATGAACTTTATATGGTCTATTTTAAAGTTAGTCCAACAGTATCAGATCTACCAGATTACCATATCACCCTCCACAGCCATGGAATTTTCAAACATGCCAGGCCAAGGTCTTGTGACAGTCAGTGACAGAGATGTGCATGCTGATTGCCAGAAGCAGATGAGAGGTTGGCCATGTCTTCAGTTGGGAAGCTGAGCCCAAAATGACTCTGATCATTCTCATAGTAATGAAGACAGTAAACTGAAGAAGCCATAATGATTAAAAAGCACTCACTCTCGCACCTGTAATCCCAGCACTTTGGGAGGCTGAGGTAGGTGGATCCCTGAGGTTGAGAGTTCGAGACCAGCCTGACCAACATGGAGAAACCCTGTCTCTACTACAAATACAAAATTAGTCATGCGTGGTGGCACATGCCTGTAATCCCAGCTACTTAGGAGGCTGAGGTGGGAGAATCACTTGAACCCGGGAGGCGGAGGTTGTGTTGAGCCAAGATCGTGCCACTGTACTCCACCCTGGGCAACAAGAGCGAAACTCCATCTCAAAAAAAAAAAAAAAACCCTCACTCTAAATCATCATTATTACCTTAACACAAGAGTCAAACCACTTTGGCCATGACAGCTAGTTTCTAAAATTAATTTTAAAATGTTGTTGTTAAAGCTAAATTTAAATTAACTTTTAAAATAAACTGCTTAGTAATAACAACAATAACAGCAACGACTGTATTACAGAACTGAGTTTATGAAACACTTCCCACATAATTTTCTATCTAAATGCATAACTTGGTTCTAAGACAGTGATTCTTGTTGGGTTTTTTTAATCTGCAAGAGTATTCATTTATGGGATCAAAGGCTATTGTGGGTATCACTCAAAAAGTCTCAGAATATATGTTAATTTAACATGAAATTAATAACAAATATTATATCATAAAGCAACTTGAAGATATTAGGGCTCACCTAACAGAAGCAAACAAATTGGTTGGTCTTCAGAAAGAAGGGAATTTGTTTTATTCCACGTTACTACAAACAAGTACCTTCTGTTTCAGTTTGAAAGGGTTGTTTTTGTTGTTCTTCTCTCCTCCAGTAAGTTATCTAGAAATGCATATGTAAATGTTCCTGTACACAATAAGTCATACATCACCATACAAGTCTTTCTACTCTAAGAAGTCAGGACTGGGAATAATATTACGTTCATGGATTTGTGTGTGAAAGGAAGGATGAGTAGATATTCATTAGCTACTATTTCACCAATTAAGAGAGCATAGTAAAGTAGAATTGTACAGCCCAGGCTGCCAGAGGATCTGAATGTAGAGTCCCAGCGCAACCCCATATTTCATTTCTAAAAGGGAGCAATGCTGTCTTACAACAATGGTTTCCACACTGGTAGTCCACAAGAGGTCTAGAGGCTGCTTGACAGCTTACAAGGAAAAATATATAAAGCACATTGTGTACATGCATTCTATGTATCTGAAATTTGATACTAATTATGATACATTATGAAAAGCACTATGTTCTTAATAGCCATGTTCTCCAAGGTTGCTCTTGTGGTCCAACGACTGCAGCAATCAGTATAGTCAGCTGTCAGCCAGTTTACTAGAGTCCAGCTCTTTTCAGCCGATGTGATGTTTCTTCATATCTTTTGCATCTTATTTTTTGTTATATCTGCAATTTTATTGTTATAGTAATGTATATTTTTACCTTGACATTTAAAAATGAGAATAAACATATCTAAATATATAACAACTCATGATAACTTCATAAATACAAAGTTAATGTGTAGTATAATAGTGTTCTTACAAAGTAGAATGAACTATCTTTATAAAAGGTACGTAACTCTTTTTAAATAGATAAGGAACTGCCTTTACAAAGTGACACTGTTGGACGTAATGTCAATGGCAGTTACTACCGTCCCTGCTGGCAAAGTAAACATTGTTCTCCCCAGTGCCAGTTTCATGCAGAGGCTGCGTGATGCTCCGCTGCTGTCCCTGTCCCGAGGCTGCTCACAGTGTGCTGGAAGAGATGTAACTCTGTAATACAAAACGTAATGTTCGTTGGTTATATTTTTTTAAATGGGGGTGGGAGAAGGGCAAAGAGTAACTTTGGAAAGCCCAGGACTGTGGCTGGTCAGCCAATTAACTCAGGATATTCTGCCCGGAAGACCAGAGATGAGAGTCTCATCCCCTGTGCACAGGGAGTAGAAATAGAAAGAACATAAAGTGAAAGCTTTCTTATTGTGTATTCAAGTGAAAACATCTCAGAACTGTACTCCCCTATTTGAATTATAGCTTTATTTTCTATCAGCTAGATGCCAAGTAAAATCTATATATAATCAGGAGTAGTAAACTTCTTGAAGCAAACAGAGTAGACAAAAACTGCTAATTTGTCATGAAGATAAACAGCAACTGTTTGGAAAGTTCTTATGTGTCTTTTCAAAAAGTCCTTGAAATATCCAGCTAAAGGCTTCAGTGTACTCTTTTCTGTTGTAAATGCTTCCATATCCATAACATCTTGTACTCATAGCACTTTTTTCCCCACATAGTCTTTCAAAATCTGCATTTATTTCAAAATCTGACCTTCATAACTCAACTATACATGAATTGCTGGCATTGTCGTTTAACTTGGCCAAAGAACCGTTTTCTGAGTTAGCTATTATTTCCACCATAAAGCTGGGGGTAAGATTTGGCCAAAAAAAAAGAAGAAAAAAAATGATAGGAAAATGACCTTCAGTGGTTATGCTTAAAATACATGACGAGTTGAGGGGAATTTATCTTTAAATTATCCATAATACATACTAAATGTGATTGCAGGGGAATGCATCACAAACAATGCTCCTTGCACAATGGTTTATGGAGCACCATAGAATGGAAAGTGGTAGTCTCAATGGGGGTTGGAGAAACACAAAATCAAGGTCCTTCCTTTTCAGGGAGCCCTTGATCTACAAGAGAAGACAGTAGAATACTTAAAGTTGTGATACAAATGCCTTTAATTAATTCTAGAATAGTCTTTTCTATAAAGAAGAGCAGATGGAGATAATAAGCTCTGTCGAGGGTGTTAATAACATGTCTCTCAGAGGAAAGGGTGTCAGAGCTGAATTTCAAACTATGAGTTCTCCAGGCCAGCTTCTCTCAACCTATTTTCTGCCATGGTAAGAATGATATGTGGTATTCATTAATTCTGTATGAGTCGCTCCTATAGGCAGAGTCAGGCTTTGGTGAAAACACGAATTTTTGTAGGGAATAAAACATTTAACACATAGGAGCTTTATCTTTTATTAATTTGCTACTTATAAAAGACTATATAGTGGTGTGTTTATGAAATTATGGATCTAAAATTAACCATTTTATAAGGAAAAAATAAATAAATATGACTATTTTTTAAACAATATAGACCTTTTTTCCTTGTGGGCCCTATTTTTTTTCCCCCTCAGAGTTTTACTATAGGTAATTTTTTTTTTTTTTTTTTTTTTTTGAGACAGAGTCTCATTCTGTCACTCAGGCTGGAGTGCAGTGGCATGATCTCAGCTCACTGCAACCACCGCCTCCCAGATTCAAGCGATTCTCCTGCCTCAGCCTCCCAAGTAGCTGGGACTACAGATGTCCGCCCCACGCCCGGCTAATTTTTTGTATTTTTAGTAGAGACGGTGTTTCACTGTGTTAGCCAGGATGGTCTCAATCTCCTGACCTCGTGATCTGCCAGCCTGGGCCTCCCAAAGTGCTGGGATTACAGGTGTGAGCCACCATGCTCAGCCTACTGTAGGTAATATTAACAAGATAATCAAGTATGTTTAATTATGATTAATACCATGTACTGGATGATGGAATTATCCCAACAATATTTTGTATAGTTTAATGTATTGCCTGTGTCGTGGGATAACTGAGAATTAGAGAAGTTAAGTAATTTGTCCAATGTCATTCAGATAATAAAATAGCTGATTCTGATTGTGGCAGGTGGGACCCATGTTCTTTACTGCTGTAGTATAAAATGGCAATATTAATATGAGTAGAGAATATCTAAATGAATATTATTTTTGACAGTGAATGCCTTACAGGAATTGGGTAGGCCAGGCAAGAAAAGTTGAGAAGAAGGTAGGCTTGTTTAAAGCTTTATACCCTCTTTGATATTTGAATTTTTTAAAAAAGTATTTTTATAATAATAAAAGCTGCAGGCCTGGGCATGGTGGCTCATGCCTGTAATCCCAGCCCTTTGGGAGGCCGAGGTGAGGTTGGGAGTTCAAGACCAACCTGACCAACATAGAGAAACACCATCTCTACTAAAAATACAAAATTAGCCGGGCATGGTGGCACTTGTCTGTAATCCCAGTTTTTCGGGAGGCTGAGGCAGAAGAATCACTTGAACCCAGGAGGCAGAGGTTGTGGTGAGCCAAGATCACACCATTGCATTCCAGCCTGGGCAACAAGAGTGAAACTTCATCTCAAACAAACAAACAAAAGCTACAGAAATGATAAATTCACAGTCTTAGAATTTCAGAGTTTTCAACATGCTTAACATTTTATAATCAATATTATTGTAAATTTTACTCTGATTTGGTCATTGTAGCTAATGTGTCTTTACTGGCCAAAACCTTGCTAGTCTCTTTCTCCTATACAGTATATATACCTGTAGATTCGTACATGTGCTTCTTCATTTATCCTTATGTTCTTATTAATGCTGCATCTATCAGTAATTTTCAGTAAGAGATACATGCAACAATAAGATCAAAGCACACACATTTTTGCTTACTACTGGCCATAGCAGAGACAAGACAGCAGGCCCCAGGTTACACCCCTTCTCAGTGTGTCAGCTGGGTCTTCACCTCTCTGACCCACTCCACAGAGCTTAGAATGTCACTCACTGAGAGAGACACTGGGATTCTGACCTTGAATTCTGACCTTGAATTCTCGCTCTTTGTTTTTAAGAGAGCTATTCACAAACCTAAGTACCTTATTATTAGTAGCACTTACTGCACATCTTGCAACTGTGCCTTTGCAAATAACAGCTGCAGGCAGAGAGCTGGAGAAATGGATTCCAGGCCAAGGGAACAGAATGTGCACAGATATGGAGGTGTGTAAAGCATGTGGTGTATCCCAGGAAAGCAAGAAGCTTGTATGGCTAAAACTTCCAGTGCAAGCAGATGTCAGGGGTAAGGACATGTTGGAAATAAGACTGGAAAGATAGATTCAGACTCAACTTCAAAGGGCCTTTAAAGCTATCATTTACTGGTTGTGTGACCTGGGGCAAATTGGATGAGTCTCAGTTTTCCTATTCTTTTTTTTTTTTTTAATTTATTTATTATTATTATACTTTAAGTTGTAGGGTACATGTGCATAACGTGCAGGTTTGTTACATATGTATACTTGTGCCATGTTGGTCTGCTGCACCCATCAACTCGTCATTTACATCAGGTATAACTCCCATTGCAATCCCTCCCCCCTCCCCCCTCCCCATGATAGGCCCCGGTGTGTGATGTTCCCCTTCCTGAGTCCAAGTGATCTCATTGTTCAGTTCCCACCTATGAGTGAGAACATGCGGTGTTTGGTTTTCTGTTCTTGTGATAGTTTGCTAAGAATGCTGGTTTCCAGCTGCATCCATGTCCCTACAAAGGACGCAAACTCATCCTTTTTTATGGCTGCATAGTATTCCATGGTGTATATGTGCCACATTTTCTTAATCCAATCTGTCACTGATGGACATTTGGGTTGATTCCAAGTCTTTGCTATTGTGAATAGTGCTGCAATAAACATACGTGTGCATGTGTCTTTATAGCAGCATAATTTATAATCCTTTGGGTATATCCCCAGTAATGGGATGGCTGGGTCATATGGTACATCTAGTTCTAGATCCTTGAGGAATCGCCATACTGTTTTCCATAATGGTTGAACTAGTTTACAATCCCACCAACAGTGTAAAAGTGTTCCTATTTCTCCACATCCTCTCCAGCACCTGTTGTTTCCTGACTTTTTAATGATCGCCATTCTAACTGGTGTGAGATGGTATCTCATTGTGGTTTTGATTTGCATTTCTCTGATGGCCAGTGATGATGAGCATTTTTTCATATGTCTGTTGGCTGTATGTCCTATTCTTAAAATGCAAACAATAGTACCTGCTGAACAAGGTTGTGGGTGTTAAAGAAAATACGTGTGAAGAGCGTGGCACAGAGCTGCATGCAGTAAATGTTGGTAGCAGCTCATCTCACTGTTTCTCACCCTTCCTGCTCCCACCCAGATAAAGGACTGTGGACATTATCCTGTATTAGAAAACCTTCAGGATTCTTTTCCCCTTTCCCCTTCCCCTTCCCCTTCCTTCCTTCCTTCCTTCCTTCCTTCCTTCCTTCCTTCCTTCCTTCCTTCCTTCCTTCCTTCCAGACAGGGTCTTGCTCAGTCACCTAGGCTGGAGTGCAGTAGCACGATCATAGCTTACTGTGGCCTCAAACTCCTAGGCTTAAGCAATCTTCTCACCTCAGCCTCCTGAGTAGCTGAGACTACAAGAATGCACCACCATGCTCAGCTAATCTTTTTATTTTTGTAGAGACCAGAGTCTCACTATGTTGCCTGGGCTGGTCTCAAACTCCTGAGTTCAAGCAGTCCTTCAGCATTGACCTCCCAAGGTGTTGGGATTACAAGCATGAGCTACTGTGCTCAGCTCTTCAGGATTCGTAAGGATAAAAGCCACATATCTGATCAGAGCCATTGTCTCCACTTCAGAGGCAGCCCTCTGGAGCAGTGTGCAGTATGGTTTGGTGAAAGGCAGGGGTTGGAAGGACAATATATTGAATCATACTTAATTCTAGGAAATTTTGCTTAGTAGGTTACTTCTTAGCTCCTTAAATAAGATTTTAAATCTTGATTCTTAATGCTGACTTGACTGTCATGGAGCTTGATTCTTCTTTTTGTTGCTTACCAGAGACTGCAGGTATATAATCTTGATCCCACATTTTTCCTTTTGGCATCCTGCCTCGTAGCTGGTTCCTGGTGTCTCCTATTGCCACACCACCACTACGTTCTTATGCATTCTTCCTCAGAATACCACTGTAGCTTTAATCCGTGTTTACTGAAGATTTGAAATAAGAGCTTCTCTTGCATCATCATCCTGGGATTTCTACCATCTACTTTATATTATGGGATTTACCTGGTCCTGAAAGACTGTACTGTAGGCTAAATAAGAAGGTATTTCATTGTAATACATCATTTTAATAGTTTTCTTAAAGCGTCATGATACACAGACCTATCTTTAAATGTTGGCTCTCTTTCATTTACAAATTTTATGACTTTTGGCTTGTCCTCTCTCAGCTTCAGTTTTCTAATCTATAAAATAGAATAGTACCTGCCCAAGGACACAAAGGTTATTATGAGGGTTAAATTAAATGAATACAGTGCTTAGCTCATAGAAATAACTTGTATTTTGTTTTCTGATTCTCTTAAAATGTTCCTACTCAAGCCATTTTCTGTGGGTTTTTGGGTTTTTTTTAGGCAGCAGACTGTCCTGGGAAGCTGTTCATCTTCCATTCTTCCTTGCCAACTGCTGAAGCACCAGGGAAGCTCAAAAACAGAGATGACAAAAAACTGGTTAATACAGACAAAGAGAAGGTACTTTGTAAACAGTTACTCTTTGAGTATCCATATGTCAGTTATTAAGAGGAGTTAAAGAGGCAATGTGTTCTTCATGTAGGAAAAAAGGGGGAGAAACTAAATCTCATAAATTAAGTCCAGGGCATTTTATATTACAGGAATATTTTGGATTACAAACAACTTAAAATATTTTATTATATTCCTAGAAAAACCAATGTCTGAAATATGTAAATTAAAATAATGCCCCAGGCTGGGCACGGTGGCTCATGCCTGTAATCCCAGCACTTTGGGAGGCCAAGGCGAGTGGATTACGAGGTCAGGAGTTCGAGACCATCCTGGCCAACATGGTGAAATCCCATCTCTACTAAAAATACAAAAATTAGCCTGGCATGGTGGCGAGTGCCTGTAATCCCAGCTACTTGGGAGGCTGAGGCAGGAGAATCCCTTGAACCCGTGAAGTGGAGGTTGCAGTGAGCCAAGATCATGCCACTGCACTCCTAGCCTGGGTGACAGAGTGAGACTCCATCTAAAAAAATAAAGGGTCCCAGACTTTTTCATGGATAATCAGTGTAAGAGAGACCGAATGATGAGACTATTATAGAAATGGAGGAAGTGGGGGAAACAGCAGATTGAAGATAAAGGGTGGAAGAAGAATCTAGACTGTACCATCTGACAATACCCTTTGGAGGCAGAGGCCTGAGGCATGAAGCACAGGTGTGGGGATCTCAAAATATGCCTTCACCTAAAACCTCTGACAGTGTAGGGGAACGTCTGTGGGAAGGATAAGGCTATGGATCTAGGGACCCAGCTAGTGCTTACATGACAACACACAAGTTGCCTCATCTAAGTCTGTAAAGTAAGGGCTGCAGTATCAGCTCCATTAGGATTGATGGAGTATCAAATAAAATTGAACACACAATTATTTCACACAGCATGAACCTGGCACAGACTGGGTGCTCAGCAGGTGGCCACTGCACTGATGATGACCACGGTGTGTTTCTTCAGCCCAGTTCACTTAATGGGAAAATATCTATTTCTCCATTTTGAAAATTCAATAAGAATTCAATAGAAATTTAAAATTTAAACCAAAAACATTTTGTAATTTTTATGGTTTTTTTTTTTTTTTTTGCATCTTTTTTCCAGATACTTTTCCAGCCCCAAACAAATGTCTATGACTCATTGGCCAAGGACTGCGTGGCTCACGGCTGCTCTGTGACACTCTTCCTCTTTCCTAGTCAGTATGTGGATGTGGCCTCGCTGGGGCTGGTTCCTCAGCTCACTGGAGGAACCCTTTATAAATATAACAATTTCCAGGTAAATGCCAGCAATTTGTTCACCTTGGTCTTGTACTCCCATTTTAATTTTAGTTGTTTAGATTATGGGTTTAAAAAGCTGTGTTCCCTGGTAGATGACACATATAAATTCAAGAGCAGATGGAAAACAAGATACACTGTTGGTCCTTCTTATCAGGAGAGTTCTGTGTCTTGGCTTCAACCAACCTTGGATCAAAAATACTCAGAACAAAATATTGCATTATACGGAATATGTACAGACTTTTTTCTTGTCATTATCCCCTGTAGTATAACAATTATTTACATAACATTCACATTGTATTGGGTATTATAAGTAATGTAAGCTGAGCGCAGTGGCCCAATGCCTGTAATCCCAGTGCTTTGAGAGGTTGAGGTGGGAAGATCACATGAGGCCAGGAGTTCAAAATCAGCTTGGACTATATATATAGCAAGACCCTGTCTCTACAAAAAATTTAAAAATAGCTAATCTAGAGGTGATTTAAGGGATATGTAAAATGTGTGTAGGTTATATGCAAATATGCCATTTTATGTCAGGGACTTAAGCATCTGGTAGATTTTGGTATCCGTGGGAGGTTCTGGAACCAGTCCCCCACAGATAACGAGAGACGACTGTGTGTGTGTGTGTGTGTGTGTGTGTGTGTGTGTGTGTGTATGTATATATATGAACTATATATATTTATGGTTCAGCAATTCCATACTTCCTAAGTATTTGGTGATAGAATGAGCTCATTCATCCTCAGAGTTAAATATCAATATGAGCTTTCATAATGGGGAAAATATATTTTATGTAAAATATACTTAAGATAATACTTTTAAAAGTGACTGCATATTTGTTTTAAATTATTGGGATTTTAGGGATCAATTCATTACACTTCTCTTTTCCAAGCCTGAATTGAGAGAGATTCAAGAGATAATCAAAATGTCAGCACTGTAATGGACCTGAGTCTGCAGGCAGGTGGGCTTGCTGATTCACCCCTGAATTTGACAAACTTATACACCCAGGCACACAGTGGGCACAATTTGAGTTTCTCCTGTGGATCCGTGTGCCATGAAAACGTACTGTATTGAGGGACAGAAAATATGTGCCTCCTGCAGGCAAGCTGCCTTCCTATGAAGAGGACCCAGAAGAGGCTCAGCTGTGCCCACTCAGTTCCTTTTCCCAAACTTATTAATCAGATGAGTCACTCCCCTTCACCTAAGGAGAAGGGGTCAGGGGTGTGCCTCTAATGTGTGTGGCTGGGCAGACATGGAGGCATGGACTGGGAAGGTGTGTTCTCCAACATAAATGACAAATGTTAGTCATCATCTATTTTTATTAATCATCAATAAAATTATTAATAGAGACCAGTTACATATTTATATTATAAACTAAGGGACTTGATAAGACCAAAGATTATAAATGAAATGAAATTGAAAAAGCTTTAACAACTCTTTCTAAGACTTCTGGATAAAAGTATGTTTTTTCAGGCACACTCTACAAAATAAACTCTTAATAATCATACAGAATTCTAACCCTTACTCATTCTACCCACATTCTGGGTATTGAGGTACATGAAGCCTCTCGTGCTGATCAATTTTAGCTCCTTTTCCAGCTAGGGGGATAAATTTCATAGAAGCTTTTTCTTCCCACTTTTCCAAAAAGGACTTGATCATCTTCCATTCCTGGCATATGTGAATTGTACTGGGGTTCTTGCTAGGTCGTTTGCTATGTACTGGTGTGATCATCTACCTGGTAGTGACTTGGCTTCAAAGAGCAGCCTACCAAGTGATGTGTAGGCAGGGGGTGCTCTGCAGTGTAATCATCCAGGCTTATTACTTTTTTTTCCCCCTATTTCTTTACGTTTTTGAGTTACGTGCCAACTCCATGTACTTTCTGATATAATAAGGAATATTTACTTGTACCTCAATGTATTCATAATTATTACTGATTCCTTCAATCTTACTAAAAAAGAAATGTTATAATCCAGCAGAGGAAAAGCCTATAAGATGTAAACAGGCAGTAAAATATTTTATAATAAAAGAGTGTTAATGTTGCCTATGCTGCTATTCAGTTGTTTGTATTTACTCCAATTGTTGCAAAACTGAATCCTACCATAGCATTTCTTTCTCATCTTCAACAACACAAACTTTAATAGTCTTTTTCATTCAATAACATTATAAGATAAAAATGATGATCAAGAACTGTGCAGGCAGCACCCAGTTGTATGTAAGCAACTACAGGGATTATTATAAAGATTGTGTCTGTAATCTCCATCTTTCCTTTCCTCCTTCATTCCCTTCGTGTTTGGGACTGGGGGGAAAGGATGAGATGCATGTGTCAGTGTCAAATAGTAGTGAGAATTTCCTAAAGAGCTTCACTGACAAGGTCAGATGAGAAGCTTTAGAAGCTCAGCTAATTTGTTTACTCTCTTGGGTGACCTCTGAGCTCAGTACTGTGCACATGTGCATATTATATAAATGTTGCTTAGTTGTGGAATGTGGACAGTTTTCAGAAATATGGTGATTGTAGAGTAGTTAACAGGGCTAGGAGAAAGGGTTTCTACTTTTCCTGACATAGCTTCACAAAGCTCTGAATGTGGTCAGAGTTTTTAAAAGCCCCAATTGCAAGGCCTTTCCCCAGCCTCATTAAACGGGTATTATACATTGGGTCTTAACCTTGTCTCTAACCCTAAGCCACTGAGTGGATCACTTATGCTGTCTTAATTTTCCCATTTGCAATTAATAATCGATTTTCTCATCCAAATTTTAAAATGAAACAAAATAATAGATGAGATTGTAGTTTCAAAAGTTAAGAAACAGTCTCCAAAGATGCTATATTTTCTTTAACCAAAGAAGCATAAGATATATAGGAAAATATGCCAAATCAGGATTTAAAAAATACCTCAGGATTAAAATGAGAACTGTTATTTTAAGTATTTTACTGCCATCTGGTGGACATTGATGAGACTTTATTTTTTAGATGCACTTGGATAGACAACAATTTTTGAACGACCTCAGAAATGATATTGAAAAGAAAATAGGCTTTGATGCTATTATGAGGGTTCGTACCAGCACAGGTAATTATCGTTTATACAATTCTTCAAGTCTCTCTTGTATAATTGTTTCTTTTTCAAATTAATAACAGGCCAACAAAGAAAATAACAGTAAAATAAAGAGAAAATTTCCCTTTTTCCCGTTTTAGGTTTCAGAGCCACTGATTTCTTTGGTGGAATCTTGATGAACAACACCACCGATGTAGAAATGGCTGCCATCGATTGTGACAAGGCAGTGACCGTGGAGTTCAAGCACGATGACAAACTCAGTGAAGACACTGGAGCCTTAATCCAGGTGACTGAGAGTTTATTCCCATCTTTCGTTTTTTTGTTTGTTGCCGACAGTGATCAGTGGGGAGACTGAAATACCATCAAATGTGTTAGTCTCTTCATAAAAACTCAGCTGTCTTTCTCCAAAGTCAAAAGTCAGTAGATTAAAGCACTCAGTTGTAAGGATTCTCCGTACTCATTCATATTTGCTACTTACATGAAGTGACAATTATATGTCATTGCGTGCAAGTCCAGCAAACTTGTGGTAAGTATCACAGGCATTAGCAAACTGACTTCCAACAGGATTCATTTCTGTTAGCCTTCAGCACCTATTTACGTCTACCATATGTATATTAATTTGCTAGAGCTTCTATAGAGTGAGCAGCTTAAACAACAGAGATTTATTTTCTCACAGTTCTGGAGGCTGGAATTCCAAGATCAAGGTTTCTGAGGGCCTAGAGGGAAGGATCTGTTCCAGGCCCCTGTCCTTGGTTTGTAGATGGTTTTCTTCTCCCTGTGTCTTCACATCATCTTCCTTCTGTTACATGTCTATATCCAAAGTTTTTCCTCTTTGAGGACACCAGTCATAATGAATTAGGGTGCACTCTAATGAACTCGTTTTAATTAATTTACTACTTTAAAGACCTCATCTCCAAATACTTAGATACTAGGGGGTTAGGACATTTGAGGAGCCACAGTTCAGCCTATAATACTATGTTAAGCACATTGTCATATTATAAGCAAGTGGAATAGGATTTGGCTTTGTTTAAAGTGAAACTAACTAGAAGCCATGGAGACTTTGAATTAAAACAAACAAGAAAAACTATGACCACGAGATATACATGGTCATAGTTTTCAAACATTAGCATCATCTTTAAAGGATGAAGAGAGGCTGGCATTAGGTTGAGGAAGAACTTTTAATTAAAGTATTTTTTAATCACAGATATTTGGGAAAGTGCTTCTATCTATGCATTCTTCAAATGTATATCATCAGCATAAGATCTAAGTCCATTGTGAAAGCTAGTTGTATGTTTTTAAGACAGTGAGCCTTGAGTAGGGCTCTGAGCACCTGGAGGTATTGTTTGGGGACCTGGATCCCTGGTAATAAAACATGAGCTATGAAAAATGCAGACTAGTTGTAGAAATGTGAATAGATATTTACATGTGAATCACTCAACAATTTAAACCAGTGAAGTGCTACATTGAAATCCAGCAAATGGATGGGTCATTATTCTCCCATACTTCCTGTTGTTCATTCTTTAACAATAATAGAAAAAAAAAAACTGTGGAAAAATAGTTAGAGGTCTTTTATCTATCTGTACACAGTGTTTTGTAAATGCAAATAAGATCAAGCTAGCTTGGGTGGATATGTTAATCAGAAAAACATGTGACCTCAATGTTGCTTCTACAGTGTGCTGTGCTTTACACAACAATCAGTGGTCAAAGAAGACTTCGGATTCACAATCTTGGCTTAAACTGCAGCTCCCAGCTAGCTGATCTTTATAAGAGCTGTGAGACAGATGCTCTTATCAACTTCTTTGCCAAGTCAGGTAACACTGCCAATCCTGAGGTTCAGTAAACCTTGCTTAGTAATTCAGTCAAGATATGTCAGTAGCTGAAAAGCACTATAGTTTTGCAACCTTTTGGTGGGTAAATTCAGAACTAATAAAAGCAAAGGTTGAGAGAGAATAGTCAGCATTCCTAACTCTAAATTAATAAGTGAGATAACTCAGTTCAGGGCCAGGCTATACAGACTTACTTAAAGTTAACTTGTGGAGTGGCAGTCTGAATTGAAATTTAGGAATATTATGCTTAGACCCTTATTATGGTATGTGATCATGCCGTCTGACACATTGGGTTAATGAATGGAGACCATCTCTAATGTTAGACTCAACTTGCTTATCTATACCATGATAACTATGAAATAGAATGGGCCCAAGGTGGAATTTTCTTTGGCTTTCCTTGAGAAATTCTACACTAAGGTTTGGAAAACATAGCAATCCAGCCTGTAAGAAGTCAGGACGTCAAAAAATGACTAATTGGCCTGTCTTTTTTTTTTTTCTGTGTGTACAATTCTAATATTCTGAAGATAAATCTGGCCAATATAACCTTTTGCTGTAGGTAGACCAGTGTTCTCCATTAGTTAGATCATCATATTTAGTCAAGAGGAGACCATTAGCAAATGAGTTGAATAGATTTAAATGCTATTATTCTTGCTGGGTGGTCTGAAGATAATGGCAACTTGTTCTTTTTTATTTGATTATTTGAAGAGACCAGTGTCTGAGCTAAAACTCGTGTCCTTTTCATTGTTTTGTGCACATAGCTTTTAAAGCAGTTCTCCACCAGCCTTTGAAGGTCATCCGGGAAATTCTAGTTAATCAGACTGCCCATATGTTGGCATGTTACCGGAAGAACTGTGCGAGTCCTTCTGCAGCAAGCCAGGTGAGCACCTATTGTACATAGATGTTAAAGTGTTACAAACGACTACTCATTTCTTCAGCACGTAGCTATTGAAGGCTTATGATGTTGCAGGCACTTCGATGCTGTTATAGTAAACCGTGTAGCTGAGAAGATTAAGAATGCAATTTGGGGGGCTGTGGGGTTTTTTTTTATAGCCAACATTTAAAAATTTGAACAAAAAAATGGATGTACATATTTAGTTGACAGTCACTGCGATATGTATAAACAAAAGAATGTTATATGTAAGAAGTGTCCTAATATAAACAGGATTCTCTTTTGTATCCAGAGATGGGTATTTTGTTATGAAATGTGTATGCTTAAATGTATTTTAGGCATATTGACAAAGTTGACATGAGCTGATGGCAGTAATAACATATTTTATAAACAAATATAATTTATAAATATAAATACTGGAATTCTTTACATTTAAAAGTTATTAATAGGTGTGAAGAGTTTTCAAAGAATTGACTCCATCATTTAGTAATTTGAAATTTTAGAAGATTCTTTGAATAAACCTCATTTAGTCTCTCTCCTATAAAAGGAAAAGCAGAACCTCAAGTCCACATTTATTTTTGCATTTGCTCTCTTGTTCACTTTCTTGTCTATGTCAATAAAAGTTAGATGGCGTTTTTATAGCTGTGTATCAAATATGTGAATATAGAATTTCAACTAAAACAGCAACAGATGGGAAAATTTTCTAGTTCATTCATTGTCAAAAGTGAGTGCTGAGAGGACATCAGAAGCCCCACCTAAAAGTAAATCCTCAGCAGAAAAGAATACAGATAAATTTTGGGCCCAAATGCGCAATCTGGGCAAAGAAGGAAAACAAAACAAACACATTTACCAGATGGACTTTTCATAAAAGTTCCTTTCCACGCTGTCCAAAGTGATTAAATTAGTCATCCATTCTTTTATCTCCTGTGTTGATAATCATATAAGCAACTCCTGAATCTATATAAGTAGTCAGTCTTCTTTATTATTCAGAAGATTTGCCATTTTAGTCAACTCAGATATCAGTACTATTTCATAGCATGCTTGTTCAAGTTACACAAAACCCACCAGGTACACCTGGAGTCTAGCCAGAAGGTAGTCCAATCATGAGCACTGTAAACATTGACCTCATTTTACTGTTTGTCTTAGAGCTACAGAAACATGATTCTGTTTCTGGAGTATCTCACACTTCAGGAGCATTAGTTGAAGCAGTGCAGATACAGTTAGTGTCCTCTCTGGACATTCATTTGTTAACTTTGAAACAACTGGATTCAAAGACCTTAAGTTAAAAACAAACTTATTGCCTATTTATGGAAGAAAATAAAACCTGTCATTTTATTCTGGTTTAAAAGTAAAAAGCATTGTCTCTACCACTGGATAACCTGTTTGCAAAATTAAATTATTTCTGGAGTAAAAACATTATGATGTTAAATTTTCTCTGAATAAGTTGATAGAGATTATTCCTGTTCTTATAATAAGGTGTTTCCATTAGCACTTTTCAAGTGTGCCTTTCAACCAATGGTATGTTTTAAAAAAATAATGTAACTTAAGTACCTTATGATTAACCATCATGGAGTCTAGAAAATGTGGAGATTCTAAAACAGTATTGTCTGAAAACATAGAATAGTTGGACTTACTCTGTTCAGAAAATCTAACTGTAAACTTGGTACTTTCCTACAGTTCACTTGTGAAAAATAGTATCTATGAAAATGGAGAGATTCCTAAAGGAATTCCAGTATTTTACCATAGCGCCCAAAGTTTCCTTGACCCAAGCAAGACCATCAAGGAGCTATTTGGATTATGTGATACTGGACCTCAGTAGAACTACTTTTACTGAATTGCTGAAGCCAAAACTAGGCTGCAGCAAGAGAAGGCAATTAGGGTACAAAATCTAAGGAAACTGTCACTCTGAGGATCATATGATAGATGCTGGGTTAAGACATATGGCTGGGCATGTTGGCTGATGCCTGTAATCCCAACCCTTTGAGAGGCCAAGGCAGGTGGATCACTTGAGGTCAGGAGTTCAAGACCTGCCTGGGCAACATGGTGAAACCCCGCATCTACTAAAACTACAAAAAATTAGCTGGGCATGGTGGTGCGGACCTCTAATCCCAGCTACTCAGGAGGCTGTGGCAGGAGAATAGCTTGAACCCAGGAGGCGGACATTGCAGTGAGCCAAGATCATGCCACTCCACTCCAGCCTGGGCAAAAAAAAAAAAAAAAAAGACATATAACTAGAAACTAGAAACAAGATAAATTAGGCTGGGTGCAGTGGCTCACACCTGTAATCCCAGCACTTTGGGAGGCCAAGACAGGAGGATTGCTTGAGGCCAGCAGTTGAAGGCCAGCCTGGGCAACATATCAAAACCTCCACCTCTACTAAAAATAAAAACTTATCCAGGTGTAGTGGTACATGCCTATAATCCCAGCCACTCAGGAGGCTGAGGCAAGAGGAACCCTGGAGCCCAGGAGCTCGAGGATGCAGCAAGGTATGATTGTGCCACCATACTCTAGCCTGGATGACAAAGTGAGACCCTGTATCTTTAAAAAACAAACAAAAAAAGCAAACTTTAAGGCTTATAAGGCTTACATAAGCAATGTAGATTATTTTTAGTAAATCTAATAGCTCACTGTTCTGAGCTTAAATATATTAATATCATATGGGAGTGCATTGATTTCAAAAGGCAAGTCAAATGACCTTAACTGCAAAATAAGCTTTTCAAAAAAACAAACAAACAAACAAAAAAAAAACAACAACAAAAAACCTTATTACCACTTCTGTCACTTCAAAACCTAAAGAAGAAGAGAATTTTCCAAATTCAAGCAAGCTCAACTTACATGAATTACTGCTCCCACCTCACTCATACCTTACTCCCAAAGAATAATTTAGTTATTTATGGAGGGGGTCGGTGGGGTAGGGAGATTTTATAGTGGTAATCCGTGGCACATTTTCTTCCTCACCTCAAAAACATTGAATAAGACTGTCTTCTTGTTTTCTTTCATTCTTTAACTCCATTTTTTTTGTTTTCATGATTAGATTTTCCTTCTCATTTACCACCTGTTTTTCTTCCCTCTGCCTCCTACAATCCAACCTCCTCTGATTAGACTTTTTAGTCGTAATAGTGTCATTGTGGGCCAACTTCCCCCCTTTGTGGTATTTAGGATCACAGATTTCTGAACTCGTTTAATATGACCTCATTAATTAGAAGCAACCAGTGACATTTCAATCTGATATTTTAAAACCAAACGGGGCCGGGCGCGGTGGCTCAAGCCTGTAATCCCAGCACTTTGGGAGGCCGAGACGGGCGGATCACGAGGTCAGGAGATCGAGACCATCCTGGCTAACCCGGTGAAACCCTGTCTCTACTAAAAAATACAAAAAACTAGCCGGGCGAGGTGGCGGGCGCCTGTAGTCCCAGTTACTTGGGAGGCTGAGGCAGGAGAATGGCGTAAACCCGGGAGGCGGAGCTTGCAGTGAGCTGAGATCCGGCCACTGCACTTCAGCCCAGGCGACAGAGCGAGACTCCGTCTCAAAAAAAAAAAAAAAAAAAAAAAAACCAAACGGACATGCTTTATACAGGAATCTAAGAACATTCTTGATCCTTGATCTTTATAACATGTAAAATGCCTAACTAGTAACTAGATCAGAAATAGCATCGGGGCCACATGGCTCTGGAATATGACCATGATCTTGTTCCTACATCTTTTTATCATAGTTTTCCTTGGCTGAGAAAGTAATCCAGTACCAAATGTTGTTAAGTGAAGATATATTATGCTAGAGAAAAAATTAGAAGAAGAGAGTGTTCTACTTTTAAGAATAAACATACATTTAACTGTCCTTGGTTCTTTGAAAGGAGATTAGAAGTTGATAGGGGAAACAAACTGCAAAGTAGAATCATTCTGAAATATGTCTGCCTGAGCCAGTTAGAAAGTTCTATCCCACACATTCCTTACTTAGTACATCATGAGAAGAGACTTACGATATAAATTTAAGTTGCAGAATAAATTCTCACAGAGCCCTCAGGGACATTTTCTTTTCAGTGTGGATTCTGATAACTGTATATCCATTTTGATCATTAAGATAGAAAGCTAAGCCAGGGATGGTGGCTCATGCCTGTAATCCCAGCAGTTTGGGAGGCTGAGGCGGGCGGATTGCTTGAGATCAGGAGTTTGAGACCAGCCTGGCCAACATGGCGAAACCCCATCTCTACTAAATAAACAAAAGTTAGCCAGGGGTGGTGGTGCATGCCTGTAATCCCAACTACTCAGGAGGCTGAGGCAGGAGAATCACTTGAACTTAGGAGGCGAGGTTGCAGTGAGCCAAGATTGTGCCGCTGCACTCCAGCCTGGGTGACAGAGCGAGACTCCATCTCAAAAAATAAAAATAAAAAAAAAAAGAGAAAGCTAAAAAGAAACCATTTGGTTATAGATCAGATATTTCATTTATCTGTTTGCAAGTTATTATTATCTCGTATGTATAATTTTTCTTTTGGATATGTCCTTGTTCACTGACTTGTGCTATTAAGTGAAAGGAAGTGACACTCAGATCAAACTTGATTATTAGCTATTCTTACAATATTGATTAAGGAGAAAGTTAAACAATATAGGACATTATCAGGACATTATCTATAATTTCTTAAATCATCAGGTTGTGTTCCTAGAATTGCTGCATTGTGTTAGGTTGTAGTATCTCACAAGGGCATATACTTTGGGGCAGTTAGATGAGGTCATGTGAGCCAAAGTTAGGATGGAGAGAAGGTACAAGTAGATTATGAAGGTGGAATTAAAAGGATTTGTTTATTAATTGAGGGTAAAGAAATACATGAATTAGGGTTCATCTGGAAGTTCTACACTGAATAGGAAACATGGGAGGAAGAACATGTTTGTGGAATTGTAGGAGTTTGATTTTGCAGGTTATCATTTGGTAGTGACATATCTAAATGCATGAAGCATTTCCTTTTTTAATCTATAATACTGCAATCTCTTTATTATGTTTTATGTATTTATGTCTATCCCCAGCGAACTTCAAGCATCTTACAACATGGACTATGCTTTATTCCTTTTTATATCCTTGACATTTTGAACAGAACCTGTGACACAATGGCATTTAATATTTGTTTGATGAGTTTAAGATGCATGAAAAGCATAAAGGAAGAGATATCCTGTGGGCAGTTAGAAATGCTATTCTTGAAGTGGAAACATAGGTTAGGAAATAACTTTTTAAAAAATTTTATTAAACATGTATACATCTAAACATACATATATATGGTACATCCTATGTGCTAGGCACTATTGTGCTTTACAGATCATTTAATTCGCATAACTCAATTATCATGAAGTAGATATACTATTCCATATTCAGCTAAAAAAAAAAAAAAAAAAAAAAAAAAAACTGAGAAAAAGACAGGGTAAGTAATTTGCCCAGGGTCTCACACCTGCTAAAAGACAGAGCTGGGACTGCATCCTAAGCAGTGAGCCGGTAGTGCTGATAACACCTACACCTACACTAGATAAAATAAAAACAACTGCTGCTCTTTGAATGCCCACTCTCTGCCAGTTACTGTGTGCTCTAGGTGCTTTACATGGTTTACCAGTTAATCCTTACATCCTTACAAGTTCAAAAGCAAATGATGTTTCAGTCTTACAGATGAAGCTCAGGGGATTATTCTCAGTAAAGATCAAGCATATGAAACAAAAAATTGTCTTTTTCAGCTTATTCTACCAGATTCCATGAAAGTATTGCCAGTGTACATGAATTGCTTGTTGAAAAACTGTGTGCTACTCAGCAGACCAGAGATCTCAACAGATGAACGAGCATACCAGAGACAGCTGGTCATGACCATGGGTGTGGCTGACTCTCAGCTTTTCTTCTACCCACAACTTCTGCCCATAGTAAGCATGCTGGGGTGGTGCATTTCCTAGAGGAGGCTGGAAGGGAATCATATTTTGTGCTTTCCCATATGTTATATCTGAAACATGTTGTTCTTAAGAGGAAAGTTAAAGTCACAAATGCCTTCAAAATATATGGTGTGGGATTTCGAGCAGGGGCTCTTTCTGCAAGTTGCTTATGTGCATCAGTATGTGCTCATTATGGTGAGGGGAGGGAATCTGAGGAGTTCTGCATCTCCTTCAGTCTGTTTTCAGCACAGAAGTTAGGGCATCCTGATAAAATAATTATCAGCTCTGGCCGGGTGCAGTGGCTCACATCTGTAATCCCAGCACTTTGGGAGGCCAAGGCGGGCGGATTGCCTGAGGTCAGGAGTTTGAGACCATTCTGGCCAACATGGTGAAACCCCATCTCTACTAAAAATACAAAAAAATTAGCCAGGTGTGGTGGCATGTGCCTGTAATCCTAGCTACTCGCGGGGGCTGAGCAGGGGAATTGCTTGAACCAGGGTGGTGGAGGTTGCAGTGAGCTGAGATAGTGCCTCCAGCCTGGGCGACAGAGCAAGACTCCATCTCAAAAAAAAAAAAAAAAAAAAAAAATTTTGTCAGCTCGAATCACTCCTCCGCTCAAAACACTCCAGGATTTCTCATCTCAGTAAAAGCCAAAGTTCCTACCATCCTGGCCCAGTGCTGTGTGTCCTCCCCTCCCCTCCCTTCTAGAAATCTTCTGTTACTCTCCCTTTCCCCATCCCACTTCAGCCACGCTGGGCTTTGTGCTGATCCTCAAGCACTCCAGTCGGGCCCTTGCTTTAGGACCTGTGCACTAGCTTTTCCTTCCATCTGAAATGGTCTTCTCTAGTTGTCCCCATGGCTCCTTCTCTTACCTCCTCAGGTTACCTTCTTAAAAGTTCTTGGGCTCCCTGGACTACCCTAGTTAAAATTGTCCCCACCTTTACCAGCGACACACCCCATCCCACTTTCCTGCATCTTTTCTTCATAACTCTTAACACCATCTATATTCTGTATATTTTACTTATTTTATGTCTTGTCTCTTCCTGCACAAAACCATTTGCTGCACAAGGTGGGGATTATTGTCTAATGACTGGAATAAAGTCTGGCACATAATAGGTACTCACTAAATATGCACTGAGGGAGTGGGGGGAGAAAAAAGGAAAGGAAAAGAGATAGGAAGGAGGGAAAGGAAGGGGAAGAAAGGAGTTTCTAACTCTAGTCTGTGCCTGCCCAGCACACGTTAGATGTCAAGAGTACAATGTTACCTGCTGCTGTTCGTTGCTCTGAGTCCCGTCTTTCAGAAGAAGGAATATTCTTACTGGCTAATGGCCTACACATGTTCCTATGGTTGGGAGTAAGCAGCCCACCAGAACTGATCCAAGGAATATTTAATGTGCCATCTTTTGCACATATCAACACAGATATGGTAAGTATTTTTTTCATTGCTTTTTAAAAATACTTTTGCAGTATTTTTATTCACTGCACATAAATAAAAACACTTGTGGTAATATGAAAAATAATTTTTTTTATTTTTCATTTTTAAAATATTTTATTTTTATATTTATATTTTATTTTATAAAATTATTTTTCATATTACCACAAGTGTTTTTATTTATGTGCAGTGAAGTATTATAGAAAGAAAAATAATAAGGCATATATTTCTGTATATGAAAGAATTTCATGTTTTGATCAATATCAATTAGCTTGTATAAGGTTATTTGTATACTTTCAAACAACTAAAATATGTGACTTTAATAGAAAATGCTAATACTTCCAGATCATTAACTGTGTGCCAGTCTCTGTACTCTAAATACTTAAATATAACATTTCAGTTAATTGTCGTAACAAATTAGTGAGATGGATATGATCTCAACATTTTACAGAGGAATTAGTTGAGGCTTGGAGACAAGTTCCTTCAGGTAATAAAATGGCAGAGGTGGGAACTGAATTCAGTTCTTATGCTCTGGACTCACCCCTGGTACTGAACTGCATACTCAAAAGAATGTAGAAATCTTTCATAGGTGTTTGGCTACAGACTAAATCAGATTACTGAGTTAACAAATAATAATTCCATAAAAACAGACTATACACCCCTTTGTTGCAATAACAAAAGAAATTGTGAGTTTGATGTTAAATTAATACAAATTACCATTTTAAAGTATCTTAGGAAAACCCAGCTTATAATTTGTACAAGAGTCAACATTTATTGCAAACCTTATTTGTAGACCATTGTTGTGTGAGCATCACTGCCAGATGGCCATTGTCTGACTCTGATAGTGGATTCCAGTAGAGCTCAGCAGATAGTTTCCTGAAGCCTCACTTACGTTGTGGCAAGATGGCTTAAGTCTAGTTGTTGAACCCAATTGTATGAAGTACGGTTTATCAATATATAAATTTTCTCGCAGAAGAGGCAGGATTAAAATTCAAGGCCATGACAGGTGATCAGTTTAGAGAGCTGCATATTCATTAGGAATGTCAAAAGTGTATTTTTAAGAGAATTCAAGGGTATCCATATTCCAGTTAGAGATTGGTTTTAAGATGAAGATTTGGAAATTGATATCTGCATATATTTGAAATTAAGAAATGATTATAAATGCAATTTAAAAAAAATTCAGTAGGCAAAGAACTATGAAGAATTTTTATATAAGAGTTAAGGAAGCTTCCTCTTGTAATATATTGACATAGTAAATGCTGAATGCATAGTTGCTGAACTGAACATCCACAGGAAATAGCCAGTGTCTCTATCACACGGCAGCAGATTGGTAGGTCTGCGCTTATATCAGTATACCGGTATTTCCTTGACTTTCATCAACAAAATGAAACAAAGTTAAAAACCAAATGTAAACTACTTTCTTTTTAGAGGCAGTTGGCACTTTAAAACATATACATGAAGAATACTTATATTGTTTGTTGAATAAATAGATCTACCATAATATGCCACATAATGCATATAGGGGATGGGAGTGTGAATATAAATAATGAATTTTTTGTTTTCCTTACTCCTGTGAAAAATATTGACCATAAACTTTTCCTGAAACTTGAGGTTTATGGTGAAACATTCTAACTCACATGTTCTCTGGCTAACTCACGATGATGCATTGGCTCTTGGCATCTTCTTGCTGAGAAGCAAACATTAGCATTTTACTCTGTCTTAATGGAAGAAATGTAAGTCAAAATCCTTCATATCTCCTGGATGCCATGTGCAGCTGGATTGGCCTGTAGACCACTAACCAGATTTCTGGGATATCTAAGAGGCTGCATTCCCTTTGAGAAATCAACATTTGGTAGTTTGTTTTAATGCTGGAACAGTAGTACTTGGATGGAATTTTCCATCCACTGAAGGAATAAAGTACATTCTTTTCTCTCACAACATAGCCTTGAATCTTGAAAAGGGATAAAACTTTCACAGGAAGTTGTTTGCATAAAACATATACTATTTTCTCTTGGTATCCATGGGGAATTGGTTCCAGAACTCTCTATAGATACCAAAATCCACAGATGCTGAAGTTCCTGATATAAAATGGCATGGTATTTGCATATAACTTGTGCATATACTCCCATATATTTTAAATCATCTCTACATTACTTATAACACCAACTGGGCACAGTGGCTCACGCCTATAATCCCAGCACTTTGGGAGGCTGACGAGGGAGGATTGCTTGAGCTCAGGCGTTTGAGACCAGCCTAGGCAACATAGTGAGACCCTCTATTAAAAAAAAAAAAAAAAGATTACTTGTAACACCTAATACAATGTAAAATGCTATGTAAATACTTGTTGAACTATATTATTTACAGCATAATGACAAAAAAAAAAAAAAACCCCAATATCCATGCCTTTTCAGTACAGATGCATTTTTTCCAAATATTATTTTTGTCTGTTGTTGGTTGAATCCATGGATGCAGAACCTATGGATACAGAGGGCTGACTACGTCTGTGCTGTGTCACTTCAGTGATGTGCAAGTGTCAAATTCCAGAGGAAGAGTTTTTTTCAAAAGACAGAAATTGTCTTCTGTCATTTATGGTAATGGGTGCCAATAATAATTTTTACTGCATTTTCCCCACAGTTTTGGTTTTCAGGTAATGAACCACACCAATATTCAAGTACATGGTTTTAGAAGGATGTTTGTAACATTATGCTAATCTCATATTGCTACTTCTATCTAAATGTTATAAACTGTACTAAAACTTTGATTTTCTTAAATTTAAGACATTGCTGCCTGAAGTGGGAAACCCATACTCTCAACAACTCAGAATGATAATGGGTATTATCCAACAAAAGAGGCCATATTCAATGAAGGTAAGAAAGCGATTTTATTTTTCCCTTTATTCAAGTGTTAAAAATCTCATTAAAGATGTAAAATGCACACCCCATGTTTTTATGAAGTGATCTTTGATTTTAAAAACTCACACCATCACAAATCTAAAATAAAAGTTAAAAAAACCCTCACATTAACCTCTAAGTATATCTACCTACTTATCAGTCACAAACATAAACAGCTATTACCATGGGTTAACTATGGGGTATCTTAGTCAGTATTAACTTCATGATTTAATAGCACTTGGTATCATTAACAGACTTGGAAATGACTTTTCTTCTGGTGCCTAAAATTACTTAATTATAGAAGTATCATTTAGAATATTTGTAAAATTTGATTAATTACAATGTTTAATTTATGATCTCTGAAAAGTTTTGTTATTCCTGTCCTTCCAAGCCCTTCTAGCCTTTTCTGAGTTTGAGTAAAAAAATTTAATATGTCTAGAACCCAAGAAAAATTATATCTTGTTGCCACCTTCCAGATACTTACTTGTTTTCCTTCCCAGGCTCACTATTAGAGTCTCCTGGGATCTAGAATGTATAGATGATGATGTGCTGTGTAACACTGCTTACTGAAGAGCTATAAGACACTCACCTGGAGGCACGTGTCTACAAGTGCCAGGGTATTTGTGGGGCCAATTGTCTCCTGAAATGTAAATGTGATGTCAATCTAAACCAACATTCGTAACTGTGAAAGTAACTCATGCATGCAAACATCAACTTTAGGTAGAGCTTAGGTAAATTGAACTTAGGTAAATCTGGATGAATATACAACTTTTCTAGAACAGTTTTCACACCACACAGCACCTATGTGGGTTCAGTTTAAGCCTAGAAACATGTAACCAGATCTTGAGTCCAATGAAATGCAAACTGAAAGCCACTAGTATTTAGAATGCACAGCAATAATGATTCACCTTCATCCCAGCTGCAGCAACTGCATCCCTCCAACTGGCCATTTGCAGAGAAGAGGCAGGACTGAGCATGGAGATCATCCTTGTGCTCAGTAGTTCCTCCTTCAGGGAAAAACATTAAACTTTCTTCTGCTTTCTCCCACCTGTTCCAACCTCTTACCAAAGTTATGTCAGCTTTGGTTATAAAACCATTTGGGGGTGAGCTTCAAATATTACATGTGAATAAAATATTAAACACCTGTGTGATAAAACAATTATTAGCTTGAATACTTAAAGAATCATATTTTCTTATGTACTACCTGCAAATGTATCCATCTGTTCATAGAGTGCTATCTCTATAAAGAATTTGAAATATTTAAAATCCACAGACGTCAGAGTTGAAAGGAATCTGGGAGATTACCTGGCTTCCTATACCTACCTGCACATCACAGACATGAAAGTGAGGCTCAAAGGAGCTGACTAGCTTGGTCAGGGTCTCACAGCTGGATCATAGCAGATACAGGGCTTGTACTAGCTGCCTAGTCCCAGGGCGCTTAGCATTCCACCTTTTCTCTGACATTTGAAAACTGACTCAACAAAGGAAATGAAAACATATTTTTAAAGGGTTAAGATTAAGTAGGAGAAAAGAGTTGGTATGGAAGGATCAAGAATAATAAAATCAAATCTAGAAGGAACTGCTACCTTCCAGATTATGCTAATTACTTTTCCAAAAACTCAGTCCTCTTAGACCTTATTGTCTGATTATTCTCATAAATGTGGGGGAACAAAAAAAAAAAGATTTCTACCACAGTATGTCTACAGATGACCGAAACCAAGTGCCTTCCTGATAAGTTCTAGTCCTGCCCTGCACGGTTCTCTGCAAATGTTTTTTATTCTCTCTCCTTTCACTTGTATTGCCTAGAGTATTCCTTTACCATTGGCCCTTCTCCACAGTTTACAAGCTGTTCAAATCTACCTTCATAGAAGTTGCCACTTCTCCAAGATTCTGCTTCCCTTTCCTCATTCATTCTACAAGTATTTATTGAACACTGGCAACATCCCAAACATTCTACAACCAAGCTCCTTGAAAAAGTCTCTATTAACTGCTCTTTCCTTCCCATCTCTCCAGTTCTCAGTACACTGCCAACTTGCTAAAGACAATTGATTCTCAATCCTTTTACAGCATGTACAAGGTTGACTACTTCCTCAAATGCTCTCCTGTCAGCTTTTAAAACATCTCCTGCTCCTGATTCTTCTTTCTCAGTGACTCTTTTTCATTGGCTTCTCTTCATTCATCTGCCACTTAAGAGTTGGTATTCCCCGAAGGTTGTACCATGGCTCTTTTCTCGCTGAACATGTTCTACCTGGGCCTTCCTAATCACTGCCATGCTTTAGCGATTCCCTGTGAGTCAGCCAATGAAAGATGAGATTGGCTTTTGAAGCACATTAATTCTTTAAGACCTCTGGTAAGGTGACCCAGAGAATGTCACATTCAGAGTTAGCCAGTCTTCCCTTGGAGAGGACACACAAGAAGCAAGGAGGTGACAAGCAGTGATTATTTTAATGCTCTCCTCCTTACTCTATAGGGCCATCCCCCCCTTCAGAAATGTAAAGCGGGGACATAAAGACGGATCTACCAATCCATACCAGCATGCTTTCCTTTTATTGGTGTGGGTGTGCCCCTTGAAGAGACCATCACTGTGTCAAGACAGGCCAACACCACTTCCATGACTCCACTCCCCTGAGACCTTCCACTATACTTTCTGTGTCATCCAGACATCTGTAGACAGTCAAATGGTGGGGTAGGATATTAATCACTGTAGTTTAAAGCTAAGTTTCTCCCAAGGCTGAAATCCAGTCCCTGTTCTACTTACCACCTCAGCTCATAGCCAGACACTTTGTCAGAGGAAGTTGTACAGTGAGCACCACACAAAAACAAAAACAAAAACAAACCCAAGTGAATGGCAGCAATAGAAAATACCTCAGATGAGCAACCTGAACTTATTTCTATTAATTTCCATAAAGAAAGTAAATTCTAAAGAAATTGGAACTTCAAGTCTTTCCTCCTTCAGTGTCTTATCCTGCCCAGTCTCAGCCCGAGTTGTGTCAGAGGCTAGACCCACACTGCCCCTACCAATCATGGACAATAGTAAAGTTGTAGTGGCATGTGGGAGAGGGTGGATAAAACATAAAATGAAAAGAATCCTGACTTCAGGTTCATCAGGAGGCAAATCTTAAACTTTGGAGCATGTAGGAGTGGAATCTGCCTATGCACACAGCTATTCCAGTGCCAACTCCCAGTACCTAGAGCTGACATCCAAAAGCCAAGGCATCACACATATCTGCATCCACATGGAATTAGCTGAGTTGCGGCAGCAGCAGTTGTTCTTACGTATTATTATTTTTACTAGGTCGGGGCAATTTAAAACTTAACAGACTTGGATCCAGGCCAAAATGTTATAAAAGAAAAAAGCAAGTGGTGGTGACAGAATTATTCTACCTGATAACTAAAAAGCATAGAATGCAAAAGTAGGGAGGGCCCTGCCCTCCTAGCCAACATTGCACATACCTTCCCCGCTGCAGCTGGTGAAGGGGCTAACTGCATGTGCTTCCCTATTGCAGGCCTTTCTGGTGGGTTTACCTCCTGAGAGGAAGAAGTGAGAAGTACCCTGGCTCCTCTTAATTATATAGGACGCTGGTGGAGAGGCACCGTTGTGCATGTATAGATCAGTTAACCCCACTTGTGGCGCAATAAATATGAAATTCTGACCATTCAGATCATCTACCTTGACTTCCTCAAATAGGAATACAGGTGTAGAAAGAAGGGCTCAAAGTGTTCATGACAAAACTGGCTCTCTTCTGGGCTTCTTCCCTGTGGGCTTCTTCTAGAACGGCACTCTCCAGTAATGCAAATGCATATGCAATTCTATGTTTTCTCACGACCACATTTAAAAAGAAAAAAATCATTTAAATAATTAATTTAACCCAGTATATCCAAAATATAATTTCTAATGTAATCTGTATCAATTATTGAGATATTTTTACATTTTATTTTTCATACTAAGTCTAGAAATCCATTGTGTGTCTTATATTTACAGTACATCTCAATTTGGATGAGCCACATTTTAAGTGCTCAATAGTATGTGTGGCTGGCTGTTGTACTGGACAGCACAGGTCTAGAGAATCATGATGAGCAAAGGACAGAAGTTCTCCCAATTTTCCCTGCATGTTAACCTCTCTAGCATCTCCCCAATCCACCCCCTTTCCACCTCCACTGCTCTAATTCAGAACCTGATCATCTCCCACCCAGACACTTCAAACCACTTCCTATCTACTGTCCCTGTCTCACGACTGTATTGTACATACGGCTGCCACTTAATTGTCTCATTTGATTCTTCTGCACCTTCACTGGATCACATTTCCTACAGAAGCCCAAACTCATTATTATGATAATTTGTCCCTTTTAGAAGCCTGTGATAATTTACATGCCAGCCATAATTGTATCTCTGGTACATGGTACATGTATTCCAGTATGGAATACTCTCTAGCCCTACCCCTATCCTTTAAGGCTCAGGTGACAGTTACTATCATTGTGAAGCCTTTCCCATAACACTCTGCTTAGGTTTCATTTTTGCCACTTAAAATTGTATGTCTTGGGTTTCGGGGTTTCGGGGTCCATGCCTCTTTCCACTCTAGATATTAGGCACTTTCCCATAATCCTCCATAGCCTCACACATAATAGACATTCAATAATGTTTGCCAAAATTGAAATAGACAGAATTGAGCCATTTTCAAATAATGTTTATAACCAGGTGCTGTTACTGTTTGGTTTTTTCCCTAGCTCACAATTGTAAAACAGCGAGAACAGCCAGAAATGGTTTTCCGACAGTTCCTGGTAGAAGACAAAGGACTTTATGGAGGCTCTTCTTATGTGGATTTCCTTTGTTGTGTTCACAAGGAGATCTGTCAGCTGCTTAATTAATTGAAACTTCTGTCACTGATGTTGCATTTCTAAGGAGATAACCTCCTTCTTGGTGCCTAATTTTCTAGATGATAATAGGCTAGTTTTGATTTCTTGCTCATTTTCAGAATAACTTTTCAAGAAGAGATGGCATTTAGAACTTCAGCTTTGGTGCTCAGGTATAAAAAGCCAATTAAGGTACAATGGTACCATAAAGGGAACAGTCTGTTTCTGATTGCACAGTTTCTAATTTTTAAAACTGATGTGGTTTGCATTTCATAAAAGGCAAAGTTTACAGAACCATAAACATTCTCAATTTTCTTTCTTTGTGCTAGACATATAAATTATTTCTCAAACTGTATAGATTTGGGGTAAAAAGTTGTCTCAGTTCCTCTCCCAATTGCAATGAGAAAAAAAAAAAGCTTAATTTTTACATTATACCTAATTTTTTAAGACCATGTAACTCCATTGAACACATTTTTCAACTTAAGGTTTGCATAGCAGACTTTTAATAACCTTGGGATTTATCTGGTAGAGCAATATGTGTTCTACTTTTTTTTTTCATAATTATATATTGTGTATGTTAAAACCATTTTCCAGTTGTTTTGTCTATAAAACTGTCTTTATCAATATGCTTAATGGTTCTTTGTACAATTTGGAAAGTTTCTACCTGTATATAATGGATCTAAACAATATCAATAAATCACTTCATATGCTCTTAGTAGGTAGTTTTATTTATTTATTTATTATGTATTTTTAGGTCTTAAGAAATAAGGGTAGTATTCAAAATGTCTTGGCAAAAAGTTGTTTGGGTAGCTCACTAAGAACAAATGAGGAAAACAAAATTTTCTTTTTTCGTTGAGGGTTAAGGAGTACTAGGCAATAAATCTAAGAAACATCATAGTGTGCTTGAGAAAGGCATTTCAAAGTTCTCTAATATGTTTTTGTGGGCAAAATAAATAGAAATAGGCTACGTGAAACCATTATTAATGAATATGACTAAACCTAGGAGAACGATTTTGAGTGATGTCACAAAGGCATCTGCCTCTACCTGCCCTATTCAACTTTGTTATCAATTATATGAATAATAATAGATAAAATATATTGAGTACATATCATGTCCCAAGAACTGCACTATGTTTTTTGTGAACATATGCACATGTATTCTTCACAGCAACCCTGATCCTGTCATCAACCCCATTTACACATGAAGAAACAGGCTTGACTTAAGTACCTTGTCTCTGATTATATGGCTAGTAAGGTTTATTTATAAATTAGATGTCATGAAGTAGGTAGAAAAACAAATACAGACAGTGACAGGACTAAAATCCCCCCATGTTAGTCAACTGGCATGTTGCTTCAGCATCAACTTGGATGAGTTTAACATCATCGACTTGGATGAGTTTAACATCATCAGCTTGGATGAGTTTAACATCATTAACTTGGATGAGTTTAACAACATCAACTTGGATGAGTTTAACAAGAAGAAACGTAAGTTCCTAGACTTGTGTCCAAAAAACAAATGCATATGCAGGAGATCGTTCTTAGAAACAACACATGTTAGAAAAAGAACTTAGGGAGTTTGCCATTATGAATCACTAGTGGAATGAAAGCAGATATGATCTCAATCTACCTTATTACAAGGATAGGCTGTCAAATGAGCATAGTGATGGTCCCACTCTACTCTGAGGTCAGACCACACCTAGGTGATTGTTCAATTCTAGGCACCATACCCTATGTGGAATAGAAGCACAGAGCACATTCCTTTATTTATTTGAAGGCTGTCTAATGATTTGTTCTTTGTGTTCTTTAGGGTATAGAACCAGAACCATTAAATAGAAGAGACAGGCCGGGCGCAGTGGCTCACGTCTGTAATCCCAGCACTTTGGGAGGCCGAGGTGGGTGGATCATTTGAGGTCAGGAGTTCCAGACCAGCCTGGCCAACATGGTGAAACCCTGTCTCTACTAAAAATACAAAAAATTAGCTGGGCCTGATGGCAGGCACCTGTAATCCCAGCTACTTGGGAGGCTGAGGCAGGAGAATTGCTTGAACCCAGGAGGCAGAGGTTGCAGTGAGCTGAGATCGCACCATTGCACTCCAGCCTGGAAGACAGAGCGAGACTCAAAAAAAAAAAAAAAAGAAAAGTGACAAAGTGCTGCTTAACACAAGAAACTTCTGAATAATTAGGTGCTCAAAGAGTATGCCATTGGAAGTAGTATCTTCTCATTTAACACATACTGATTGCACATTTTCTAGGTGCTAAACACTAGGGTAGAAAACAGCAGCACAAGCAAAGTCCCGACCATCTCTACAATTACAGGAAAGTTTCAGAAATGCCATGAAATGCTACAGTAAAGACCTAGCAGGGATATCTGACCTGGTCTAGCTGGGGGGCAAGGTGTAGTCAGTAAAAATTTTCCAGAGGAAGTTACATTGAAGATTAGACCTGAAAAAATTGTAATCACTTGCCAGGTAATTGGCAGTATTGGTAAATATGCCAGCAGAGGAGAAAATAAGCATGAAGGCTCAGAGTGGAGAGCGCATACATCACCCTTTCAGTAAACTAAAGAACTTAAACTTGGCAGGAACTATCAAGGAGAGACAAAGTTGTAAAAGATAAAGTTGGAGAAGCAAGTAGAGTGAGACTTAGCCAAGGAGGAGTTTGGACTTAATCCTAATGGCAAAGTGAAGACATTCAAAATAATTTAAACAGGAGCAGAAGGATCACTCTAGAAAGATCACTTTGGGGTTGTAAGGTGATGTAACTTGCAGCAGACAGACCATTTATGAGGCTATCAGAATAGTTAATTTGAGTTCACGGTGGCCTGAAATAAAATAATGGTTTTAGTTGGGGGTGGAATTGGGGGAGAGGTGATGTAAGGAAAGAGAAAGTGTCAGAAAATGATTTGTTTTGAACAACTGCGTACACAGATGATTCTCTGAGAGGAAACAGAAATAAAAACAGCTTGTGTATGTCAGTGTGTATATGAAGGGTATAGTTCAGATTGTACATATTTAAGGTAGCTTGCAAGCTATCCAAGTGAGATAAACTATAGCACCTAAAAATATGGGTGTGAATCTCAGGAGAAAGCTGTGAGCTAAAGATTTGCAATCCATCTACATGTATATCAAGAAAACGAAGCCAAACAAGTGGCTGAAAAAACTTAGGCTGACTCTGTAGAGTGGGAAGGAAGCAAATCCCTAGGGCAGACAGTCACTAGAAACCTTAAAGGAGACTGGGAAGGGCCAGAGAGGTAAGAAGTGAACTTGGCTAGAAGATGTCACAAAGCTCAAGGTAAAAGAGGGGGTGCATGAAGAGTGTAGGCAGCCAAGTTACAGGCTTCCAAAAGACAAAGATGAAAATGTTTGTTGGGATTAGTAAAAAGGTCATGGGTGACTTTGGTGAAGAGCAGGTTCTCTAAATTAGTGAGACTAAAGTCTAGATTAGAACAGGTTGAAGAAGTGGGGGCAGAATGGAGGCAACTCAAGAGGGGATGAGCGGGTGGGTAACAGGAAGAGGGGAGGATTTTTTAAATTTTAAGATTTTTAAAATTTTAAATTTTAAGGGATTTGCCATTTAAATGCTAGTGGAAAGAAGCCACCAGCATTATGTTGTGTTTATTGAATTATGTTGAAAAAATACAGATAGAAACAATACTGTACTACAAAGAATGTTGAAGATTGAAGACAGAGAAAAAATATTCAAAAGAGCAAGACCCTTGGAAAACAGAGGGAATATAATATAAATGGTGAGGTTAGCTTTCATGGTAGAAGAAACCCAATATGTAATGGAAAAATGCTCCAGTGAGTCCTGAATGACCACTTGCCAAAAATGGTCTAAGTGCTGCTCTGAAACGGTGCTCCCCCTCCCCACACTGGGAGAGGCAGCGGAGCACAATGGCTCACAGCACAGGCTCAGGACCCAGCAACATGGGTTTCTATACTAGTTCCACCACTAGCTGTGTGATCCAGGGCAAGTTAGAAACTTTTCTGTGTCTGTTTCCTCCAGTTTTTTCAAGAATTAAAGTTTATAAAGGGTCTTGAACAGCACCTGACACATAGTGCTGCTATTTAAGTGTTCATTGCTGTTACTGTTTTATTAGGTTTTTTACTAAACTTGCTAAGGATCATAAAAACTAGGACTAATCTGACTCCTAATTGGATTTGCTGCTATGCCACCAGTATCATAATTGACATCCTCCAAATCAAGCTATCTAAATGCTATAGAAATTCCAATTAACAGATGGTTTCAGAGATTAGAATAAATTTGCCATATGAGAAACTTGCAGCTTCAACTACTTTAAATGCTAAAAACCAAAACCTCAATAATATATAAACCAAAGACAAGAACTTGTATTTCAAATGTTAAGGAATCATTATTTTAAAAAAGAAATGAGTTCACTCACTTTTTGAAGGCACATCTTTGAGGTTACCAAATGGCAACTTTCCTAGAAGGTTCACTTTTAAAAGTCTAACATAATGGTAGTAGATTGAGAATAATTAAGAATCATCTAGACTTGTGTCCAAAAAAAACAAATGCATATGCAGGAGATCGTTCTTGGAAACAACACATGTTAGAAAAAGAACTTAGGGAGTTTGCCATTATGAATCACTAGTGTGGAATGAAAGCAGATATGATCTTAATCTACCTTTGGACTCAAAAGACAAGAGAGTACTTGTACCAAAATGAGAAGTTTTAGGGAAAGTCCACCAAATATAATTTTCTTTTTTTTTTTTTTTTTTTTTTTTTTGAGACGGAGTCTCACTCTGTCGCCCAGGCTGGAGCGCAGTGGCCGGATCTCAGCTCACTGCAAGCTCCGCCTCCCGGGTTTTACGCCATTCTCCTGCCTCAGCCTCCCCAGTAGCTGGGATTATAGGCACCCGCCACCTCGCCCGGCTAGTTTTTTGTATTTTTTTAGTAGAAACGGGGTTTCACCGTGTTAGCCAGGCTGGTCTCGATCTCCTGACCTCGTGATCCGCCCGTCTCGGCCTCCCAAAGTGCTGGGATTACAGGCTTGAGCCACCACGCCCGGCCCCAAATATAATTTTCTAACAGAACTGTTCATAAATGGTTGTTTGGGAAAGTAATCTTGTCATCACTTTTTTTTGTTGTTTTTTGAGACAGGGTCTCGCTTTGTTGCGAGGCTGGAGTGCAGTGGCAAGATCATGACTCACTGCAGCCTCAACCTCCTGGGTTCAAGTGATCCTCCTGCTTTGGCTTCCTGAGTATCTGGGACTATAGGCATGTGCCTGGCTAATTTTTTGTAGAAATGCGGTTTCACCACGTTTCCCACGGTGGTCACAAACTCCTGGGCTCAAGCAATCCTCCCGCCTCAGCCTCCCAAGGTGAATTCCTCCTCCAATGAACAGCAGTTTTCAGACAGTTCAAAGACATATTCCTAATGTTTCTTGGGCAGGTTAAACTCCCTCAATTTCCAAAATGTCCCCTCATAAACATTTCCAGAGCCACTGTTATCCAAACTTAATACATAAGAATCTAGTTTTAAATCACATAAAAGAACAAAGTCAATTGGGGAGACAAATTACTCGTGTTTCATTAAGGAAACTTTAAGTGGATTACAGATGCAGTCTCAAGAATACATGAGTTGTGTAAGAATTATTATTATTATTATTTTTTTGGAGATGGAGTCTCGCTCTGTTGCCCAGTTTGGAGTGCAGTGGCGCCATCTCGGCTCACTGCAACCTCCGCCTCTCAGGTTCAAGCGATTCTTCTGCCTCAGCCTCCCAAGTAGCTGGGACAACAGGCGCACGCCGCCATGCCCGGCTGATTTTTTGTATTTTAGTAGAGACGGGGTTTCACCATTGTTGCCCAGGCTGGTCTTGAATTCCTGAGTTCAGGCAATCCGCCCGCCTTGGCCTCCCAAAGTGCTAGGATTATAGGAATGAGCCACCGCGCCCGGCCGAGTTGTGTAAGAATTTTTAGGGAATGCTTTTAGATTTTATTTTTCCACTTTTTAATTATTTGAGATGAAGCCTCACTATGTCATCCAGGCTGGTCTCCAGCTTCCACTCTCAAGCCTCCCACATAGCTAGGATTACAGGCCATCATGCCTGGCTTTGATAATTTTTTTTAAAATTATATTACAGAACTACCATTCAACCTATGACTGAGTATATGCCAAAAATAAAATAAATCATTCTACCAAAAAGACACATGCACTCCCATGTTCATAGCAGCACTATTCACAATAGCAAAGACATGGAATCAACCTAGGGTAGTACCCATCGATGGTGGACTGGATAAAGAAAATGTGGTACATATACACCATGGAATACTTCACAGTCATGTGAAAGAATGAAAGCATGTTCTTTGCAACAACATAGATGCAGCTGGAGGCCATTATCCTAAGCAAATTAACAAAGGAACAGAAAACCAAATACCACATGTTCTCATAAGTGGGAGCTAAACATTGGCTACTCATAAAAATGGCAATAATAGACACGGGACTATTGAGGCGGGAGGAAGGGAGTAGGGCAAGGATTCAAAAACTGTTGACCCAACAGTGTGTGCTCACTTTGTGTTTCTGTGTCACCTTTTGGTAATTATCACAATATTTCAAACCTGTTTATTATTATGTCTGTTATGGTGATGTGTGATCAGTGATCTTTGATGCTACTATCATAATTGTTTTGGGGGTGCCACAAACTGCACCCATGTAAGATGGCAACCCTAATCAATAAATGTTGTGTGTGTTCTGATTGCTCCACCAAAAAAAAAAAAAAAAGAAAGAAAAGAAAAACTTGGGTACTATGTTCAGTACCTGAGTGATGATCATTCGTACCCCAAACCTCAGCATCACACAATATGCCCAGGTAACACATCTGCACATGTATCCCCTGAATTTAAAATAAAAGTTGAAAAAATTCTCTTACCAGTTATAAAAACAACTCTTTTGCAATGAGATTTGCAGTTTAAAGACCTTCTGAAGAACGAGACTCTAGTTTTTTAGTCGGTATTTTTCAAGCTGAGGTATTCCTTGGGTGCATGAAAAACTGTTTAAATACACATGATTCATGTTTGAAGAATACAATTTTAGGATACCCAATGGGGTTTAATGTTACCCAATCAATGTTTAGGGACCCCACCTCATATGCCTATGTGGCAAAAAGGTTATTACCTTTATGAATTAGGGAAGTTTCAAGCAGATATGAATTGCAGCTGTAAACTCTGGTGTGCAAAAAAGTCATGTTTTTAAAATCAACCTAACTGAATCTGAATCTCTATCCCACAGGACTCAAAGGGAATCTTTACTCTCTTTCATCCACACTGATGACTAGTGTCAAAACACCCCATGGCTTCCTGAAGTCCAGGGCTCTCTGCTTCCACACCATGCTTGGGGAAAATGAATGTGTGGTCTGGGCTGAGCTACTTTCCCGGTGAAGCTCCGTGCCACTGAGCTCTTTACTTATGAGGTTCTCTCCTTGGGCCATTGTTGCTGACCAGCAGCAGTTTCCTAAGACTCCTGGGTGCCACCCCATACCCATCCTCCACCATCCTGTCCGCCCCCCTCACTCTCAGGCAATCTACTGTCTCTGTTATTCACAGGATAAATATAATCTACTTTTTCCACTTAGGCTATAATTAAACAAGGTGACACGGGTGTAGTTAAATCATTCTCCTTATTTTAACATGTTGCCCTTGGCAGAGAAGTAATTAAAAATTTACATTCTAAGGAAGCAATCAGATTCCTTTAAAGTCAGACCAGGGGAAGTTAGTTCTGTTCAATACCTCTGATAAATGGTAATTCAGGGGAAATTGCTTTGTTTTCTTTATCCCCAAAGATAATGTTCTTTTATTTGAGACAGAGAAAAAGTCTTTGTTAGAAAAACACAGTCCTCTTATATTATACAGCAAGAAAGCATCAGCAGAAGGGAAAAGAACTGACAAGGGAAGGTTAAGAAAAATCTCCTGGAAGTTATTTCCAATTATTAAGCAAACAGCAAGGGAGTAAGAGACTATTTTTGGAGCACTTATTATATGCCATACACTGAGAAAGCATACTACTGCCCTTATAAAGCAAATGACAAAAATTAAGTCATAAGAGCCCAAGCAGCAGGGTAAAAGCTCAGGACTAGGTGAGTAGACAAATGCAGGTATCAGATGAAAAGGCAAGCTTTCTGTTTGAATCAGGATAAAGGAAAGCAATCAGAACTGGGAAAGGTCCCCAAAGAGGTACTGATGCCATCCTGATCCACCATCTTGTCAGCACCATCTGAGGAAGGAGTATGGAGTTAAGATTCAAGAAGCTAGTTGGCTGACAGGCTTACATTTGTGTTTACATTTTTCTAAATTTTGCTTTGGAATTATTTTTATAAATATATTTTTAATCATGCATTATCCTTTAATTGAGCTTAATAGTAGAAAAGAAAGCATAATCTTGATTTTTATTTACCATGCTATAAACCTAGCTTCTTAGACAAAACAATAACTCACCTGTGTAGCTTACATGAATTATGAGCAATATTATTACATTAAATATCTTTTTATTATTAAGGTACCCACCAAAATACATAAACCTATAAAGTGACAGATAATTCCACAAGACATTTAAGCAATTACTTTGATCATTTAACCAGCATAAACTACTAAACTGGATATATCTGAACAAAATTGTGTTTTGAGGTTTTGTCCATTGCTTTCAAAAGCAACAACAAAATAAACACATACACAGAAAAGGCAGGATAATGATGTAGCCATTCTCTTATGATAGCAACAGTTATAAAAATCTGTACGGGTATAGGATTATCTAAAAGGTGTATTTTGTGACAACACAAGCCTAGACCTCTACATTTTCTCCCTTCGGACAGATGAATGGCTTGCAGTGACATCATTATATGGCAATTTTAAAGTATTAGTTCACATTTTCAATCTACTGTGTATTCCAAAGTAAGCCAACTACTTAATATGCTTTCAAAGGTGATAGTTTCCCATCTCAAGCAAGTAATCTTTTTTCCTCTTTTTTTAGTAAATGTGGTCACACAGTATAAAGCTATAATGCATGCATAATTTAAATATGGATGTTGGCCAGTCGCAGAGGCTCACACCTGTAATCCTGACACTTTGGGAGGCCAGGGTAGGCGGATCACTTGAGGTAGGGAGTTTGCGACCAGCCTGGCCAACATGGTGAAACCCTGTCTCTACTAAGAATACTAAAATTAACTGGGTGTGGTGGCGGGCACCTGTAATTCCAGCTACTCAGGAGGCTGAGGCAGGAGAATCGCTTCAACCCTGGAGGCAGAGGTTGCAGTGAGCCAACCTCTGCCCTCCAGCCTGGGTAACAGAGCAAGACTGTCTCAAAAAATAAAAATAAAAAATAAAATATGCATGTCGGTATTTTGCTAGCCAAATTAATTTAGAATTTTTTTAGTTCTATGAATGCAAATGTAAGCAAAAATCACAAACTATTTTGTCAATCTCTAAAATGTAGGGAAATGCCACATGAACATCTCAGACTTACCCTCTTCTCTCTGTGGTGACAATTAACTGTAGATGACAAGTGATGGCCACTTTACCCAGGATATGAGGTCTCCAGCCCCACTCTTCTCTCTATAGTCGCTATGGCCTGAGACCAAGAGTCAGTGGCCATTTACTAAGGCATTCTATGCTGCTCTGCTCTGCTTTTCTTAGAAAGAAGTTGAGAGAACTCATCAAAGTGAGAAAAAGCACAGATAAATGGATGAAAGTAAATGAGTGAAAATATTTCCATATCATTAATATGAAAATAATGTGCCTAAAAAAGACAATTATCCCATTAAAAAGTTCTTGGCCTGCTTCTCTGATTTATGAATATACTAGAGTCCCATATGCATTTTACATTGTTGACTTCTAGGTTCTCAATTATTTAGAAGTATTTTTGGAAAAACCTACCTTATCTGATTTCAGTTTATTAGCACCTTTAGTTACAGAAACATGAACTCTAACATATACTCAAACTGATCATTTTAATATTTTGTCCAATAGCAGAAAAAGGGTTTACTGGAAAAGGATGTCCCAATTATGTAGATTGAACGAGATAGTTTTTCTCTGTGCATTATAGCTAGCAATATTTATATGAGTAAATGATAGAGTTCTTGAGAGCAGAAGCAATGTGGTATTTTCAGAAATGAAGTCTTCAATGGAGTCAGTTTGCTGGATAAATGTTGTAATCTTTTGAAAAGTCCTAGATTTATAGCCTCAAAACTGACTATATATACATGAGATCCAAGCAAAAGTTCAGCCCCTATTACCAAACATCAAAGAGAGGATAATGCTAAAGTCACAAATGAACCCTAAGATTACAGGATTGTTCTAAGAAAGACCTTTCGCATAAGCAAAGGTTTATGTTTTTAATTGATCACAAAATATGAGACACTTTCAGATCAAAGACTACTGTTTAGACTAAGTCCCCAACTGGGCTTTCATTTTGTCAAGTTAATAAGGATTATATTAAACAAATTAGTAAAGTCTGAAACTATACTTCAAAGACTAAATCTTATGTTCTAAATTCAGGATGAAAACAGTACAGGTTTTAAAATAAGCTGCTGTAACTAAAAGATAATTTAGCAATTAAGATGGGTAGAAAGTATTTTAAAAGACATGAAAAGGAGTAACTCCTAGTAGCAGCCGTGACACACTGATGCACAATGTAGCTCCCAAGTATCCCACCTTTATACTCTATTAACTTAAATGAAACTATAGCATATCATTGACCTGGCCTCAGAATAAGGGAGATAGGAAATAAGGGCTCATAAAGTGGCTCTACTACTTACCAGAGTATCAGAGCAGAGCTGCTGCAGTAGTGATCCCTCTCAACTCTCGATCTGTGAGCTGGTTGCCATGCCACACTCCTGCTTGATTCTCATTTCCCAGGTTGACACCTTGACCTCTCACACTGTACTGTTTCATGATGACCATATTACATTCTGACTGCCATCACCACAATTCTGTAGTCTAATCTGATTCAGTTGTGTTTGGGTATGGTATTCCACACCATAAAATCTGTTCTACCTGACATCATCAACTACCTGCCCTCTTATTTCTCCACAGTGAAGAAGAGTAAAAAAGTATTCCTACTCAATCAGTACTTTGGGCCTCATAATCCCCGTCCTCTGAAAGGAGGAAGGTCAGTGGGAAAATGGTTCTCACTGGAAATAAATACCAACAGTTGGTTTGGAATACCATGAATTATAATTCTGTAAAAACTCAGACATGCTGATCTTCTAACTTCTAAACTGGGTTATTTCACAATAATTAGCTTCTATCCCCAGTAAGGAATTAGTGCATAAAGCAACTAAAAATTTATTTCTACATAATTTTTTTTTTTTTTTTTTTGAGACAGAGTCTCACTCTGTCGTCCAGGCTGGAGTGCAGTGGCGCAATCTCGGCTCACTGCAACCTCTGCCTCCTGGAGTCAGGCAATTCTCCTGCCACAGCCTCCCAAGTAGCTGGGATTATAGGTGTGCACCACCACGCCCGGCTCATTTTGTATTTTTAGTAGAGATGGGGTTTCTCCATGTTCTCCATGTTGGTCAAGCTGGTCTCAAACTCCTGACCTCAAGTGATCCACCCGCATCGGCCTCCCAAAGAGCTGGGATTACAGGCATGAGCCACCATGCCCAGCATTTCTACATAATTTTGTGGAATGTAAGACATGTAAATATAAAGAAGATCAAAATTTAGAAGAGGTCAGAGTAATGAAGTTTCATTGGAAACCTTTCCTCAATGAATACATAGTCTATTGCAAAAACAATACCTCAATCTTTACTGAAAGTGAAAGTTAGCAAAACCTAGTGAATCAATTCCATCTTGGTATTAAAAAGACCAGATTCATCGTCAAAGGGATAAATTCTAGGTCTTACGTTCTTTTTCCACCATATACTCTTTTTAAAATAACTTTTCCCTAAATATGGTAGATCATGGCTCCCCTTAACTTTCAACCAACAAAGCAGCCATACCTACCTCTTTGTAAGATGAAATTGTGACACCGATCTCACAGGTGCCTATGCCATGTAAACAGCAGGAATGTCACCTCCTCCAGGAATGTCACCTTGGGTAGGCCCAGGGTATGGAACGTAATAGAGAGCCCTGTGTATAGGACATGGTTACTCTTTAGCTGCTACTTCTAAGGACCCATCACAGGCAAGCGGAATTTCTCCATCCTGACCTCATTCCCAGGTCAATGCTGACATATAGAGTTCTAAATCTAGATAATTTGTAATTAGTGAAGTCGAAAATATACCATAATTTCAGCAAAAACCATAATTTCAGCAAAAAAATGCTCTCTTGTACTAAATAGTACTAGGCTTTTAAGGATCTCAGCCTTATTTCTTCTATCATTCAGTCCTTATCTTCAAACTGAGTCTTTGGTGGATGTACTATAATCTCATCTTAGGTATAATATGAGCACAGAATGGTCATTAAAATCCATCAGACAAAAAAAAGAGATTGATTTTAGGTCAGTCCTTTTTCAACTGGTAACAACAGTAATTCTACTTATAGAAAACAGACTCAAATCTCAAAAGTTTAAAGTTTCATTAGAAAAATCATAAAAATAAGAAAAGTATTCATCAAGAATAATAGTATAATTTCATTATCAAATTCATTTAAAACATGAATTACAGTATAGCAAGAGAAGTGACAGCATAAAGTCTTATATAATTTTAAAAACAAACATCACACCATATGGTTTTAATAAAAGGCAATAGCAGTTCCAATTTCCAAGCTGTATCCTTAAGTTGAGGGTTTTCTATAGTTGGTTTTACATTAAACTATCTCCATAAGAAGTTTAAAGGTGTATGTCGTTTCATCACCAAGTATTTTAGTCCCAAAATGTTTAAACCAAGCATCTGATAATGAGGTGCCTTGTTGTTGCCTCTCTTTTATTTGAGGAATATAAAATTTAAGGTCAATCCCAGTTCAAGTTCACACCAGAGTGCGATCTAGCACATGAATATTTGTCCTCCTTTGCTTCTTAGGAAGCATGATTAGGAGTCATAGCCACAAAATTGAGATTACGATGATGACCTTTTTTTTTTTTTAAAGTCTGCCTACTAAGTTCCATCTCTTCTTTCACCCATCCCTGGAATCTCCACCTCCCCTATCAGATTTTAGATTTGGGAAGAGGTGATTTTGTTCAAAGTCTCTTAATTTCTTCAGTATTCAAATTATATCTGAGTTTATTTAAAACTTAAAAAAAAGATGAAAAAGCTCACCTCTTTTTATTGTTTCATCAAGAAAATGTTAAAACCCTGACAGAAGCTTACCATCTGTTCCAACCCTACTCTATCAGGGCCCCAAACAGCTCCCCATTTGCTATAGCAGCAGTGACAGGATGTGCATTACCAACTCCTGTCAGCACTAGCATGATACCACAGACTGGATCTTTTTCCATTATTTATTCCCCAAAATTAGCAAAATCCTTTGTAATTAATTGAAGTCTATCAGAATAAATTCAGTCTCTGAAGATGAAGCTACTTGAATTGTTCCATTCTGTTCATGCACATAACAAAAGGCAGGATTATTCATTCATCCTGAAAAAAAATGAGACAGTGTGTGTGACAACCGCAAGCGAGGCTGGCTAAGACATTCCTGGAGCTCAGAGAAATTAAAGCAAAGTGCAAGCTGGAAGTGAGTTCTAAAGTTAAGTCTCCCACTTGAAATTTAATTACAGTAAAGAAGGTTAGAGGAGGATGAATAGGTTCAATGTCTTCAACAATTATCGGGGTGGAAAGCCACCTCTGTGTGCTCCTCCACGGCCCCCTCTAAAGCCACCTCTTTCTCCTCGGAAGTTAGATCGATTTCTTTCTCGTCCACGGCCAGCAGAAGTTCCACCTCTTCCTCCACCTCTGGGAGCTCCACCTCCTCGGTCAGATTTAGATTTGGGAGGAGGTGATTTTGGTCGAAGTCTCTCAATTTCTTCTGTACAACCAGTCAAGTAGGAATTAGGAGCACTGAAATAGGATGCATATGTTTCCGCATTGTAGTTGCTATTTGTAAGTGTTGGTCCAACTGTGAGCCAGCCTGCAATGGAGGAAACAAAGATTATACTTTTTATTTGCAATTTTCTCTTCTATTATTAATTCTTTAGAAGCTAGTTCAAATCCCCAGTGCATTCTTAAAGATGTCCCCATCATTCATCCCATATTGATATCTTTTACAGAATAGCACTTAACTGTGGTAATGTTTTAAAGATTTAACAGGTATATATCTTGTTTTTCCTTCTAGACTGTAACTTTTGTAATATATCCTCTTCATTGTCCCCATCCATGTACTATCTTTTGTGAGAATAGAACTTAGAGAAAAAAAATCCTATACATTACACTGAGTTTGGGTTTAGTGAAACTGTAATAAATTATATATAATCTTCCTATTTATGTAAATGGTGCCATTTTCTGATTAAAATCTTGGAGCCAACTTTTGCTCTACACTTGCTAACTAGAAAATATTCTCAGTTGATAGGTCTGAGAAATTTAACCACTACCATGTTACTCCTACTCATTCCTATCTTTCCATTTCTACTGCTACACTCAAATTTAAGCCCCCCCCCCCCGTTTTTTTTAAACAAAGTCAATACCCTACCATATAACACGTGTCACAGACATACATATATACTGTAATGATCTCATAACCTATAGCTTCTCCTCCCTCTAAAAGTGGAAAACCTAAAGCAAAGATTAAAACATGTCACTTCTCTGCTCAAAAACCTTCCAACTGTTTCCACAAAGCCCAAATTCATAAATATGAAATATAAGATCTTTTACAATGATGGCTGAATGAACTTTCCAATAACACTTCTCATTAATGCTTTTCATGAACCTCTAAGTAAAACAATGAACTACTATAGTAACTTCTTCTATACTAATCCCTATTTTTGTGCCCATATTATTTTCTTTTCTAACCTGTCAACCTGTTAAAAATCCCACCCTTCAACATCCAACTCAAATATATTTCTTACATAAAATGAAAATTATTTCTTCTTTCTCAGAATCTCCACTGCACATTATACTTCCGTAGGTAAAAAGCTATTTTGTCAATTATATTGCTAGACAGCTCTGCTTCTAATAAGGATATTTTCTGATTAATTAAACTGTCTCTAGAATAGAAGGAACTACAAAATTAACTATAAATACCCAATACAGACACCATGCTTTGGGGTTCTCTGGGTGTGGTGACTCTTATAGACATGTCTTTTGCAAGGGTCCCTGGAAATATGCCTCTGGAGCATTACAAGAGACACAGCATTATTTGGGACAGGTTCAATTATCCCTAAGAATTAGGTTATTTATCGGCAAAATTAGGGTTATAATATATCTGCCCCATCATCCTTAGGTTATTTCTTAGAAAAGTAGATGCATCATAAAAAGCTATAAAATGAAAAATATTTCACTAGGATCACATTCTAAAATACAGTAGCCATTTCTGTACAATACTTAGTTCATTGTTTTTCAAAACATTTTTAGTTTCTAACAGTGCAGGAATACAATAAGATTTATAATAGTTGAAGAAAAAAAGGTCAATTATACTGTGCCTTTTATGTATGACCTGACAGATACCATGATCAAGAAGCACATTCCACACCTGTGGGCTCTCACTGACTATTAAATCCATGAGATTTTTATTTGCTGCCTTCTAATTTGTTTTTTGGCACGTTTGTGGTATTATGGCACATGATATTCAATATATGTGGAACACAACACCACAAATAATAAGAAACAGAAAATTTAAAGATATAATAAAAATAACTAATACTCTGTCTCCCTTGCTATATTGTCTCTTACATAAAACATGGGCATCTTTGCAGAGTAAACTGGCTGTAGAAGTCCAAGGGACTCCCCTCTCTTCCAAATTCTGCACTGCAACATTGTGTTTTACTAGAAATTTGAAAAGTATTACTAAGAACAGAGTAAGTTTAAAATAGTCTGGCTTGGGTCTGGTGGCTCACACTTGTAATCCCAGCACTTGGAAGGCCGAGGCGGGCGATCACTTGGGGTCAGGAGTTCGAGACTAGCTTGGCCAACATGGTGAAACTTCGTCTCTAACAAAAATACAAAAAATTAGCCAGGCGTGGTGGCGCACACCTGTAGTCCCAGCTACTCAGGAGGCTGAATCACTTGAACCCAGGAGGCAGGGGTTGCAGTGCACCAAGATCGTGCCACTGCACTCCAGCCTGGACCACAGAGTGAGACCTTGTCTCAAAAAAAAAAAAAAAATTGTCTGGCTTCGGAGTATATTTGACTCACATAGTTATCTGTAAACCTTTATTTTAACGTAATGGTAAATGGTATTCCTAAGGTATATGTGAAATACCTTAGGCTATTTCCTTGAGGAAGAAGTGTATTTGAGGAGCAACTTAATAAACTAAGGTCTTTTTTTTCTTTTTTCGAGACAGAGTCTTACTCTGTCACCCTGGCTGGAGTACGGTGGCACAATCTCGGCTTACTGCAACCTCTGCCTCCCAGGTTCAAGCGATTCTTCCACCTCAGCCTCCCAAGTAGTTGGGATTACAGGCACACACCACCACATCCAGCTAATTTTTGTATTTTTAGTAGAGACAGGATTTCACCATGTTGCCCAGGCTGGTCTCAAACTCCTGACCTCAAGTGATCTGCCCACCCCGGCCTCCCAAAGTGCTGGGATTACAGGCGTAAGCCAGAGTGCCTGGCCATAAATTAAGGTCTCTTGAACAGACTCTCAATTGCACATACTATTATTTATATGGCTAACTCCCAAACACCTATACTTCGATCAATCAGATTGTTCTTCATTATTTTAATGTAGCTAATACTAAGTTTTTGCAAGAGTTTCTTTCTTGAAACTCTTGCCTATTCAATTTCTTTTTTATACTAGTAGTTTACAAGTACAAAATTAAACCTTACCCCTAACCTGAATATCAATCTAAAAATACTTCAGATAGAAAGACAGCAAGTAAATCCAAAGAAAGTAGAAAGAAAATAAAAAAGCAGAAATTAATTAAATAAAAATAAACATGTAACAAGGCAATGAGAAGACAGTCACCGAATAAGAGAAAATATTTGCAAAAACAAATCTGATAAAGTACTATTCTGCAAAATATACAAGTAACTCTTAAACGTCAACAATAAGAAAACAAACAGCCAAATAAAAAACGGGCCAAAGACCTTAAAAGACATCTCACCAAATAAGGCATACAGATAGCAAATAAGCATATGAAAAGATGTTCTACATCATATGCCATCAGAAAAATGCAAATTAAAACAACAATGTGATACTACTACACACACACTAAAATTGCCAAAATCCTGAACACTGACAACACCAAATGCTGGTGAGGATGTGGAGCAACAGGAACTCTCACTGCCGGTGGAAATGCAAAAAGGTACAGGCACTTCAGAAGACAGTCGTGGCAGTTACTTACAAAATTAAACACATTCTTACCATAAAATCCAGCATTTGTGTTCCCTGGCATTTACCCAAAGGAGCTGAAAACTTATGACCACACAAAAACCTGTACACAGATTTCCACTGTAGCTTATTCATAACTGCCAAAACTTGGAAGATGTCCTTCAGTAGGTAAATGGATACATAAACTGTGGTACATCCAATGGAATATTATTCAGCACTAAAAAGAAATGACCTATCAAACCATGAAAAGGAATGGAGAAATCTTAAATGCCAATTACCAAATGAAAGAAGCCAATCTAAAAAAGCCACATACTATACAATTCCAACTATATAACATTCTGACAAAGGCAAATTATGGAGACAGTAAAAAAGTGGTTGTCAAGGGTTGTGGGTAGGGATGAATAAGTGGAGCATGGAGGATTTTTAGGGCAGTGAAACTATTGAGTATGATCCTATAATGGTGGATAGATGTCATTATACATTTGTCCAAACTCACAGAATTACTACACCAAGAGTGAATCCTAATGTAAACCGTGGACTTTGAGTGATTATGACGTGTCAATGTAGGTTCATCATTTGTAACAAATGTACCACTCTGGTGGGAGATATTGATAATTGGAAAGGTTATGCATGTCTGGGGCAGAAGGTATGTGGAAAGTCTCTGTGTCTTCCTCTCAATTTTGCTATGGACCTGAAACTGTTCATATTTGAGTACAGCAAGAAAAGGAATCAAATGCATAAGAACTTTATTTCACACAGCACCGTGTCCTATTTCTTGACATGCATAACCCAAAGAATCATAAAGTTGTTGTTGTTTTAACTGAGGTCCTACCTGGTCGAATTGTACTATCTCTTCCAAATAGATGAAGGCGTCTTCTACCAAGACAAAAATGCTCAATTATATGAAAAATTTCTACAGGTTTTTCTATATTGCCAATTTCAGGTTCTTCTGTGATAATTAAGTCAATGTCAACATTAGCATGAATGAAGTCCCCATCTGTGCTACGCTTCACAGTTCCTTTGATCCCCATGAGGCAGTGTTCCTAAATAACAAGAGCAGACCAATTAATCTCTTTTAATCAACAGTCATTCCAAAACCTTTTACATTGACGTCCTCAATTCTAAAACAATCCTCATTTCTCCAAATCTTTGGGATACAGTTATTTCTCTTTTTTTTGAGACTGGGTCTCACTCTGTCACCCAGGCTGGAGTACAGTGGCACAATCTCAGCTCACTGCAGCCTTGATCTCCTGGGCTCAAGTGATCCCCCTGCCTCAGCCTCCCAAGTAGCTGGGACCACAAGAACACGCCACCACACCTGGCTAATTTTTAAATTTTTTGTAAAGACAGGGTCTCGCCATGTTGCTCAGGCTGGTCTCAAATTCCTGGGCTCAGGTGATCTACCTACCTCGGCCTCCCAAAGTGCAGGGATTATAGAAGTGAGCCACCATTTCTGGTGAGATACAGTTCTATGGGCAACAAAACAACAGGAAAACCTGGATCTCTGGATGAGGAAAGACTGCCATGTAAATAAGAAAAACTCTTTTCTACACTCTCACTTACAACACTCAGTATTTTCAGAATACTTCATTTCTGATCCCAGATGTGTGGATTTTTCCCATACCAAGCAATTCTTCATTTCTTCATCAACACATTCAATTCAATTCTGACACTATCTACCTAGTTAGTGCAGACCCCACAGGTCAAGGGCTGAGAACCACATGATTGCACCACCTTCAGATACCAATCACAAGTCCAGATTGTCACCTGTGCTTCTGACCAACTGGCTATAAATCAGAGGTTCCCACGACCTCTTCCTCGAGTTAGATCATTTGCTAGAACAGCTCAAGGAATTCAGGAAAGCTCTTTACTTACTATGATCTATTTATTATAAAAGGATACAACTCAAAACAGCCAGATGGAAGAGATATATAATGAAAAGTATGGGGCATGGGGCATGGAGCTGCTGTGCCCTCTCCAAGTGGACCACAGTCCCAGAAACTCCACAGGTTCACCAACCCAGAAGCTCTCCAACCCCTGTCTTGGAATTTTTACGGAGGCTTCATTACCTAGGCATGATTCCAGTCCAAAAAAGACTTAATAAGAAAGACCCTCCCACCAGTGGCTCCCTAAAAAGTAAAGAAAAAAACCTGTTAAAACCTGATACTAGCAACTCAGAGTCACAAGGAACAGAAGTTCTCAGGGGTTCTTGTAAAGGAAAAAGAAGGAAAGAAGAGAGAAATATGTCTCTAAGCTGGCCAGCTAGAGTTTTGCGGCTCTCTCTTCTTTCTGAGCCTAGAAAAATTCCACGGGTCAGTGTGATCAAAAGCCTTTATCTAATAGAAATATGGCATTTAGGACATAGAGGAATATATACGCCCCTTTTTAGCATGGTGGGGTTATCTAAGACAATGAATAAAACATTTTAAAACTAATTTGGATGTATTCCTGTAATGCTCAATGCTATCTTCACCAGTCTAAGAAAAGGACCTTTTTATTGAAGTTAATTAAACAGTATATAGTGATTTGGAAAAGCTTGAGAGAAAACCATGAAAATTTAAAAAAACAAATCAGTAAAGGCAATACCTTTGTTCTCTGAAAGACAGCCTTTGGATCTAAAGTTTTAGTCTTCCCAGGATTGTTTTTATTGGTTTTAATCCAACAAATATCTTCACATCTTCTGTAGCCCCATTTTCGTAAACACTAGAAACAAAAGAATTTTAAACAGAAATCCTTAACTTAAAGAAATAAACAATACTTACAATAACCAACTAGCTTTAAAAAAAAACTTTCTAGAGGCTTCAGACACTATATTCCAAGGTTTCAAGGTAATTTTGTTTCAGTGTAGAATATAAAAAGAAATGCCAGTCTTTAAATATATAGCCATAATACGGAATACATATATACCTTCTGGATATCAACGTCACATATATAGTTGACTATCAAAACATAGAAAGGATTACATCATCTCCCAATTCTACATTCTAGTGTCATCAATGGACATGGGGTTTTAAATTTTAAGCGCTCAGACCTTCTGTAATCACAAAATAATCCAAAACACAATTTGATTCCCACCACCTCAATATTCTATTCTCTGACAAAGCTGTACACTGTTGAAAATCTTCTAAATGCTAACTTCAAATGAGAGTCTTATAAAACCTTATTTCTATATTTAATACAACTGTAAAAATGTTCAAACTTAAAATTGCTACATGTATCTCTTTGTTGGGTAAAATGGTACTTTCATCTCTACATAACCTAGAAAATAGAGACGTGAACCTTAATGACCTAGAAGCTGTTACACATTAACATAAAACAAATACCAGCTAAATGATTGCTCACAGTGACATCTGAAAGTCTACCATATGCTAGTGCTACGTAGCTGCTGGGAATAAAAACATGAATAAGACACAGTCCCTATCCCCATCAACTTAAGAATAAAGGAAGGAAAAATAAATAAATAAGTACAGTATTGCTGGTATGATGATCAAGTACATATAAAGATATAGTAGAGGGGGGTTGGGGACTAGGGGAGGGATAGCATTAGGAGAAATACCTAATGTAGATTACAGGTTGATGGGTGCAGCAAACCACCATGGCACGTGTATACCTACGTAACAAACCTGCATGTTCTGCACATGTATCCCAGAACTTAAAGTATAATTTTAAAAAAACCAAAAAACAAAAAACTTTCCAACAAGCTTCCTTTCCACCACAGGAAATCCTGTTGGGAGTTCCCCCTGAACCAAAAAAAAAAAAAAAAAGATATAGTAGAGTATAAAACATACACTTTTCAGGAATGCTTATTGGGTAATGTAAGATAACACCTCAAAATGAAACTTAGAATTTTATTTTATTTAATTAATTAATTTATTTATTTAGAGACGGAGTCTCACCCAGGCGGGAGTTCAGGAGTGTAATCTTCACTCACTGCAACCTCTGCTTCCCAGGTTCAAGTGATTCTCATGCCTCAGCTTCCCAACTGGCTGGGACCACAAGCACGTGCCACCATGCCATGCTAATTTTTGTATTTTAGTAGAGATGGGGTTGGCCAGGCTGGTCTTGAACTCCTGGCCTCAAGTGATCTGCCCGCCTCTGTCTCTCAAAGTGCTGGGATGACAGATATGAGCCACTGCACCCAGCAGAGTTTTATTTTAAAATCTCCGAAATCAAGATCAATATTTGTTCCTGTTACTAAATATTTATTTTGCACCGTGTCATTAACATCACTATGACCTAAATTCTACATGCCCTAATCCACTAATTTATCAAAAGCTCATGAGTATTTATCATGCTGAATTATTTTTCTAAATCTTAAATCATTTTTCGCCAAACTCTCACCAGTATGATAAACTGCTGCATAAGCAAATAAGATAAAAACCTCCTGGATGGCTACTCAGGAGGCTGAAGCAGGAGAATCGCTTCAATTGGGAGGCAGGGCTTTACAGTGAGCCAAGATAGCACAACTGCATTCCAGCATGGGTGACAAAGCAAGGCTCTGTCTCAAAAGAAAAAAAAAAAAAGATAAAAATCTCCTAATCATTTTCAATCTAATTTGGGGAATAAGAGATGAGAGGAAAGATCAAAGTCAGATATTAAAGTTAAAGTAAATACCAATATGCCTATAAAAACATATGTTTCACTCTTACTTTTCAATAGCATCTTGAAGAGCCACCACCAAAAAAAAATGGAGATATTCAACTGAAATACAGTTATAGTCTACCTTGGAGTTAATAAATAATAGAAGCAGTGATGTTACCCAACAGCCTTACTATTTATATAAAGAATATAAAGTAATTGTAGAATTTCAGAATTTGGGCACGATCTTATTTCCATATAATCATACTTGTTATCTCATATAATCCTACTTAAAATTTTCAACTGTCAAATGGATACCTCCCCAAATTGGAATGATTAAATGAGATAGTTTGGTGTACAGTAAGTAATATGTCATAAAAATGAAAAGTGTTGGCCGGGCGCGGTGGCTCACGCCTGTAATCCCAGCACTTTGGGAGGCCGAGGCGGGCGAATCACAAGGTCAGGAGATCGAGACCACGGTGAAACCCTGTCTCTACTAAAAATACAAAAAATGAGCCGGGCGAGGTGGCGGGCGCCTGTAGTCCCAGCTACTCGGGAGGCTGGGGCAGGAGAATGGCGTGAACCCGGGAGGCGGAGTTTGCAGTGAGCCAGGATCGCGCCATTGCACTCTAGCTTGGGCGACAGAGCAACACTCCGTCTCAAAAAAAAAAAAAAAAAAAAGAAAAGTGTCAACCAATAAAATGTGATGAAACTGAGACCCTCAAGAGTATCTTTTTGCCCAAAGTCTTACTGTTACATAGCAGACGAATTGAGAGCAAAATTAAGACTCCTGATACCTAGTCATAATACTGTTGTTATTCTTGTTTAAAACAGCATATATATTATTTTGTTCCTTTTGGCCAGGGCCAATCAGGCCCAGGAATGGTGGCTCATTCCTGTAATCCCAACACTTTGGGAGGCTGAGGTGGGAGGATCCCTTGAGCCCAGGAGTTTGAGGCCAGCCTGGGCAACATAAAAAGACCTAATCTCTGAAAATACTAAAAAAAATTAGCCAGGGGTAGTGTTGTGCCTGTGGTCCCAGCTATTAGGAGGCTGAGGTGGGAAAACTGCTTGAGTTCAGGAGGTCGAGGCTGCAGTAAGCCATGACTGTGCCACTGCACTCTAGCCTGGGCAACAGAGTTGGTACCTTGTCCCAAAAAAAAGAAAAAAGAAAAAAAAAAAACCTCCAATACAAAAATAAAATAAAATAAAAAAGCTCTGAAATTCAATTAAATATTAGATACTTAAAATAAGTTCAGGTATTATAACTTCTTTCTCATTCATTCATGTCTTCCATATGCTGTGTTACTTTTCCAATTTTATTTGACTTCCATTTGGATTTCAGGAGCCAATGCTCCTGAATACTTTCAGCTACTCATAGAATACTTTTTAGCTACTCATAAAGAATTGTAAATGACACCAAGCAGCTCATTTTTGAGGTATAATTTGGAGCTTCAAATCTTTAAGCTGTTCTCTTCCTGTACTTGTAATGAAGCGTCTTTTGAAAGAGCTACACATTTATCCCTAGTGCTGGTTAACTAACTTACAAGTATTGCCTTTCTTACGTTCTTTTCTGGAAATTTTTTTTCTCAATAATTTAGAATTATTTAAGAAACAAAGGACAAAATAACATCCACTTTCAAACATCCTATGCAACATACTGTTGTATTTTTTTTCTTATTAATTTAAAAATCCACTTTATAAAAGCACCATCTTACCACTCTTCCAAGGTCCAGCCCCTCCCCAGAACCACACCAGAGAAAAATAAATGATCGAGGTGCTGCAATCTCATCAATTTCTAACTTCATAATCTGTAAGAAATCAAAACAATATTGCATAAAAGTATTTTGTTTCCCATTCATCCTAAATCCAAAAGAACAACAATTAAGATTAGGATAGATGTGTTCTTTAAGTATATTAGTTTCCATTAGGAACTATAATAGAAAATAAACATTATCCTTAAAATTACTTGTTCTATTGTTTTGTTACTTTATATACAAACAACATACACACATGTGCTCACATATACATATATACACTTGCTTTTATATGGAAAGAGCTTATAGGAAACAATAGCTATAGGATTATGGAATTTTTTAAGATAGAGCTTGAGAGAGATTCTCCAGCAATGTTTTATCATTTACTGAAAAAGAATGAAGCACTTAACTGAGCCCAGAGTTAGGGACAAAATAAAAATAAAATATAGCAATAAATGTTTCGGGAGGACTGTGATATCTAGTATCTACAGAAGAACTTCTCAATAAATCAATACACATATTTTCCTACAATTACTACTTAAAGTCTGAAATGCTAAAAAAAAAAAAAAAAAATTCTCTTTTGACACTAATTCTAAAAGTTAAGTGTTGGTACTTTCATTAAATTCTTGTGTTCTTAAGTAAAACACAATGACCACTACTGACTCTCCACCATGAAAAAGAATACCTGTGAAACCCAAACACTTTTCTTATTTACATTTTGTTATTACATTAACTACTGGCACTTTCTTTAGGATAATATCTCATAAAAGTTAAGAGCTTAGGGCTCTGGGGCCAGACAAAATTTTTCAATATGCCAGCCAGAGCTGAAGTACAGTGAAATTAAACTGAAATCAAGAATCTGCATATGAAATAGAATTTCTTTATTTTAAAAACTGTATTAGTTTATTATATATAATTGAAGCTCTTGTACCTCACTGCTGAAACCTCACGGATTGGTTAGAGAAAACAAAGTTCTGCCTAATTATTAATAAAGGACATAATCAGATTGCTTAAATTTTTTCTTTTGATCAAACTGACAAAAAATGGTTTTTAATATTAATATTCAACTTTAATGAGGATATGCTTAACTAGACATTCTTAAACACTACTGAAAGGAATGTAAATTTATACCTATCTGGAAAACTTATCTGCAATAAATATCAAGAGCATTAAGTCTTTAATCTTACGTCTTAGAAATACTACATTCTGTGCACTTTTCTGATTTTTCAACAATAAATACAGATAACACTTTAAACAGGGAAGGGGAAAAACTGTTACATTATAGGAGCCACATAAATGTAAATAAAAGTGCTAGGAATATTAAAGCTAATAGGAAAAGCTTCAAGGAAGAGGAAGAATTAGACGTAAATCTTGGAAAAATAGATATGATTAAGAGTAGTAACCACCATTAACTCAGAAAGGGACATGCAAGGATTCCCATCTGTTTTCTAAGAAACATGTCTTCCAGTTTCAGTCCCTTCCTTGCCCCACATCTTTTCTAGAAGCGCAGGACGCTCCTGGTTACACTGTCCTTGAAACTCACTGTTCCCTTGGTTTCCATTACATTCATACTCTCCTGGTTCTCTTCATTCATCACTGAACAACTCGTTTTTAAATTTATTTTATACGTAGTATTTAATTGTAAATGTTTTCCCAGGTTTTACCGTCAGTCCACATTTTTATACGGAGACACGATCCCAGGATAAATTCATTTATTTGCATGGATTTTATGTGATAATCCTCTAAAATATGTATTTTGAAACCAGATCTGCCTGTCCTTAGAGTTTCATATTCTATTCCTATGACCTCTTCCATTTGAATGTCTCACATATACCTAGAAATCAACTTATTCAATATTATTTAACCTCTCTAATCCTGCTTGTCTTCTGAAACTCACTCTCAGTTGGTGACAATTCAATCCACCTATCCCAAGATAGAGACCATGAGTTATCCTTAACTCTTCCCCTCATCCCAATCACTCAATCTTACCAAATCTACCTCCTAAACATTACTGAAGTTATCACCTTCTTTCCATGCCTACTATTACCCTAATTGAGGGTCCCTTCATCTCAGCATTACATTACTCTAAGAAAGAGTCTTCTAATTATTCTCCTTTTTCCAGAATTCTTTCTGTTTTTTGAGACAGAGTCTTGCTCTGTCGCCCAGGCTGGAGTACAATGGCGCAATCTCAACTCACTGCAACCTCTGCCTCCCGGGTTCAAGCGATTCTCCTGCCTCAGCCTCCCAAGTAGCTGGGATAATAGGTGCGTGCCACCACGCCCACCTAATTTTTATATTTTTAGTAGAGCTGGGGTTTCACCATGTTGATCAGGCTGCTCTCAAACTCCAGACCTCGTGATCCACCCGCCTCGCCTCCCAAAGTGCTGGGATTACAGGCATGAGCTACCATGCCCAGCTATGTTTCCAGAATTCTTTCCCAGACTCTACCCCAGCTTCCAAACACCAATCTGACCTTTTTACAAAACTGGTTAAAACTCTTCAAAGACTTATTAATGTCTTCAGAATAAAAGTCCAAACTCCTGACACATCACCTCAAGATAGTCCCAATCTGTGTTCCAACAATACCAATGTACATACAGGACCTCCAGCCCACAACCAGATAGTCATTTGCCTCCATCCCTTCTGTTCTTGTTGTTCCTTGTGCTTGTAAGACCCGTCCCACATCTTTCTTGACTAATTCCAACTAATCTATTTATATTGTTCAGGTGCCACCTCCTCTGTGTTCATATGTCCCATCTACCTGGGCTTGGTCAATTGTTCTCATGTCATCTTACGCAGGACTCCATCATTTAATCAACAAAATTGTGATTATGTGTCCATAAAGGCTATTTATCCATACTTTACTACACTGTAAATGGTTTAAAGAGCCAAGGACTCTAAGACCAAAATTGTAAGTCTTCTATAGCCTATTTGCTTATTATCTGCTCAATGTTCAATTTTTGCCTTGAGAAGAAGAATCAAATTAAAGATAATGTAATATTGGTCAATGTACCTTGGACCTTCAGCTATAATTTACACTATAAATCTATATTTATAATCCATACAAAAGTAGGGATGATATTTATTATCTCACTTTCTGACCAAATAAACATATTCATTTGAAAATAAATAATTCATTACAACGTAGAAAGTTTCATCATACATCATCCCAAGTCCAGCACTTTTCATTAGCAGTGATGCCAGTTTCTCTGTAATATTCTTCTAAAGGGGGTTCCAGAAGAATCACATCAAATTTGGGTGTTAGTTCTCTGATGTCAAAGGCTTCTATATCAGCTTGTAAGTACCTATTTGATTAAATCATAAAAAATGAGATTTTTTAAAAAAAGCTTTTTAAATAAGATTTTCAAGTACCTTAACAGATGATAATGAAAGAAAAGTCTTAGATATCACTAAACATTATTACTGAACACTATTTACAAAGTAATCAGTAAGTTAATTAATAAAGGCCTTTTTATTGAGAGTCTTTTTTTCTTCAGTATAGACTTAAACCATCTACCAGTGATCTTTCTTAAGTCATGAACATAATTAAACTACATAGTAAAAGTCCTACTATTCCCCATGTACACCCAGAATATATTCTTCTCTCAATATTAAAAATCCATACTCAGATGTGTCTCTGAACCCCTTTCCATTCTCATCTGAATTTTTCATTGTTTTATTCTCAATTGTTTAGTTAGTTAGAAAATCCATTTCTCTGTAAGCTTTACATGCTTCCCCCTAAAACACAGTTTTCATATAATTTTCTTTTATTAGTTTTGTCATTAATAAAAATGTTTCTATTAAGAGTCTTTTCATGCTACCTAATATAAGTTAGTACTGGCCTTTACTGAAAAGATATTTTCACATAGCATGAAAATATTTTAAATTTAAAATGCTTTAAATGTAAATGGGTTTTCGTGGTTTTTTTTTTTTTTTTTTTTGAGACAAGGTCTCACTATATTGCTCAGGATGAATGCAGTGGCTATTCACAGGCCTGATCATAGAGTACTACAACCTCAAACTCTTGGGCTCAAGTGATATTCCCACCTCAACATCTCATTAAAGGTGTATTTTAGGCCACGCATGGTGGCTCATGCCTATAATACCAACACTTTGGGAGGCCAAGGTGTGAGGACTGATTGACCCCAGGAATTTGAGACCAGCCTGGGCAACACAGTGAGACCCTGTCTCTATGTAAATAAATAAATAAATAAGCAAGCAAGTAAAGGTGTATTTTAAAATACGACGAATATTAGAGTATACTTAGACTTCCTCTCCACATACTAAGACATTCTGTGGTGCTTCTAATGACTTACAGAATACTTTTTTTTTTTTTTTTTTGAGAAAGTGTCTCACTCTGTCACCAGGCTGGAGTGCAGTGGCACAATCTTGGCTCACTGCAAGCTCTGCCTCCCTACAGGCATGTGCTACCACATCCAGCTAATTTTCATATTTTTAGTAGAGATAGGGTTTCACTATGTTGGCCAGGACAGTCTCGATCTCTTGCTCTCGTGATCCGCCCACCTCGGCCTCCCAAAGTGCTGGGATTACAGGTATGAGCCACCGCACCCAGCCCAAAACACATTTCATCATATCGTTAAATGTACAAAACATTTAAAGCTAAATTCTCCAATTGCAAAGATCTCATAAACATTTCTGAGGAAAATATTATTCTGTTTAGCAAGGTTAAAAAGAATTATCATATTCCAAATTGTTAAGAATAGTATCTCAGAATGCTAAGCTGTTATTAGTATTTGTTTTCTTCTTATCCTGAATCTACATTTTCTAAGCTTCCTTTAACAAACAAATTACTTGACAAGATATCATTTAAAGGCATTTTAAGTAAGTTATCAAGAATATGGAGTCTCATTCTGTCACCCAGGCTAAAGTGCAATCAAGCGATCTCAGCTCACTGCAACCTCTGCCTCCCAGGTTCAAATGATTCTCCTGCCTCAGCCTCCTGAGTAGCTGGGATTACAAGCACGTGCCACCATGCCTGGCTAATTTTTGCATTTTTAGTAGAGATGAGGTTTCAGCATGTTGGCCAGGCTGGTCTCAAACTCGTGACCTCAGGTGATCCACCTGCCTCAGCCTCCCAAAGTGCTGGGATTAGAGGCGAGCCACCGTGCCCGGTTTGGATGACTTTTAAGAAGAAAAAATATTTAGAGGCACTTTAAGCAAATTATCTGAAAAGCTGAAAAAAAAAACTGAGAGCCCACTGTGAAGTCAGCACCAGAGTTTCAAATCAACATTTTTGCTATAATGAAGAAATAGGGCTCGGTGAGGTGGCTCATGCCTGTAATCCCAGCACTTTGAGGCTGAGGGGGGCAAATCACCCGAGGTCAGGAGTTTGAGACCAGCCTGGGCAACACGGTGAAACCCCGTCTCTACCAAAAATACAAAAATTAGCCAGGCATGGTGGTGTGTGCCAAAAATTAGCCAGGCATGGTGGTACATGCCTGTAATCCCAGCTCTTCAGAATGCTGAGGCATGAGAATCGCTTGAACCCAGGAGGCGGAGGTTACAGTGAGCCGAGATCACGCGACTGCTCTCCACACCGCAGTCTGGGCAACAGAGTGAGACTCCATCTCAAAAAAGAAATATAGAGCCAGGAGTGAAATGCCTGTAGTCCAGCCGAGGTGGAAGGATTGCTTGAGCCCAGGAGATGGACACAAGCCTGGGCAACATAATGAGACCCAGTCTTTAAAAAACAAAAAAGCAGAGAGAAGAAACAGAGTAATAAAGCATGTTAACATGAGTGTTGAATTTAGGAAAAAGAAAAAAGGTTACAGGATAAACAAATTGATATTTTAAGCCTGAGTTGGGAATAAACAGTAATTGAATAAAAACACTTACATAGGAGGAGTGTTAGATTTAGCTATTAACTCATCCTTTAGCCTGATGAGCTCCCTCAGTTTAGGATATTCTTCAAATCTGTCAGCTAAACCTGAGCAGAAAAAATAGTAAAGTCTAAATTCAACTCAACTGAAGTTAATATCAGTAATTCAAAAGTTATGAGCCCTTTCAAGAAAACAAAACAATACATACACCACTTGACTCATATCTCTTAAGAAAGCTTAATTTCTAATAATTTTAAACAATATGTATGCAGATTTCATAACTAATGACATGCAAGTAAAAATCCAGATGTTCTTAAAACCCAGTCCAAGTCAATAAGCCACTTAATATCACATATTTATTAAGTTAAACAATCACCCCTAGCATCCAGTTTAACACTCAGGGGAAAAAAAACAAAATAAATTACCTTTCTTGTGTGATTTTTTCCCCCTTCTTCTTAGCTAAAACAACAACAACAAAAAAAACCTTCTCCTAAAGAACCTGATTAAGATTTGTACTTAATTTCTTGGATAGTTATTCAAAAGCAAAGAAAACAAGTGTTTCTTCCCAAACAGGAAGCATACTTATAACAACAATAAATTATATGAACTTCCTAATTTAAAAACCAAAAATACAAATATTAGTAACTTTAACATCAAAGAAAAAAAGAAAAAGAGTTTATAAAGCTTCCTCAATCAGTGGTGGCAGATCACATTTCAAATAAAATGAATTTGAAGATTTTATTATAGTCAAGTTTCAAGACAGCAGTCAGCTTCTAATCATCTACAAAACAGAAGGTACAACTTTTCCTCAATCTGTAATAGTTTTCTAAGTATGTTTTCTTTGCCTTGGGGAGGCAGGTATCCTAAGAGCAGAGCAGTTTATATCTAAATCTGGTTATACAATTTAACCACAAATTTTTAAGCTACATCTACATTTTGCTTACAAAAACATTAAAATTGGTTTCTCTACTTCAAGAGTAATGTTGCTTACAAGTAACAAAGGAAAAACTAAATTTGATTATATCAAAAATAGAATGTTTGTCCTACAAAATATACTATCAAGAAAGTGACCCACAGAATGCGAGAAAATATTTGCAAATTATTCATCAGGTAAGAGACTTGTACTCAGAATATGTAAAAAATACACACCCACACCCACACACAAAGAGAATATATAAGACTGTTGTTATTCAATAGTAAAAAGACAGTGAAACAATTTAAAAATACACAAAGTATTACGATATCTCTCTAAAAAAGATATTTAAATGGCCAATAAGCATATAAAAAGATGCTCAGTATCATTAGCCACTAGGCAAATGCAAATCAAAACTACAATAAAATACCACTTCACACTTACTAGGATGGCTACCATAAAAAACAGATAATAATAAGTGCCCAAGATGTGAAGAAACTGGAACCATCATACATCATTAGTAAAAATGTAAAATGGTGCAGCTGCTTGGAAAAACACTTGAGTAGTTGTTAGAAAGGTAAACATATATAATGGCATATTACTTGGCAATTTAAAAACATGAAGTACAGGCACATGCTTCAACATCAATGACCCTTAAAAATAGGCTAAGTGAAAGAAGCCATGACAAACCACCACACATTGTATAGTTTCATTTATATGAAATGTCCAAAATAGGTAAATGTATAGAAATATAAAGTAGATCAGTAGATACTTAAGGCTGAGAAGGGGTAGATGAGAAAGAGGAAATGGGGACTGACTGCTAATGGGTACAGGGCTTCCTTAGGGGAGATGCAAATGTTCTAATATAGATTGTGGTAATAGTTGCACAACCCTGTGGATACATTAAAGAAAAACACTGAATTATACTCTTTGAGAGAATTGTACAGTATATAAGTATTACCTCAGTAAATCTGTCTAAAATGCAAGAATAGGCATAGTACCAAACTGGAGCCAAAAAGAAACAAACAAAAAAATAGTAATATTGATTTACAGAAAAAGAAGGTATACCGGGCCCGGCGCAATAGCTTACGCCTGTAATCTCAGCACTTTGGGAGGCCGAGGCAGGCAGATCACCTAAGGTCAGGTGTTTGAGACCAACATGGTGAAACCTTGTCTCTACTAAAAATATAAAAATTATCCAGGCGCGGTGGCAGGTGCCTGTAATCCCAGTTACTAAAGAGGCTGAGGCAGGAGAATCGCCTGAATCCGGAAGGCAGAGGTTACAGTGAGCCAAGATCTCCCCACTGCACTCCAGCCTGGGCAACAAAGCAAGGCTCTGTCTCAAAGAAAAGAAAGAAAAGAAAAGAAAAGAAAAGAAAAGAAAAGAAAAGAAAAGAAAAGAAAAAAAGAAAGAAAGAGAGAAAGAAAGAAAAGAAAAAGAAGGTATATCAGGAGCACTGAGAACAAAAGAAAGATGTCAAGCTGGGAAGAATAATTTTGTTAGAAATATCCACAAATTGGATAAATTACATGCATGTAATTGAGAGTCAGCAATAGCGTATTCCAAACAAATCTGACATACCTACATCCCTGATGAAATTCTGAGGTCTATGTCCAGTGTCTACAAAATGTTGGCAGTAATCATTATGGGGATTTAAGCTCTGTGTTCCCTAAATTAAAAAAAACAAAATTAAATTTGTAGCATGCACTGTAATGGCAGATGAATTATCTCTACTTTGTTTTCTACTACAAGGTCATACAAAATGCAGTCAATTGATAGATTTAAAAAATAGTAATATTTGAAAATACAACTAATATTATTACTTTTCAGTAGCTACTGATATTAATATACCTTTATCTCACACTAGCCAAATATCAGAAGACTATTTCATGAGCAATTTTAAATAATCTTTATTTCATAACAATGATCCTTAAATAATCAAAAATATCTTGAAGACAAATAGGTATTTAAAATCTTTTCAGGTATAGAGCTTAAATGTGATGAGTTACAAAAATTATTTATTTTACCTTAAGAAAAGTACTAGAATCTTTGTAAATCTCTTCTTCATATGGCAAATTTTCTTCTTCCTGTTGCATTTCTAGTTCATCCTTGAAAAACATAAGATTAAGTAAATGTTTTACAAATAGGGGCTATTTCTCTAATTATCACATCTTGATTAAAACTCAACATAAATACTTTATTTCCTTAAGATTTAATAAATGTTTTAAATTAGCATTGAAGTCAAACATTGAAGTCTTTGCTTTTCCCATCATTAGATCTAGCTAGTTGATTCTTTTCATAAAAAAATTTCCTATCATAAATAATAATTACTATACTATTTTGTTGATTTGTCTAAAACTATTTATCTCATATACAATACTATAAATATTAGAGTTTAGTTTGAGTCATGAAAGATATGACCACCAATATTGCAATTTTATTTCCATTAGATTAAACTATACGAAACTGCTATGCTTATAGGTCAAAAAGGTTAGAATATCAGCAACTGTATATGGTTCCACCTAAAATAATCACAAGCATTTAAGTTATGTATTATCAGAACTGCAACATATAAGACATTATTCGCGAGATTAGGTATTATTTCACTGAACTTTCTAGAGATTTTATTGAAACTATACATTCTTATCTCTATTATATACAATTAACTTGCAAAAAACAGAAGTAAGTTTTTTGGACCATAATACTTTCAACTATTTCAACTAAATATTGCAACTACAAGTTAGAAGTTGGGTTTCCCTTGAGGCTCTTTCAGAAATATTTCTACAGTGTAGTCTAGGCCATAAATCCTAAAAATATCTGGATTGTACTATCCAATATTGTCAACATGGAATAACTCCTCCTCAAAAAAGACTACTGCAGCTTCTCAAAATCTGATCCAATCAATTACTCAAAGTTTCGTGGGTTTTTTTTTCTTTTTTTTTGAGACAGAGTCACTCTGTTGCCCAGGCTGGAGTGCACTGGCATGGTCTCGGCTCACTGCAACCTCTGCCTCCCAGGTTCAAGCAATTCTCCTGCCTCAGCCACCTGAGTAGCTGGGATTACAGGCATGTGCCACCATGCCCAGCTGATTTTTTGTATTTTTAGTAGAGACAGGGTTTCATCACATTAGCCAGGAGGGTCTTGAACTCCTAACCTTATGTGATCTGCACGTCTTGGCCTCCCGAAGTGCTTAGATTACAAGCGTGAGGCACAACACCGGGCCCAAAGTTTATGATACACTTATATCCTCAGTCGTCTTTAAGAATATTATTGCCTAGTGCTGGTCAGGCACGATGGCTCACGTCTACAATCCCAACACTTTGGGAAGTCAAGGCAGGTGGATCATGAGGTCAGGAGTTCGAGACAAGCCTGGTCAATATGGTAAAACCCCATCTCTACTAAAAATACAAAAATTAGTCAGGCGTGGCGGTGCGTGCCTGTAGTCCCAGTTACTTGGGAGGCTGAGGCAGAAGAATAGCTTGAAACCAGGAGGAGGAGGTTGCAATGGGCTGAGATCACGCCACTGCACTCCAGCCTGGGCGACAAGAGTGAGACTTCATCTCAAAAAAAATATATATATATATAATTACCCAGTTCTTACCAGACATTATGCTAAGTGCTTCATATACATAATCTAATTTAATCCACACAACTCTTGCATTAAGAAAAGAAAATTGGCCGGGCATAGTGGTTCACACCTGTAATCCCAGCACTTTGGGAGGCCAAGGCGGGTGGATCATGAGGTCAAGAGATCGAGACCATCCTGGTCAACATGTGAAACCCCATCTCTACTAAAAATACAAAAAATAGCTGAGCATGGTGGTGCACACCTGTAGTCCCAGGTACTTGGGAGGCTGAGGCAGAATAATCCCTGAGAACCCAGGAGGCGGAGGTTGCAGTGAGCCAAGATTGTGCCATTGCACTCCGGCCTGGCGACAGAGCAAGACTCCATCTCAAAAAAAAAAAAGAAAAAGAAAAAGATAAGAAAACTGATACCATGGTCTTAATGTAACCAGTGATAACATACGCCACTGATAATTATTTTAGCACATCTTAAAATGAGGCTTTCTATCAAATTTGTTTTCCTAAATATAAATCTATCATTTGAATTTATGTTTTCTTTGACCATAAACTTATTTCACTCTCTACTTGCCTTATATTCTTCCATTTTGTCTTCATCTGTCTCTCCTTCATCCAGATACTTACGTTTCGTATTTGGAGCAGAGGTATCATAGGAAGCCCTGAAAAATAAACAGAAATATTACTCACAAACATATACAAGATGCATAAAAGTATCTATTAATAATAATAATAAACAGATTATAAAAAAGAACAAGACAAAGTTTTCCTGATTAAAGAGTATCTATTTACCCAGTTTATAAGTCATCCAAAAAGTCAAATAACTTGATTGATAATTCTGTGCTTCATTTTCATGAGAAAGCAACCAAATGAGAAAATAAGCTGCTATAAGTGATATATTGAAAAGAAACTTATATAGTATGTATTATTTTAATCTGTTTTGAGCAAAACAGATGTCCAAATTGAAAACTAGAATAACGAAAAAATGTTCAAATGCTTTCTAAACTACCAAATAAATACCACTTTTAGGGTAAAGTATATTTCCTTTTATACAAATTTCTAGGCTGGGCATGGTGGCTCATGCCTGCAATCCCAGCACTTTGGGAGGCCGAGACAGGTGGATCACAAAGTCAAGAGATCGAGACCAGCCTGGCCAACATGATGAAATCCCATGTTTACTAAAAATACAAAAATTAGCTGGAAGTGGTGGCGCACACCTGTAGTCCCAGCTACTTGGGAGGCTGAGGCAAGAGAATCACTTCAACCCTGGAGGCAGAGGTTGCAGTAAGCCAAGATCGCATCACTGCATTCAAGCCTGGTGACAGAGAGAGACTACGTCTCCAAAAAAAAAAAAAAAAAAACTTAAAAATACTTATTTATTTATAGTATATATGCTAATTTTTAGTCTAACATTCCATTTTCTAAGTACTTTACAAATGGGAACTTACTATCCTCAGAAAATAAATATTTCATAATTACTGAACTGACAATAAAAACCATTGTGTCTAAAATCATTATTTTGATGCTTTTCTCAATACACTGCACACCTACCTAGGGGTATCTGTTTAGTAAAACAGTAATTCTTTCACAGTTTTTTTTTCTTTTTCAGATGGAGTCTCACTCTTGTCTCCCAGGCTGGAGTGCAGTGGCACAATCTTGGTTTAGCTCACTATAGCCTCCGCTTGCTGGTTTTAAGCAATTCTCCTGCCTCAACCTCCCGAGTAGCTGGGATTACAGGCGCCTGCCACCACGTTCGGCTAATTTTTGTATTTTTAGTAGAGACGGGGTTTCACCATGTTAACCAGACTGGCCTCGAACTCCTGACTTCCTGGGCTCAAATGATCCACCTGCCTCGGCACAGTGGCTCATACCTATAATCTCAGCACGTTGGGAGGCCAAGGCAGGCGTACCACTTGAGCTCAGGAAGTCAAGGCTGCAGAGAGCCATGATCACTCTACTGCACTCCAACCTATCCAGCCTAGGTAACAGAGTGAAACCCTGTCTCACACACACAAAAAAGAATTATTTGACTGACCTGCAAGTCTCTCTTGTTTCAGCAATTTCTCTCTGCTCATCTTTGCTATTTAACACGGCACCAATGCTGTCGGCACTTTCAGCTCCCAGCTGAGAAAAGGCAAAATCAGAAATTAGATTACAATGCATTGGACAGCCTTTCTAGACATTTGTAGCAGCATTTAATATATTAAATACTTAAAAAACAAAAACACCTTAATTCACATACACACAATAACAATGAATTAATCAGCCTGCAAGACAAACTGGAAAAACCCTGGAAAAAAACTGCATTAATTAAGAATGAGTTTGACAGCTGGCAAACATTTTATGCTTTCAGTTATACGGATGCTCCTTGATTTATGAGGTTATGTCCTGATAAACCCATTGTAAGTTGAAAGTAAATCTGTTTCAAAATAAACGTGGTAAGTGCGTTTTCAACTTATAGTATTTTCCACTTATGATGGGCTTATCGGACATAATTCCATCATAAGTCATTGAGCAGCCTGGATGCCTATCACTTTCAAACCATCATAAAGTTGATTGTTAAGTCAAGTCATAGTAAGTCTGGAACCATCTGTATTTGAAAATAAGACACTTTAGCCAAATTCCTGTAAAGTAATATACACGAATTAATATAGATTGAGCATTCCAAATCCGAAAATCCAAAATCCAAAATGCTCCAGAATCTGGAACTTTTTGAGTACTGACATGACATTCAAAGCAAATTGTCACTGAAGCATTCATATTTTGAAAACTTTTGATATTTGGCATGTTCAACCAGTAATATGCAAATATTCCAAATCCTGAAAAAAGTCTGAAATCCAAAACACTTCTGGCCCAAGCATTTCAGATTAAGAGATATTCAACCTGCAGTAGCAATAACCAAAAAAAGCAGGTAAGACTGTGTTTGCACAGGGTTGTGGGTACCATGTTAAACATTTTGTAGGCATCAGCTTATATAATGTAACTTATTTACGCTATGCTCTAATAAAAATCAATCCAGTTTTACTCAAGCTAAGTCTTACTATTTATGGACACAATGCTGAACTTCACTACCTTAAAACGGCAACATAAATTTTGTTTGGCAGTTGGGAAAATTTTGCAAAATACAAACAAATGCAAATAATGGTTACAAGGCTAAGTAGAGTGGAACCAATTCATAAAAAAACTTTAAAAGCTGGAGCCCCTGGGATTTGTTGAGTGTAAAACACTCAACAAATAATTGTCCTATGAATGTATCTTGAGTGAAATAGAAATCTGAATTCCATATTAAGGAGTAAAACATCTGTGGTAGCAACAAAGAGCTACTGAACATTATTGAAGGTAATATGATAAAAGAAGTTAGGGAAAAGAAGACTTAGAAAGGATATTTGATTTGTCCAAGATCGTAATGCCAGCGGGATAAGGAATAAATCTGGATTCCAAGTTCCCACAGTTTCAGCAGTATACCACAAATGTGTTCATCAGATTTCAGAAGTCCATTTACTAAAACCAAGTTTACTGAAAAATAACAGCAAGATGACTAATTACAGTCTATGAGCATTTCTCCTACCACTTTTACTGATATGAATAGTAGAATTGAAAATACAGCCTCGATTTTAAGTAGAACTGTACACAAGCTGTATTTTCTGCTACTAATCAGCAAATGTTAACTTACTCATGCACAAGAAAGAAGTGAAGGACAATGGTTTAGAAGATAAGCTTTGGGGAGACAACCTAGGTTCTATTTCCCAGCCGAGAAGTGAGCGACCAGGAGTAAAATTCCTTAACCTATGGAGCCTATTTCATTACTTGATAAGTGAAGGTAATACTACCTGTTTCAGGAGATTATTGTGACTAACACAGAGTAAGATTTCAAATATTAACTGTGGATGTGACAAGGATATTGTACATAAGACGCAGAATATAAAATTTACACTCAGACTACTTCCAGTGTAGTCTTTAGAAAGATGTCAAAGAAAATACTGTAAACTGTAAAAATATTTCATAATGAAACCACAATTTCAAGAATTTGGGACTGACGACGAGGAAAAGTAAGAAATAGATGACCAGTTAAATAGTGAAGAGAAATGTAGGGAATAACAAGACACTCAGCCTGGCGTGAACATGCCAGACACTCGGTGGGCGTTCCACAAAGGTTAAAGGCTAATCGTGGCATTCGGTTTAGCACCACAAAGACCGCGGAAGGAACTTGAAAAACATTCGGGGCACCACGAAAATTGAGAACTACAAAGGGAGAACCAGGGATCAGGATCGAAGGACCAGAAAGGCCTTAACAGCGGCAGGTAGAGAGGGGACAGAAAAAGGCGGGGTGTGGAGGGAGGAGGCGGCCGCGCACTCGCATTCTCGATCCCTCCCACAGGGGCCACCAGGGCCGCGGACCTGCTGCGCGAGGAGCTGTCGCCGTAACTTCTGCCGCTCCCGGATCTCCTGCAAGCGGCTATCCATGTTCCAACTCCTGCTTTTCACTACCCCGAGTACTTGTCAATCGCCAGTGAACCCTTGTCCCAACCTTTCTTCCGAGTCTGTGAAACGCTATATTCACTGTGAGCTTATGAACAGAGTATCCTCAAAGCTTTCCTCAATAGGGACTTCCGGCGCGGCCGATATGGCTTGCTTGGCCCGGAAGTCCCGCCTCCTTCTGGACGCTTGCGATGTGACGCCACTTGGAAGGGACCCAGTAAGGGATCTGTTGCGTTACAGGGGTGTCCAGGGCCGTCGCGGGCTGGGGTGGTCTGAGCTAGTCTGAAGGAGTAGTCAGCTGACTTCTCCTTTATCTCCCTTCCCCAGGATAGCAGGTTCCCTTGGTGTATAACAGTTTCTGAAGTATTGATTCCCTTTTCAGTTGATTCCACAGATGACAGTCCTAACGTTTAAAAAAATTGCCAGATACCTTTAATTATTATTATTATTTTTTAACAGAACAGGAACTTAAGGCAGATTGCCTAGGATTGAACCTTGGCCTCTCACTTCTTAGCCAAGTGGCCTTGGCTAGTTAAACACCTTCTTGAGCCTCAATTTTCTCATCTGTAAAATGGGAATCATAAGTGTCTACCTCACAGAGCTGTGATTGAAAGCGTAAACAGCACCTGGCACATAGCGCTGTAGAAGTGCTTATTATTGTTAATATTTTATTTACCTTCACGCAGGTAACAGCCACAACATCTGCCCATTCTTCCCCACACCTTACTGTCCCTTGAAATGTTTCCTATTTTACTATAGTAGACATTTTATGGCTTCTTCCCTTTAGAGAAATGAGTGTGTGATAGTAAAGTGTGTCTTGGTTTATGCCCTAGGAGTCAGAAGCTAAGGCACTCCTTTTTGTGCTTGTACATTTGTCTTAACTGAAAATAACCTAAGGATAAGGAAACAAATAGCTTCCTGAAATTTACTCGGATTGCTGGGGTGAGGGGTGAGGGCTGGAGGGTGGTGATTCTGTCCTCATAGGAAGGCAGCAAAGGCCAAAGTCGTATTTGAGTTATTACCATTATTATTCACCACATTTGCCATCTTATTTCAAACTTACAATGGCGGAAGTGGACTAAGACATCATGTTGCCTCAAGTTTAATTGGAAATCGTGGTAAGTACTTACCAAAATTAGTAACAAGTCTGTTCTTTGAGAGTGGATTTAATTTTCAGAAATAATATTAAGTCATCCAGATCAAAACCAGTTGAGTCAGGCTGGGCCAAAAGTGGGCAAGACTAGATTCTACTAGTCATGCCCACTTTTATAGAAATAATTATAATGTATTTCTCAAGAACTAGGTCTGAAAGGCAATTTTGAACGAGTAGTCCTAAACAATTCCTTGAGTAATGTCAGCACTATTTGGATACTGTAAAACATTTATGTCCATATGCATTAATTTCTTTAAAAATCGGTTGTATTACCTGGCAATCATTTAAGTTGAATACTGATTTAAATTTTACCAATGGTAAGAATAGGCATTTATTCACTTAAATATCTGTTGATATTGATTGAGCATTTTATATGGCAAGCACTGTGATAGGCCCTAGAGTCTATAAAGTCCGTCAAAGATTAAAAACCAAAGAAGTCAGTTTTTCTTTATGGAGTTTACTGTCTAATGGAGGATTTTTTTTTTTTTCCTGAAAAGGTGCTATGCAGGTTACTTGCCTGTAATCTTTGAACCCCATACTCGCCTACCCTCTGCTTCGAGATGATGGCTAGGCAGGGAGTCCACAAACTACATTTCCCAGCCTTCTTTGTTAGATGGCTTCCTGTGAGACTCTGCTCACAGGAGGCACAGGCAGGAAATCACACGGCTCCTCCAAACATTCACATTACCCCTTTGTGTCTCTGCCCTCTGAGGAACTAGCCAGGTCTAGCTCTTTGGATTTTCCAAATGAGAGGTCAACACATCGATCTCCCCGAGACCTTAAGTTCTTCTAGTGGTCTCTTTAAGCTTCCTCTCTTGAATTAGGGTGAAAAGGGACTTCCTTGAGGAGAGGGGTGGTATCGCAGCCTAACAATAATTTGCAAAAATTTTCTCTTCCAGCCTCTAATTCTCAACCAGTGTAGACTTTCAAAGTGGGTAATGTAATTTAAAGCCTTACAGCCAGTTATGCTCTACTTCTTCTACAAGTCCTACAACCAGGTGGTCTCAATCCTCACTTGCAAAAACTGCATTTACTCACCTCATGCCCTAGCCAAAACTTCCACAACAAATTCTATGGTGCATTTAAGTGAAAGATGTTATTTTATAGATAGATAGATAGATAGATAGATAGATAGATAGATAGATAGATACATACATAGAGATATATATTAGAACCATGTCAAATGGTTAACTTTTTTAAAAAGGAAAATTTTTTATTTTGATATAATTATATACACTTGTAAGAAATAACACAGAAAGGTGGCCGGGCGCGGTGGCTCAAGCCTGTAATCCCAGCACTTTGGGAGGCCGAGGCGGGCGGATCACGAGGTCAGGAGATCGAGACCATCCTGGCTAACATGGTGAAACCCCGTCTCTACTAAAAAAAAATACAAAAAACTAGCCGGGCGTGGTGGCGGGCGCCTGTAGTCCCAGCTACTCGGAGGCTGAGGCAGGAGAATGGCCTGAACCTGGGAGGCGGAGCTTGCAGTGAGCCGAGATCGCGCCACTGCACTCCAGCCTGGGTGACACAGCGCGAGACTCCGTCTCAAAAAAAAAAAAAAAAAAGAAATAACACAGAAAGATCCCATGTAGCCTTTATCCAGTTTCCCCAGTGACAACATCTTGCAAAGCTATAGTCCAATATCATAACCAAGATGCTGACATTGATACATCACTTCCATCACCACAAGTGTTCCTCATGTTGCCCTTTTATAGCCACAGTCATTTCCCTCCTGCTGCCACCCTCTCCTTTACCCATAACAACCACTTATCTGTTCTCCATTTTGTAATTTTGTCATTTCAAAAATACTGTAGAAATGGAATAATACAGTATGTAATCTTTAGGGCTTATCTTTTGACACTTGGCATGATTCTCTGGAGATTCATCCAAGTTGTTGCATGTATCAGTAGCTCATTCCTTTTTCACTGCTGAGCCGTATCCCATTGTATGTATGTACCATAGTTTGTTTAACTATTTGCTCAATAAAGCACATATATTAATAGTTTGTTTCCAGTTTTTGCTGTTATGAATAAAGCTACTATAAACATTCATGTACCGGTTTTTGTATTAATGCGAGTCTTCATTTCTTTGGAATAGATGACTGAAGTTCAATTACTGGGTTACATGGTAGTTGCATATTTCTTTTTTAAAGAAACTGCCAAACTGTTTTTCAGAGCATCTGTATCATTTTATATTCTCACCAGCAACATATCAATGACCTAGTTTTTCTACATCCTTTCCAGCCTTAATTGTCTTTATTTTTTTATTTTACTTTGTTTGTTTTGTTTGTTTGCTTGCTTGTTTGTTTTGACACAGGGTCTTTCTTTGTTGCCCAGGCTGGAATTCAGTAGCATAATCAAGGTTCACTGAAGCCTGACCTCCCGGCTCAAGTAAACTGCCCACTTCAGTGCTGGAAGTAGGGTGGGGCACCAGCCATCAGTAGCAGGACTATAGGCATCTGCCACCATGCCTGGCTGATTTTTCTTTTGTTTTCTTTTCTTTTTTTTTCTTTTTGCAGAGATGGGATTTTACTATGTTGGAGAAGCTAGTCTCAAACTCCTGGGCTCAAGTCATCCTGCCGCCTCAGCCTCCCAAAGTCATGAGATTACAGGCGTGTGCCTGGCCTATTTTACTCATTTTAATAGAGGTAAGTTTGTTTCAATTTAGGATTTTTAAGAGAGCACACTTTCAATGATTAGGAGAGACACAAGATGGAAATAAAGATTATATTACTTACAGGTTGAGGGTGCATGACACTCCTGGCGGCCATACACATTGGTCAGGGAGAGGAAGGGACCTGTGGGCCAGTACCCTTATTAGGTCCAGAGAGTTATCGAAACAGGTTTCTAACAGGGAGCTTAATTGGTGGATTTAAAGCAAGCAGGGGGTCATGCTGTGACTGAGAGGTAGTCACTGTGGCATGTCTGCATAGTTCGTTCCATGTGTGAGGATCAGCAAGGCCCGTCAAGCAGCCTGCATCTAGCCACCACCTAGGGAAGTGGTCACCAGAGAGCAGTTGTATAAGGCAGATACCTGGATCCACTGCATTGAGGAACTGGGGGAAGGGAGCATCAAACTGAAAACTGTGTCCAAGGTGACGGAGTCCTGCCTCTGGTGTGAGAAAGCCCAGCTTATATTTAAAGTGGATGTCAAAGCAATATAAAATTGTAGGAATTCATTACCAAACTGATAGCTTGTGGTTTTAATTTACATTTCCCCATTGAATAATGATATTGAGCATCATTTCATGTGTTTATTTGCCATCTGTGTTACTGTGTGCATGAAATATGTCTTTGTGTCTTTTATCCATGTTCTAATTGGATTTTCTCATACTGTTGAGTTTTGAAATTTTTTTTATATATTCCATGTACTAGTCCTTTGTTGGATATGTGGTTTTTAAGTATTTTCTCCCACTCTGTAGCTTGCCTTTTTGTCCTCTTAACAGAGTCTTTCACAGAATGAGTTTTTGTTTTTTTGTTTTTTTTGAAACAGAGTCTCACTCTGTCACCCAAGTTAGAGTGCAGTGGTGTTATCTTGGCTCCCTGCAACCTTTGCTTCCCGGGTTCACGTGATTCTCCTGCTTCAGCCTCCCGAGTAGCTGGGATTACAGGCACCCACCACCATGCCTGGCTAATTTTTGTATTTTTAGTAGAGACAGGGTTTCACCATGTTGACCAGGCTAGTCTCAAACTCCTGACCTCAGGATATCTGCCCATCTCGGCCTCCCGAAGTGCTGGGATTACACGGAGGAGCCACCGCGCCCAGCCTCACAGAATGAGTTTTAATTTTGATGAAGTTTAGGTTTTACTTTTTGGATCATGCATTTGGTATGACATATAGTTAACATTTTATGTGTGGAAATATGTACATTCTCTCATTCCCTCTCCTCCCATGTCCAATCCATTGGCAGGTCCTGTCAGTAACATCTCCAAAATATAACCTAAATGTGTGTACCTTTCTCCATTTTTTAATAAATTTTTTATTATACTTTAAGTTCTAGGGTACATGTGCACAACATGCAGGTTTGTTACATATGTATACATGTGCCATGTTGGTGTGCTGCACCCATTAACTCATCATTTACATTAGTTATATCTCCTAATGCTCTCCCTCCCCCCTCCCCCCTCCCCCCACCCCACAAAAGGCCCTGGTGTGTGATGTTCCCCTTCTTGTGTCCAAGTGTTCTCATTGTTCAACTCCCACCTATGAGTGAGAATATGCGGTGTTTGGTTTTCTGTTCTTGCGATGGTTTGCTGAGAATGATGGTTTCCAGCTGCATCCATGTCCCTACAAAGGACATGAACTCATCCTTTTTTATGACTACATAGTATTCCATGGTGTATATGTGCCACATTTTCTTAATCCAGTCTGTGATTGATGGACATTTGGGTTGATTCCAAGTCTTTGCTATTGTGAATAGTGCCACAATAAACATACATATGAATGTGTCTTTATAGCAGCGTGATTTATAATCCTTCGGGTATATGCCCAGTAATCGAATGGCTGGGTCAAATGGTATTTCTAGTTCTAGATCCTTGAGGAATCCCCACACTGTCTTCCACAATGGTTGAACTAGTTTACAGTCCCACCAACAGTGTAAAAGTGTTCGTATTTCTCCACATCCTCTCCAGCACCTGTTGTTTCCTGACTTTTTAATGATTGCCATTCTAACCAAGCTTCAAACCACCATCATCTCTCACTTAGTTGGTCTCCTTTATGTCATGTGACCTCATAACTTAAAATCTCCCAAAGGTTTCCCATTCACACTTAAAATCCAAACTCTACCACAGTCTACAAGGTTCTTGTAGACTTGTAAGCCCCATCTGGACTTACCCTGGTGCACTAACTCCCACCTCCCTCCATCTCACTGTGGTGCACTAAACTACAGCTACACTCCTTTCTGTTTGTTTGTATTCTCACCCAACTCAAACACAACCAGCTCCCTCTCACTTCCAGTCCTTGTCTATGCAGGCCCCTCCCCAATATTTGCAGGACTAGCTCTCCTCATTCAGGACTCAGTTCAAATGTCAACTTCCACAAGAAGCCTTCACTCATCACCATATGTAAAGTAGCTTATCTTTCTCTTATCACTTTGTATTATGATTCTTTTATTATATAGCAGTTTATTAGCTGAAGTTATTTGTTTACTCTGCATACCCCTACTCAAATGTAAGCTGTCAGAGCAGTGACCTTGCCTGTCATGTTCAGCCCTACATCTCAAACTCCCAGCACATTGTGGTCACTCAGTTAATATTTATTAAATATGGAACACTTCTTTCTTTTTCAAAAAGCAAATTTCCTTTTGAGTATTCAGCTACTGGTAGATTAAACATGTCCTCAAAATAAACTATTTGTAATCACACTAATTAATTAGAGGAAAAAGTGTAAGAGAATTCTAGTTTCTGGATAAATTCAACCCCTGCTACTAAGTCATGTCCTTTACTCATGTTACCTGAGGTACACAAATATAATGTAGAGTAAAATATATCTCAAGTATATCTTGATTCTAACTGCAAGAGAGGATACCATTATTGTGTGGTCACAAACTCCAAAAACTATGTAAATTTGTATCCTCAGCTTCAGCAGTAATTCTGTGACTTACCCTAGGCAAGCCTGAACAGGTCTCTACAGCTTAGTTTCTTGTTTTGTTAAAGGGATTTAATACAAGCTTACCTCACCAAGATGCTATGTAAAACAGTTTCTATTTATTCCAAGTACTGTATGATTTTTGTGTCTATTGGTGTGGAACAACACACTCATTACATGATGGCATCAAAAGATTTTGTGCCACGAAGGATGCCAAATTCTTGGAGCTACTAGAGGGGTTATAGTGCATATGTCTAATTAATTTTGGGGATTGTGCTGCAGTTACGTCTAAAGACAAATTTGGAGTTTAGGCTGAAGAATTGTCTCAAATCATTTTAAATTGTGTTTTTAGAATATGACACCTAAATATCTCAGGATAGCCTCAAAACTTTAGTAGAAAATAGGGAAATATGCCTTATAAGCTTATAAAGTTATAAAGTTTATGTGTTTTATGTATTATATAAATAGAACATTACAGACACATTCCTTATTTTGAAATGAAAAAATTTTCTGATATTAGCATTCATTTACTTAAGACCCTGCGGAACTCAACAAAACAATAGAGCTGAGAAAGGACTACTGACTTATCCAAGACATAGTTCTGATTCTGAATGGATATTATCCATCTTTCTCAAAGAAACTGGGACTTGCAATAAATATAGTTTGATAGGATGCATTATGTAGAATTTTTTCAAAGATTTTAAAATGTCCAAAGAACCTTGTAATTTCTTTACTATAAGTAGCCATAATGCTGCAAAATAATTCAGCAAAATCAATCATTTAATTTATAAAATTAAAATGTTTGTTTACAAATATAAAATAGGCTTTTAAAATTCTGAAGTCATCAAAATGAATTAGCTTTCTGACTTAAATCAAGTCATCTAACCACACTGTATCAGAGATTCGTCAATTGCAATTCAAAGGAAATGAAATAATTCAGTGATTCTCAAACATTTGGGTCAAGGACAACTTTACCCTCTTGAAAACTGAGGACCTCAAAGAGCTTAATTTATGTTTATGTGGATTATAGCAATCATTATTTACCATATTAGAAATTAAAACGATTGTTAAGATAAAAACTGAGATACTTTTGTGTTAATTCATTTAAAAATAAATATTCTATTACATGTTAGCATAAGCAGTATATTTTATAAAAAACGATATTTTCCAAAGGTAGCTTTTTTTTTAAGAAGAGTGACATTGTTTTACATTTTTTCAAACCTATTTAATGTCTAGCTTAATAAAAGGTGGCTGGATTCATATCTTTTTCTGCATTCATTCTGCTGTGCATTTATTGATTTTTTTTGCATTTTCATTTGCATTTATTTATGTTGTTTTGCATTTTGCATTTATTCATATTGTTTTGGTAGAAGTATATGAAGAAAATTTGGTCTCGAACAGAATATATATTTGGAAAGGGATTTATACCTTTAAAACTTTAATGTTCATTTCAGATAATTGTTTGTTGCTAATATGCTTATATCATCAAAAGGAAGATGGGCAAAAGGGTAGTTAATAGCATCTTGGGCTGCTGCTTTTAGAATAAGAGAAGAGGTCTTACTCAGCTCAGTAATGCTTGTCTAGGGAGTGCCTGGTTTCTTTTTTCTTTCTTTTCTTTTCTTTCTTTCTTTTTTTTTTTTTTTTGTTGTTGTTGAGGTGGAGTTTTGCTCTTATTGCCCAGGCTAGAGTGCAGTGGCACAATCTTGGCTCCCTGCAACCTCTGCCTCCCAAGTCTGAGCAATTCTTCCGCCTCAGCCTACCGAGTAGCTGGAATTACAGGCATGTGCCACTACGCCCAGTTGATTTTGTATTTTTAGTAGAGACAGGTTTTTACCATGTTGGTCAGACTGGTCTCAAACTTCTGACGTCAGGTGATCCACCTGACTCGGCTTCCCAAAGTGCTAGGATTACAGGCGTGAGCCACTGCGCCCGGCCCCTGGTTTCTTTTTAATACTACATGGAAATTTCACATGTAGTAATGTCTTAAAGCCTAGTTGCTTTGTGAAATCTGAAACATAGCAATAAATTTTTTATATTAAGATTGAAAAAAAATCCATATCAAAGAATAACATGTTGAGAATGCCTTGAAGAGACTAATAGAGATTATGCCATCCTTCAGTATATCACTGCTGAGTGATAGGAGGTAGTGGACAGAACTATGGGAAGAAACCAACAAGTCAATTAAAGTTAATGATTTTAACCCACCCTTCTTAAATACTGAAGGAACAAGCCTACCAGAAAATATAATCAAAACTATATAACATTATCTCATTAATAAACTAAAATTCATAAAGGAAGATATAGAATCTTAACAGAGAATACATATTTTTTAAAACACATATGGAACATCCACAAAAATCACCATGAATGAAGTCATAAAGAAAACTTCATATATTTCAAAGAATTCATGTAATGGAGATTATGTTCTTTCATCATTATATGATTTAATTAAGAATAAACACTAAAGCCAGGCACGGTCGCTCATGCCTGTAATCCTAGGACTTTGGGAGGCCGAGGAGAGTGGCTCACTTGAGGTCAGGAGTTTGAGACCAGCCTGGCCAACATGGTGAAACCTCGTTTCTACTAAAAATACAAAAATTAGCTGGGCGTGGTGTTGCATGCCTGTAATACCAGCTACTCAGGAGGTTAAGGCAGGAGAATCACTTGAACCCAGGAGGCAGAGGTTGCAGAGAGCCAATATCGTGCCATTGCACTCCAGCCTGGGTGACAAGAGCGAAACTCTGTCGCAAAAAAAGAAAATAATAAACACTAAAACTGTGGATTTTTAAAATCTTATAACTCTAGGCATTGAAAGTAATTAATATCCCTTGGATTAAAAAGGGGAAATTCAAAAAATCTTTAGTCTGAATGAATACATTTATCAAAAAACAAGAAAGATTGAGAAAAATAAAGCAACTATAAAGCTCAAAGAGCTAGAAAAGGAAACAAAGGAATAAATATATAGAAACAAGATGAGACGAGATTATACAACTAAGAGAAAATAAATAAAATGGTAAAGAAAAAATTAGAGATAATTTAACAATTTAATTTCTTTGAAGAAATTTTTAAAATGTACACATATCTGACAAAGTTGATCAAGCAAATTGTGATGGTTAATTTTAGATGTCAGCTTAACTGAATTAAGGAATACTTAGAATGCTGGTAAAGCATTACCTCTGGTGTGTCTCCTCACAGATGTTGCCAGAGGATACTGGCATGTGAGTCAGGGACTGAGCGAGAAAGGTCTGCCCTCAATGCGGACAGGCACCATCCAATCAGCTTGGGGCCTAGATAAAACAAAAATCTCTCTCTCTCTCTCCCTCTATCTCTCTCTCGCTCGCTCGCTCTCTCATCCTGCTTAATACAAAGAATAAAAGAACTAAAAAATTAAAATTCAACCCCCAAAAGAGAATCACCTATAGAAATAGTAGTGATTTCAAAAATAATGAACTATATAGCAATAATATTGAAAAACTTAAATGAAAAAAGAAATAAATTTCCAGGAATAATTTGCCTGAGAAGAAGTAGAAAACTTAAATTGCCTGTTAGCTATGAAATTGATTTCTAATCACCCATCAGGCCTCCAGTGCAGGTAATATTTGTTATGGTCAAAGTTCTTTATTCTAGTTAAGCAAATATACTCTAGCTATTATAATCTGAAAATACTTTATTAAGAAATGTATGAGGCCCAGCGTGGTGGCTCATAACTGTAATTCCAGCACTTTGGGAGGCCTAGGAAGGCGGATTATTTGAGCTCAAGAGTTTGAAACCTGCCTGGGCAACATGGCAAAACCCCATCTCTACAAAAAATACACACAAAAACATTAGGTGGGCGTGGTGGTGTGCGCCTGTAGGCCCAGCTGCTCGGGGAGGGGGGCGGGGGTGAGGTGGGAGAATGGCTTGAGCCCGTGGAGTGGAGGTGACAGTGAGCTGTGATCAACGCTGCTGGGCGACAGAGTGAGACCCTGCCTCAAAAGAAAATAAATAAAGAAAATTTAGAAAGGAAATGTAGATACATCACAGAAGTACTAGATAGACTTAAGTAACAGACTCTGACTGAGTTTCCAAGAATGATCTCCAAAACCCAGCAGAACTGGACAACTAAGAGAACTGCAGCCACTATTATGATCAGGAATTTGCCACCAGCAGTACTGGTTTTAGTATCACACTGCCACTGCCACAATCTATACGATAAAACCAAATGTACTGTACCCTGTTTCCTCATAATTCAATCTTGAATCAAAATCTCCCTCAAGTGAATATTATTAACAGAACCTAAATTACATTCAGAATCCTAACTGCTAGAGAATCTAAAACATGTAGATTTTACTTTCAGCCTCTATATGTTATAAAGCAGATTATAAAAATAATCCACATGATCAGATTGTTTTAAAGATGGGTTCTTCAAAACTTTCCCAGAAGAGATAAGTCTAGTTTATACAAAGTGTTCCAGAAAAAAAGAAAGTGAAGGACAGCTGCACAACTCGTTTTAAATCTTCAACTCTCAATTCATTTTAAGAAGTTAATTATAATCTTCAGACAACCACTGGATTAGGACAGTACAAAAAAAGAAAGTTATTAGCTACTTGTTAGCCATAAGTGAGTTATTAGCTCACTTATGAGCAAAAATGTGAAATTCTAAATAAATATTCGCTTATTTCAACCGTGTTTTAATAAAATATGGCAATGTAAAATTTATTCCAGAAATGTAAGGAGGTTCATCACCAGAAAAGATAATAATATAATTTATCAAATTAGTAGACTAAAGAGGGAAAAATGACTCACCATATACAGAAAGACCATTTGATAATGTTTAACATCTAATTATGAGATAGTTTAAAGTGTTAGAAAAATATGAATAAAAGATAATTTTTTAATTTGACAAAAACTTTTTTTTTTTTTTGAGATGGAATTCTCACTCTGTCACCCAGGCTGGAGCGCAGTGGCATGATCTCGGCTCACTGCAACCGCCACCTCCCGGGTTCAAGCAATTCTCCTGCCTCAGCCTCCAGAGTAGCTGGAACTAAAGACACCCACCACTACGCCTGGCTAATTTTTGTATTTTTAGTAGAGACAGGGTTTCACCACCTTGGTCAGGCTGGTCTCGAACTCCCAACCTCAGGTGATCTGCCCACCTTGGCCTCCCAAAGTGCTGGGATCACCGCTCCTGGCCTTAACAAAAGCTTTTAATGAATATCTATTAGCAAACTTCGGAAAAAAAATTGTGACATATCAATCTTTAGGGACAAGAAAGAGTCTTGTTATCATGGCTTCCATTGAGTATGGTGAGGGGTTCTCAGTCAACACAGTATTTTTTCCTTCCAAAAAAATAGGAAGTATAAGGATTGGATAGAATGGACAACCCAACCCTTTCACTGTTTGCAGATTATTAGATCCTATACCAGAGGACCCAATTGAATCAATAGACAAACTGTTAGAACTAATAGGAGTGCTCAGAAAGGCTGTGGAGATGCAACATTGATGATAGGCAACAAAACAGTAGTGAACACATATAGCATTTACTTAATTAGTATATAAGAAATTTTATAAATATTTATGTATATTAATTCATTTAAATTCCATATAAAAATCAGTAACATTCTTCTGTATCAGCAGTGACCAACTGGAAATTAGTATAAAATGCAATTTCATTCACGATAGCAATAACAACTACAAAGTACATAGGATATAAACTAATGAATGAACGCATCCTTCACAGAGAGTTTTTCAAGCTCTATTAAAGGACATAAAACAAGATATGGGTAAAAAGAGAAAAGTACCATGTTCACGAATGGGATAAATTAATATTGTAAAAAATATTATTCTTCCTGAATTAATCTATAAATTCAATGCAGTTTTAATGAAAATTTCATCAAAATTTTGTGACGAACTAGACAATTAATTAGCTTATAAAATGTGCATAGAATAATAATAGACCACAAATAAATACGATGAATTTTTTAAAAAGAAGAGCAAACAGAGGGAACTTGTCTTGTTGAATATATTAAGACATATTATAAAACCATAGCAATAAAAATTGTATGATACCAGTATAGGAGTGGACAAAAAAATTGATGTAACAGAACAGAAAACCAGTAAACAAGCCTATGTTATATATGAGAATGTGGAATATAATAGAAATTAGCATCATAACTATAGGGGAAAGACAGATTATTTAGTGGCTCAACACATAGGAAAAAATAAACTTAGATTCTTACCACACTCCAAATACAAAAATAAATTTTGAATGGATTAAAAACCTAACTATAAAAGGCAACACTCTGAAGTTAGTAAAATACATGAAGCTTTCTTTGTGAACTTGGGATGGGAAAGGATTTTTAAACAAGACCCAAAAAGTACAAACCTTAAAGGTAGGTGGTGGAAATTGATGGATATGATCATATTAAAACTGAATATTTCCTTACAAAGAAGATATGATAGACAAACTTAACAGACTTGTTGCACACACATTAGCAGGAGATGTTTTTAAAGTGTAACACTAAAAAGTGATTAACATGTAGACCATATAAGGAACTACTAAAATCTATAAGGAAACTCAAAAATTGAACAAGGACTAAAATAGACAATTCATGGGAGGGGAATTCTAAATAGCCAAAATGTATATGAAGTGATGTTCAACTTCACTTGTAATCAACTTCACTTGTAATCATAGAAATTCAAATTAAGTCAACAAAGAATTGCTAAAAATTACAAAGTCAGCTAATACTAAGTGCTGGCTTGGATGTCGAGAAATCAGAAATCTCTGTTGGTGGAAGTGTAACTCACAATACCTAGTGAAATTAATTATTCATATAATTCTGTATATATATCAGTCCCTCACCTGGGTTTATATTGTGTACAAATCCTTAAGGGGATATTTTGGAGTGTGGTATCCTAGCATTATTTGTGTTAGCAAGAAGTTAGAGGCAGTTTAATGTCCATCCCTAGGGAAATGGCTAATCAGAATGCATAGCATGTACACACAATGGGATAAAATACAGGAAGAAGTAGTTAACCATTTTTATATATAGGAATGTAGATGGATCTTGGAAATATGGAATGAATTCTATAGAAAAAAACAATTTTTATATATTCAAAATATACAAATACACAGAAAACAACCATGTATTATATCTCAGGGCTGTATTTTCAGATGCCTAAGGAAATATATTGGATATGTTAATGTGAATATCTCTGACCGGAAAGAGCATGTATACGAGAATGAATAGGACAAAGGGGAAAAAATAATGAAATAAAACGAGGGGCATTGTACGGACTCATAATGATGATGGAATCTGAAATCTGTGTATTTGAGGGCTGTATGACTCACAGATAATGCATGTGTGCCCTAATTTGGGGAGGAATATTTAGGTAATGTTCTCAGCAAAAGAAAATACTGGTTTTAAAACATTCTGGGAGAATTTGAATGGCCTTGTGTAGAAGATAGATGGATATGTGATTAATACAAATTCTTGCTTTAGGTATTTTCCTCCATCAAAAGTGTTAAAAATTAATCTGAAATTAATTTGCCTCCAGTAATCAGTCTAGGAGAGGAGTAGAGATTTAAAATTATGGTTATTTAATATTCAAAGAGAATGGCTCTGTAAATCTGGAAAACACAAGTATCCTGACAAAAGCTTGTTTTTTATTTAGTTTCAGGTAATCTGTCAGGCAGTAGTTTAAAAACTATCAGGTTTTTTTGTTCTTGTATTATTTCATTGCATGTACTCACTGACAAAACCTTTTATTTATCAATAAAATGTTCCCTGTGATTAATTGTTATGCAAGCGATATACGACAAATTACTGCATAGCTATTAAATGCTGCTCTGCCGTGCTTAACATACTGCGTTATTTGACTGTTTTGTGTTCTTGGTATTAATCTTAGGCTCTTTAAAAATAAGTCTTTTAGATATTAAGTCATATATGGACATATTGTACTTAATAAATCATAGCAATTTGGCTGTACAATTGAATGAAGGTTGAATCCTGTGGACTACAATATTCAAATGACACTATTTTATATCCAGTTTCATATAGTTTTCATGGATTTTTCTCTTGGTTTAAAAAGAAAGATTCCCTATAACTACCTTTTTCTATAGTTTTTTGTTTGTTTGGTTGTTTGGTTGTTGTTGTTGAGACAGAGTCTTGCTTTGTCACCCAGGCTGGAGTGCAGTGGCTGGATCTCAGCTCACTGCAAGCTCCGCCTCCCGGGTTTACACCATTCTCCTGCCTCAGCTTCCCGAGTAGCTGGGACTAGAGGAGCCCGCCACCTCGCCCAGCTAGTTTTTTTGTTTTTTGTTTTTTTGTGGGTTTTTTTGGTGTTTTTTAGTAGAGACAGGGTTTCACCAGATTAGCCAGGATAGTCTCGATCTCCTGACCTCGTGATCCGCCCGTCTCGGCCTCCCAAAGTGCTGGGATTACAGGCTTGAGCCACCGCGCCCGGCCTTCTATGGTGTTTTTATATTTTAGGAACAATATGATTTTCATTACCAATATTTTAAACAATGTCCTTTAAGTCATAGTTCAATAGCTATATTAAAATGAGAGCCAATAAAAATTGTTCCTATTATTTAAATATATATAATATGTTTCTTGTTTATGAATTTTGTGATTTCTTTATTCAATGAATTCTAGTCCTTTTCCAGCTTAAGGGAAAGTGGGTCAGTATACAAATGTTTTGAGCATACTAATGTATGTCTTTCCACCATTTCTCATACCCTGGCAACATTGAAAGATATTTCTAAGGCATCCTGAGAAAATCCAGTGAAGTTGCCTGTAGCCAGAGGCAAGTGCCCTGCTTATAGGTCTTGTACGACCCCACTAGGGGATGAGGAAGATGCTGTTTCCAACACGCTTAACAACTATGTGTGCCTCAAAAGCATGATTGAAAAACTCTGAATTAATGCTTTGTAATTTTTCAAAAGAAAGAACTTTTCCAGCCTCTGGAGGTGAAATTAGTTCTAGAACATAATGAGGCTTCCTCTTTTATGAAGCATTTAGAAGGAATAAAAGAAGATAAAGTGGTATGGCTCTTCAAAAAGTAGGGAAGACTCAGGGAAGATCTCTGGAGATTTTTTTATGACATTATTATTATTATTATTATTATTCTATCATTACTGTTATTATTAGTAAATGTGATTTATATTTGGAATTCTGAAATGTCTGTCTGCATTTATTAGTACTTAAAGCATGCCAGGAGTCAGGCAGACATAGAAAGGTGACAGGTAAGTAGAAGAGAATACTTGGAAGTAACTATGGAGTGACCTATAAGACATTAAATTAGAGATCAAACGAGATTATTCCAGAGCAATGAATCACAAACTACTCAGACAATCTTTAAAGGATGAGACCCTGAGTAGGTATCTATTGGGCTGTGTGAATTTCCCAAACTGGATTATCCAGGACTTTATCTTTGTAAGATCATCATCTTTAGAGGGGGAAAAAAAATGAATCCCTTTATCAAATAAATCTGAGAAATTCTGAAATAAAATTACACTTGATACTTAATGTTTCCGTCTTTAATATGCTATCATTCTTTGTGTTTCTAGGAGAAAACAAAAATAGAAAACTTTTCTTAAACATGTTTGGCCACATACACTTTATTTTTTCTCAAAACACCTATTAATTTCTATGAGGATACAATGGTTTTTCCTAAGATAAGAGCAGATCTACCTTACTGCCTTAAGGTATACTATTAGGAAAGATATATGCCAACTTTGAAGCCTAAAACTGTTTGGTAGTAGCAATCTGTCCTTACACTAGTTCAGTGGAAGTGCTTTTTCTTTGTTTACTTTTACTTATTTTCTATCTTGTTTCAATATTTTGAAAATGAACACTATTATAATACAAATCTATTTGTGACTAAGTTTCTCAGTTTATATAGCTGAGTTTTGTACATTTTTGACAATCCAATCAATCTTTCTAGTAGTTAGGATTTTTTCCCACTTTTGGAAAAGTTGATGGAAAATTACATATGGCTTTTATAGCCTTCCAGTGTTATTTATTTAATGTTTTTTCTAATAAGTTAGGAAAATGTAGAGAATTATAAATTAGTGAAACTGATTAATTTACCTGGTGAACTTTTCATAGTTGATAGTAAATTTGATTTAAGTCATTAACCCAATTATGTATTTTAATAATTTTTATCTATGTTATAATTTTTCTAAATTTTCTACAATAGAATATACTACTTTTACAGTGAAAAATCAGGCTGTGTATTATATTTTGCTATATGATGCCATATAAAATATATGATCCCAAAAAACTAGAAGGAAATAGTGCAAAATATAACAGTGTTTATCTTGGGATGGTGGAACTTCATGTGATTTTTTTATTTCTTTTATTTCCTATGATGATCATGGGGGAAATTTTAATAATGCATAACTTTCCTGGATAGAAAAGGAAAAATGCCTTTTAAGCTTAACTTTATATTTGCAAATCTTTTGTTTAAATAAACCAGAGTAAATGTTCTGAACTGTTTTATTTCACTTACTGATGTAGGAACACTTAAAAGGAAATCAGATGAACATCACATTTGTGGAATCAATGTAAAGAAACAAAAAGCACTCTAAAATTCTTTTCTGCTTTATTTGGTAGATGTTTATTACTTGATATCTTTCAATGATTATTTTTCTGAAAGCTTACAGATATTACATCTGAAAGTAGATAAATAAACATAGTCAAACACCAAAGGCATTGCTTCTTTCAGTGCTTCAGGAATTACTTTGTTTAAAAGTAATTTATCAAATACATGAGAAGTCATAATTTCAGTATGACATTTCAAAAGTTTTACCCAAGTATTTTAGTTAGGTATTTTTCTTGTTGTTGTAAGGCACATACTTCTTCAGTTTTCATCCCACCATTTCAACACCAATGTTTCAGCTCTGAAGAAATATTAAATAGAAATATAATCACAATATATAAGCTTGCATTCTACTTGGTTTTCCAACCAGAAAATATTTTCAGAGCCAACTCCAAAAACCAGGTAATTCCTCAACTTTCTGATATGGTTTGACTCTGTGTCTCCACCCAAATCTCACTTTGAATTATAATCCCCGTAATACCCACATGTGAAGGGCAGAACCTGGTGGAGGTAATTGAATCATGGGAGAGGTTCCCCATGCTGCTCTCATAATAATGAGTGAGTCTCACAGATGTGGTGGTTTTATAAGTGTCTGCTGTTTCCCCTGCTTGGATTTCTCCTTCCTGCTGCCTTGTAAAGAAGGTGTCTTGCTTTCCTTTGGGCTTCCGCCATGATTGTAAATTTCCTGAGGCCTCCCCAGCCATGCTGAACTGTGAGTCAATTAAACCTCTTTCCTTTATAAATTACCCAGTCTCAGGTATGTTTTTATTAGCAGCATGAGAATAGACTAATACAATAGCTTAGTTAACGTTTCTAGTTTTTCCTATTTTTATCTTTACTAAACTTATTCTCACATTTTATAATCAAGATTTTAAATTCATCTAACTTGCTTTTATTTGTTTATTTATTTATTTATTTTGAGATGGAGTCTTGCTCTGTCGCCCTGCCTGGAGTGCAGTGGTGCAATCTCAGCTCACTGCAACCTACACTTCCTGGATTTAAGCAAGCCTCACACTCCAGCTTCCCAAGAAGCTGGGATTACAAGCATGCGCCACCATGCCTGGCTAATTTTTGTATTTTCAGTAATGACAGGATTTCACCATGTTGACCAGACTGGTCTCAAGCTCCTGACCTCAAGTGATCCATCCACCTCGGCCTCCCAAAGTCCTAGGATTACCGCACCCCACCTAACTTGCTTTTATACATATAAAATGAACGATTCCATTGTGAAATTATTTTTTTTTTGCCATTATATCAACATCATTTTTTTCTGGCCTATATTTTATTTGTTATTCTGTATATTCTGATGTCTACCCTACAGACATCCTTGCGAAGATAGTCTTGAACAAAGGCAGTCAGGTGCTTCTCGAAAGATATAAAGAAATGTGAGTGATGTAGAGAACTCTCTCCTTATAGTAAAGCAAGAGGCAGAGAGGCTGCAGCTATTCCAATAGATTGCTAAACTGTGGAATTACGGGTGGCATTAATTCTTTTTTTCTCTGCTCTGTTTCCTTCTGTTAGTTCCTTCACTGCTGTTTCTTGCATCTAGCATCATGCCCCAGCATCTAATACAGTGCCCAGAACTGAGGAGCCCTTACTTTTTGAGAGAGAAGGAAAGAAGGAATTCAGTTTCCTATTACTGCCGTAACAAATTACCACAAACTTAGTAGTTTAAAACAACCACAATTCTGTAGTTCAGAAGTCTCACATGGGGGCTCTCTCTGCTAAAATCGAGGTGTGAACAGGGCAGCATTCCCTTCTGGAGGCCATAGGAGAAAATCTGTTCCTTTGCCTTTTCAACTGCTAGAGGTCACCTGCATCCCTTGACTCATGGCTACCCTTCTCCGACGCCAAAGCCAGCAACTTAGCATCTCTCTGACCCTACTTTCAGCATCATATCTCTTTCTGACTCTCATTTTCGACCTCTCCCTTCCACTTTTAAGGAACCTTGTGGATACATTGAATCTACCTGGATAATCCAGGATAATCTGTCAACTGATCAGCAACCTTAATTCTGTCTGCAATCTTAATTCCCTTTTGCATGTAACATAACATATTAACAGTTTCCAGGGATTCAGATGGAGATCTTTGAAGTGACCATTACTATGCCTACCCCCTTGCTTTTGAGGGCAGTGCCTATTCTGACCAAACAAATCTAGCTAACGAGCAGGTCATACAGTAGCAGGAGAGTAATTTAGGTGAAAGAAATCACTTAGAAGAACGTTATGAGCATGGCGAGCATGCTGAGCCTTGCTTAGCCAGTAAATCCAGTAATTATATTGTGATTTTTAAACACCACTAAACTAGAGAAGAGACAGGGGCACGAGCATCAGATCGCCATGCCTTTCTTGGATGTGCAGAAAAGGTTTGGCCTTAACATAGATCGATGGTTGACAGTCCAAAGTGCTGAACAGCCCTACAAGATTCCTGGTCGATGTCATGGTTTTGAAAAAGAATGGATAGAATGTGCACATGGAATCGGTAGTATCTGGGCAGAGAAAGAGTGCAAGGTAGAATATGATGATTTCATAGAGCGTACACTTCTGCAGAAAACGATGAGACATGAGTCCCATCAGGAAGCAGCAGGATAAGCTGATAAAGGAAGGGAAGTGCACCCCTCCACCTCACCACGTGGGCAAGGGGGAGCCTCAGCCCTGAGCAGAGCAGCTGCTGACATCTGGGCGCTGATTTCATGTTCTCTGTTCTCCACTGGAAAGGTTGTTTACAGAAAACCTCCTTGTCAAAGTGTGTAAAAATAAAGGATTGCTGCATCCTAAAGGAAAAAAAAAAAACAAAACAAAACACTAAACTGAACGATGCACACATATATAAATGATTTGCCATTGTGGTAGAATTATGGATTATTTAAATTGTTAATGTTCTGCATTTATTACCTTTTCTGCAATAATTAGGTTTTGCTTTATAATAAATATATAAATTTTTCAGAATTTCAAAACAATCTGCATAGACCGGGAAAGTTACAAACAGAAAAGAAATAAATGACTCATATGAAATTAACATATACAGCTACTCTTCATAAAAAGAAAAAAAAATTGATATAAATGATAAAGGCTTAATACATAAATTAGATAATAATTTATAAAATTAGAAAATTTAAAAAAGAAGGATAAATTTCACACGTAATACCACTGCTCCCAACACAGTCCCTTTAAGAAGTTTTATGTAGTCATTCCTATTCCAACATAAATGAGATAATAGATATATTAAAAACACTGTAACTGTGGATCATTCTAAAATATAGTAAAATTATCAAGTCATCCTACTACCACATTTAGCACAGGCTGCTAATAGTATCCTTATTTCTTGTCTGAAGTTCTAGTACAGTTAAATAGAGGGGGCATTAAAATGAAAAAAATTAGACTGTAGTAAATAAGAATTTTTTTTCTGGGCCAGGCACAATGGCTCATGCCTGATCCCAGCACTTTGAGAGGCCAAGGCAGGAGGATCACTTGAGCCCAGGAGTTTGAGACCAGCCTGGGCAACATGGCAAGGCACCATTTCTACAAAAAAAAAAAAAAAAAAAAAATCAGTTGGGCATGATGGTGCGTGCCTGTAATCCCAGTTACTCAGGAGGTTGAGGTGGGAGGATTGCTTGAACCTGGGAGAGTGAGGGTGCAGTGAGCCATGATTGTGCCACTGTACTCCAGCCTGGGTGACAAAGCAAAATCCTGTTTCAAAAAAATAATAAATAAGAATTACTTTTTCTGACAAACCATTGAAGGAAGGCTTAAAACATATTCAGAAGACAGAGCAACTCAGCAAACACTGTGCTTCCCAGCGCTTTTGTCTCTGTGTATGAGATTAAGTTGTAAAGGGATCAGGAAATAACTAGGGCTTCTTATTCAAGAGTGAAAATGAGACTCTTCCCACAGGCTAGAGTCTCTGAAGGTTACCACCGGCAAGTCCCAAGCCACTCTTAACCAGTCAAGAAATACATCCTACTGACTGATGAGAGTTGGAATTAGTTCTTTTGCTAATTGATCTATCATGCTATCGTAGGGGAGAAAATAGAATTTCTTTTCTTTTTCTTAGGTTCTTGGTTGAGGTACTCTCCTGAAGTCAGATTAACAAAAGAAAAATAAGCAGAGTTTTGCTAACATTTGTACCTATTATGTGGGAGAGGCCTCAGGGCAAACATATTTATCTTTCAAGGTAGTGTTTTAGAGGCCTTGCTGAAATGGTATTTTAACAATGGCCCATAAATCCTATGTAGTGACAAGACAAAGAAATGTTAAAAGAAAAACCTTAGCCAAATTAAATTTAACAGAGTTTAATTGATCAAAGAACAATTCGCAAATCAGGCAGCCTCCTGAGCCAGGGAGACTTACAGACGGAAAAGGAAAGTGACATACAGAAAACGGAAGTGCAATAGGAAACAGCTAGGTTGGTTACACCTTGGCATTTACCTTATTGAACATGGTTTCAACAGTTGGCCCCCTTTGGCTAAAACTCAGTGACTGCACAAGCATAGGCTTTAGACTGTGTACACCTCCATTTAAGTTATAGTTCACTATGTACAGAGAAACCTTTAGACTGAACTTAAAATATGTAAGGAGGCAGCTTTAGGCTAAACATGATGTAATAGAAGAGTATGTTCAGGTTTCCATAAGGCAAAAAAAATGTAGGAAGGTAAATTTATGGGGAAAGGAAAGTCTGCTCCTAGATCCTCTGGCACCTCTGAGTCCTGTTTCTGAGCTGATAAACAAAGGAGCCCATCTTCAGGTGGGAAAGGCAGAGGGGAGGGTCACAGTGTACTCCTGCATTGCAACCTTAATTTTAGCTTAACAATCCCCAGTATTTTAGAGAGAATATTTTGGTTTCCTTCATCAGAGATATGTTCCCAGAACGTGTAAAATTGATTTTCTGCCTCTGTTTCCCTGTCTAGCACTCCTTTTCCTGACTAGAACAACTGGAGTTCTATCCAAAACCTCAGCCTGTAACAGATGGGCTGGATCACCGACACTGCTCCAGCCCTGGAATACAGACTCATGTCTGCCCAGAACAGCTGAAGCCTTGCCAGAGAGAGCATGCTTTTCCAGAAGCACAATGCCTTTCTTCAGTACGGCTATATATATATATATATATTTTTTTTTGCATGATAAAAGCCAAATTACATGACACAACATTAGAAAATGTAGAAAATAAGGACAAATTTCACACGTAATACCACTACACCCAACACAATTCCTTTAAGAAGTTTGGTATAATTATTCCTATACAGTTTTTAATGTACAGTCATTTTAAACACGTAGAGTGAAGTTCCTACCTTTAGAATAAACTAGGCTTACGCTAGAACTCAGACATGTCTGGGCATATCTCAAGGTCTTGCTGAGGCCTGCCAGGGGAGAGAATTTTGAGGTGGGGTGGGGCTCCCAGTTGGGATTCATGCCAGCCACACAGACCCACATATGAGTTCTGGAAAGAGAGGACAGTGAATGGATATGAAAAACTCTTCCCACCAACCAATCAGCAAATGAAAACTTAATTTCATTACTGTTTGAAATCCATATATCAGAGTTTATCACTAAAGTGAGGGAAGAGTGGTTTCTACAACTTCAGCAGGAATAAAGTAGGACTTCTCCTTTAAGGGCTTAGGGATAGCTTCCTCAGGGCACTAACCCAGAGGAGAAGGAGAGGGCAAGATATGATCAGTGAGATGTCTGAGGTCATGAGAACAAATGAGAAGGCCTCTGGAAATGTGAGGAAATGTCTGAGGCTTTGAAACAGGTTGAGGACAAAGGAATGCTATTGTGAACCTAGCATTCCACCTCTAGCCTGGAATGGCTTTATGGAATTCAGGTTCCTTTTGGAGCCTCAGGGAGCAACATTATATCCTGGTGCATTGTCTGTGTGCTCCAAAGATTGCTTCCTTCCCTAGAATTACAGCTAATTGACATGTTAGAGACAATGGTGGGGACATGATTAGACTACACTGCAAGCTCCTGGAAGACTGGAACTGTGCTTACCTCATTCTCTATTGCCAACACTTAGCACAGTGCTAGCACGTAAGAGATACTCAGTAAACACATGCTAAATAAATGCCAGATAAATACAGAATGAAGCCTAGTACACCTGGTTACAAATGGAACCTTGGAAATCATTGCTGATTTGGGGAAACCAGTGAACTCTGTGACAAGGCTAAAACCGGAGACATCCTGCAGACTGCTCTAAGGTCTTCAGAGGGTAGAAACTGATCAAAAGCCTGAAAATCATTCAAGGTCTTATTGCAGACAATCTGTACAACTGTGATGGAAGGATATGGGCAGAAGGTGTTAGTTTTAGAATGGTAGAGAGTGATTAGCTCTGAGAACATTAAAAGAAGGAGGCTTTTTGGGACAAGAGTTAGGAACCTAAGAACCAGAAATAGGTCAGAAATTGGGCATGCATACCTGAGATCATATGAGCCAGAGGAGTAAATTAAATGCAAAATTTTCGTGGCTTAACATAATAAAAAACACTTGCTATTAGGGAATGCAAATGCGTATCAACTGTCTCAAGGGTAATTTGGTGACATAGTTATAACCGACTATGTGCCAGACTTTAAATGTCTTAACTCATTTGATTTTCTCAATAGTTCTGAGTTAAGTATTAATATTAACTGTATCATATAGATGGGGAACTCAGATGAATTAACTAATCCAAGGATGTACAGCTAGTGAAGCTGTAAGTACAGGCAGCTTAGCTTTGGAGGTCAAGATTTGAACCGGGCTCTGATCTCTTTCGGTGTAGTAAGAGGTGAGAGCCTTCTGAATGATACTTCTGTTTCTAGGAATTTCTTCTAAGGATAAATAATCAAACATGTTACTAAAAATATTTTGATTGTAACTTGGATTATAGTGGCGAAAAAGTGTAAGCATCCAAAGTGAGGCAGCAAGTCCTAGGTGTAAAGACACCAAGGGTTTTAGAGTCAGTTCTGGGTCAGATCCTGTCTCTGTCACCTACCATGGAACCTTAGACAAGTCACTGACCCACTCTAAGCCTCTTCCATAAAATTAGAATAGTAATATGCCTACCTCACAGGAATTTAGAATAGGAAAATACTGTTTTCTGGAAGCCTCAACTAAAGATGTGACTGCATGAAGACAATAGCTCTTTGAAAATCTCCCAATTTGGTAACTTAATTATACAGATAAAGCAATGTTTTGCCACTGATACAATCAGCTTAAACTTTAGTGCATTAAAGTTAGGGAAAGCCGGGCGCGGTGGCTCAAGCCTGTAATCCCAGCACTTTGGGAGGCTGAGACGGGCGGATCACAAGGTCAGGAGATCGAGACCATCCTGGCTAACACGGTGAAACCCCGTCTCTACTAAAAAATACAAAAAACTAGCCGGGCGAGGTGGTGGGCGCCTGTAGTCCCAGCTACTACGGAGGCTGAGGCAGGAGAATGGCGTAAACCCGGGAGGCGGAGCTTGCAGTGAGCTGAGATCCGGCCACTGCACTCCAGCCTGGGCGACAGAGCCAGACTCAGTCTCAAAAAAAAAAAAAAAAAAAAAGTTAGGGAAACCCGGAGGGAAACTGTAAAATGTGAAAATTCTAAAATAATCCACAGCAGCTCTGATGAGACAGTGAGTCTCCAGCCTGCCTCTTTCAAACCTCTGTCTGTGTTTTACATAGATCAACATTCTATGGTGGTGGAGGCGGTTCCCCTGCTTGCCTTTGCTGAGACAAGGCCCATTATTGTTCCACTTTAGTTCAAAGATGCAAGGTCACTAAGCATGCTTCTTTTTCGTTTCAGTTTTAGGAATTATTGTATCTTGTTCTACATCACTTTAACGTTCTTGTAATTGTTGAAATTTTACAACCCAAGGCATAAAAGGAAATATCTAATAACCTCGATGCAACAATTTTTTTAGATGCATGAGTGGCTTTGAATCCCAGCTCTCTTACACTGGTCCACGAAGTGAAATATTTAGTCCTTTATGTACTTGTGGAACAGAATGAAGGAGGGTGTCTTAAAACTTTTATCTTTACTATAACAATTTCTTACTATTGTATTGCTTTTCTTTTCAATTTAAAAGGAATAAGATAAATAGTTACAGGGAAACTATGTTTCAGTTTTAATATTTTGAACAAAACAATCTATTGAGTCTTTGACATTTTTTAGAAAACTCGCCCACAGGGGAAAAAAAAAGTTTCCTGCTGCTTTGCTGCATTTTTTTTGTTTTTAAAATATAGACAGGGTCTTACTCTGTTGTCTAAACTGGAGTGCAGTGGCACAGTCACACAGTCACAGGTCATTGTGATTTCAAACTACTGAGCTCAAGCAACTCTCCTGCCTCCACCTCCCAAAACACTGGGTTTACAGGAGAGAGCCACCATGCCTGGCCTGCTGCTTCTTAAGGCTTATTTTTAAAAACTTTAAAATACAAGGACATTCATGAGAATTATCTAATGATTCCTGCAATATAGTCAGATTCATTTAAGGTCAGAACACCAGTAAAGAAAATTTGCTGCCTGGAGGAAACACAGACCCTAGATTAGATGGTCCTGATGATCTATTACACTGGCAATAAATAGCATGTAGGAACAGCGCTATGTTCTGGAACATACTACTCGTTTTTTGAGTTTTTAAAACAGTGTTTTAAGCAAGGATTCTGCTTCCATAATCTTTGGATTTTGCTAATCCAAAAAAAGGATTTAAACCCCTTTTTTGATCTCAATCCAGATTTTACTCATGGCCAGAGCCACTTGGTTCCTGGGTGAGGATAGCTGGTGGAAGATGAGAGGGGCACACGTTGCACAAAGGAGTGTGCTGACTATGCTCAGACACACAGAAGACAGAGACAGAAAAGTGCTTGGTATGCAATATGTAGAATGTTTTGCATATCTAATTTTTGTTATTCAGGAGTACTACTTAGAAGAAAAATACTACTTTTAATCAGCATCCAGTCAGAAAAATAGAGCCCTCACAAGGTAATTCAATAGAGGTAATTTAGTATAGAGACCTGTTACAAAGGTCCTGAAATCTAGGGCCAGCATGATTTTGTGTCTACAGTATCTTTACCCCCAGGCTGTTTCTTTCATTTAAAAAAGAATGAGGTAAGTGAAAATTTTCTTTTCAATTGCTTTCTTCTTAGAAATTTTATTCTTCATATAGATTCATTAAAATGTAGTTTATATATTTATATATATAGTTTTAGAATAGTTACTCTAAATCCTTTTCTTATTTACTTTTCCTATGCAACTCATACTCAGAAAAGTATGGGTTGCATTTATTATTATTACTCAGAAAAGTATGTTTAAAATTATAAAATCAATAATGTTCATTTTAGAAATCTAAAAAATATAGAGAAAAAGCTTTAAACTACCGGTTATTTTATCACGTAGAAATAATACTTGAAATTTTTTGGTTTAAAAGCTTCTAGAAAAATCTGTATGGAATCAGATATTCTTATCACTGGATTTTCTTCCTTTTCTTTTTGCAGTAAACATACTTTGTTTTCTTCCTTCTTCATTACATATTCTTCAGAAGCATTCTCTTTAGTGGCTTTTTCAATATATTCTAAGTCTAAATTTCTTTCTTATTTTCCAACTAGTGGACGTTAAGTTTCTTTTCAACTCTTCATTATTTCAGATCGTGCTTCAATATTGCAAGATTGAAGCAGGATTTGAGTTACACCTAGGCTGGAGTGCTGTGGCACAGTCACAGCTCACTGTAGCCTTGACCTCCTAGGCTCAAGCAACCTCACAGCTCACTGTAGCCTCGACCTCCCACCTCAGCCTTCTGAGTAGCTGGAACTATAGGAGCACACCACCATACCTAGCTAAATTTTTGTATTTTTTGTAGAGACAGGGTTTTGCCATGTTGGCAAGACTGCTCTTGAACTCCTAGGCTCAAATGATTCACCCAGCTCAACCTCCCAAAGTGCTGGTGTATGCAGAATGTATTCCTTCTTGTGGGTTCTTGGCCTTGCTGACTTCAAGAATGAAGCCGCGGACCCTTGCAGTGAGTGTTACAGCTCTTAAAGATGATGTGTCCAGAGTTTGTTCCTTCAGATGTTCGGATGTGTCCATACTTTCTTCCTTCTGGTGGGATCGTGGTCTCTCTGACTTCAGGAGTGAGGCCACAGATCTTTGCAGTGAGTGTTGTAGCTCATAAAGGTAGTGCAGGCCCAAAGAGTGAGCAGCAGTAAGATTTATTGTGAAGACAGAAAGAACAAAGCTTCCACAGCATGGAGGGGACCCGAGTAGGTTGCTGCTGCTGGCTGGGGTGGCCAGCTTTTAGTCCCTTATTTGGCCCTGCCCACGTCCTGCTGATTGGTCCATTTTACAGAGCACTGATTGGTCTGTTTTACAGAGTGCTCATTGGTCCATTTTACAGAGTGCTGATTGGTGTGTTTACAATCCTTTAGCTAGGCACAGAGTGCTGATTGGCACGTTTTTACAGAGTGCTGATTGGTGCATTTACAATCCTCTAGCTAGATACAGAGTGCTGATCCATGCAGTTTTACAGAGTGCTGATTGGTGCATTTATAATCCTTTAGCTAGACAGAAAAGTTCTCCAAGTCCCCACTCGACCCAGAAAGTCCAGCTGGCTTCACCTCTCACTGGGACTACGGGTGTGAGCCACTGTGCCCAGCCTGTAATATTCTTTTTTTAATCTTTTTTTTGAGATGGAGTTTTGCTCTTGTTGCCCAGACTGGAGTGCAATGGCGCGACCTCTGCTCACTGCAACCTACACCTCCTGGGTTCAAGCAATTCTCCTGTCTCAGCCTCCTGAGTAGCTGGGATTACAGGCATGTGCCACTATGCCTGGCTAATTTTGTATTTTTAGTAGAGACAGGGTTTCTCCATGTTAGTCAGGCTGGTCTCAAACTCCCGACCTCAGGTGATCAGCCCACCTCAGCCTCCCAAAGTGCTGGGATTACAGGCGTGAGATACCGCGCCTGGTCCCCAGCCTGTAATATTCTTATAAATAAACTTTATTTTTCCTTTTTGATTATTCCAAGCCAAAACAAAAAACAATAACAACAACAACAACAAAAAAACCACAGCATACTCTCTTTTTGCCTCTCTTCTTAATTAGATTTGTGAGAAGAGAAAAAACCTGCTTCAATCATGATTTAATATGAGTGGTGTTAAATAACATGATTTCTCAAAAATAAAGGAATATGTAATATAAAAAGCAATTAGACATAACGAATAATACCAGCAACCTCTAAAGACCTTGAAATGTCCCTAAGTCCCCTCAACAGTCTCTTTATATTTTTCTCTCTCTCTGTTTTCCTCTAAATGACCCCAATCTTTTTCAGTATTATCCCTTAGGAAAAAATCTGATTCTTTTTTTTTTTTTTTTTTTTTTTGAGACGGAGTCTCGCGCTGTGTCACCCAGGCTGGAGTGCAGTGGCGCGATCTCGGCTCACTGCAACCTCCGCCTCCCAGGTTCAGGCCATTCTCCTGCCTCAGCCTCCGAGTAGCTGGGACTACAGGCACCCGCCACCACGCCCGGCTAGTTTTTTGTATTTTTAGTAGAGACGGGGTTTCACCATGTTAGCCAGGATGGTCTCGATCTCCTGACCTCGTGATCCGCCCGCCTCGGCCTCCCAAAGTGCTGGGATTACAGGCTTGAGCCACCGCGCCCGGCCAAAATCTGATTCTTTTGTATAGATATTCCACTTGTTTAAAGACTGTAATCGGAAATAATATTATTTTCTACTATTTCTTCAATTGTAATTAACTGCATTTCAGGTAAATAATAATCTTGGATACAGTCTTATACTTAATATTGTTTCTATGGGAAAATGTGTTCACAGATTCAAATACATATTTACAAATGAACTTTTAAAGACATAATTTGTTTATAAATAAAGGATTTTCAATATCTCAAAAATTAAACCATATTTACTTAGCCTCATATTTCATAATTCTTATATTGCTAAATAACACTGTGCTTAGATATATAATTAATCATCAGGTCAAATATTAATATTTTATTTTATTTTAGCTTTTTTTTTGGAAACAGAGTCTAACTCTGTGACCTAGGCTGGAGTGCAGTGGTGCGAACATGGCTCACTGCAGCCTCAACCTCCTGGGATCAAGCAATCATCCCACCTTACCCTTCTAAGTAGCTGGGAGCACATGTATGTGCTACCATGCCCAGCTAATTTTTTTTATTTTTTATTTTTTGTACAGATGGGGTCTTGCTATGTTGCCCAAGATGGTCTTGAACTACTGGGTTCAAGCAGTCCTCTAGCCTTGGCCTCCCAAAGTGCTGGGATTACAGGCATTGAGTCACTGTACCCAACCCTCTTTTTGCTTTTTTTGAGATAGGGAGATAGGGTCTCACTCTGTTATCCAGGCTGGAGTACAATGGTGTAGTCATAGCTCACTACAACCTGGAATTCCTGGGCTCAAGTGATCCTCCTGCCTCAGCCTCCCACGTAGCTGGAATTATAGGCACATACCACCACACCTGGATGAATATTTTCTTTTCTAAAAGATTTGTGTGTGTGCATGTATTATATATTAGATATGGTAGAATCTTTGTAGGACCTGGGCATTGGAATTATTAGCATGACCCTGAAATTATGTTGATCTCCAAAATGAGATTATAAATTGTAAGAGTGAAGATCCAGGACAAGCTATATAAAATAGCAGTCACCTCTGTTGCTTGCTGTCCCTTTGCTCTGCTTTATTTTTCTTCATAACATTTATCACCACCTGGCTTATATTGATATGTTTTCATATTTATTGTATGCATATTTCACTAGACTATAAGCTCCCTGAGAGGACATTTCTTTCATTCTCTGCTTTATTCACTGCCTGGTACATAGAAGGTGCTCGATAAATGTGTCTTATTTGGCCAGGTGCAGTGGCTCACACCTGCAATGCCAGCATTTTGGGAGGCTGAGGCAGGCAGATCAACTGAGGTCAGGAGTTTGACACCAGCCTGACCAACATGGTGAAACCCCATCTTTACTAAACATATAAAAATTAGCCGGGCGTGGTGCCGCACACATGCAGTCCCAGCTACTTGGGATGCTGAGGCAGGAGAATTGTTTGAACCCAGGAGGCAGAGGTTGCAGGGAGCTGAGATTGCGACACTGAACTCCAGTCTGGGTGACAGAGTGAGACTCCATCTCAAAAAACAAACAAACAAAATTTTAAAAATTAAAAATGTGTCTTATTTGAATGAGTGAATATTACTTGAATAAACAGTGAAGGATCTTTGTTTTCAGATTTAATAGAACAGAAATCACATATAACAAAATATTGAAAAATTTGTAAATAAGTCAAGTTTTGAAAACTTTTAAGTGTCATGTTTTTATTATCCTTTTAAAATTTTAATGTGTCAATTCTTTGGCTAAATCTGTGCAGGAAAGAAATATGAATCTCAGGGAAAAAAATGTCTTTTTTCTTTCCAAGTAAATTAAAGAGTTTTGCCTTAAAAATGTGCGATAAACTAACCCTCTCAACCAAGTGGCATTGCTAATGATTTCAAAATGTGGTTGCCCTAACCTTCATGGAAAGTCAGAAACCTATTTTTCATTTAACACAGACTACATTTGCTAAATTTTTAATAAGTAAATTAAACCTCCCACATCATAAAAATCACCCTTGGATAGTGAATAATATGTAATCTAAATTTTTGAAAAGTAAGAATTCTCAACATTTCAAAGATAAACTGTTCAGTTTCTTTCTTAGAGGGGCAAGTCTACAAAGAAATAATGAGGGCCAGCCACGGTGGCTTACCCCTGTAATCCCAGCACTTTGGGATTACAGGCGTGAGCCACAGTGCCCAGCCAGGAATGGGATGGATTCTAAACAAATGTTTATTAAAACCCACAACTGTGTTCATTTTTGGTAACTGGATCTCCAAAGCAGCGTAACTGAATATACAATAACAGATTTTTTTTTTTTCATTTATGAAAGGAACTACGAGTTAGATTGGAAACGATAGGCAAAGAATCGTTAACATTAGTCATCCTTACAACCAAAGCCTTTGCTTTCTCATTCACTAGGAGAACAAGTTAATATACCAATGCCCTGCACATTTTTATTATATCTCTTTTCTCCATGTGTCTTTTTCACTCTAACCTTTCTATTTCAGACCCCTTCCTTCCTCGCACAACACAGTCAAACTACATACTATACACATAGAAAGCTATGTCTTTGGTATAAGGCTATTTGTATGCCTAAAGTTTAATGTTAGCATGTTGTCTTTATTAAAGGACCTAGGCATAATTATCTCATTAGCACAATTACAGCAATAGCCGCACATTACCACAGAAGATCATATGGAAAAAAGTTATTCCCTTTTCTTTTTCTAAAATACCTGCCTTGTAAAGAAAGCAATTACTTTTGTCATCTCCTGCAAGTAAAAGGAATATATATATATATATATATATATATATTTTTTTTTTTTTATTTAGTTTGGCCTCTGGAATCACATAGACAGATATTTATATCAAAGTCTAGAAAAACTGTCAAGAATGTTGACTCAATAATCCTAATGCTAGCAAATCTATCATTAGAAAATATTCCAAAATATGGGAAAGTATGAATGTGATTATTGTTACAAGTAACAAAATTAATTCTGGCAAAATTCAGCAAATTGTATTTGTAGAAAAGATAACAGATAAGTCACAAAATTAATGAAACATTTCTAAAACAGGTTCAGGATTGAACAGGAGTTAAAATATAGCTCTAGTGTAGATTGTCCAGGATACAGAACTCCCTAAAATCTCTTCTCAATATCCTGCTACTGGAATTAGCTCCAACTGCTTTTTCTGTCTTGGTTTCACTGTGCTTAAGATTAAAAACCCCAGAAGACTGATGGGCTTTGTGTTTTAAAGCAACGAACACTCTAAAATACAGTGGATCAAAAATAAATATAAATTTATTTATCTGTCATGTAACACTCCAGATTATAGTTCAAGGCAGATAATCTGTCCCACAATGTCATTCAAAGACCACATAGTTCCTTTTGTTTCTTTGTGCTGTCATCCCTTAGGGACTGTCGACTCTAGCCAGGTAACCATAGACGGCTCACATGAAAGGGGGATAGAGTTTAGTGGATAAGCAGCTTAATTCTTTCAAAAGATGCTGTCACCTAGAAGTTGAATATAGTATTTCTGTTCATTTCCCATTACCTGAATGCTAGACACACATACACAGATCTGGAAGTAAAGTTAGAAATGTGGTCTCCAAACTAAAACTTGGAAATATTCTACTGCTAAAAAATGGAAGAGGAGGATGAATGCTGGGTACCAGAGCTAAGGCTAGGATGTAGCAAGTATATTGCCTAAGGTGCAAAATTTAAGGAGACACTCGCAGAGATACGGTTTGTTTCTGTGTCCTCACCCAAATTTCATCTTGAATTATAACCCCCACGTGTCAAGGGAGGGACCTGGTGGGAGGTGATTGGATTATGCGGGCAGTTTACCCCATGCTGTGCTTGTGATAGTGAATGAGTTCTCATGATATCTGGTGGTTTTAAAAAGTGTTTGGCAGTCTCCTCCTGCTGTCTTCTCTCCTACTGCCATGTAAGACATGCTTTGCTTTCCCTACACCTTCTGCCATGATTGTAAGTTTCCTGAGGCCTCCCCAGCCATGCAGAACTCTGACTCAATTAAACCTCTTTCCTTTATAAATTACCCAGTCATGGGCATTTCTTTATAGCAGTGTGAAAATAGACTAATACTGGCCGGGTGCGGTGGATTACACCTGTAATCCCAGCACTTTGGGAGGCTGAGGTGGGCAGATCATTTGAGGTCAGGAGTTCGAGACCAACCTGGACAACATGGTGAAACCCCATCTCTACTAAAAATACAAAAATTAGCTAATCATGGTGTCTCACACCTGTAATCCCAGCTACTTGGGAGGCTGAGGCAGGAAAATGACCAAATGACTTGAACTCAGGAGGTGGAGGTTGCATTGAGCCAAGATTGTGCCACTGCCCTCCAGCCTCGGTAACAGAGTGAGACTGTCTCAAAAAAAAAAAAAAAAAAAAAAAAAAAAAGAAAATGGACCAATACACTCAGTATTATATAAATGCATGTGTGCCTTAAATTTTGCACCCTAAGAACTTCACTTGCCTTAACCTAGTTCTGGTCCTGCTTTGCACAGTTAGCACTTGCTTTAACCTAGTTCTGGTCCTGCTCTACCACCTCTAGCTTATATTACATAGGAGCACAAAATAGCTTAATTTACCAAGAGTACATACATTGGGGAAGAAATAGTTCACCAAAAAGAAATTGGAATACAATTGGTGAAAACAGGCTGAATATATGGTGTGTAGTCTGAAAAAAAAAAAAAAAAAAAACCCATTACAAACATGAAGATGGCAGTGATATATTGCCAAATCCCCACAACTTTTTATACTCCTGTATCCACATCCCTTGCCATGTAAATTTTCAGCTCCCTCCCTTTGGATCAGGGTTGTATGTTTGATGACCTTTGACCATCAGAATGCAAGCAGAACAGAACAATATTGGGAAAAATCTTATTTGCTTTAAAACTTCATTCAAGACTACTTCCATGAAAAGGCAAACTGAGTATTATGTTAGCTGTGAGTTTTTCATATATAGTTTTCACATAGAGGTGGTTTTTTTTCTATTTCTAGTTTGTTTTACATTTTTATTGTGAAAGGGTATTAAATTTTGTAAAAGTTTTTTCTGCATCAATTAAGATGATCATGTGGGTTTTCTCCTTCATTCTGTTAATGTGGTATGTTATGTTAATTAATTCTCATATGTTGAACCATCCTTGCATTCTAGGAATAAATTCTACTTGGTCATGGTGTATAATCCTTTTAATATGCTGTTGAATTCTGTTTGCTAGTATTTGGTTGAGAATTTTTGCATCGGTGTTCATAAGGGATATTGATCTGTACTTTACTTGTAGTTTTTGTCTGACTTTGATATTAGGGCATTGTTGGCCTCATATAATGAGTTAGAAGATGTTTCTTTAGTTTTTTTGGAAGAGCTGAAGAAGGATTGTTGTTGGTTCTTCTTTAAATGTTTGATAGAACTTGCCAGTGGAGGTGGCAAACTTCAGGTTCAGGGCTTTTTTTGTTGTTGTTGGGAGGTTTTTGATTACTAATTCAATCTTTTTACTAGTGATGAGTCTATTCAGATGTTCTGTTTCTTTGTGTTTCAGTCTTCATGTTTCATCTTATAATCTCTTTATTTCTGTAAAATTGGTATGCCTCCATTTTCATTTCTGATTTTAGTAATTTGAGTCTTCTTTGTTTTTTTCTTTGTCACTCTAATGGTTTGTCATTTTGTTAATCTTTTTGAAGAAACAACTTTGAGTTTTCTTTATTTTCTCTATTGTCTTTCTATATTCTATTTTATGTATGTATGTATGTATGCATGTATGCATGTATGTATGTTTGTTTGTTTATTTGAGACGGGGTCTTGCTCTGTCACCCAGGCTAGAGTGCAGTGGCATGATCATGGCTCACTGCAGCCTCGACCTTTTGGGTTCAACCAATCCTCCCACCTTAGCCTCCCAAGTAGCTGGGATGACAAGTATGTGCCACCACACCCCACACCCAGCTAATTTTTATTTACTTATTTCTTTATAGAGACAGGGGTCTATGTCGCCCGATCCGGATCCGACGGATCCGATCTTTGATCTGAAATGGATGATCCGATCTCGATCGATCTGATGATCCGGATCCATTTTTTATCGATCGACCTTTCGGATCCTGATGACCTTAGGGCGAACCCGGATCGATTGACGATCCGCCCGGCAAGCGCGCGGCGGCGGCGTCCTCCGCCCACCAGCCCATCCATCTGGCGCGGCGCGCAAGCGTTGCTGCTGCTGCATGTAAGCGCTAAAGCGTTCTTTCTTTCTTTCTTCTCCTCTCTCTTTTCTTCTTTCCTCTCTTCTTCATCAGCACCCCACCCCCATACCCAGACTGAGTGCAGTACGATCATAGCTCACCTTTAATCCTGAACCCCGGCACAAGTTATCCTCCCACCCCAGTTCTCCCAGTAGCCATGGTTTGCACCAATTACGCCCAGTTTGCTTTATTTATTTATTTATTTATTTATTTATTTATTTATTTATTGAGATTGTGAGTTTCCACTTTGTTGACCACGGCTGAGTGCACGGCTGGATCTTTGGTTCACCACAATCTCTGCCTCCTGGGTTGAAGTGATTCTCCTGCCTCAGCCTCTCTAGTAGCTGGGATTACAGGCATGCGCCACCATGCCCAGCTAATTTTGTACTTTTAGTAGAGACGGGGTTTCTCCATGTTGGTCAGGCTGGTCTTGAAATCCCAACCTCAGGTGATCCGCCCACCTTGACCTCCCAAATTGCTGGGATTACAGGTGTGAGCCACCACGCCCAGCCCAATTTTTTATTTTTTTAATTTTTTGTAGAGACAGGGGTCTCACTATATTACCCAGCTGGTCTTGAACTCCTGGCCTCAAGTGATCCACTCACCCCAGCCTCTTAAAGTGCTGGGATTATAGTCATTCTTTCCTTTAGTATTCAATTTCTCAGGAAACCTTTATTTTCCACACTAGAGTAGCCTAATCACACTTTATTCCTCCGAGCCTTTATTACTTTGTGATTCCATTAGCCCATTTTGCATTGCTATCAAGGAATACCTTAGACTGGGTAATTTACAAAAATAAGTGTATTTGGCTCACAGTTCTGCAGGCTGTACAAGCATGGCACCGGCATGTGCTCAGCTTCTGGCGAAGCTTCAGGAAGCTTACAATCATGTCAGAAGGCAAATGGGGAGCCAATGTATCACATGGCAAGAGAGGGAGCAAGAGAGGAGGAGATGCCAGCTCTTTTAAACAACCAGCTCTCGTGTGAAGTAATAGAATGTGAACTCACTAATTCCCGTGGGGAGGGCACCAAGCCATTCATAAGAGCTCCACCCCCGTGACCCAAACACCTTCCACTAGGCTCCAGCTCCAACATTGGGGAACACATTTCACCATGACGTTTGGAGGAGACAAGCATCGAAACAGTGTCAGTGGGACAAGCATCGAAACAATGTCAGTGATATTTTCTTATTTCATTTCGTTTGCTCCCTGTGACTACTACATGCATGTACACACACACAAACATGTGCATGCACACATATTAGAATGTAAGCTCTGTAATAACAGGAACCTTCTCTGTCTGGTTCAACCACTGCATCCCAACTGCCTAGAACAGTCCCTGATTCAAAAATAAAAGATGCCCAATAAATATTTTTTGATTCTTCTAAGATGTTGCAAAGGCTATTATTGTGAAAAAGGAATGATTGGCTGAAAAATGTATCACTTCTTGCTCCAAGGAGATTACTGAGAAAGAAGTAGTTTTAGATTTTAAGATGAGGCTAGATGCAGTATCTTACGCCTTTAATTCAAGCACTTTGGGAGGCTGAGGTGGGAGGATCACCTGAGGCCAGGAATTGAAGACCAGTCTGGGCAACATAGTGAAACCTTATCTCTACATTTTTTTTTTTTTTTAATTTAGCTTGGTGTGGTGGTGTGCACCTGTAGTCCTAGCTACATGGGAGGCTGAGCTGAGATGATCAATTGAGCCCAGGAGTTGAAGGTTATGAAGGAAAGAAAAGAAAACAAAAGAAAAGGAAAGGAAGGGAAAGGAAGGGAAGGGAAGGGAAGGGAAAAGGCAGAAAGAAAGGAAGGAAAGAAAAGAGAAAAGAAAACGGAAGGAAGGAAGGGGAAGGGAAGGAAGAAAGGAAAGGCGAGAGAAAGAAAAAGAAATTTTAAGATGTTAGTAATCAAAATTATTACTAATATGCTTTAATAATATAATAATTACTGTGTTATAGGGCATCTTTATAGTCAGCATCTACTTATTTATAGATTCTTCCATTCATTTTTGAGGCTAATGGATTTTGGACTACAAATATACACTACTCATATAAGGAGGTCAGTATGTGGCACTACAATGAGCATCAAACTGAGAGTTTGATATGTTAGTTTGTAGCCTCATCTTTGCTACAATGTAATTGTATGATTTTGATTAGAATTATTTAACTTGGGCCAGGCGCGGTGGCTCATGCCTGTAATCCCAGCACTTTGGGAGGCTGAGGTGGGTGGATCACTTGAGGTCAGGAGTTTGAGACCAGCCTGGCTATCATGGCAAAACCCTATCTGTTCTAAAAAATGCAAAAAAACTAGCTGGGTGTGGTGGCACGCGCTTGTAATCCCAGCTACTTGGGAGACTGAGGCAGGAGAATCTCTTGAACCCAGGAGGCAGTGGTTGCAGTGAGCTAAGATCATGCCACCGTGCTCCAGCCTGGGTGACAGAGTGTGACTCTGTCTCAAAAAAAAATTTATTTAACTTATCTGTACCTTGGTTTCCTCATTTGTAAAATGAAGATATTAGATTAGTTGACAAATTCTTCTAGCAATCTAATCTATAATTTCGTAACTTACAGCTCAATTTTATGGATTTGAGATAAATTTTTAAATTGTTATTCATAATAATTTCTGTATTTTTAAATGCCAAGTTATTTGATGAGTAATTAATAATCCACTTATAATATTGTATCTACCAATTGAAACACAGTCTGCTTCACACATTTCCACTTTATAATGGCATTTCCAGAACTGAGCTTCATGAAGTTTTTCCTACCCTAGGCAAGATGAGTAGTTGACTCTCATTAAATGTTTGTTGCATTTTTATCTTGAGTCTACCAATAGGAGAGCAAAGATAATATAGCATGACCAATTTTTAAGAAAAAAATAAATAAATGAAACTGGACCTAGGCCAGGCATGGTGGCTCACACCTGTAATCCCAGCACTTTGGGAGGCCAAGGTGGGAAGATCTCTTGACTCTAGGAGTTCGAGACCAGACTGGGCAATGAGACCCCTTTCTCTATTTTTAAAAAATTAATTAATTTATTATTTTTTAAAAATAAAAAGCTAGACCTAGTGAAATAAAAGGAAATGAATTAAAAGGGTAAATCATTAACTTGGTAATTTAAAACTCCTTTTTAAAAGTTTTTATCTATTTTTTGACAGAATATCACTTTGTAGACCAGACTGGAGTGCTGTGGCACAATCTAGGTTCACTGCAACCTCCGCATCCCAGGTTCAAGCCATTTTCCTGCTCAGCCTCCGGAGTAGCTGGGATTACAGGCGCATGTCACCCAACCTGGCTAATTTTTGTATTTTTAGTAGAGATGTGTTTTCTTCATGTTGGCCAGGCTGGTCTCAAACTCCTGACCTCATGGTGGTCTCACACTCCCACTTCAGTCTCCCAAAGTGCTGGGATTATAGGTGTGAGCCACCACACCTGGCCAAAACTGCTGTTTTTATTTAGCAGCCAACCAGGTGTCTAAAATCTAAAAATCATCCTCATTGCTTGTGCTGAATGTTGTCAGTAATCTTGCTGCTACTTATAGATTGGATGTAATTGATCACATTACAAGAGTGCATAAATAACACTAAATCAAGGAGTTGCATTTTCATATAACAACTAAAATAATAGAATAATAGGTTGAGGAGGAAAAGAAGTATTTTCAGACTCTATGATATTGATAAAATAAGTGGCAATTGCATTTCGATATAAAAGACATTAATCTAAATATAATGAGTAACATCGAGAGGATAATACTGATGCTTCACTTAGCCTTTTAAGATCTTAAATGTAAACAACTGTCATACATTGGAAGAAATAGATCTTAGCAGGTAAGGTAACTTTACTTTCCAAGCTTCCTGACCCATCATTGGAGGACCTGTCACATTTGTGTTGAGATACACATGTGTGCACACACACATAAATAAAAATATTTTTGGTACATTTAGAGTAGAAATAAGCTTCTGGGGTATAACGAAAAGAATATTTCATGTTTTCAGAGACTGAAAGTGGTAAAGACTAGCTATAAAAACCCAATAGGTAGCTCTGCTCATTAAGAAAAATGTGGGTTATAACTGTATAAGGTAAAGTTTTTATTTCCAGTTAAGTTGCCATTTAGGGACACTTGTACGATTGTAAAATGCCTTCTGTGGATGTAATCTATTTGATTTGTTACCATTGCTTTATAGGAATAGAGATAACATAAAGGGAGTCTCTAAAGAGGTATTAGAGACTTTAGTAGTGGCCAACCATTTAGCATGTTTCTAATTACCCTTTTACTCCCCTCTATACTTACACCATTTAACTCATTTAGAATCCTCATTGAAACTGCAGCACATCCTCTGCTATGAACCATTTGTGGAAAAACTTACTCTATACAATTCATTTTGTACTATATAATGAAAGGGCTGAGCAGAAGGGATTTGTTAGACATAATTTATATCTACTGCATAGTCAAACCTTAATTACTCAGTGGCTACCTGTCCTGTTTGGGGATTATACAAGCACTTGGCCTTTACTTTGTCTCACTGTGGCTATTTAGCTATTTCACTAATCACTAATATATCTGCCAAGAGTAGTTTGGAGATAGAGGAAAGCAGGGGATCATGTTGTCCATCATTTTGCTATTTATTAGAGGATTTAATACAGTCTTTGATGAAAAAGGGGACTGAATTTCCTGTGTAAAGTGACTATCAGTGGACTTTAATGTTTCCGTTAGCTATATTAATCTATATATTAGTCTGTCTCTCCCAAGGACAATTAAAAGCTGTCTGTGTATGTTTTTAAAACCTTAAAATAAGGATAAGAACATGGTTATGCATATTAGCATTTTAAATATATTATCCCACAAAAAAGTTATATCAAACTGCACTCCCATAAATGGTATGTGAGAGTGCCTTTCCCTTTTAAACTTCTCCAAACAATACTGTAGCCCAGTGCAATGGCTCGCGCCTGCAGTCGCAACACTTTGGGAGGCCAGGAGTTTCAGACCAGTCTGGGCAACATAGGAAGACCAGTGTATTAAAAAAAAAAAAAAGAAGAAGAAGAAGAAGAAGTAGCTGAATGTGATGGTGTGTGCCTGTGGTCCCAGCTGCTTGAGAGGCTGAGGTGGGAGGATTGTTTGAGCCCAAGAGGCTGAGGCTGCAGTGAACCATGATCACCACACTGCACTCCAGCCTGGGCAACAGAACAAGACTTTGTCTCAAAAACAAAAACAAAAAAAAACCCAACACTGAATTTTTTTCCTCCACAGGGTAGGTGAAAAATTATCTTTAACTGTTAGTGTGTTAGGCATTTTATCTTTCAGATATATAAATGCCCAAAGGCATTTTCATTTCAAGAGATAATAAAATCCACAGAGAAGTTTAAGGCATAAGGTTAAAGGGAGAGGGATATTAAATAAGGAAAATTATTTTTAATATAATAAAGTATTTCCTTTAAATTGCATTTTATATTAAAACTTCTTTCAGAAGTAGAAAAATCAATTGAAGAATTACAATTTCACATTACAAATATTTAATATTAACATATAACCTGATATTGTTGTATTGTTACTTCAATATAAAATTCCACTATGAGCTAATTCAGCAAAATAATTATATAAACTAACTGGAAAATTAGATAAGGGGTAGCATCTCCTGTTATAAAATGAGTGAAAGGAATATATCAAAAGGAATATGTTAAAATTTTACTTACTTTCATACTATCACCAGCATTTTCTCTTGCTATCCAAACCCCTTTTTTGTGAATAATTTCCTTATTATAATCATTTATAATACAGAATATTTGGAAATGGTCAAAATCTTCAACAATGAGGCAGTATAATTAAATATTGTGCAGCCAAAATGGAAGTTTCGAAGAAATGTTAATGGCAAGGAAAATACTCTGCAATGATATAATGAGTGAAAAAGAGAACAGAACTGAAAATTCCATGTGACTTCCATTTAGTACTCCCATCTCCCAGGGGTAGAGAGCAAATGAGGAGAAGGGAGAGGAAGGGAGAGGAAGGAAAGAACATATATAAATGTTAATAATTATCCCTGGACTGTGGCATATGAGAATTTTAATTTTCCAAGTTTTCTTTATTTCTGATGTTTTTATAACAAAATTTACTCTCCATTCAATGTGCATTTTTTTACATCTGTATTCATGCACCTATCAGCATATACTATAGCAATTTGATCATGGCACATCTTCCATAAAACTGGGATTTCCTTGAGGAAGGGAGTCTTATTTATTTGTATTTCCAGCACATAGTGCTTAAAAAATGTTTCTTAAATGTAAAACCTCAAGAAACATTGAAAATAACCTCACAATACAATGAACATCCAACTATCAGAGTACTCATCCCCTAGATTTTCCAAGTATTAACAATTTGTCAGATTTATTATCTATCTATCATTGCTGATGTCATGACACATCACCTCTCCAGAACAAAAATACTATTCTACATAAATATAATATTATCACAAGCTACACATTTAATACTTTGTAGTGCTATTATGTTATGTTCAAATGTCTCCAATTGTCTAAGTAGCAGCATTAACATTTATAGCTTTTTAAAAAAATCCAGGGCAAAACAAGGACCAGACAAGCATTGCATTTAGATGATGAGTTTCTCTAGCTTTTATTCTAGGAGTGTTCTGTTTTTGTTTTTGTTATTTTTCTTTGACTTCCATGAGACGGACATTTTTTTGAAGCATTTGGGCCAGGTGTTCTGTAGGATGTCCCACGGTTTCAATTCATCTGATTGTTTCCTCATGATTAGAATCAGTTGAAATATTTTTGATAAAAATATTACAATGATGATATAATGTCTTTCTCAAATGAATTACATTGGGAAGTACATAATATCATTTTGACCTATTTATATTCTTATTTTCTTTTAAAAACTTTATTTATTTATTTTATTCGAGAAATAAAAATTGTATGGTTATGGTATACAACATGATGTTTTGGTATATGCATACATTGTGAAATGACGAAATCAAGCTATTTAGCATATGAATTACCTCACATACTTATTTTCTTGTGGTGAGAACACAAAATTTACTCTCTTAGCACATTATTTATTTATTATTTATTTATTTATTTATTTATTTATTTATTTATTTTTGAGATGGAATCTTGCTCTGTTGCCCAGGCTGGAGTGCAGTGGTGCGATCTCAGCTCACTGCAACCTCCGCCTCCTGGATTCAAGCAATTCTCCTGCCTCAAGTAATCCCAAGCAGCTGGGATTACAGGCATGCACCACCATGCCCAGCTAATTTTTGTATTTTTAGTAGAGAGGGGTTTCACCATGTTAGCCAGGCTGGTCTCAAACTCCTGACCTCAAATGATCTGCCGCCTACCTTGGCCTCCCAAAGGGCTGGGATTACAGGCGTGAGCTACCACTCCTGGCAGCATATTTCAAATATACAATATATTGTTATTAACTGCAGTCACCATGATGTGCTATTTTTTAGAGATCTCTTGAATTTATTCCTCCTGTCTAACTGAAATTTTGTGTCCTTTGATCAACATCTCCCCAGTTCGCTTATTCCCAAGTCTGGTAATCACCATTTTACACCTTGTTCCAATGAAGTTTCACTTTTTCATATTTCACAGATGAGATCATATGACATTTATCTTTCTGAACCTGAATTATTTCATCTAACTTATGTCCTCCAGGTTCATCCATGTTGTCACAAATGACATATATATTTTTTCTAATATAAGTATTTCAAGTGCTATAATTCCTTCCGACTACCATCATAGCTATATTCTACAAATGTGCATAAGTAAATTCATTTTCATTCAGTCCTAAATATCAGCTTCCATTGTGGTTACCTTTTGAAATCATAAATTATATAGATGTGTGTTTTGACATCTTGAACAAAATTTTCCCCTTTGTTTTTATCACCCAGATCCTCTGTTAATATTTCTGAGCCATTTGAGAATAAGTTGCAGACGTGATACCATGTTATCTCTTAATATTTCAGTGTTTGTTTCATGTATACAAGGACACCCTACTACAAAATCACACGAGGACCAGGAAATTAGAATTGTAAATTACCATCTAATCCATAGGCCCCATTCAAATTTTACCAGTAGTCCAATGATGTCCATCATAGGTCCGAGATGTAATCCAGGATCACATGACACATTTAGTTGACATGCTTTTTTAGATTCCTCCAATCTGAAACATTTCCTGTCTTTCTCTTTCATGCTGTTGTTACTTTTGAAGAGTTACTTTGTAGAAAGTTCCCCAAATTGGTTTGTCTGATTTGTCATGATTTGTGCATTTTTGACAGAAATGCCACATAAATGATGTGGTCTCCTTAGTGCATCATATCAAGACCCACAAGGTATCAATTTGTCCTTTATCTGATGATGTTAACTTTGAAAACTTGGTTAAGATGATGTCTTCCAGTTTTCTCTACCTGAAAATTGGTTAAATATGTTGTCATTATTAATTAATAAGTAATTAACAAAACACTCAGAGGCTGTGTGAATATCCTGTTCCTCATAATACTTCACTGATATGGTTTGGCTATGTCCCCACCCAAATCTCATCTTGAATTGTAGCTCCCATAATCCCTATGTGTTGCAGGAGGGACCTGGTGGGAGGTAATTAAACCATGGGGGCATTTTTTCCTCTGCTGTTCTCATGATAGCGAATAAGTCTCATGAGATCTGATGGTTTTATAAAGGGGAGTTCTCCTGCATGTGGCCTTTTGCCTGCCACCATGTAAGACATGCTTTTGCTCTTCCTTCGCTTTCCATCATGATTGTAAGGCCTCCTCAGCCATGTGGAACTATGAGTCAATTAAACCTCTTTCCTTTATAAATTACCTGGTCTCGGGTATGTCTCTACTATTTTAGCTGTTGGAGAGCAGCATGAGGCCTCTGTGCTTAAGAGGCTGAAGCTCTGCCAGAGCTGCTTGAGGAGGACAGCTGTGGTTTGGTCCTTTTAGAGTTGTCTGTCCTACCCTATCATACACCAACTACTCAGGGAAACTGAAGTCAGATTTCACCTCCTTTATTTTGCTGCTCGAATTGTCTCACCCTTGGCCAGTGAAGCCCCTTCCAACTGGTTTCTGCGTCCTTTTGATATGTCCCCATTATTCTTTGCTCTTTCCTTATTCTGTAGCCCAACAAGGCATGCCTGCTCTATCCCTGGGATCAGCCATTTCTCCAAGGACCCCCTTGGAGAAGATCTCCAAGGTTCCTTCTAGTGGAGAATTAATTCTAGAAAACTAGATCTAGGCACTAGGTATGCTTGTTGCTAAAGTGATTTCTTTACTTCTTGGACTTCTTAGGGTATTGAGTTAGGAAATATATGTGTGCATATTTGGACATACAGCAGTATGTACAACCACACATACATACATTTATTCCTGTTTCTATTTTTTTGGTTGCTTCCTTTGGCTGTTTTGTTTTGTTTTTGTTGCTGCTGTTGCTTTTGTTTTTTAAGATAAGGTCTCACTCTGTCACCCAGGCTGGAGTGCAGTGGCGTGATCACAGCTCACTGCAGTCTCGACCTCCCTTAAACGATCCTCCCAGACTCAAACAATCCTTCCACCTCAGCCTCCTGAGTAGCTGGGACTGTAGGTGTGCATCACCACACCCTGATAATTTTCAAATATTTTGTAGATACAAGGTCTTGCCATGGTGCCCATGCTGGTCTTAAACTCTTGAACTGAACCAATCCGCCTGCTTTGGCCTCCGAAGTGCTGGGATTACAGGCATGAGCCACAGTGCCCGACCTTGTTTCTGTTACTGTATCTATTTCTATATCCATATCTATCTATACCTTAAGCTATCAATTTATTTGAAACAATGAGTTTACACAGATATCTCCAATTCCAATCCAATGGCACAGGATTCATTCTAGCGTTTCCTTTTCCCATACTAGTACTCCTTTTTCCTTTGCTCCAATTATTTCCAATTTTCTCTGTATGTAACCAAATTCCTGGGCCTTCCTATTTGAAATATCTCAGCCTGATGAAGAAAGAAGAAGAAGAAAAAAAGGAGGACAACATAGGAAAGAAGCAGCAGAAAGGTCCATTTAGAAAGCATGGCTTCAAGCACACCAAGCCTGGCACATGAAGAAAGCTCTGTCAAGAAAAGATGTATTAGTCTGTTCTCATGCTGCTAATAAATACTTACCTGAAACTGGGTAATTTAAAAATGAAAGACATTTAATTGACTTGCAGTTCCACATGGCTGGAGAGGCCTCACAATCATAGCAGAAGAGCAAGGGATGTCTTATATTGTGGCAGGCAAGAGAAAGCTTGTGCAGGGGAACTCCCCTTTATAAAACCATCAGATCTTGTGAAGCTTATTCACTATCACCAGAACAACACAGGAAAGACCCACCACCATGATTCAATTAACGCCCACCGGGTCCTTCCCATGACACATCGGAATTGTGGGAGCTAGAACTCAAGATGAGATTTGGGTAGGGACAGCCAAAACACATCAAAGGAGAAGAGGAAGAAGGAATCTCTCCAGTTATTGTTAATATTAATTATTGTCACTTTGTTTAGGTGTCTACTATCTTTTTCCAATTGTAAAGGAAATGTTTATTCCTGAATAGTTTATAATGAATGTGTGGTTGATTCTTTGGCAGTGAGTATTTTGTTCTTCAACAATATTTTAACCACCCAATGGTTTTAGCATCTATTAATGATACTTTTCTGAATGATGTCATGGTGGTGTCTGGAAAATGGTGATTTACTAATTCTATCATCTTTTCTATGTTCGTTATCTGACATTCTTCTCTGAAGAGTAGCTTCACTTTCTCCCTTTTTTTCTTTTTTAGTATCACTGTAAACTCATGAATTATTTTTATAATCTGGGTATACAAAGAGGAATCACACCCAGAGCCCACACTCCAGTGGTTCACAGTTTAGTAAAAGAGAAAGATGTATACACATAATTGAAGGAATGTGATAAAATTCACAAGTCATTCAGGAAGAACCAAAGTATCTATAAACATTAACTAGAAAGTCATTTGTTTTGTTCAACATCAATTTCAAAGTTATTTCCCACCAAATCTTCTAGGTTGAGAATACAGTACTTATTTAAAGGCTGTAGTTCCTGTGTACCAATATACTGTCAATAAAAGAGATCTCTGAGGGGAGCCCTTAATTTGGTTTGGACAACTGTTATTCTATTTGTGCACTGAGTAACACATTTTGTAACTTTAAATGGACTCAGTGATGTATTTTAAAAAGAATGTGTAGGTCATGGCTAATATTGTTGCTGTCTGAGAGAGATGTCTATATTTTATAAGAACAACAGTCCAAAGGATTATCATGTTTTGCATATTTTCCCCCACAAATGTCTCCATTTTTCTGAGAGGCTCATAAGTTCAGTTATATTTCATCACCAATCAGGAAGCCAGACAAAGCTCAGACTATGAAATCCATTGGCTTTGTTTAGGTTTATTTTAAACCTCAGTGCACTCATGTTTTTGCTTTCAATTAGCTTTTCACTAGTGAGTTCACAAAGTACTGTATGCATCTGTTTTTTGTGAACATCTCACTGCCTGTAAGTTTCCCTGCATACAGGTGTCCTGGAGGTGAAGGACAAGTGCTTTGGTCCTGGTTTCACCTTTTAAGATGCAGCACATTATTCAATCTCACTAAACCTCAGATGCTCCTATGAAAATGTCTATCTTGTACAGGTTGCTGGGTTGATTAAATGAGGTAACATATATTAAGTTGATTTATCATTGCCAGTAATTAATCAAGCAATGGCCACTGTTACTATCCAAATAGCACAAAAACAAAAAGCAGACTTTAAGCCATTGCTCAGGATATGCTTGATGATTTTTCCACTAGAATTATTTATTTGTGTATTTATAGTCAGTCAGTACTTTTCTAAAATAAGCAATTCCCTAACATTCTATGTGATACCTTAATTCAGTGATAACATATCACCTCCTATGTGATTTTCTTTTCTTTTTTTTTTTTTGACAGAGTTTGGCTCTTGTTGCCCAAACTGGAGTGCAATGGCACAATCTCAGCTCACTGCAACCTCTACCTCCCGGGTTCAAGTGATTCTCCTGCCTCAGCCTCCCAAGTAGCTGGAATTACAGGTGCGTGCCACCACGCCCAGCTGATTTTTTGTATTTTTAGTAGAAACGGGGTTTCACCATGTTAGCCAGGCTGGTCCTGAAATTCTGACCTCAGGTGATCTGCCCTCCTCAGCCTCCCAAAGTGCTGAGATTACAGATGTGAGCCACTACATCTGGCCCTCTATGTGATATCTTCAGTGGAGAAATTTGAGTACCGTTTTGGTATTCTAGGTTGAATTATTTCACGTTTGTGTTAATTCATTTCCTACCACCTTTTACCACTGTGCTGTTAGGACACAGTAGTGGCTCTTATCTTTTGATATTTGTGATCTATGCCTCTTTGTAGCTAAATTCACATTATCTATTTAAAACTCAACTATTTTTTGAAAATTTCCCTTGTGCCCTCATTATCACACTAACTAAACCTCACTAGATAGTAATGTAAATCTCTTTAGCAGCAAGCTGATCCTCAACAGCTTGAAGAAAAATACAGCCGTTGTACAGAACTCATTATAGATTAAGACAAAAGACTTCTTCTTCATTGTAATTTCAGCAGACAGGTGACTATAATGTCACAGTGGTAAAAATGCTTCATTTTTGCATGCTATCTAGAAAAACTGAGATAAAATCTCACAGTCACAACTCACATATTTTATCATTTAAATTTCAAGGTACTTTTTTCACTCTGAAAGCTGATATTGTGAATTTCCTTATGAGTTTGTGGCAAAAATTATCTTGTGATAAATAATTGTCATAGGAACTCTTTTATTATGTCTAAGATGTTAAAATATCAATTGGATGCCTCACTGAAATATGTAATCATTTTATGAGTCTTTTAACATGTTGACATTTTACACCATTCTGTTTTAATGATATCAACAAATTATACCAGATTTGAGAAGATTAAATAACAAAGAAAATGGGCAATAGCATTGTTTCTCTTAATACAATCAATCATAGCAATGAAAATATTAACAGAGTAGTGCATAAATAAAAAGTAAACATTTTAACAGTCTAATGACTTTAGACAGATATTTAAGGCTTCAATCTGTCAAGGGAGATGAGGAAACCTCCAAGGTCTGTGGGTTTTTCATAGAGGGGGTGAGCCTAGTTTCTGTCTCTCTTTAGTCCCACAGAGGAAGATGAGAAACAGATCTAATGCTGCTTTTATCTTTTTTTTCTCCTGTTTTTCTCTTTATTCCAGTCCCAAGAGGAAAATTTCAGAGATGGCATGTCCATTATACAAGTAAGAGATTTCAAAAGAAGAATTTTGAAGCAGGGTGTGGTGGCTCATGCCTGTAATCCTAGCACTTTGGGAGGCTGAGGCAAGCGGATCACTTGAGGTCAGTAGTTCAAGAACAGCCTGGCCAACAAAAAATTAGCTAGACATAGTGGTGCACACCTGTAATCCTAGCTACTCGGAAGGCTGAGGTAGGAGAATTGCTCAAACCCGAGAGGCGGAATTTATAATAAGTTGAGATGGTGCCACTGCACACTCCATCCAGCCTGGGCGATAAAATGAGACTCCATCTCAAAAAAAAAGAAGAATCTTAAAGAATGATAGAACATGTATGTGGAATAGGAAAATAGAAACACGGGAAGTGGGAGAGCTTCAGACTTAGTAAGCTGTGCAGAAAAAATACCACTGAAATGGGTGTGGGAAGAGACAAAGAGCATTCAGGAGGAAAAATGGCTGAGAAAATGAGGGAAGACAATAGGGAATGGAGATGTTTAGAAATCACCATAGAAAATAAAAAACATTGAATAGAAAACTTTCATTTTCCCCAAATGACTTGCTAAACTTCGTTCTGGTTTTTGTTTGTTTGTTTGTTTGTTTGTTTGTTTGTTTGAGACGTCTGATGCCCAGGCTGGAGTGCAATGGCATGATCTGCAACCTCTGCCTCCCGGGTTTAAGTGATTCTCCTGCCTCAGCCTCCTGAGTAGTGAGGATTATAGGCACACACCACCACACCCGGCTAATTTTTGTATTTTTAGGAGAGACAGGGTTTCACCATGTTGGTCAGGCTGGTCTTGAACTCCTGACCTTGTGATCTGCCCGCCTCGGCCTCCCAAAGTGCTGGGATTACAGGTGTGAGCCACCGCACTGGGCCAAGTTCATTCTTTAGCAGGCACTGGAAAGCAGGGAAAAAGCTGTTGACCACATATTCAGAAGAATCTTAAGCTCCTCAGCAAGCTACTCATAAAAAGTATGTCTCAACCCGTTCACCTTCACCTTCACCTCTCACCTGGTCTAGAATTTTAACCTCTTCTCTCATTCCTTTGGATGGCATACCAAAGTATCATTTAAAAACCATCATTAAGACTTTTTGAAATAGGGAAGAGACCCTGAAGGTTATTTTAGTGTAGCACAATGGAATTTTTCAGATTCACTGGTACTATTTGAAAACACCAAGAGCCTGATATGGTCCACAACAAAGTGTTTGCACTGAGGGAATTACAGAAAGAGGAAAGATTGTAACTCAATGATTTTACTCCTAAGGCTGCCTTCTAAGTAGGAGTCTCTAGAAAGCACCACACCTAGGAAAGTAGGCCTTGGGATCTGATTCAGGAAGCACACTCTTAGGGAAGGCAAGAGTAACCGAAGTGAAGACTACGGAAAAGCAAGGTAAAGATTTTCTTTTTTTTTCAGATGGAGTTTTGCTCTTATTGCCCAGGCTGGGGTGCAATGGCACCATCTCAGCTCACTGCAACCTCTGCCTCCCAGATTCAAACGATTCTCCTGCCTCAGCCTCCCAGGTAGCTGGGACTACAGGCATGCGCCAGCATGCTCAGCTAATTTTGTATTTTTAGTAGAGATGGGGTTTTACTATGTTGGTCAGGATGATCTCGAACTCCTGACATCAGGTGATCCACCTGCCTCAGCCTCCCAAAGTGCTGGGATTACAGGCATGAGCCACCGCCCCTGGCCACTTTTTAAAAATATCTGTTTTACATAGGACTTACTTTGGTTTGATGCCTGTTGGCAGCCAGGACTGGAATGGGCCTGGATGGGGTTCCTCAGTGTCTTGAGCAGACTGGCATGAAAAGTCAGGGATTACACTGTTCTTCCTCCTAAAATTGGCTGTCTGGAATAGCATGGTGGCACCCTTAAGAGTCCTGAGCTCAATTTTGGGACTAATGCCCTGAAATTACATACTCGTTGAATAGTCTCTGAGAATTGATTATGAGAACATAATTGACTGGGTCTAACCTAAACTCAGAGGTGATCATTTGGGTCAGAGTTGACTAGCAATTGAAACTTAGGGCAGAGTGGTAGTGAATTCTAAAAGGTAGTCTAGTACTTTTGAAAATGAGGGCACTGGTTTTAATCTACATTTTGGGCTGGAATCCTCTGGAAGGACATTTATAGGGGAAAGAATGGACCTTGATTAATAAGATTTAGATAGGTGGAGAACAGAGTAAAGGAATTTACTTATTCCTTCAAGAAATATTTATGAAACTGCATCACAGATAAAGTTCAATGGCCTAAATGCTTTATATTTTTTCTTTTTCTTTTTTCTGGAGACATGTCTCGCTCTGTCGCCCAGGCTGGAGTGCAGTGGTGCGATCTCAGCTCACTGCAACCTCCATCTCATGGGTTCAAGCAATTCTCCTGCCTCAGCCTCCTGAGTAGCTGGGACTACAGGCGCATGCAACCACACCTAGCTAATTTTTTTGTATTTTAGTAGAGATGGGATTTCACTGTCTTGCCCAGCGTGGTCTCGAAACTCCTGAGCTCAGGCAATCTGCCTGCCTTGGCTTCACAAAGTGCTGGGATTATAGGCATGACTCACTGAGCCTGGCCGGTTTATATTTTTAATACAGTAAAAGAGTTAAAACTTCAGTGTGGGAAGACAAAAATAATCAGTATATAATTTAGTCATTAGAAGTATTATTTTGTTTGTTTTGTATTTTGAAGGCTTAACGATACTTTAATTTGGTATAAATTCCTTTGCCTACCAATTTGAACGACAAAGAAAGTTCACTTCCTTCCCAAAGAAGCTGAGATTTTAATTAAGTACACATTATTTACCGGACTTCAGGGTCCCAAATAAACACTGGGTGAGTTTTTTTCTAAAGGTTAGCATGTTCTCAAGGGTTTATAACAACTTTTCCTGACTAGTTCCATTTCAGTCTGGATTGTGAAACTTCTTCTTGACACATGCTTTGGAAAGGAACAAACATTTAATCCTCTGATAATATTGAATGAACGTTGATCTTTTTTTCTTTTTTGCAAGACGGAATCTCGCTCCGTTGCCCAGGTTGGAGTGCAGTGGCACAAACTCAGCTCACTGCAGCCTCTGCCTCCCGGCTTCAAGCGATTCTCCTGCCTCTTATACAAAAAAAAAAAAAAAAAAAAAAGGAACAAAAAACATACCATCTGTTGAGTGCATATGAACCAACAAACAGCATTTTTTTACAACATTCTGCAAAACATTACTATGAGATGACATTGTCATCTACAGATGCAACTCAATCAAAAACAGCAAGTCTGAGGTATAAAATAGCCAAGTAGAATTTGACATAATGTCCATTGATGGCCAATCTATGTGCTCTCCACTAGGCAACATAGTATCTCCTTATTTAAATATAACAATGAATGTAAAGAATAATTTAATGTTAAGAAAAAATAAGTAAATCCATGTTTTGAATGATCACCTTTATTGTAATATTCCCTTCTTCTGATAGAAAGTTAATGGTTAGAAACCTGCCAAAGATCAAGGTTATATTTCAAAGAGAGTTTGTGATGTTGGAGGCCTGGGGAAAGAAGGAAGAACAAAATCATTTGCAGCTAACTATGGCCTGCATGGAAGCCCTAGAAGCATTATCCATCTGTGATTGAGGAAGAGGAATGTTCTTGAATTCTTTTTTTTTTTAATTTTATTTATTTATTTTTTTTAAGAGACAGGGTTTCATTCTGTTGTCCAGGCTGGAGTACAGTGGCATGGTGCTAGCTCACTGCAGCCTTGGCTTCCTGGGCTCAAGTAATCCTCCAACCTCAGCCTCCCAACTAGCTAGGACCACAGAGGTGCACCACCACACCTGGCTAATTTTTAAAAAAAATTTTGTAGATAAGGGGTCTCACTGTGTTGCCCAGGATGGTGTCCAACAGCTGGCCTCGAGCCATGCTCCCACCCTGGCTTCCCAAGGTGTTGGGATGACAGGTATGAGCCATCACACCCAGCCTGGATTGAATTCTTTTGGCCTATTATTATTCAGGAATTCACACAGAAGCCTAGGCTGGGCACCTTAAAAATTTCTGAAACAATCAATCTTTGTTTTTTCTTTCTTAACAAAATAATCACTGAAATGTTAAGAACTCTTTCAGGTAACGTTTATGTGTATTGATCAATATTTTCCCTTGGCAGAAGATTGTTATGCCTGCTCTTAAGCACCAACCACTTGAGGCCAGAGAGACTAATGTTTACCCAGCTCCTGGGCAGGCTGAGTCTTAACTGTCATTGAACATGTGACTTCATTAAACCATGTCTAACATTTCCCTCTCCTACCTGTTTTCTCAGAAGACAGTCTAGTGGCCCAGTGTGTGGCCAAATTGAATTGCAAGCAATAGGGAGAAAAAGCCAAAGTTCTTTTCACTTCCCTTTACTTGAGCTTTAGATTTCTTATTTTGTACTTATACTTTAACAATGATAATTTTATTAACATTATTAACAGACATTTACCTAAAGTGTATTATATGCCAGGTACCATGCTGTTGTTGCATTATTTATTCATCAAATAATGATTATCAGCTGGGTACAGCTGCTCACACCTGTAATCCCAGCACGTCGAGAGGCCAAGGTGGGAGGATCATTTGAGACCAGGAGTTTGAGACCAGCCTGGGCAACACAGGGAGACCTTGTCTGTACAAAAAACCTAAAATTTTAAAAAAATTACTGCTGAAGTATTAGACTTATCCTTATTTTATAGACAAGTAAACCGAGCTAAAGGAAGTTAAGCAACTTGCCTAATGTCATCCGAGTTAAGTAAGAAGCAGAGTTAAATTTTGAACACAAACTTTTTCTGATTCCTCTTGAACTCCAGTCCTTAATTGCTACATTACATAATATAACATAACAGGTACAAAATTTCTTTGAAATTGTGTGTTAGTGGCCAGTAGTTTTCAAATAACTACTTTTGTTATTTTCTTTCTTCCTTTCAAGAGATATGGTCTCATTCTGTCATCCAGGCTGGAGTACAGTGGCACAATCACAGCTCACTGCGGTCTTGAACTCCTGCGTGCAAGAAATCTTTCTACCTTAGTATCCTGAGTAGTTGGGACTACAGGCGTGGGCACCAACCCCAGCTAATTAAAAAAAATTTTTTTTGTAGAGATGAGATCTTGCTTTTGTTGCCCAGGATGGTCTCCAACTCCTGGCCTCAAATGATCATTCTGCCTCAGCCTCCCGAAGTGCTGGGATTACAGACGTAAGCCACTATGTCCAACCTATTATTTTCAACAACAGCAGTTTATGAACTAAATACTTCTCACTTTCTCCTTAAATTAGTACTTTTGTATATATATTTTTTTTGTTTGAAAAGTCAGACCTGGCCAGGCATGGTGGCTCACACCTGTAATCCCAGCACTTTGAGAGGCCGAGGTGGGTGGATCACTTGAGGTTAGGAGTTCGAGACCAGCCTGACCAACATGGTGAAACCCTGTCTCTACTAAAAATGCAAAAATTTAGCCAGGTGTGGTGGCACACACCTGTAATCCCAGCTTCTCAGGAGGCTGAGACAGGAGAATCGCTTGAACCCAGGAGGCGGAGGTTGCAGTGAGCTGAGATGGCGCTACTGCACTCCAGCCTGGGCAACAAGAGCAAAACTTCATCTCAAAAAACAAACAAACAAAAAAAGTCAGACCTAAAATAAGTCCTTTACCAAAATATACACAAATTATCCCACTTAATTCTTATGACAATTTTAAAAGGCTTAATGAGGTTATGTAACTTGCCAAAATGCTCAAATTGATAATAAGCAGCTGAGATGAATTTCAACCCAAGCTATGTGAACCCATAGCTTGGGTTGGTAATGGCCAAATTATGCCACAGAAACTCACCTGTGTGACAAAATCATAACCAGGTCAGGCATTCAGCTCAGTGGCAAGTGGTGGCCCCTCATTAGCTAAATATTCCCATTTGGTTTTTCAGCTTTTCAAAGTCCAGATCTTTATATTCAGCTGGTGCTCAAGTGTAAAAACTTGCCTGGTAAACTCAGTCACCAGAGACCTGAAGATTTTAAGTTCTTTAAATCTGCTTTTCTAAATTGGATGGCTGCATGGCTACAATTCCTAAAACCCGATGTAAGACTTCAGTCTAATATAACTTTGTAGATTAATGAAGTCTACTAGGATCTTCATCTTTGCTTTTGAGAAATGATGAATTGAGCATCTGTACTGAATTTTACAGTCGAAGATAACAATTAGGATAATTTAGTTGCAAATAAAGCTTATTGGCCAGGCACAGTGGCTTACCTGTAATCCCAGAACTTTGGGAGGCCGAGGCAGGTGGATCACTTGAGGTCAGGAGTTCGAGATCAGCCTGGTCAACATGGTGAAACCCCGTTTCTACTAAAAATGCAAAAATTAGCTGGGTGTGGTGGCGGGCACCTGTAGTCCCAGCTACTCGGGAGGCTGAGGCAGGAGAATCACTTGAACCCGGGAGGCGGAGGTTGCAGTGAGCCAAGATCATGCCACTGTACTCCAGCCTGGGCAACAGACCAAAACTCTGTTTCAAAAAAAATAAAAAAAAGAAAAAAAAAAGCTTATTTTCTGTTCTACAATGAAGTGGTTATGGTCCTGCCTGCGTATCTCATCTTAATTACTTACTACCTGTATAGATTTAGGCAAGTTGATTAAACTCTCTGAGCTTCAGTTTTCTTTTCTTTTATTATTATTTTATTCTCATTGGATAATGCCTGTCTGCCTATATTATAGGCTTTGGGAAGAATTAATGAACATACATAAAATGAATGATTGATATGATTGACGATATGCTTATTGTGGGGTCTTGAACAGAGTAAGTGTTCAATTAATGCCAACTCTTACTATTTTACCTAAATTGTCAAGACATTCACTTTGACTCTTCCCCTGTCTATAGTTCATATGCTGTTAAAGCAAACTTTGAACATGAGCTAGAGTTCAACAAGCAGACAAATCTGAAAGAATAACGACAGATTTTAAAATTTAATGTTTATGGCCGGGTGTGGTGGCTTAGGCCTGTAATCCCAGAACTTTGGGAGGCCGAGGCAGACGGATCACCTGAGGTCAGGAGTTTGAGACCAACCTAACCAACATGGAGAAACCCTGTCTCTACTAAAGATACAAAATTAGCTGGGCATGGTGGTGCATGCCTATAATCCCAGCTACTTGGGAGGCTGAGGCAGGAGAATCGCTTGAGCCAAGATTGCACCATTGCACTCTAGCCTGGGCAACAAGAGCAAAACTCCATCTCAAAAAATAAAAAAAAAAATAAAATAAAATTTAATGTTTATTTATTAGATTTACTGTTTATAATTCTTCTTTATAGTTTGTCCCTTTTTATTTCACCTAAAATTTGATTTGGCATTAACAACCTAGTGTAGTTTGGAACAAACCATGCTAGACACTTAGATGTACAAAAAGAGAAAATAATCTGGCTTTAATCCTTGCAAATAAAAAGCAAGCAAACGTAAATATTCTCAACCTCCTCAAGAGTAAGTTAGGCTTATGAATAATCAAGTGTAGATAATGAGAATTTCTGTTTGAAATAAAGCAGTACGATTAATTACATCTCTTCTATCATCAGTTTTTTAACTTTCCAAAATACCTGATCTCTTCATTTATATTTCCTGATTATAGCATATGCTTTATTTTTTGCCAATTTAAATACAGTAATTTATATTGCATGCAGAAATGTTTTTAGACTGTTTAATATACTGCACCTTCATGAGCCCCATGGGCTAGAGTGAAGCTATACAAAAAACACTAAAATCCCAGTGTTCTGTATTTGCAAAAGAGAAATGTAGGTGGTTGTGTGTTCCCTGATTGATTTAGCATTTGTCTGACACTTAAAGCACTTTTCAAATTATTGTTGCTCCAAATTCATATCCAGATGCTTTTACAAATTGTGTGGGTTACAATCCATCTAGTTCAAAGCCTCTAGAATGGATAATCCAATCCATTTTCTGAGAGAATTAGAAAGAAAATGTAGTGAAAAATGTATATTTTTAGCAAAATATTCTAAACAAAGCAAGATTTTATTAACATTTCCCATAAAATAGGTTAAATTTGCAGGAAACAATAACAACAGCTCTGTAACCCTGTATTCACTGCATTCTACGCATTTACCTCCAGCCAACCATCTCACAAAGGTAATCTAATCCACTGACCATAAAGAGAACTAAGTAAGAGACTGGAGATAGAATCAGTGAAAAATATTTATTGAGCAATTTTCACTAAATGAAGAGCTGGAAATGAATAAGATCCAATATCTCCCTCAAAAGCTTACTTACAGTCAACACAAATTCATCCAACCACTTGAGAAAAATTCTTCTTCATTATGAATAAGTCAGTATATCTTTAAGTAATCAAATGGATGCTACTAGATGGGTGTACATTAAAGATATTTTTACTCTGAACTCTGTCTTTAAGGATCTTTATCAAACATATTTACAAAATAAAACAATATAGAAAATTATAAAGTATAAAATCATAGCTTCCAAAGACACTGTGTATCACAATCAAAAATGAAAATCACGACGTTATTTGTCTTCTTAAACTCATGTTCTTTATCTGGTTTTTGTGTGTTTTCAATGTTTAAGCATTTTAAATTCCTCCCTTCTAGAGACCTATTTTTTAACAGGTTGTCTCCTTCTGCTTTAATCATTATATGCCTTGAGCTAATTAAGGTCCAAAGGTTAATGTTATCCAAAGTTATTGTTGATTCTCTGAAATAACTTACTTAAAATATTTCTGAAGACAAACATTTCATAAGACATATGCATTGCATTGATAGCCATTGTTTCACAGAACAAAGCTTAACCAGTTACCATTTCTTATTTTAGAATCCTGATGGAACCTAGCAACTTATATAAAGTTGTCTGCTCAGCCTCAGCTGTGGGCTGCAACATAACTAATGCTATGTGCCAAGTACTGTCTTGTTTACTGACCATATTTCATCTTTTAAATGACCATTTGATAGCAAAGAACATTAAGTCATATGCAAAAGCCTTTCTACACTGGGTAGAGATTTCTAAGCCTTCTAAAAATAAAGACTAGTCTAGGGTAGCGTCATATTTTTAATGCCCTGAGTTTGTTTTATTACACAGCTCAGCTGTTAATACTGCCAAGGAGTCTCTGTTTCAAAACTGTGTCAATCTTTCAGCACCAAAATGAGGGCATATGTCCTTCACAATGTAGCTGTTTTATGAAAGGGGGTAAAAAAGAAATTCTTTCTGATTTAGCTGTACCAGCAAACTTTGTTTCTAGTTGTTATAGCTGCATTATGTATATAAGCTTTTTGATGCTTTGGGGTTTTTTGTTTGGCTGAGAGTGTATTGGGAGGCAATGGAAATGTGTGTAGCTTAATTTATTGGACAGGAAATTCTGATGCATTACAAAATACTTAGAGTTGTTTGTTTTGCAGATAGCTAATATAATTTAACTGAAAAACTTTGGTAATCTTTTTGTCAAATTAAACCATGGCTGTTTTGGTTTTGTTTTACAATTCTTTATCTTTAGCAAAAGCATTCTAATATGGGAGGCCTTACAAGTGATAACTTTTCAGGAAGCATCTTTCTTACCCAGATTTCTGCTCCTCGGGACTCAGTTCAGAGGGTGCCTGAAATCCTATAGTTCCCTTGTCAATTTCTTGCATTCTTTTGTCCCTGTTAAAATATTAACAACTCAAGGTTGGTTGACATTTTAAGTCTTATCAGGCATCTGGTACACTCTGGAGTCCTACTATGAGTCTGGATACCTAAATTCATGGATAAAATCTTTTGCTTTCTTGTAACCAGAAAAATAATAGACCAAGAATGAGCCTGTTCATAAAGTATGGTGGGAGATGCAATTGTAGGGAAGTTAGAACACTTTTGCTTGGAACTGACCCTATGTTTTGATTAAAATGCTTGTTTAATTGAAAATGTACTTACTTATGGACTTAGCATTTAGAAAATACATATGGCCACATCATAAACACAGTATTTTTAAATTCTCTGTTTTAGAGCAATTTTGCAGAATATAACTGTTAACCAGCCTCAAAGATGGCCCCCAACAATCCCTATCTCCTAGAATTCACATCATTGCATAGTCTTCTCCTGCCCTGTACTGGGGCTAATTTACTGTGTGAGTAATAGAATATGACAGAAGTGATGATATGCCATTTCTGAGATTAAGTTATAAAAGTATTTGTGTCTTCTGTCTTGCTTTTTCTTTTGGATCATTTGCAATGGGGAAGCCAATGTTATGTTTTAAGCACCACCATAGAGAAGTCCATGCAGTAAGGAACTGAGGCCTCCAGCCAACAGCCACATAAGTGATCTGGGAAACAGTTCCTCTACCTCAATCAAGCCTTCAGATGACTGCAGTCCCAATAACACTTTTGCTGCAACTTCATGACCTTGAGCCGCAGATTAGCCTCTCCCAGATCTCTGATCCTCAGGACTCTGTGAGATGATAAATGCTTGTTGTTTTAAGACACTAAGTTGTGGAACGATTTACTTTATGCTATAGATAACTCACACAATTACTTACACATTATTTACTGTGAAAAATCCATAGGCTAAAATACCCATGAAACATTATAACTTAGCATGAAATTCCTGCCAGCTAAAGAAGTATAAACTAGGTGTGGTAAAACCCAAATGGTTACAAAGGCCAGGCAAGTGGGGACCCTGAGGAACTGAGGACCATTTTCTAGGTCTCTGTAAGGATGGAAATAGCTCTAGACGTTTGTTGCTATGTGGGGATTTGGATTGCAATGTTGCCAGATCTTTTGATTTTTCAAGGTAGTACACATAGGTTAGATTGGTCTCTTCCCAAGCATCCATTATACCCCAGATAATTAGTCCAAGCTGATGCTAGGAAGTTTATCCTCCCTGCCAGAGAATGTTTATTGAACAAGTATGTGACCCAATTCTGGTCAACAATATTAGAGGAAAAATCTCCAAGAAGGCTTCTGGGAAAGATTGCTTTGCTCCTAAAAAAGAGGTACAGAAATAACAAGTCTCTCTTCTTCCCCGGAACACAGGCTCTATCTGAATATGGTGTCTTGCCATTTGCTGGCACTGTGAAGGTGAAGCTAACAGTAGGATGGGCAGGCAGAAAAAGACAAGGAGCCTAGGACCTCAAGAGCATAGTTAGTTAGACATTGAAGGAATTAACCCTGGGGAACTTGATGCTTCCTATTTTATGAGACCTATATGGTCCTTTAAAAACCTTAATGTAAGGCAACTTGAGGTTTATTTTACTTGTAGCCAAAAGTGTTCTAACAGTTACATAAGAGAAGCTAGAAATCAATAATTTTATGTGTGAGCTACTGATCTTAAAATCATTAATGAAATTTAATTTTTAAAATGAGTTGGGGCTGGGCACTGTGGCTTACGTCTGTAATCCCAGCATTTTGGGAGGTTGAGGTGGGTGGATCATCTGAGGTTAGGAGCTCAAGACAAGCCTGGCCAATATGGTGAAACCCATCACTACTAAAAATACAAAATTAGCCAGGCGTGGTGGCAGGCACCTGTAATCCCAGCTACTCGGGAGGCTGAGGCAGGAGAATCGCTTGAAGCCAGGAGGCGAAGGTTGCAGGGAGCCGAGATCATGCCATTGTACTCGTGCCTGGACAACAAGAGTGAAACTTGGTCTCAAAAAATAAAAATAAAAAAAAATGAGTTGTTAGCACATGAAACATATCTGGATGGCATATGCATTTTGCTGGCTTCTGGTTTGTGATGTCTTTTGTAGACACTACACTACCATATTATTAAAAAAAAAAAAAAGAAAGGAAAAGGCTCATTTGCACTTTACTTAAAAACCTCATTTGTTCAATGACTGTTCATTGGCTGCCAGTTAAGGACCAATCACTGTAGAGTGCATAATTCTTTACATTAAAGAGCTTACAATGAAGACAGCTCTGGATTAATGTGATTATGAGTGTGAAATTGTGTGTGTACAGCGTGCCAGGCTAACACATATTTTGAGAGCAGAATTTGGTTAGGGAAGATTTCACAGTTTGAACAGGGCTGTTGACAATTTTCAGGCTGACAAGAATTTAAGTAACTTTGGGCTTATTGTATAAGAACCAAATGTTATGTGACTGTAAACAAGTTAATATAATCATAGTATGATATTTGAAACAAGGGCAATATTTTTATTCCATTGAAATCTGCACTGGTCAAATAATATCTAAAGTATTGCTTTTAATCTTATGAGCTACAGTTTAACGAGGATATTGCTGTAATTGGGTTTAACCAGAGAAGGGGTTCCAGCATAAAGAATCAAAATAAGAAGTGGTAGAAGGAAAAATAGTACATTTAGTCTAGAAAAAGCAGAAAAGCCCTGATAATTGTTTTCACATACTTAAATGATAGTCATTCCCTTAGTGTCCAACATAATATTTTTAAGCCTGTAGAGTAGAATTGTTACCTCCATGTTATGGACAAGCAAACTACATTTTGAGAGGTTATCAGTAATGGATGGATTACTGGGAAGCTAGGATCCTGAAATCATGATGTCACAGAGTGAACCCCAAAATTGGGAGGCCATGTGAGTTCTTTGCTTCACGTAGGAAGGAATTCAAGAGTGAGCCAACAGAGTAAAGTAAAAGCAAGTTTATTAAGAAAAGTAAAGGAATAACAGGATGGCGGTTCCACAGGTAGAGTAGCGACATGGGTTGCTTAAGTATACTTATGGGTATTCCTTGATTATATGCTAAACCAAAGGTGAGTTATTCACATGTTTTCTGGGAAAGGGGGTGGGAGTTCCTGAAACTGAGCATTTCTCCCCTTTTTAGACTACATAGGATAACTTTTGGACGTTGCCATAACATTTGCAAACTATCATGGCACTGGCGGGAGTATCTTTTAGCATGCTAATGCATTATAATTGGCGTATAATGAGCAGCCAGGATGACCAGAGGTTGCTTTCATTGCCATCTTGCTTTTGGTGAATTGTCAATGGCTTCTTTACCACATCTTGTCTCATCAGCTGGGTCTGTGTGACCTATATCTTGTGGAGCCAGTCCTGCTGACCTCCTATCTCATCCTGTGACTAAGAATGCCTAACCTCTAGGGAATACACTCCTCCTCCAAGAAACCAGCCCCTATTCAAGGTGGAGTTGCTCTGGTTTGAACACTTCTGACACGATCTTCATGCCTCCCCACTTCCAGTGAATTCCCCAGGAGACATTTATATGTAGAGGACAAGCTCAGGCAAATGCAAGCTTTTAAAATTAACTGGAGTTTTGCCCCCAACCCCCAAAGTAGTTTACTAGTAGCTACACCAAATAGCTAAATGGCGCCTTTCCCTACATTTTGCTACAACTGTTACCCAAACCTCAGCTTTATGGTTCTTACGATTCCAATGATGAAGTAAAGAAAAATACAATAAGCAAAAGGAGAGAAAATAGGAAATGGATTACTTATGCTTATGCAGACTTATTTATTTTTATTTTTTATAGAGACAGGGTCTTTTTATGTTGCCCAGGCTGGTCTTGAATTCCTGGGCACAAGCAATCCTCCTACCTTGGCCTCCCAAAATACTGGGATTATAGGAATGAGCCACTGCTCCCAGCCATATACAGACTTATTTATACCTCACATGATAATACTACTAACGGACCCTAGTAATGTGGACTAATTACTGCTCTTGGATCTGCACCCTCTAAGTCAACACATCTCCTCTTTCTTGAGGATAGAGAGAAATGGGGAAGAAAAGAGTCTTTAGCATCCCCTTCTTGGCTATGTATTAGCCAAGAAGCTAATACATAATTTAACAGGGATTTGAACCCAGGTGGGGTGGATTCCACAACTGTTACTGCCCACTCAAATAACTTCTATTGCCCCAAATCAGTAGGAGGATAGAAATAGATTTACAGCTAGATAAAGTAGGTTTCTACCTGTAGGGAACTTCTGGCTTTGTGGAAGGGAAGATTTTCTGAACAAATTGGATTTTCTAGAGATGGAGTATGCTGGCTCCCAACTAGGAATTTCTCCAATGATTAGTTTTAAAGAAATAGATGGGGCCCAGCATGGTGGCTTATGGCTGTACTCCTAGCACTTTGGGAGGCCAAGACAGGCGAATTAGTTGAGGTCAGGAGTTTGAGACCAGTCTGGCCAACATGGTGAAACCCTGTCTCTAATAAAAATACAAAAAATTAGCCAGGCGTGGTGGTGCATGCCTGTAATCTCAGCTACTGAGGGGCTGAGGCAGGAGAATCACTTGAACCTGGGAGGCAGAGGTTGCAGTGAGCCGAGATTGTGTCACTGCACTCTAGCCTGGGTGACAGAGTAAGACTCCATTTCAAAAAGAAAGAAAAAAGAAAGAAAGAAATAGATGGAGGTCCATTTGTCAGAAAGTTCTGGAAAGATTCCTGCATTTGACAGAAAGTTGGAGCTTTAAGCCCTTTTCTACACTATGATTCTGTGATTCCCAGATCATTGGCAAGCAGTTCTGGTGCCGTGTTTCTTTCAATCTGTTTACTCTTTTCCTATGTGATCACAGCCCACTTACAACTAGAAGGCTGAGGGATTTGAAAACCACTCATTATACTTAGGCAAACTCTGGAAAAGTGTTTTAACTTGAGATACTTAATATTTCATTGGCTTTCAGGGACAAAATTTGTGGAGAGGAAGAGAGAGAACACACAAAGAGAACAAGTGCTCAAGTGAGCAGAGCTACAGCAGCCTCATGACTGCCATCAATCTTAAAGCGGAAATTGCTGAGGTGCAGTAACAGGCAGAGCATGATGGGGAGGAAAAATCTGGACAAATTTCCTGCATCACTGATGTAGATTTTCACTGGGTGACTTAGTTTGAGGGGTTAAGAATTCAATGGCAGTTACTGATGCTATTCCACCGTACAATATGGAGTACTCTGTTCAACAGTTTACATGCATTATCTCAATTACCCCTCACAGAGATCTAGCATGCAAGTACTGTCCCTCTCCCCTTTTCGCAGATGAGGAGTCTTGGGCTTAGGAGGTAAGGAAACTCGTCTGAATTTCCCTCCTGATTAGTGTGCAGATCAAGCACAGGTTTGATGCCAACGCCAAAGTAACCAAGTTTAGGAACTATATATCTAAAGTGTGAGGCATATACACATACACACACACACACACTCCTTACCTATTAGTATATATAATTTGGGTAACCCCAAAAATAAGTCTGTAGAACTAATTTCTGTACAAGAATTATATCAAGTTTAGGTGAATTTTAAAAATCAATCCAAACTTCAAAAACATTTTGTTCCGTTTATGAACTTTGACCTTAAACCATGAGAAAAATCAAGATCAAATGACTCCTATGGTACTACTGTTGCAATCATTGGCCCTCAGATGTCTTCATGGTTTGGGGCAGGCAGAGAAGAGTGTGACTAATACAAGGCATAGGGAGAGACTTTCCCTGTATTGCCAAAGACCGTCTGCTAACAGAGACTTCTGACCCCAAAGCATTGTGCCATTCATTTGGCAATTTATCATTTATTTTCTGGATGTTTCTCTTATTTTTTTGAATTTTACATAAAATATTATATTATCATCTAATTGTCTTTTCACCCCTCTATAGGCTGGACAATGTTCTATAATTTTGAGGCTCCTAGAGTCCCTAGACAGTCCCTCATATTATTTGACATTTTTTTTCCTTTGATGTGAAAGAGCAATGCTCAGTGTTCTTTTGACAATTTTTTTGCCATCGGAATTGTCAAAGTAAATACTGTTCTTATGCCATCTGTTTAAAAGTTCTTAGCTTTTCCAAATACAGGCATTATCTAAATTGTAAATGGGCCTCTTCCAAAAGTTATTTTGTATATTGGTTTTTGGAACTCTGTAAAAACAATATACATTTCGGCTATGTTTCCAAATCAAACTACACAAGAGCTATTCAGCCCATTGCTTATGTGAAGTAAGATGATCCCCTAAACTACCACAAAACCAAATGTTCATGTGTAACAGTTGCTGTGGAAAAGTACAGATGTGCAGACGTATGTGTACCGCACCCTCATCCCCAAGACTGCCCACCCTCCCTGCTGTTGTGTGTGCAGGGAGACTCTTCCCTTCACTTCCCTAGGTTTCCAGTTGTGGTTCTGGATCTAAGTCCTACCAGAATAGGCTGTGTGGCGAAGGAGAGTTGAATTCTTGGGTCCCAAATCAATGACAGAGGATTGATGAAATCAGAGGTGACACAGTCCCATTATGGGGGCCTCCCTGGGACTTCCAAGTGTTGCGATGAGGAGAGCCTGCAAGATGTCATTTGTTTCTTTTTGTCCCTTTCCTTGCTCCTTTGTTGCTGCTGAAAGGAAGGGAAAGCAGAGGATCAGCTGCAGGAGTTTTTTCTTTCTTTTTTTTTTGGAAGAGTCTCTCACTCCGTTATCCAAGCTGGAGTGCGGTGGCATGATCACATCTCAGTGCAACCTCAATCTCCTGAGCTCAAGCAATTCTTCTGCCTCAGCCTCCTTGTAGTTAAAAAAAAATTTTTTTGGAGAGACGGAGTCCCACTATGTTTCCCGGGTTGGTACTGAACTACTGGGCTCAAGCAGTCCTCCCACCTCAGTCTCCCAAGGTGCTGGGATTATAGGCTTAAGTCACTGCACATGACAAGGATTCTTACAGTTGTAGCAAGATGGAATTGCCTCCCCTCTCCTTTGGCATTGTTATCCATAATAGAGGGTGATGAGAATCCTGGGAGGGAACTTTGACTAAGTAGTGCCTTAATAGAGGTAGAAGGAAAGAATTTCTTCCTGCAAACCCCTGTACTCTTAATTCCCCCAAACTCCAGACATGCTGTGATGTGACAGGTAGAAGAGGGAGAAATGCATTTCAGGGATTGAATTGGGAATTGGAAATTCTAAACATCTGTATGTTGGTAGCAGCAAGGAGAAATGAAAGAAGACAGGAAGAGAAAATGTTAGCAGAAGAGGGGACTAATATGTCAAGAAGAGAGCTATTTAAGACAAACTTTTCCTGTCAAATAGAAGGCAAACCCAAGCTGACGCCCTCAAATCATAATTACATAAATACCCTTATATTTTCTAAGAAAAAGTATGTTTTAAAACTTAAATGATGAAATCCGGATGTGGAATTTTCTGTGGGTAACTCCACTTTGTGTATGTCAACTTTACAGTCTGTTAAATGTTAAGAGGCCTCAGAGTACAGGGAAGTGGAGGCGAGACCAGACTGCCCGAGGCTATGCTCCTCTCTGGAGCTCAGATCTAACAGTCTTCTGTTTTATTCACTTCTCTCTCATTATTTTCCTGTCTGCAAGGTATGTAGATGCATGGAAATTGGGTCTGCTTCTGGACCCCCAGGAAGCATGGAAGCAATGATTGCAGGGATCATGTGGGAAGGGACGGGAGCAGGATTCAAGCAGTCTGCCCACAGTCCTAAAATGAGCCTTCCCTGGGCCATGAGGTGTGTAGCCTGAGGAGGAAGAGACAGTCAGAAAGAAAAAGGGCTGACCCCTGATAGAACTGTCGCCTATTATTTCAAAAATCTGTGATTGGTGAACTCTGCCAACCCTCACTAAAATCAACAAATAGACTACTCCAGATATATCTTTTATCTTTCATTGTCTTCCATAAGTATAGTTTTAACTATGCTTTTGGAGCTAGAAAAGTATTAGTAAAAAAATAATGGGTAAAAACAACTGGAATAAAAACATCTTGAATAAAGATTTGACAAATACATCCCTGGACTCTTAATATCATTTCTTTTACCCAGTTCTCTCTGAAGCAAAATCAAATATTTCATTAATAAGAATGAAACAAAAAACAATAAAATGACCCACAAAAAGTAAAGTGTGTGTTTTTTTTTTTTTTTTTTTTTTTTTTTTTTTTTTTTTGAGACAAGGTCTCCCCTCTGTCGCCCAGGCTGGAGTGCAGTGGCATGATCTCGGCTCACTGCAACCTCTCCCAGGTTCAAGCGATTCTCCTGGCTCAGCCTCCCAAGTAGCTGGAATGACAGGCGCGCGCTAACACTCCCCCGGCTTTTGGTATTTTTAGTAAAGGCGGGGTTTCACCATGTTGGCGACGCTGTTCTCGAACTCCTGGTCTCATGTGATCCGCCTGCCTCGGCCTCCCAAACTGCTGGGATTATAGGTGTGAGCCACCTCGCCCGGCTAAAGATGGCTTATTTAAAGCTAGTAGTGAATTAATTCAGTTCCTAATTGAACCCTAGGTTTTAACAATAAACATTTGCATTTTGTTCAAGTTTTCTTCAGGGTATATTGTATCTTGAGACAGCATTGCCCTCTCACAATGAAACATGACCATGCCAGAAAATAAAATGTTGCCGTCTTTACGGGCTTCCTTTTCCTTGTTAAACTTTGATGGCATAGTCGGAAACAACTGAAAGGCAAAATACTAAAACATCCAGCTCCAGTGAATTTTTTTTTTTTTTTTTTAATTGTAAGCCAACAGTTTTTTGGAGCCTGCGGGAGGGAGGCAGGGAGTGTTGAAAGGGCCCTGCTTAGTTGAGGTCGAGCCAACAGTGAAGCCTCAAAATTGTCAGCAGGCAGAGTCTATTCTGGAGAAGCAAATGAATAGGCTTAACTGAAGTCCCTTGCCCTGCAAAAAAACAGAGGCAGGTGCTAGGGGGATGGATTTTTGGATAGGATGGAAACCGGGACGGATGAAGTCTTCCCTGGTTAGAGAGGAAATTTGGTATTAAGAGAGCCTCACTGAATCCCAGTAATAACCAAACAACTGGTGTTGTCCAGGGCGCCGGCTGGAAAGTGGGAGGCAGGAAGCAGAAAGGCTCAAGCTCCTTTCCCTGAGTCGGTTCAGGAATTTAATTTCAGCCAGTGTTTACTGGGGCACGGTGTTAGGCACGGGGATATCAAGCTGAATAAAACGTGGTCTCGTCCTTGAAGAGCTTATAGTTCAGTGACACGGCTTTAACATTCCTCGTGGGCTTTGATAACTTTTATGCTGGGAGTCGTCAGGGGAGAGCTAGCTGCATCTAAATCCATCCACACTTTGGTAAAGATTTCAAAACAGAGGAAACAAGATACGGGGCGACGAGGTTGGAGGAGAGATGACGGCAGGGGCCGGTGCCAGACTTGGGAGCCGCCAACGCCGGGCTGTGCTGGTGCTGCATGCTGGCAAGGGGCAGCTAAGACCGTGCTCCGCGCGGGCACCCTCGGGCTCGGCCCCAGGAGCTGACAGTGCCGTGCGGGCGAACTGCCGTGGGCCTGGCAGGGGCCGAGCGGAGGTCCCGAGCCGCTTGCGCGGCCGGCACCCGCCCCCAGGGGGCAGAGTTCCCGGGCTCGTGCCTGCGCCGCTACCTGGGGCTCAGACCCCACCGCTCCCCGCTGCGTCCGCGCCTTCTCTTTACAGGTTCTCTCCGCCGGCTGGGGCTCGACTGAGCTTCAGATTCCCCCACCCGCGGTCGCCGCCGGGGGACAGGAGCCGAGGCGCGGCAGGGCACCAGCGGCGGGAGGCGAGGTTGGGGAGGCGAGGGCTGTCCGCGCGCGGGGGCGGGAGGGGGCTGGGGGATTCGAGGGACGCGGCAGCCCCGCCCCCGCCCCCTCCTCTTCTCGCCTCCCAGCCGGAGAAGCTGGGGAGCATGGACCAGACTCCGCAGCGCTGGCACCATGACGCTCGCCGGCTTCGTGCTGGCCCTGGTGTTAGGGGCGCTCCCCGAAGTGGTTGGCTTTGATTCTGTCCTCAATGATTCCCTCCACCACCGCCACCGCCATTCGCCCCCTCCTGGACCGCAGTACCCCTATTACCTTCCCACCCACCAGCGGCCCCCGAGGACACGTCCGCCGCCGCCTCTCCCTCGCTTCCCGCGCCCCCCGAGGGCGCTCCCTGCCCAGCGCCCGCACGCCCTCCAGGCCGGGCACACACCCCGGCCGCACCCCTGGGGCTGCCCCGCCGGCGAGCCATGGGTCAGCGTGACTGACTTCGGCGCCCCGTGTCTGCGGTGGGCGGAGGTGCCACCCTTCCTGGAGCGGTCGCCCCCGGCGAACTGGGCTCAGCTGCGAGGACAGCGCCACAACTTTTGTCGGAGCCCGGACGACACGGGCAGACCCTGGTGTTTCTACGGAGACGCCCGCGGCAAGGTGGACTGGGGCTACTGCGACTGCAGACACGGTGAGTGGCCTCAGGGCGGCCGCGGACACTCCGGACGGGCCCGGAGCTAGTGAGGCTTGGGGCCGGCGTACAGGTCTCTTGGAAAAAGTGACGGGGTGTGGGGTTGTGGGCTTCCATTGTGGGCTGTGATGGTGGGCTGCAGCTGGGTTACCAGCAAGGTATACTGGTGCTGCAAATCTAAGCCAGCCAGATGTGCTTGTGTGAAGGTTGTCAGGGGTGAGAGTTTCTGTGCAAGGTGCTGAGCTCTGGGTTTCTGTCCTCTGGCCACTGTGTGTGCGCTCGTGTATTGGATGACAGTGTGCTTTGGACGTCTGTTCTGTAGATTAGCTTACGTTGATAGGGTTACCATATTTAAAGAGGCACAGGAGGAGAGAAAGTTCCTAATTACTTGCTCTGGAAAGGGAAATGTTACATTAACGTGACAACCAAGAACCTTCCCTCCATTCTTTAGACTCTGATTTGGGAAAATGTGGTAAAATTTTTGCCTTGATTTCACTGTTGACCTCTGTTTTAAAAAGTATGGCAAAATTATGTGGCCAAAATCAGCCATATTCACATACTCTAGCTCAGTATAGGAAGTATCATTAGTGACTGGAAAAAAAAGAAAGGGAAAAGAGATGGAAATACTATTATCTTGGTGAAGTAGCAACTTGATATAGTCATACACAGTTTTCCAGAGCCATTACTTAACTTTATATGTTATATGTGGAAAATCAGGATTAGTTGGTAATATCAGGAGATGAAAGTGACAAAATGTTTTAGGTTTGTGGTAATAAAAGCATCCCACTAATAAATTTAATGTAAATGAATAATCCAGCTTTGAACATTGCTTCATTTTGAATTGTTGGAATTTTATTGAAATTAGTTTTTTTTTTCTTTAAAAACTGAGGAAGAAAAACTTAATATCCTCCAAAGTTTGAATTTCTTTTCAACAAAATATTTTTGGCAGCTTTCCATTCACATTGTGGGGAAAGGGTTTTCTGAATTGAGATCCTGAATCACATTGTACTTTGTACTTTTTGGAGGTAACTTGGAGGTTAGCTGTCACAATGTCATTCATTTCCTGGAGAAATTTTATTTATCAGTACCTTCAATTGCATTAGTGCTTTGAGTTAAGGAAAAGTGATAGGAAGGTTAAGATCAATTATCCTTCGTCCTTGGGAATGAAGTCATCGCTTTACTTGTGTTTCGTGAACGGAATGCCAATGTGGCTATAAAAATATTTGAGGTGATGTCAACAAAGAGTGCTAGCATTGTCTCGTTATTCACCATAAGAGATTATTTATAGTAAAATCTTACGTTTAGCAAACATTGACTTTTTTTATCTTCATATTATTATTAGTTTTGTTTTTTTTTCTTGAGACAGAGTCTTGCTCTGTCACCCAGACTGTAGTGCAGTGGCGCGATCTTGGCTCACTGCACGCTCTGCCTCCCCGGTTCACCCCATTCTCCTGCCTCAGCTTCCCGAGTAGCTGGGACTACAGGCGCCTGCCACCACGCCCGGCTAATTATTTTGTATTTTTTCGGTAGAGACGGGGTTTTATCGTGTTAGCCAGGATGGTCTCGATCTCCTGACCTAGTGATCCGCCCGCCTCAGCCTCCCAAAGTGCTAGGATTACAGGCGTGAAGCCAACTGCGCCCGGCGTACTCTTAGTTTTATGAATAGGTAAGAGTGGAGAATTGTTAGAGAATTAATGTGTAGGAGAGAATATACAACTTCTCTTTTAAGTACATAAGCACAGACTCAAGAAAAGTAATTTAAAGTTAAAAAATGATAGTGATCTGTTGCTCTCTTTATGACATAACTCTTAGCCTTATATTTCAGACAAGGAGAGTAACTTGTCCTTGGATTTCCTGCCACCACACCCTCTTCAGTTGACTAGAAATGTAAATCTTTTGAATGCCTTTATGTTCCTAGCTAACTCGCAGCAGACAAAATCCTCAAATACTGCATAATAGTTGTTTGTACTTCCTGGAGTAAAGTGATTGAACAAAAGAGAAACAAAAGAAACTACTCATGATGGGAGATAAATGCCTTCCCACCACCACAAAAAAATAGGAAAACGATCAACTGTGTAATAATGAATGACTTTCACAGACTCAATCTCATTCTATCATTTACTCCTCCAGGTCTGCCTGGGCATAGCCTGTAGCTTTGAGATGACTGGCATATTCTGAACCTTATGGCTCTCTTGGTCCTACATTTCAGTTAGGAGTGTGAACAAAAGTTTTATGGAGTGGTGAAAAGAATATTGAATTGTGCTTTAGAAAACGCTGGTGTCTGCTTTGGCTCTGCCAGTGGCTGTGCACTGTTGGGTAAAACTCTTAACTCTTAGAGCTTTGATTTCCTCATCAGGAGAAAAGCAAGTTTTGAGTAAATTAATTTAAAAGACCTTTGCAGCACTGAGCATGTACTCAAAACAACCTGGCCTGATCACATTAGCTAGGACTTACTGTGCATTCATTCTGTGTTGGATGCTGGACTAAACATTTTATGTGCATTTTCTCATTTCATTTTTAATTTTTATTTATTAATTTTTTGACAGAATCACCCTCTGTCACCCAGGCTGGAGTGCAGTGGCACAATCTCAGCTCACAGCAACCTCTGCCTCCCTAGTTCAAGCGATTCTCCTGCCTCAGCCTCTTGAGTAACTGAGATTTCAGGTGCCTGCCACCACGCCTGGCTATTTTTTGTATTTTTAGTAGAGATGGGGTTTCACCATGTTTCACTAGGCTGGTCTTGAATTCCTGACCTCAGGCCATCCACCTGCCTCTGCCCCAAAGTGCTGGGATTACAGGTGTGAGCCACCGCTCCCGGCTTCATTTCATTCTCGTGACTTCATTTCATTCTTGTGGCTTCATTTCATTCTTGTGGCTTCATTTCATTCTTGTAGCCACCTTATGAGTGAGTTCCTGCGTTTTATGTATGAAAATATGTGAAGACATATTATGAGAAGTGCAGGAGAAAATAGGGTTAGATATGTATATTTTTACTTCACAGCTCATTTTGCTGTGTTTCTTTACACGTAATCCTCATTTTGTAGTTTATGGACTAGTCTAACAGGAAGAAAGAGAATTATGTTTGGCCCGATGCATGATTTACAGTCTCTTAGGCTTAAAAAATATCTGGTCTTTCTTTCTTTCTTTCTCTCTCTTTCTTTCTTTCTTTCTTTCTTTCTTTCTTTCTTTCTTTCTTTCTTTCTTTCTTTCTTTCTTTCTTTCTGTCTCTCTCTCTCTCTCTCTCTCTCTCTCTCTCTTTCTTTCTTTCTTTCTTTCTCTCTCTCTCTCTCTCTCTCTCTCTCTCTCTCTTTCTTTCTTTCTTTTTTAATTTTTTTTAGACAGGATCTCTCTCTGTCACCTGGGCTGGAGTGCAGTGGCACAATCTCAGCGCAGTGCAACCTCTGCCTCCTAGGTTCAAACGATTCTCCTGCCTCAACCTGCCGAGTACCTGAGATTATAGGTGTGCACCACCATGCCCGGCTAATTTTTTGTATTTTTAATCGAAATAGGGTTTTGCCATGTTGCCCAGGCTGGTCTCAAACCCCTGACCTCAAGTGATCCACTCATTTCAGCCTCCCAAAGTGGGACATGCCTGGGATTACAGGCATGAGCTACCATGCCGGACATATTTGTTTCTTTACAGAAATCCAGGGCAAAAGGAAAGAACAATTCATAGTAATGTGATGCCTCCTTTAAAAAATAAACCAGTGGCCAGAGTTACATATCTAGTTGCATCGGGAAAAATCAGAAAGTTGGTGTCTCCGTGGTGAAGAGTTGATTGAAGCCAGGTTGAAGGGGCAAGGTGGGGACCTCAGGTGAGCCAGGGCTGGGCGTGGATGTTCCAGTGGCTCAGATGTCAGAGAGCAGGAAACATGATACCTGGGCCCTGGTTTTATGAAACTTGCAAATTAATACTAAAGAATCATTCTAGGTCCGGGAGCGGTGGCTCACGCCTGTAATCCTAGCAATTTGGGAGGCCGAGGCAGGCGGATCACCTGAGGTCGGGAGTTCGAGACCAGCCTGACCAATGTGGAGAAACCCCTGTGTCTGCTAAAAATACAAAAGTAGCCAGGCATGGTGGCGCATGCCTGTAATCCCAGCTACTTGGGAGACTGAAGCAGGAGAATCGCTTGAACCCGGGAGGCGGAGGTTGCATTGAGCCGAGATCGCGCCATTACACTCCAGCCTGGGCAGCAAGAGCGAAACTCTGTCTTAAAAAAAAAAAAAAAAAAAAAAGAATCATTCTGGCTATGGGAATACACTGAATCAGCCCAGGGAGCTGGTCTCATTATGAGCATTTAGAATCACCTTGGGACTTGTTAAAATGCAGATTCCTAGACTAGCCCAGGCTCTGAGTAATTCTCAGATCTGGATTGGGAATGGAACATGCATTTCTATTGAGCAGTCAAATTGATTTGGATGTGAAAACTCTGTCACAGTCAGGCAGAACATATGGAAGGGCATTAGAACCCACCTAAAATGTATAGTGGTAGGTGATGATATAGACTAACTGAGCCCACCATTCTGTGACTTAACCCTGTTAGGCTTTAGGAGCAGGTGTAAGGCATGCCAATGGTAACTTTTTGTGTGGTTTTAGAAATGGCACTTCTGGTTTTTCCTTTGACCAGTGTAGGATAGTAATAACCTAGTTCACCGGAATATGGTTATTTTATTTTTATTTTTAGAGACAAAGTGCAGTGATGCCATCTCAGCTCACTGCAACCTCTGTCTCCCAGGATCAAGCAATTCTCCCACCTCAGCCTCTGAAGTAGCTGGGACTACAGTCCAGCTAATTTTTTTTTTTTTAAATTGTTTGTAGAGATGGAGTTTTGCCATGTTGCCCAGGCTGGTCTCCAACTCTTGGGCTCAAGTGATTCTCCCGCCTTGGCCTCCCAGAGTACTGGAATTACAGGCATGAGCTACCATGACTGGCCAGAATATGGTTATTAATTGAATTTGAGCTAGGTTATTTTTGCATTTCTGCAGGAAGAATTAACAGGCAACTAATTTCACCCAACAATAGCTTGTGACCCAGCATGGTGGCTCATGCCTGCAATCACAGCACTTTAGGAGGCTGAGGCAAGAGGATCACTTCAGGCCGGGAGATAGAGGCTGCAGTGATCTATAGTCATGACACTGCACCCCATTCTGGGCAACAGAGGAAGACCCTGTCTCTAAAACGAAAACAAAACAAACGCAATAAAACACAATAGCTTGCAATAACTTAGTGTTTCCTGCCTAGGAGGGGCAGTCACTTTTCTAGTCTCTGGTTGGCATGGCAGATGGGGCAACTTGCTTGACGCTGTGCTGCTAACCTCCCTTTTTACAAACCAACCATAGGTGGCTGATGATTGAGAGGTAAAACAGATTAAATAAATGAGAAAGTTTTAATCATTGAGATTTTGGAGGAGAGGATGAATCACAGATCTGACTTTTTGTCTTGTCATGCTCATCTGTTCATGTGCACCTACCCACCCAAAATCTCTTGATTTAAATAGAGATAGAGGACATGTGGGCCAAGTACTATTGTTTACAGGCTATACTCATTGAACTCCATCTGTTGTTTGTAGTGAATGTTAATTAAAAAGTTAGCTAGCTGAAAGCTGTGCCCCATCCCTTTTAAGTGCTACATCTTGGTTCTATGTAGCAGGTGCTGAAAAACATTTATTAGCTATACCAGATTTGATACATTTCCTGGTTGATTTTAAATATTGAGCTCAATCTGCTTTTCAGACTAAGGCAGATGTCAAATACTTAGATTAGATTAGTTAGGAATCGCAGTGATTCTTAACTAGTGTGAAGTTTTTTTGTTTTTTTGTTTTTTTTGAGAAGAAAATAAGATATCCCGTTACTATAGCCTTTTATGAGCTATTGTCCAGGGGTGTATATATACTTATGTGGTCACTGTCTGTGTGTGTGTGTGTGTGTGTGTGTGCATGTGCATATGTGCGCCTATGTGTTAAGACACCAGTCCCCAACCTTTTTGGCACCAGACACCAGTTTTGTGGAAGGCAGTTTTTCCGTGGACCTGGGGGATGGTTCCATCAGGCATTAGATTCTCATAAGGAGCAGGCAACCTAGATCCCTCACATGCACAGTTCACAATAGAGTTCCAGCTCCTAGGAGAATCTAATGCTGCTGCTGATCTGATAGGAGGCAGAGCTCAGGTGGTAATGTGAGCCATGGGGAGCAGCTGTAAATACAGATAAAGCTTCGCTTGCTCACCTCGCGGTCACCTCCTGCTGGGCAGCCCAGTTCCTAACAGGCCAGGTACAGGTACAGGTCCGTGGCCTGCGGGTTGGGGACCCTTGTGATAAGATGACCTATGTAAAAGTAATTTGGTTTATAACTGAAGGGAAACTGAAATATCCAGTAATAAGGTACTACTCGTAGGTACCTGCATTTGATGGATATTATGCAGCTACTAAAGTAATTATTGTAAATATTATACATATAAATATAATAGGAAAGTGTTTATGATAATGTTTAGGGGAAACAAGGGTGCAAAATTTATATATAATACATTATGACTGTGAAAATAAAGATGCTTTTGGAAGATTTGGAAAAAATATGATAATTATGAATTTGGGTATGGATGTGGCTTGGATCAATTTGGGTGGTTTTGATAGCAAAGAATAGAAAAGTGAAACAATAGGAGGCTTATTGTTCCTATTAAAAGAAGTCCATATGATGGGCAAGCTCCAGCATGGTACACTTCTGTTCCTCTGCTACTTTCTTGGCTCCTTTATCCTCTTAAGAAGCGTGGCCTTTATTCTTAGGCTGGTGGTTATTCCAGGCTTCACTTAGAGACAGAACAACCTGCAGAAGAAAGAGAAAGCCCCTCTGCAGGAATGTCCTTTTGAAACAATAAGGAAACCTTTCTGGAATTTCCCCCACAGACTTCCACGTTTCATTTGCCCAGACTGGATCATATGTTCCTTCCTGACACTCTTTGCAAAGAAATGTACAATTACCATGATTACATAGATTAGTTAGCTTAACCTCTGAATCATCTGGGGATTCAACTGGCAAGGAAGAAACAAGGTAGTTGTTGATCAGAACCAAAAAGGTTGCTAAGGAGTATGGTTGGGACTTGTCCTTATATTTGGGAAACTTAATGCAATTAAAAACTAACAATAAGTAATTTATAAAATGCTGTGAAATGCTACATTAATTTTTTTTAGTCATATCTGGATGAATAACATTTAGACTGGTTTGGTTGACAAAGCGCATTTCCTTATCTTAAGATGCTATTTGTAGGCAAATATTATGACACATTTATTTCTGAAACGAATAATTCCATAACTGATGAGAATGCTGAAGTTAGTTCATTTACTAAGTAAACATGATTATATGATTTAATTCTAATTTTGAAGGTTTTTTCCCCCCTTGAATTAAACTTTAAAGAAAGCAGTCCTTTGAAATCTCTTCTCCTTAGCTGCATGGTAAATAGGCAATATATGAACAATTGATTTAGACTGATGTCTACGTGGTTGGTCTGCTGTCATTAGAAACTAAATAAATGTTTATTTTTGCCTCTTTAGCATCCTCCTTTTCCAGGGCAGTCTCCTCTTCCCCTCCTCCTCCTCCTTACAAATCAGTGCAACAATATTAATAAAAAATTTATTGTATGCAAAACACTAAAGTAATGATGTTTACCCTCCTACGAGCCACACATGCACATTTCGCCTCAGTACTTTTTATTAGGATCAGCAGAGGGGATACAAAGTGTAATGCTGATTCTTCTAACAGGGTAAGGATAGGTTTCATTTATTCATTAAACATTTACTGCGTTCACACTAGGGGCGGCATTTATAAAGATGAATCAGAAATTCACCTTTGTCCTCTGGTTGAGGACAACCATTTTCTGGGTGAGGTGTCAGAAGAATAATAAGCATTTTCATTACCTTCTCTGTGGTTCATGATCTGGGAGACAAGAAGATTATTGTTTGGTTTCAATTTCATCACTCAGTGCTATACAATAAAATGGTAACACCCGTACCATTTGTTTATGTGTAGATGGTCTGGGAACGCACAATTTGTGAAACCTTCTGTTGGGGCTATCTGCATGTATTGTTAGCCTACTATAACTTAACGATGGACAGAGTCATCGTTTTTGTTTGATATCGTATGATGTTTTAAACTAAGGAATAATTTATAAGATTTATAAATTTCTAATAAGCACAATATAAATGGGTAGAATTGCTAATTCAGAGGATGCACTCTCATTTTGAACTATATGAACTGATTTTTTTCTCAGCATTTAAGTTGTCTACATGAATAATAAATGAGCAATTAGTATGAATTATAAATGTGAACTAATGGAGGCAAATACAGCTCACTTGGATCTTGGTTCAGGCGAATGCCTTGTTTGTTAAAAATGATTTGATTTCATTTAGACCTGGGAGGACTTGAATAAAATATACTATTTAGCAAAGATATAGCAGGTTTAATTAATGGGTAAATATAATTATAGATGAAAATGATATAACTTAGTACTGTTGAATATGGTGAAGAAAGAAAATAACATAAAAATTAACCTAGCATCCCCTACTGTACTTGAAAAATTCAACCAAGAGCCCCTCAATTCAGTTGTTTTCAGATACTGTAATTTTTTGGATATACTTTATAATTGATAGAGAATGGTCATTTAGTATATTTTTATAGTGTTGCATTTGGTATGAGACATAGTTTTATGTTTAACTTAAGGTCAAATATGTGTACTAAATTGTTCAACATGTAATGGTTTTTTTCTTTTCTTTCAAATAGGTCATAAATTGAAATTTCTGTATCACTCACAGCTTTAAGTATACTTTTTGTCAAGGATCTGAACACTAGCTGGACGTTGCCGGCATGCTTTCTTTCTATTCCACTAGAACAATAGAAATGACTAAAATTAATTACTTTATGCATCTGTAGAGTTCAGTAATAGACAAGAAAGGATTTGTGTGAAAACATGAAATTTTTTTTACTCTTTTATCAAACTGTGATTTTTTGAAAAAGATTTAAAAAATATTTGTTACTAATTTTATTCAGCAAACACTGTTGGGGTGGGTCTTTGTTTTACTGTATTTTCTTCCATTTAAATTAAGTAATGCTATTTTATAAGTACATTTTAATGAGGGGTTAACTTAATAGGCAGGCATGCATTTTTGTTTTTCCCCCCACAGGGTCTTGCTTTGTTGTTCAGGCTGGAGTATAGTGGCATAGTCATAGCTCACTGTAACCTTGAATGCCTGAGCTCAAGTGATCATTTGCCTCAGCCTCCTAAGTAGCTGGGATTACAGGTCTGGGTCACCACATCCAGCTAATTTTAAAATTTTTTGTAGAGGTGGGGTCTTGCTATGTTATCCAGGCTAAACAGGGATATCTTTTCATTTGCTTTATTTTGGAATAAGCTGGGTATATAGAATGAAGATAGTTGATCCATTTGGTTCCTTTTCTCCTATTTCTTTTAGGTTTTCTTCACGTATGGAGTATGGAAAGGAAGGTTGTTTTGTTTTTGTTTTTGTTTTTGTTTTTTTGTTTTTTGAGACAGAGTCTTGCTCTGTCACCTAGACTGGAATGCAGTAGCACAATTATAGCTCCCTGCTGTCTTGAACTCCTGGGTACAAGCAATTCTTCCGCCTTAGTATCCTGAGTAACTGGGACTACACATATGGGCCACCAAGCCTGGCTAATTTTTAAGTTTTTTTTTTTTTTTTTTGTAAAGACAATGTCTCACTCTGTTGACTAGACTGATCCCTAATCCCAGGGCTCAAACAGTCCTCTTGCCTTGGCCTCCCCAAGTGCTGGGATTACAGGTGTGAGCCACTGTGCCTTGCCTTAGTCTTAAATCTAGAGCTCAGAAATCAATGAGACTTGCGAAGGGAACTTTTATCCAGTCAGCTGTTTTTTAGTCTACCTGTATTGATTGAGACTCATAAGATGGTTAAAGAGAACTCTTCTTGAATGTCTGTCCCTCCATTTGGGGAATTCCTGTTTTCTAGTGAAGTTGTCCATCAAGCAAATTTCTGTTACATGAATCTTTTATGGTTTCTTTCCTTTATAAAACTGTTGACCTATGTACTTAGAAGGAAATCAGTTGTAAACTATTTTACTGTAAATGTTTAACAGTTAAACATTTTTGTCAAGGAATTAAGATAGTAGAATTCTGAACATTATCGTACACTGGAACATTTTGCCTTTAAATAGTTATAACACCAGCAGACGGTTGACCTTTTTCTTTTTTGGTAGCAGTTCATTTCAGGAACTCTGGGGCCTCCACTCCATGACATGCCATCACGCATAGTGGTACGATTCCAGACTTTCTTCCTTTACTAGTTTGGTCTGCATGTTTATAATGCCTAATATAATTGACCTACTGTGCTTGAGACTTTAAATTATTATTATTAACGCATTTTAAAGATAGAAGTATGTAGAATAGAATATTTTCTGTGCACGTGGCACTTGAGAGACTTTAAGACAGTGCAACCCTAGATCACACATACTGGGATATGGTTCAGGGATGCGAGCTCTGACTCTAATGAGTATCGAAGAATGCCTGGTTGCTGGAGTGGAATGTGGGTGGAAGGTGAGGGACCAATTCTTGATAATAAAAAATTGGACAATTGAATAATACTTGCCAAACAAAGAATTTCATCTACAATTTATGCAGATCACTTTATTGTTAGGTACAGCAATAGAAATTAGTTCACTTAGTTGGCTTTGAGCTTCGCGGATTTCTTTGAGCTAAGGTTATTTCCCTTTCTCCATTGTGTAATTGTGTACCTATACATTTGTGCAAATGTATACACACACACATTCATAGTCTTCCCACAACTTTGTACAGCTGTGGGACAAATCAGCTTCTACTGGAGGATCAGCCTCAACTATAGGAGCACCAGAAAGACACTTCTTTCCTGTTCCACAGTGTAAAGAAACTTCAGGCTACTTTATGCTTCTCTGCCTAGTTGGCTTATTTCTATACAACATGTGGTGGATTCGTTGCTGTATTTTCAGTAGGATGGTGAACACTAACATCGTATAATGCATAAAGTAATACCTGAAGTTTTGAAAGGTGCTTATTGTATTTCAGGGTCTTTGCTTAAATTTGGAGATAGAAAGTCAGTAACGAGGGCAGGGAACTAGGAGATAGTTGATCATGGCTCTGTAACTGCTCAGTTGCTTTGATCTGTAGCTTCTTCATCCATAAGTAGAAGGAAATAAGTTATAGATTGTTTTTGTTGTTGTTGTTGTTGTTGTTTGTTTGCTTTTGAGACGGAGTTTTGCTCTTGTTGCCCAGGTGGGAATGCAGTGGTGAGATCTCGGCTCGTCGCAACCTCAGCCTCCCGGGTTCAAGCGATTTTCCTGCTTCAGCCTCCCAAGTAGCTGGAATTACAGGCATGCGCCACCACACCCAGCTAATTTTGTATTTTTAGTAGAGACTGGGTTTCTCCATGTTGGTCAGGCTTGTCTTGAACTCCCGACCCAGGTGATCCACCTGCCTCGGCCTCCCAAAGTGCTGGGATTGCAGGTGTGAGCGATGGCGCCCAGCTATATATTACAGTTTTTAAGATTTTGACCACCTCAGCTGTTCTAAGAGAATAAATGCAGCAAGAACAAAATAAAGGCAAAAAACAAATGAAAACTACTACTTAGCTTAAATGTATATAGAGTTGGGTCTCAGAAAACAATATCCCCAAATGGAGGCCTCAGAAGTAGTCTCAGAAACAAGTTTTCCTTTAATCTTTTCCTACTTTCCTGTCACTGGAGCTTCCTTTTCCCCTGAGGTTAGCCACAGAAACTAGAATTCCTCTTTCCCAAGGTGGGCCATAGACACCAGAATGCCTTGTTTCCACAGTCAGCCATAAAGCCTAAAAATATTACTCAACTCCCCTCATGCGCCAGTTTTCTGTGTAAAGACTGGCCTTAAAAATTTATCTGACCTACCGTGTTTGATTACATGTCATAAGACCCCCCATTCCAGAGAGGGTCCTTCATACCCAGGAAAAAAGCAAAACAAAACTCAAAGAGGCCAAGAAAAATCTAAACTGATAAGCATTACTGAGTTTCCCCACTCAGTCTATTAAGATTAGATCCTACCTGTTTTGTCCAATCATATTTCAACATGGCTGTCCACACTTTGTTAAACCTAAACATAAAAATGGGCAATATCCCCTATAGTTTTGGGTCCTCGTTCTAAAGGCTCCCACGTCACGTAAAACCATGATCAAATAAATGTATACGCCTTTTATCCTAATAATATGCCTCTTGTCAGTGAACCTTCAGAAGGCAAAGAGAAAGTTCTCTTGGCTCCTACAGTAGAATGAATCGTGTGTTCAGACTTTTAATCTTTTAGAGCATATTTGAATAAATAATTATTAGAAGAACTGAGCTTTATAGAATGATATAAATACTCATTCTGAGCCCTAGGTAGATGGTTTCCTCAGAATAGACATTTTTATGGCCCTTAGGAAAGGGCACTTTTCTAAGTGGAGGGCACTGTTAGGAAGGTGTGCGTTAGGACTGGCTATGCCTCGAGTGGAATCTGACATAGAATTCATTAGTCATTGACATGCAAATTGCCTTTTAAGAATTGCAAATATTTGTATTCATTTGTTAAAGGAAAATTGGATGAGCACTGCACATTTCTTGCCATATAGCAGATACTGCTAAATGAATCCAGGCTTTCACAGTGTGCTTGGAGCGTTAGAGAAAATGATGGTGCAGCTGATAGTTGACCTGGAAACTATTTCCAGCTCTATCATTGCCATTATATTGTTATGGTCATAATTATACTTTACTCAGGATTTTCTTCTTCTCACCTCTAAGTGCCTCAATCATTTAGATTCTGTGTGTACATCATTTCTTCTTGATAGCTTTTTGATGTAGGCACTGTTTTAAATCTTATGATCACTTGATGTGCATATGTGCATAAGTACACATTTCCTTTGTTTTCATTACTGGAACTATCTTCCAGCCCTTCTGACATGAGTAACTTCGTGATTAAGGGGAGGAATTAGTAAAGAAATAATAGATTAAATAGCAATTCAAATAAAGTTTGCTTGAGGTCAACAAATTAATTCTTTGACTAAAATAAACTGCTGACATTTGTGATGTGCATAATATTACGTGGACCTCTGTAGAAGAAGTTTTGTGATATAAAAAACCATTCAAGATCTGTTGAACTCTTCAGAAATACTGCCTTAAAAATATTCTGTAGTTCATACTTCACTGAGCTAGGCAGGTCTTCCTCTTGCTTAGTGTGAATTAAAGAGCTTTAGAATATATGAATGAGTTTTAGATGATTTGTCATATGAATGACCCATGCCCTGTTCATTCCTGAATAGTCAGGATTTGGCAGTACTGTACAATGTTTGCCTCCATTTATTATTGCCTTTTGTTTGAATTAAATGAGACTTTGTTTTTGTCATGAGAAATATAATATGTTTTTCTTAAATGCTTACATTTTTAAAGGATGATGATGTGGAAAATAATAGTGGTGGATGACTAAGCCTGTACAAATGAAATGAATGGGCACTTTGTGAATCTAATATTTTTGGAAGTTATTATGAAGCCATACATAATAACTTTGAAATATGCAAATTATGCTAGATTTTTGGGATAGGATTGATTTTTAAAATTAATTCCTTAATTTTCTTACCTATGAAATAAAGACCACTGTAGGTGATTTTAAACAGAATTTTATGCAATTCTTAAGTTGTCTGAGGTTAATTCTGTCTCTGCTCAGTTGTCCCACTTGCTGCATCCCAGTGCCTGCTCCGACACCAGTTCCAATGAGAAGAGGAATGTAGGGCCTTGAACCACACTTAAGGGATAAGACCAAAGTGTTATCTTTCCCAGGGCTGCTTGAATTTAAATCTTGGCTCTTTTAAAGACTGAAAAGAATGACTTAAATTGTGGACTTTGGGACAGCTCTTTGGGTGTGGTATATTAGAGGAGGTGAGTTTCCAGGGGGCATTCAATTATACATACTACCTAACGGCTATTTTTCCAAGAGTAGCATTAGGCAATATTTTCAAAATGAACATCTTCTTGAAATTATGGACATAATCTTCAGAATTTTAATGACTACTACTGAAAGTTAAAAGCAGAAAACACATTTTATTTTTCTTTGGTGGATGAACAAATCAAATGGAAGATATAACACAGCTAATTACAGCTAATTAATATGCAGAACATTTAATTTTGTTTCTGTGTTTCTTATTGATGACCTCATGAGAAGAGGAAAGTAATAAATGATAAAAACTTCATATGTGATGTAATCTAGTATTTGAAATACAAGATCTGATATTAGTCATACTCTTCCACTTTTTCCCCTTTGAAAATTACAGTGGTTGCTTCTTGATGAAGAGATAATGGAATAAAGAAAAAAATTATAATAGGACTGTCTGTTTGCCTAGATAAAAAAGAAAATATAATTAGCATTAACATCAGGATGTTAATTACAAAAAAAGAAGGAACTTGCTAAATCCTCACTTAAAGGAAGAAACACATGCCACACACAGTGGAGGCCAAATTATTCTGCCTGGATCCCTTACTACTTAAGTTTAAAAATCATGTTAACCCAGGACTGGCTCAATATGTTCAAATAATTATTTACTATTAAAGGATTTTGGAATTCTTTTCCACTTTAGGATCAGTACGACTTCGTGGCGGCAAAAATGAGTTTGAAGGCACAGTGGAAGTATATGCAAGTGGAGCTTGGGGCACTGTCTGTAGCAGCCACTGGGATGATTCTGATGCATCAGTCATTTGTCACCAGCTGCAGCTGGGGTGAGTGCACCCATCCCTGACCAAATCAGTCTGCTAGTATCTGAGAATAATGCTGGGTGCCGGTCATTGCTTTGTAAAGCTTGTATCTTCGTTTCTTACTGTCACTTTCCTCATTCTCACTTTTCACAAAAGAGCTATAAAGAAAGGGCCCCAAATGGAAGAAATGAATTCTGTCACATGCAAATGTACTTCACATATTACTACCTGGGGCTGAACTAGGGAATGGGCAAATACCAAGTGGGCAAATGTAAAAGCATCTTTTGGTCTTTGTCTTTAACAAAATACAGAGGCATTTGAAGCAAGTTTTGCCTTTACAAATTCCAAGGATTTAATTCTAAAAATTATAATTTCTTAGAATTATAATGAATTAATTATAATTATTTTAATTACTAATTATAGTTAATTAATTAGCACAGCCTTAGCTGGTTGTTGACATTGGATTTTAGCTTTCTGCTTTTATCCACCCACAAGTTCCGTTTGTGTGTGAAAGGGGCAATGCTTACCTGTGCCCTTGTCCTTGATGGGGAAGTGGTGATGTCCCCAGGCCTTAGGTTTTGGTGCTGAGGAGGTCCTGTAGAAGATGGCAGCTTCTGTCAGCTCTGGCAGTGTCCTGCTGTCCTGAACAGCTGCCAGCCTGGGAACTGGCTCCACTGTAACCCTAGGCACTATCTTTAAAACAAGTCAGTATATTTTGAATTTATCAGTCCCAGCATTTTTATACCTTGTGCCATAGAGTTTCACCAGGAGCAGAAGGCTTCTTTTTGGGAAAACAGGTTTTTTGTTTTTCTTATTCTTTTGTTTTTGTGTCTCCTTTATATTTTCTGTTTTTTTTTTTTTTTTTTTTTTTTTGAGACGGAGTCTCGCTCTGTCACCCAGGCTGGAGTGCAGTGGCCGGATCTCAGCTCACTGCAAGCTCTGCCTCCTGGGTTCACGCCATTCTCCCGCCTCAGCCTCCCAAGTAGCTGGGACCACAGGCGCCCGCCACCTCGCCCGGCTAATTTTTTGTATTTTTTAGTAGAGACGGGGTTTCACCGTGTTAGCCAGGATGGTCTCGATCTCCTGACCTCGTGATCCGCCCGTCTCGGCCTCCCAAAGTGCTGGGATTACAGGCTTGAGCCACCGCGCCCGGCCTTCCTTTATATTTTCTAAGCACACTTAACATATGTTTTTTCTTGGCCTTTATCACCAGAGATCTTTAGAAAGCATGGAAAATATTTTATTATAAAAAAATACAGTCTAAAAGACTGAAAAAAAAAGTTTGCAGTTTGCAAGTATTTTGCATTAATAATCAGAGTGGTAATATGATGACACAAAATGAAGAAGTAGAACTTTAATTTACTAGATTTCTCATGTCTTCCCACTAGGAAGGTAAGGAATGAGTATTGGGTAGAGGCAAGGCTTGAAGGCCTAAATTTTGCTTAGACTTTTGGTGCTGTTAGAGCAATAAATAGGGTTACCATAGTAAATTAAAGTTAATTAATTATTTTGATGAGTTGATATAAATCAGGATGAAAGAAGGAGTAAGGCCAGAGCCTATAAAGTGTTATGGTGCTTGGAAATGTTAATTACTGTTTTTTATCATGAATACTTAGTCTGGCAAACAGACATTGGCAGGTGGGCAGGTCACAAAGAATGTTGATTTCATGCTTTTTCCTTTGAGGGGCAAGAGATGTAATAAATTTGTAGGCTGATGTCAATGTCTTCCTTTATATACATACCTATTTGTGCTTTTATTACCCCAGAAAATCAGAAAGGAATAAAATTTTCTGCGAGATACAAAGAAACAAGAACGCTATAGTGGAGGTGTGAACTACTGTGTGGTTTATTAGTCTTTTGATTGATGAAAGTATGTGAACTATTATTCGACAAACTTCAGATAAGCTGATCCAGCTGCTTATATAGTATCATGTCTCAGTAGTCCATTAAAAAAAAAAAAAGGAATTGCACAATAAAATCAGAGAAACCCAGCTTTATTGCTGTGAAGACACATTTACATTTTAGATATACCCCAAATGTTTAGTTTGGTTGATGGAATGCTGCAGCATGAAGACAATTGTAGAGATTACCATGTTAATCAGATAAGCATTTCGTCTTTTTAAAATTTAATGCCAGTTTGTACACAGCAGAGGTTACTTAAAAAAATATGTGGATTAGATGAGCTAAAAGCAAAGCCCATCTGTATGCTATTATTTTCATTTTTTCTTTTTAAAATACTCTCCTGGTATTAGGAAAGAGATGCATGTTGCTATTTTATTAATTGGTTTCAAAGTCTTGCTAGCAAATACTATATACAGTGTAAGGTTTTAAAAATTATAAATGGATTGCTTCCCGTGATATTATTGTGCTTAAATGTAGTAATAATAATTTTGAAAATGCTAGCCTAGAATGTTAGAGTGAGAGAGAATCTTCAAGCATCCAGATTTTTCTTTTGGCACATTAGAAGACAAAGCCTTCGAGTTACTTGCAGCTTGGCATGACTTTTAGCTGAGTCCAGACTGGAGTCCAAGCGTTGCTGAAGCTTGTGACACACCTCTTGCACAAAGCCTTACTTTTATATCTGCAGTACTTGGCCATTTTCTTCTAAATCAGTCATTGATGGTAAAGGCACATAAAGTAGTTATTCAAGATTGATGAAAAGAATTCCATAGGTAGGCAACCCACGTTGTGATCTGATGTTTTGATTTCCTTGAAATTTATGTAATATTTTGTGTTTTTCTTCTTTCTTTTTTCTTTTCTTCCATATTCATCTTTATTGATTTCTTCCATTTTTTTTTCAAATCCAAACGTTTTGATAAAAAATTTTGCCTACATTTGATAAACTTAGTATTGCTCATTGTACTTCCAGAGGAAAAGGAATAGCAAAACAAACCCCGTTTTCTGGACTGGGCCTTATTCCCGTTTATTGGAGCAATGTCCGTTGCCGAGGAGATGAAGAAAATATACTGCTTTGTGAAAAAGACATCTGGCAGGGTGGGGTGTGTCCTCAGAAGATGGCAGCTGCCGTCACGTGTAGCTTTTCCCGTGGTAAGAAAAAGAAAAAAGTTCTGTTGTTCTACTTTCATTATGTTTTAAACATGATTCCACATGATGAAAGTGTCTTAGTTAAATCATTTCCTTAAAAGAATTTAATGACAGAAGTAAGTCTTGAGTCAAAATATTTTACCATCTAATTAGTCTTCAATATGAGTTGAGTTAATTTGAATTCCATTTGATTTTCCAATAGTATCTCATTTTTAACATATTTTCTATTTTATATAATTTGCTTAAATAAATATTATATACTCTATATGTAATATATATACAGTATAATACATTGTATATGAAACACATATTTTAGTTGTGGAAAATTATGATGGAATCAAGATGGAAGATAATCATGAAAGCAAATATAGAATACAGCAAATACAACAAAATATTTTTACTTTGTGTAATGCAATATAATCATGCCTTCAGTGTTCTTAGGGCTGTAGAGAGCACCTTCCCTAAAAATGGGTTGTTGGCTTGAATGAGGGCTTCTTCCAAGCTCCATAGAGTATGGGTTTGGTATACAGATATGTCTATGTTTGTGGAAGTAGAGGAAGGAACAACTGCCTTTAAGATAGTGAAAGAGTTTTCTGGGTACCATGGTATATTTTAATGAATGATCACAACCTGAAGCTGCCATACTCTCACAGTATCCCTTTTTGCATTTTCCTTGGTGATAGCAGCATGACCAGATATCCCAGGACTTGGAATGGTAGCAGTCAGCCCAGGACAGTGGTTTTTGTTTGAGTACAAGTATCAGGGGGAGGAATAAGGAAACTCCTACCACAAAACAGAGAGACCCAGTTTGGAGTAATTCCTCTGGATTGACTGGAAGAGCCAGTGGAGGGATATAGTCCAGATGTATGCTCTGAGAACTGTAATCCTTTTTTTGGTTGGGAGAAGCGTGTGTTAAACCTTGATGTCTTGTAAGTTTTCCCTTTTCTTCTTTTGGTTCTCTACCTTTAGGTAATGCTACTTTTGCTAAATCCAATGCTGCTTCAAGGATGATGTGACTTGGGCCCAATAATTTATTGCTCTAGATTATTGGTAGATTATTGGTTTTACTCTATGCTCAACCTGATTGATAAAATATTTTTCAAGTAGTAAAGTAAAAAATTTTAAAAACAATAATAATTTTTTTCAGGATGTGTATCTACATTTTTTACTCCTTCCACCTTCCATAATCTATACATCTGTTTACATTCTATTTGCAAAGATAATTTTATGGTCATCTATAAACATATGTAAAATATAGAAAGTTATGACAAATTGGAAGTGAGAATTTAAAAAGATTCTCTCATGGTAGGTTAAATGAAAATGTGGAGTTGTATAGCTGAAGTCAGCAAACATAGAGGTCACCTTAAGGGATAGTGATAGATCTTTGGTATACATCCGTTAAATTTGGGAGTTACACTTAGCATCTTGTCATTCTGTACTTGTAGCTCTTCCAACATTTACAAAGTAGAAGATTGCTTACAAGTTGGATACAGAAAATAGCAGCAATCTAAATGAAAACATGTGGGGAGTTTAATTATCTCTAAGCTAAACATGAGTCCATTGGTTTACTGAATTTTCTTTCAAATGATTTTTGCGTTTGTTGGAAGGATAGGGCTGTTAACTAAATCTTGTCCTTGTGCTTTTCTGTATTTTTTATGTTTTAACAGTTATACAAAAAGAAAAAGAAACCACATTTTAAAATAAAACACAACATAGAAAAATGAAAGGTGGTATGTCTTAAAGTCTAGGTTCTAGATGGTTTTACATTTTCTCTTAAAAATTTTTGTTTTTTTGTTTTCTCCAAGTGTACCAGGTGGGGAAAATATATTAAGAAATGTATACATGTTCTTCTATATTTTTTTCTGTATTTTGCAAACTTTTAAAGGAAAAATAAACATCATAATTTGTGAGAATTATATTACCATCTTTCAGCCATGTATATTAAACCTGTCTTTATCCATTAACAAATTGTAAGTGCTAGTTAACTTATACAAGTAAACAGTATATGCAGATAGTCACTAATCTAAATTTCTGCAAAAAAACTCAAATGTGAGTGCTTGCTTTGGCAGCACATATGCAAAACTCAAATATGATATTTGAATTTAAGTGTGAATATCCAAATGCTGTTTACTGACTGCTACACTGTGGAAAATTAGAAACATATTTCATACAGATAAATGATTAGTGTTTGGCAAAAAGTACAACTAGACTTCATAATAGGGAACCAGCCTGTTTATTTTTATCATATTACATCCTTTATTCTAGTAAAATTAGACTGCCTTACTCTTTGCCAGACACATTCAGCTTTGTGCTTCTTTCTTTTGTTCATAATGTTCACGTGGCCTGAACACGCTTCCCTCATCTCTGACTTCCAAATCTCATCTATCTTGGCCCTCTTAAAAAACAGCCTTTTCACAAGTGATTCCCTAAGTACCCCCAACAATAAGTAAGGTCCTTTGCTTCTGAACCACTGTAGGGTTTTTTGATAATCTCTTGTCTGTACTCGGTTTATCTACGCCCTTAGGCAGTAAATTTCTTGAGGGCAGGGTCTGTTTAGTGTCCCTTCTAATGCCCTGCAGCACTGATCACAACATCTTATACAAGGCGTATGTCTGATACCTGTTTGTTAATCAGAAATTAATGAGTGGATGTTGCCAATTATTTTTTCGTGTTTGGGGTATCTTTTCTAGGTTTATTTAACATTGCTTGTCAGTTGAGGCAGTCAATAAATAATTATTATATGCCTCTATATACTAGGTGCCTGAAATAGGTGAAAAGGAACGCAGTACTTCTGTCCTCATTCTAGCCAAGAGGAGAGAGACAATTGACATGTAAAGAGTAAATCAGCGACAATTTTAGATAAAAGTAAATACTCTCAGGAAGACACAATTAGGCAATGTAATAGGAAGTCCCCTAGTGTGCTGTCTTAGCCAGGGCGGAGACGAGACAGGGAAGTTCACTGTCTGACAAGGGCTAGATCAGGGCATTGTAGATTATGAGAATGTAGTCACATTTGGTAGTACTTATCAGCGAAAATGGATATGAGCTGATTCATGCCCAAATGAAGTTTCAATATTGTTCTGTTGAGGTACTGGCCATGATGTCCAGTAACTTGTTATAACGAATTAGATGTTAACTTTGACCCGATTTCTACAAATACATAAATAATTCTATACCGAAAAGAAGTGTTTTATAGACATAAGTGTCATTCTCAATAATGACATATTGGTAATGTTCAAGTTACTGTAAATAAAAATATATCAATGCTACCACCATAATACCATAAAAATCAAACACGTTTCCAGTAACGTGCAGCTTTTGAGTGTGCCTTTTCTGGTTTCTGAGGTTGTTGGGGAAAAGTACATTTAAACACATTTCCTCCTGAGAATTATTTGTATTCATATAATTCAATTTGGGATATTTTAATTGATCAAGATATATATATATCTCCATATCACTGGTGTGGCTTAGTAAACATTAATTATTGAGAATGGCAAAAAATATAGAATGTATACCTAATCTTATCAATCAGTGCAAATGCATAGGTTTTGCTGATTTTTAATTTCACATTGCACAGGCCCAGCGTTCCCCATCATTCGCCTTGTTGGAGGCAGCAGTGTGCATGAAGGCCGGGTGGAGCTCTACCATGCTGGCCAGTGGGGAACCGTCTGTGATGACCAATGGGATGATGCTGATGCAGAAGTGATCTGCAGGCAGCTAGGCCTCAGGTTTGTTTTTACTACTTTTGTTTTGCTTAAACTTTTGAATCTATTATTTCCATACCCAAAGGCAGGTGCTGTTTGTTTAAATTGCACATTTCCTTGAACAAATAGAAAAAGTTACCTTTTGATCTTTGTAGTAGGGCTGTAGGCTTCCAGAAGAGCAGTTACATGTACTCTGTAGGTTTAACCTGCTTGTATCTGAATTAGGCTGATTTTATGTCACTAAGAATCTAAGCTTTTACTACTTCTCATTAGTAGTCTTTATGTTACTCCCAGGTAGTAAACAGCGCTGTAAACTATAGTGACGTAATCAAATTCCATACGATGAAACACTAGTTGTTACCTTGTAACTCAAATTTAACTTCTAGTCCGGAAATATTGTCTAAACTTTTTTTTTTTTTTTTAAATTTATTTATTTGAACTGCATTTCCTTGTTAGGTATGTGCTTAGAACGAAGGATGTTTATTAATGTACAGAGGAAATAATTCTCCTGTAGGGTTGGAAAGGAATCCGATGTCATGAAAATAGCAGTCTGAAAATCGACATTCCAGGTTGCCTCAGTTGGGATTATTCTGGAATATTATAATATTAGACCTTCTAATCCCTCTGTTTAGTGATTCTGAACATTGGTATAACAAGCCTGAAAGTTTCTGTAAAATTATATTGGAAGATCTTTTAAAAGTTAATCATTTTCTTTAATTTTAAAAATATTTCATTTAGTTAATCATTTACTTCAGAATTTAAAAATATTTCATTTAGCACTGAGGGGCCAATGATGGGAGGCCTGTTCTTCCCTGTCTCTTGTGTTCAGTTAACCATAATCCTTGACTGGAGCTTGTTGAACCTTGAACAGTTTTTACGGTTCAATTTTCTTGCAATTTTTTTAAATAATTGGCTCTCTTTTTCAAAACTCTATGTTATACTGAAGTATTTTAAAGTAAAATATAGACATTTTAACACTTTGTCTATAAACACTTCAGCACGCATCTCTTACAAATAAGCACATTGTTCTATGTAGCCAAATTATCATTATCACAACTAATCGTTGGTAATCATTTTTAATATTGTCTAATACTTCATCTTATTCAAATTTTCAGAGTTGCCCCTACAGTGTCCTTGACAGATGGTTTGTCTGAAGCAGAATTTAGTCCAGGACCAATCTGGGTATTATGTTCCTTCAGTCTCTTTTACTCTATAAAGGCCTGGGTTTTTGGTTGTTGCTGGGTTTTTTTGGTTTGGTTTGATTTGGTTTGGTTTTTCCGTAATGCTGACTTGTTGAAGAGCCCAGGCCAGTTGTTTTGGAGAAGGTGCCATCTTCTGAATTTGTCTCATTTTTTTTCCTTCTGGTGTCATTTAGTTTACTCCTCTGGTTCTTGTAATTCATAAAATTAGAGTTTAGGTTTAAAGCTTGATTAGATCAAAGCAAACATTTTGTCTGGAAATCATCACAGGTGATGTATTCTCATCTTGCATTTCACCAGGAGTCACAAGAAGCTCTAGTTTTCCCCACAAATGAGGCTGAAATTGAGCACTGGTTTAAGTGACATCAGCCTGATCCTTCACTGTAAAGTTAGATATCCCCCTGTAAATGACTATGGGACCTAAATGCTAATTTATAGATCACATGTGGAACAGGAACAAACACGACAAATCCTGTGTCAACAGGTTTTGCTATGATTACTGGCATTGTTTACTACGGTATGATCACTTACTTTGGGTTGGTCAGGAATACGGCCTCTTGGTTTCTTTTGAAAAAACTAACAAGTACGTTTTCGAGACAAGATTTTTTAAAAGTGTTTTGACTGGGCATCAATTTCAAAAGCAATTTTCTCAAAGTTTCCTGATGCTTGCTGTTGGAGTCAGCATAGCATATGATTATGGGCATGTGTTCTGGACTCTGAAAAACCTGCATTTAAATCCCACTTTTGGAGTTGAGAAAAGCTACAGAATATCTCTTAGTTGCAGTTTTCTCATCTATAATGTATTTCTTAATTTATAGGGTTTTGTGTCTACAAGCAGTTAGCACACATAGTAAGTACCATATACATTGGCTATCAAGGGCGCTCGAATTAGGTACTGTTATGTTTTAAAGATGTTGTTAAACATTCACAGTAACCAGCATTTGGTAGTGACAGAACATCAAACACTATTGCTCTATCTGGAACTTCTGTTTAGTTAGCTGTATCTATGAACTTCTATATTTTTAAAACCCTCTAATGTGTATATACATGTGTATTCACTGGCTTATCAGTTACATGTTCAGTGATGTGCTAATTGATTTTCATGTGAGTTATTAAGAAACCTATGTCTTTGCCAAAAAAATTAAGAACTTTAAAGGTATAGTAACAGCATGTTTAATATTATCAATTACAATATGGATTATTCTAAGTTTAAGGTATAAGGCATTTTTGATTATTAATATATTTCTGTAGGTAAAGGCAAGCTTTTGTTGCTTAGAAAAATGCATAGAACATTTAAGTGACACACTGAATATTAGTTACATTACAATTATTGAAGTGATTCCAAAAATTCATGTTATGGCCAGGTGCAGTGGCTCATGCTTTAGGAGGCCAAGGTGGGAGGATAGGTTGAAGACTAGCCTGGGCAGTATAGACAGATCCTGTGTATAGGATGGGCACGGTGGCTCACGCCTGTAATCCCAGCACTTTGCGAGACTGAGGCGGGTGGATCACGAGTTCAGGAGTTTGAGACCAGCCTGTCCAACATGGTGAAACCCCATCTCTGCTAAAAATATAAAAAGTAGCTGGGTGTGGTGGTTGGCACCTATAATCCCAGCTACTCAGGAGGCTGAGGCAGGAGAATTGCTTGAACCCAGGAGGCAGAGGTTGCAGTGAGCTGAGATCGCACCTCTGTACTCCAGCCTGGGCAACAGAGCAAGACTCCGTTTCAAAAAAAAAAACAAAAACAAAAGAAAAAATTAGCCAGGTGTGGTGGAGCACAACTGTAGTCCCGACCACTAGGAAGGCTGAGGTGGGAGAATTACTTGAGCCCAGGAGGTTAAGGCTGCTGTGAGCCATAATCACATCACAATACTCCAGCCTGGATGAGACAGCAAGACTCTCTTTCTAAAATATAAAAATAGAAATTCATGTTGTAATGTAGAGTTCTTTCTTGAGAGACAAATATTTTTTTCACTTAAATAGAAACAGTTTTTAAACAAAGGCCATGTTGACAAGGATAGTCAGTTACATAGAAAGAATGTAGAGATAGAAAGAATCGCAAGGAAGGCCATATTAATGTTGAACACACTCATGGGTTAAGTAAAGTATTAACGCCTTTCTCAAACACTAGCTCATTACTGCTTTTCATATGAGAGGATTCTTTGGAAAAGTGATTAAAATATACAAGCAAAAGTCCTCCACAAGCACTTGTAACAAATAACAATCCAGCTTTATAGAGATTTGTTTTTATTATAAGTACTCTGATGCTCTAGCTGACATTCTTCGTTTACCTTTCTTGTATTTGATTTTATAGTTCTCTCATAAGTTTGCATTAAAGCAGTACTCTACAACTCTTCTTTCTCTATAATTTGTTTTGCTCATTTAAAGGCTAAGTACTTTCAGATGAGGATCGTTTTTGAATGGCACAGGGTTGATAGCAGACACATAATTGTTGCTTGTCTCAATTTATGATTCATTCTTAAGCAAATTTCATCTCAGTCTTATCTGCTTTGTTGAATTCCCACAGGGAAACTACATCATGCTTTTCTGGAGTAGTAGTTACAGTTTCTTTATGAGATGCTGTCATTGTTGACCTTCATCTTTTAATGGTATCTGTATATTTTGGTAGCTGGCGAGCTTCCTAAATACAAAAGGAATTATTATACTTAAGATACTTAAATTTGATTAACCCAGAACTTGGAGAAAGATGAGCAGCGAGAAAGGAGGCAGCCAGATGTTAGAAAATTAGATAACTTGAGAACGCATATGTACCCAGTGAAGTTTAGTTGGAGACATTTTCATTAAAGTTCCTTTTTATGTGCTTAACATTAAAGCATTTTCCGTGTCTTTCAAAACTCTTAAAAGCATAGCTTTGTACTGTGAGATCACATTTTATTTTGTGGATGTGCCATAATTTACATGGGAATTTAAAAATTGTGGATACTTTCTTTCCTTTTAGGGTGCTTTCCTTTTTACATTTTTGCTCTAAAATTATATAGAACCATATTATTGAGTAGTAGAATACAAATTCTTCCCGTATAAATTACTCTCTAAAAATTGTTTTTTTGCCAGGCATGGTGGCTCACGCCTATAATCCCAACACTTTGTGGGGCCGAAGTGGGAGGACTGCTTGAGCCCAGTAGTTCCAGACCAGCCTTGGCAACATAGTAAGACCCCCACCTCTACAAGAAAAAAAAAAAAAGCCGGTTGTGGTGGCTGGCACACACTGGTGGTCCCAGCTACTCGGAGGCTGAGGTGGGAGAATCGTGAGTCCAGGAGGTTGAAGCTACAGTGAGGTGCAGTTGCACCACTGCACTCCAGCGTGGGTGACAGAGTGAGACCTTGTTTCAAAAAAAAATTTTTTTTTCTTTGCTCTTTTATTTTACTGTTCATTAAATTTTAAAAAAACATTGTATAAACCAAGCTTGTCCACCCCACAGCCCGCAGGCCATATGCAGCCCAGGATGGCTTTGAACGTGGCCCAACACAAATTCATAAGCTTTTTAAAAACTTATTTATTTATTTATTTATTTATTTATTTTAGATCATCAGCTATTGTTAGTGTTAGTCTATTTCATGTGTGGCCCAGGGAAGCCAAAAGATTGGACACCCCTGGTATAAACTTTACAACAAAGATAGCCTGGTGCATGGAATTATTGAGCAGGAAAGATAACTTATTTAACAGTTGAGAAAATTAGGCCCACTGAGATAACACAGTATTCCTGAAGTCTGTTAGTGGGAGGCAGAGTCTTGAGGTTTATGGCTCCCAGTTTAGGATTTTTTCGTTTATGTTACATTATTTGTAAAATGGTCAGGTGTTAATAAGAATAAATACAAATATAGGACTGAAAGAAATAGGGAAGTCAAGAGAGAAAGTTACGTTTAAGAAGAAAATGATACTGAACGTGTTTTAGATAGACTGTATTTGAGGTGCCGTCAGTCATCAATTGACAGCGTTCCAGGAGGCTGCAAGAATGCCCAGTGTTTCGGTCTGCTCTGTAGTCAGACAAACTTTACCATCTAGTAGTAGTGTAATGTTGGACAAGTTATTTAATTTTTAAGCCTCAGTTTCCTTATCAGTAAATTTGGTGTAATAGCATCATTGGGTTGTAGAGAGGATGAAATGAGTTAATATGTCTAAAAGCACTGTTAGACCAGTGCAGGCATACAGGAAGCATTTGATACACACAATTATCATTATTGGAGATGGCGAGGTTTTTTTTCTAGAGAGAAATCTAGGATATTAAAAAGGAGTTTTTTCATCCATGGATTACAAACTCTGGATGTGGCACAAATTGATACTTGCAGTTAAAGAGTCAATGTTTTATAACCTAATAAATAATTATGTTGTGCAATAGAATGGCCTAACTGTATTCTAGGTCTACCTCAAAGCAGTAGCTAAGCCTGGGGATTGAGTTAGTCAGATGGTGCCATTTATTTGGCCTTTTTCTGTGTATGTAAGGGGGAAACAAAAACAAAAATTTTGTATTAATACAATTTGATGAGCTAAATAGATTCAAGAATATTTTGAATAGGGATTGGAAATAGAACCAGTTCAGTAAGTGTTTACTGGGGATTGCTATTATGTAGATCAAATATCTTTACACCAAAATAACTCAGGGTATTAGATCAGAGTACCTCTGCCCAAAAATTTATTTACAGATTGTCAGAGGGTAAAAAAGTAGGCAACACTACAGATTTTATTACAGATGAACTGCTGGGGCTGGCGTGGAAATAATTTCCATAAAGGACAGAGAACACACAGTTTTATCAGATTCACATTTACTTGAACAGTTCACGAGTTTTATGTTGATTTCCTCAGTATTGTAATTCATGACTCTTTAAAAGCAGAGTCATCAATTACTTTGGTATTCTCCTGAAAGCCAGCACTGTTCTGAGTACCAGGAAATACTAGTGACTGGCTGCAGAAATGTGTGGATATGGAAATATTATTTTCTTAAATAAACTAAAAAGTTAGCTGGAAAACCTGATTTTGTGTTACATTATAGTTTCCTGGTGAATGTTTTTTGTTGTTGTTCTCAAGTTTATTCTGCTGGTTATTCTGAGTAGTTTATTTTAAACATTTTTGTATCATTAAAATAATAAAAATACAGAAATGGATAAGAAGAAAATAAAATACGCAAGTAGTGCCTTTTTTTTTTTTTTTTTTTTTTTAATTTTCAGCTTTTCATGGGTATACTGGACTCATATAATGAGCATAGTACCCATGGGTAGTTTTTCAACCCACACCTCTCATCTCCCAATAGTCTGCAGTGTCTGTTGCTCTCATGTTTATGTCCATGTGTGTTCAATATTTGGCTCCCACATGTTCTCACATGTGGTACTTAGTTTTCTGTTCCTGTGTTAATTCACTTAGGATTATGGCCTCCAGCTTCGTCCATATTGCTGCTCATCAATGGTGGATTGAATAAAGAGATATTGGCACATGTATGCCATAGAATACCATGTAGCCATAAAAAAGAATGAAACTGCACTGGCCGTGGTGGCTCACGCCTGTAATCCCAGCACTTTGGGAGGCTGAGGCAGGTGGATCACAGTGTCAGGAGTTCGAGACCAGCCTAACCAACATAGTGAAACTCCGTCTTTACTAAAAATACAAAAATTAGCCGGGCACGGTAGTACGTCCCTGTAATCCCAGCTACTGGGGAGGTTGAGGCAGGAGAATCGCTTGAACCCGGGAGGCGGAGGTTGTAGTGAGCTGACATCATGCCACTGTACTCCAGCCTGGGTGACAGAGACTCCATCTTGAAAAAACAAAAACAAAAACAAAACAAAAGAATGAAACCATGTCCTTTGCACCAAGCGGTGTTTTCAGAGAAGATTTAAAAATACATAGCATCCCCAGAGTCAATGTTTGGGGTTCTACTCTCCTATCTTATAATCTCCTTTAAAGAATGGGCCTAGTTCAAAGGCAATTAACCAGATCTTTTGCTTTTTCCTTGAATGTGTGTCATATAATAATTAATGTATTTGAAACACAATATACTTCAGCTCCCCTTTCTCAGCCTATCAGAGTATTCTCAGCCAAAGCATGACTTTAGGGTTTGTTTGTTACTTTTTCTAGGGAATTAAAAAGACTTCAGTTGGTTGTCTTTTTGCCTAAAAATTGTATGAAAGTGATATTAATATTTTAAATCTCCAAAAATGTGGTAGGTAAACATGCACTGTTGTTTAATTTTACTACTAGTGATCTTGAGCATCTTATCCTGTGGTCATTGGCCATGGATATTTCTTCTCCTGTGAATAGTTGGATCCTCTCTATTGTCTATTTTTAAGTTGGTTGCTTTGTCTTTCATTAAAATATAGTAATATCCTTGCACTTTGATAGGCTGAGGTGGGAAGATTGCTTGATTTCAGGAGTTTGAGGCCAGACTGGGCAACATGGAGAAACCCTGTCTCTACAAAAAATATAAAAATTAGCCAGGCATGGTGGCATGTGCCTGTAGTCTCAGCTACTTGGGAGGCTGAGGTGAGAGGATGACTTGAGCCTGGGAGGCAGAGTTTGCAGTGACCCAAGATTGTGCCACTGGAATCCAGCCTGAGTGACAGAACCAGACCCTGTCTTTAAAAAAAACTATCTATCTAGATATATATACAAACATATTTATTTAAATAAACTGTAACTGAAATGTGTGTGCATGTGTATGTGTATATATAAAATAAATTATTACTATTATTCATTTCTAGGAGGTTTTTTTTTGCAAATTGCAAATGTTTCTTCCAGCTTGTTGGTTTGCAGTTTGACTCTGATTATGGTGTGCTCTGCTGTATGGTAGTTTTCAATTTGTATGTGGTTAAATTTAACTTTTTTAGTTTTTGTTTTCTGACTTCTGGGTTTCCTAGGAATTCTCTCTTACATCCAAGATTATAAGAACTAAGAACTATGTTCCTATATTTTAGTCTAGTAACTTTTTAGTTTTCTTTATTTTCTTTCTTCTTTCCCTCCCTCCTCCTCTCTTTCTCTTTCTTCCTCTTCCTTCTTTCTCCCTCCCTCCTTTCTTTCTTTTCTTTTTTTTCCCTATATTTAAGCCATCTGGATTTCATCTTTTTGTTGAGTTTGGGATCAATTTTATATTCTTCCATATTGGTCCCAGCTTTCCTTATAGCACCTAATCGTGGCTCAATGAATTATACTCATTGAAATTTTCTTCAATTGATTTTTTTTTTTTTTTTTTGGTGGCATTTATCTCAGGGCAAAGATCCAAGAAGTCTGTTAATCTGCCTTTCTCTAGAGCTTTCCTATCTGGCTTCTCCATCAGTCATCCTGTCTCCTATTTTGTCCTTCAACTCTCAGTGATCTCTAAGTCAGTTTCCATATTTGCTTTCATTAATCTCTTTGCTCTAGAGCAGGGGTCTGCAAACTTTTTCTGTAAAGGGCGAGAGTACATAGACTTTGCAACTATCCAGCTGGGCCATTGTAGCATGAAAGCAGCCACAGACAATAACTTAGGAATGCATGTGGCATCGTTCCAATAAAACTTGGTTTCTGGACAGTAAAATTTGGATCTCGCTTGATTTTTCACATCACAAATTATATTCTTATTTTGATATTTTTCCTGGCATTTGTAAAATTTAAAAACCACTCAGCTGACAAGCAATATAAAAACAGATAGCGTGCTGGATTTGGTGCACAGGTCATGTTTTGCTGACCTCTCCTCTAGGGCGTAGGGCTTCTTCCCTCCTGTCCTGTATCTTCCCTGTAAAAAGGAGCCACAGGTCTCAGGCAGGCACATAACTCCAAGCAGTTTTCGTCTTTCAACCAATATTAGCATATTCATAAACATATTACAAACAATACATTTCAGTTACCCTCCATCCCCAAATTCTGGGAATTACAGCTTTTACATGACTTTTGAATTTCATTTTCTGTGAGTGTTAAACTGCTCCCTTGTTTAATTTATTGTAATCGTTTTTTTTGTTTTGTTTTGTTTTTTGTTTTTTTTAAGATGGAGTCTTGCTGTGTCACCCAGGCAGGCTGGAGTGCAGTGGTGCAATCTTGGCACACTGCAACCTCCACCTCCAAGGTTCGAGTGATTTTCCTGCCACAGCCTCCCAAGTAGCAGGAATTACAGATGCCACCATGCCTAGCTAATTTTTGTACTTTTAGTAGAGACAGGGTTTCACTACATTGACCAGGCTGGTCTCAAACTCCTGACCTCAGGTGATCCACCCACCTCGGCCTCCCAAAGTGCTGGGATTATAGCTGTGAGCCACGGTGCCCAGCCTACTGTAAGTGTTTTATGAACTTTTTTTTTTTTTCTGGGAGAGGGTATTTTTTCTACTATAAGTGGTCTTTAAAACAGTTGAACTTTTTTCACAGCCTTGTACACTACTATTGCAAGATCATTTTGTTTTAAAACATATTTTTCTAGGAACGTCAGTGCTTTAATTGCACAAAATGTTTTATTTTGGCACAATAACTTTTTTAAATATAATACTTTATGTGCATTAAAATATTTGAAAATGTTTGCCTCTGATTAGATATATCTCTATCACAGGAAAATCTGAAGTTTAGTGATGCAAGTCAGAGCTTACTTAATAGTCTTCTGGGCCATAACCTTATAATCTGTAATAAAAAATAACACATACATGCATTTGTTCAGTCTCTTATAGGCCATAAAGTCTTCCATAAATATTTCTTTGAAATTTACTTTAAAATAAATAAATAAATGAAACAACATTAAAACCAGAAAGTGTTAAGATACTGATTGATTCTCCCTTCCTTACCATTCCCCCAACTTTACTTTTTGGGGATGAAGGAAAGCAACAACTATGGTGTTTGTTTAAATACCAAACGGTCTTTAGATAAATTGTTTAGTAGTGAAAAATACGTTATTTATCAACTGTCGGGGGTACGTGGGGATTCCTTAACAGTGCCAGAAGAGAGAAGTGAAGTAGGATTTATTGAGCTCCTACTTTGCATCAGTGTAATTCCTACAACCCTGCAAGTTAGCCGTTATCATCCCTGTATTCAGCTGTTGCATCCTAAGCCTGGAAGGTTTTAGTAACTTCCCCAAGGTAGCCCAGCTTGTTGAAGGTAGAGCCCAGATTGGAAGCTCAGAGTCTGTGTCCACATATACTTCTCCACTTCAAAGATTGAGCTTAGAAAAAATAAGCTTTTTTTTTTTTTTTTTGAGACGGAGTCTCGCTCTGTCACCCAGGCTGGAGTGCAGTGTCCGGATCTCTGCTCACTGCAAGCTCCGCCTCCCGGGTTTACGCCATTCTCCTGGCTCAGCCTCCCGAGTAGCTGGGACTACAGGTGCCCGCCACCTCGCCCGGCTAGTTTTTTGTACTTTTTAGTAGAGACGGGGTTTCACCGTGTTAGCCAGGATGGTCTCGATCTCCTGACCTCGTGATCCGCCCGTCTCGGCCTCCCAAAGTGCTAGGATTACAGGCTTGAGCCACCGCGCCCGGCCTTTGACATAGTCAGTAATATACAAATATTTATACATGATTAGTGCACTCTTCTATAGGCATATAGACATGCTTCGAAACAACTGAAAACTTTATTTGGAACAATTCTATTAATTGAGCATTTATTGCCTCTTTCTGGAGTAGACATGACTTTCTGTTCTGTCATTACATTTCCCTTAGCAAAACAAACAAATTCACTCACAAAATTGTCATTTTGACAATATCATTTGTGTTAGGATTCCTTTGTGTTAGAACTCCAATCAGCATTTCTGTTAGAATTCCAAATGTTTTCCTCACATTTGTCCTATTAGTTCTAGATATTAGTCTTTAATTTTTGTTGGGGCAGATTGCTCAGAGTCCACTGTGTTACAAACATCAGATAGTGATCCAAGTGCCAGGATTCTAAATTTTAAAATGTTAACTCATGAAAATATTTTGCTTAAGCAATCTTCTTTTCCTCAGCTTCCTCTATACCTCCTATAATATTCTTTTATCCTTCCTCTTGGCACACTCTTTGAATTTTAAACCGAAAGTGAGTCAGGTGATGATAGAGCATTTCCAAAGCGTTTGCTCTAATGATATTGTTGTTATTATTATTATTATTTTGAGACAGAATCTCTCTCTGTCACCCAGGCTGGAGTGCAGTGGCATGATCACGGGTCACTGCAGCCTTGACTTCCTGGGTTCCAGCGATCCTCCCACCTTGGCCTCCTGAGTGGCTGGGACCACAGGTGTGTGCCACCACACCTGGCTAATTGTTGTATGTTTTTGCACAGATGGGGTTTTGCCCTGTTGCTCAGGTTGGTCTCAAACTCCTGAGCTCAAGTAGTCCACCCACCTTGGCTTCCCAAAGTGCTGGAATTATAGGCATGAGCCACTGCGTCCAGCCCTCTAATGATATTAAAACAGGTGTTAACTTTTAGATATTTTTGTTTTCTTAGACGTGTTCTTTTAAAAGAAACTTCCTTGTTATCTAGCAGAAATAGTCAATCAGGCTCCTTTTTAGCCACAAAATTGATATCTAACACTTTACCATTACTGGGGTGTTACAGCCATTTAGCACACTTTTTTTCTTCAATGTATTTTGTTGTAAATTCTCAAGTTATAATGTTATAAGAAAAGAGCAGCTAAAATAATGGGGGAATAGATGCAATATCATTGAAAAACAAACTAAAAATATAAATGCTATAGTCTAAAAATTAAAAGCCTAAAAGGGACTGAAAATGCAATATCTGAAATTATTAATCACTTTGACAGGTTTATGATCTTCACTTAGATCTGGGGTTCTAAGAATATGCTATTGCTTTGAATTGTGGGAGAAGTAAATTTACTACAAATAAACTTCAGTAAAGAGATGTTTTTGTTAGAAATAGACTTGGCTGTCAGGCATGGTGGCTCATACTTGTAATCCCAGCACTTTGGGGAGGTTGAGGTGGGAAGATTGCTTGAATGCAGGAGTTCAAGACCAGGCTGGGCAACATAGTGAGACCCCATGTCTACAAAAAATAAAACATTCACTGGCATGGTGGTATGCACTTGTAGTCCCAGATATTGAAAAGGCTGAGGTGGGAGGATCTCTTGAGCCCAGGAGGTCAAGGCTGCCTTAAGCCATGATCACACCACTGCACTCCAGCCGAGGCAACAGAGTGAGACCCTGTCTCAAAACAACAACAACATCAAAAAAGAAATAGGTTTGGCTGTGAGTAACAAAGAACTGAAAATAACAGCAGTTTAAACACGTTTAGAGTCATGTTTATTTCATGTTTAGGAAAAGAGACTAGAGGTAGCCAGCTCAAGAGTAGTTTAGTGGTTCTGCAATCATTAGGGCCCCAGGTTGCACTTCTGTCATCCTTAATATGGGACCCTATGGCCCAAGATAACTTATTAGGCTCCAGCCATCCTTGCAGTCAGGAGGAGGAAGTGGCACAAAGATACTTCTACAAGTAATACATGGTACTTCCGCCTAAATATCACTGGTCAGAACTTATGGCTGGGTGCGGTGGGTGGAATCCCAGCACTTTTGGAGGCTGCAGCAGGAATAATGCTTGAGACCAGGATTTCAAGACCAGCCTGGGTAACATACTGAAACCCCACCACTTCAAAATAAAAAATAAAAATAAAATTAGCCAGGTGTGGTGGCATACACCTGTATTCCTAGCAACTCAAAAGTCTGTGGTGAGAGGATTGCTTAAACCTAGGAGTTAAAGGTTGCAGTGAGCTACGGTCATGCCACTGCACTCCAGCCTGGGTGACAGAGTGAGACTATGACTCAAACAAAACAAAAACAAAAACAAAACTTAGGTGTCTAAAATGGGAGCACAGTTTTATTTGGGGATGATGAAAAAGTTCTGGAGATGGATGGTGGTGATATTATACAATAATCTGAAGGTGCTTAATGCACTATAAACCAAAAATGTTTTAAATGGTAAACTTTATGTTATGTTTATTTTACCACAAACAAACAAACTTAGTCATCAAGAAGGAGGGGAGGCCAAAATGTGATCTTTATTTTAGATAGCCATTTTCCTCCTAAAAATTTGAGGTTCAATTACTAACGAAGAAAAAGAGGTTAAATATTGGGGAGAACCTAGCTTTGAAACACATGTAATAGCTGAAAATATAAAGGGCAACAAACAAATGCACAAAAAAAGAAATACAGAAAGTCATACATGACCTATGAAGTGAATTAATAAGTGGGGATTGATAATAACACTTTTACTAGGGACAAAAGAAAGTAAAAGACCAATCTTTGGTATCTAATCCAGAATCCTTATATTCTTCTATTTGTTCAGTGGCATTGCCAAAGCATGGCATCAGGCATATTTTGGGGAAGGGTCTGGCCCAGTTATGTTGGATGAAGTACGCTGCACTGGGAATGAGCTTTCAATTGAGCAATGTCCGAAGAGCTCCTGGGGAGAGCATAACTGTGGCCATAAAGAAGATGCTGGAGTGTCCTGTACCCCTCTAACAGGTAAGGATTTTACTCCATTAATATACCAATTCTTGCCCCCAGTACCATGTGGGCCTGCCACAGCTTCCCTTCTCCTTAATTTGAACATTACGAAATGAGCATTCAAATAAATACACCAAATAAAACAAATAAAAAGTATGCAAACTATATTAAAATGCCATTTTTGTATTTGTAGTTACTCCTGTATTTTTCAGTTTAAGGCAATATAGTCTTGTAAAGCTAGATCAGAAAATAGGACTTTGTTGCAGTATATAGTACCCACTAGTCAAAATCAGTATGTAGTGATACATTCCAGATATTAGGTGTAATAATTCCATCTTTAGTCCATTCACCTGTTAACGTTTCTTGACTCAGAATGTGTTTAGAACTGGTATTGATGCAATTGTTGATTAAAGCACACTGTGAAAGAAACCAAGGTAACTTTGCTGTGCACAATTTTCAGGCTATTCCAAATGACAGCCTGCCTGTCAAAACATGTCATGTGTTTTAAGAAGGGCATATGTGAGTACAAACTGCTGGTGTGTGTGTATGTTAAACTTACATGTTTAGGGAAAAGAAGAAGGAAATGGACAAGGCAAGAGAAGTTGACTCATCAGAAACCATTTAGTAAAAAGAACTTGAAGAAAAAAATGTTTTGTTTACATATTTCTTTAGTGAAAATCAATAACTTGTTAGAATCTATGAAATACCAGATTTATATCTTTCTTTTGACATACTTCTATACATGCACTGTTTTTATTAGCAGATTAACACATTAATACACCATAGAAATATATTTACACCAGATTTTTAGCCAGAGCACTTCGTCGTTTTGAACTGCCATTTTCCCCTCCTTCAAAGGAGGATAGTCTTGTAACATTGCTGTGATGCTCAGATGAGATAATACATGTCCTAATGCTTTGCAGACAGTAAAGTGTTATATTAATAAATGGTTTGTTGCTCAGAGACCTTTACTTTAAAAGATCCCTGAGATTCATGAAAAATATGACCCTTACCCAAGATTATTTATATTTTTCATTGAGAGTTTTTGGATTATTTTGGATGGAAATGGCTTTTAAATCTACTTTTTTGGAGTTAAATTTATTATACTATTTATCTGCTTAGAAGCTCTTTATAGAATTATAGGCAAATTAATTATTCTTTGAGTTAATAAGATTCAAATTCAGATCTGTATTATCAATAAAAGAACAAAGGCAAGACATATCTTCCAGTTTTTATAATTCATGAATGCCTAACTAGTAATATATGCATTGACATGACAGACTGTCTTTTATCCAGAATAGTTTTTTCTGTCATCTTGTTTCAATATTTTTTCATTTGCAGTTAAAATTCTAAGCTATTTCCAAGTTACTGTATTTTCTTTTTAAATTTAAATGACATGTATTGCTCCGACTTGAGACTAAAGTTATAGGAAATTTACCAAATATTACTTAATCTAGAGAAATCTAAATAGATACTTTGGAATTATATCAGGATACATTTTTCTACATAGAGAATAGGAGTACCAATAAAAAGGAAAGAAAAAAATATATATGCATATATATTTTTTTCCCTCTGAGACGGAGTCTTGCTTTGTTGACCAGACTGGAGGGCAGTGGTGCAGTCTCAGCTCACTATAACCTCTGCCTCCTGGGCTCAAGCGATTTTCCTGCCTCAGCCTCCCAAGTAGCTGGGATTACAGGCATGTGCCACCACACCAAGTGGAAAGAGTATTTTATTAGGACAGAAATGTGTTATGTCAAACTTCAGAAACAATGCAATAACTTCAGAGGGTCATTTAGCACAGATGTAGTATAAATTTAGCAAAAGGCCTAGAGCGAGGACTGAATATGGTGATATTTCTTGTGTAATACAAATGTTTTGCCTTTTTCTTAAAGTTGATTTGCTTAGTCTCTGTGTCTCCTCCTTATCACAGATGGGGTCATCAGACTTGCAGGTGGGAAAGGCAGCCATGAGGGTCGCTTGGAGGTGTATTACAGAGGCCAGTGGGGTACTGTCTGTGATGATGGCTGGACTGAGCTGAATACTTACGTGGTTTGTCGACAGTTGGGATTTAAGTAAGGTTCATTAATGTAAAGGCAGTTAAATGCCAGATTATATTGTTAAAAGTCTTATTATGTTAATCCCTACTTGTAATTTTTATAATAATAAAAATACATGTTCTCTCTTACCTGTGTATGGAAGTACAACAATGAAAAATAATGACATTTTCTAAGATGATGAAGAACCACCTCTTGCTGTTTATTTCATTTACCTTTCCTGCCATGACCCCTCTTCTTGAATAACTAGTTGAAGCCTGGGTGACCTCTAAGTCCCCTTGTGTCTGTTCAAGTAAGACTTTGAATGCTCATTTTTATTCTGACATGTCATTACTATTGGGTGTTTTTAGTTTTGACATCATTGTCTAAAATTGCAGAGAAGTCCAGTGTCAAATGCTTTGGTATCACATTATTCCCTTTCTCAGAATGTGATGATAATTATCACTTTTATTTGAGAAAAACAGCCCTCTTGTTAGGAGATGACCTTTAGAACTTGCTTTTGACCTCACTCTCTTAAAAGCTGAGTATCACACTTTGGGACATATATTTTATGTCACGCACATAATGCATTCCATAGTAAAGACTTAAGTTGGTCAAAGTAACTGCAAATGATGCTTTTGAGTTAAATATTTGAGTGAAAGCTATGAATGCCCATTCTTTCTTGTTTTCCATATTTCTCTGTCATGCTTGAAGTAATTGTCTTATGCTTAAAAAAACTGGCAAAATTATTTCATTTTAGCTTGATTAGAGCTGATTGCAGATATTCACTACACTTTAAAATCATACCTTCATTCAAGCTAGGCAAAGTCATGTTAAACATATATTTTAAAATTTATAAAAGTAATGTAAAACCATTGGAAAATGAAGAAAATAAAAAACTCCATATTTTTTTATCCTTATGCTATCATTATAATTTGGGTACATAACTTCATATCAGGTCTAGTAATGGACATGTAATTTTTATCCACATTTTTAACCTTATATTGCTATAGTCACAATTTTTAATGATAACAGTATCCATCAAGTTTTCATACTCTAATTTACTTAATATTAGGTTAGCTTAATTTTTCCTATGATAAGTAATGCTGTCATGAAGATAAATATTCATATAATTTCCCCCTATTTTGTCTTTTTTTGGGCAGAGAAGTTACTGTAATTTTTGGGTAAAAGGGTATAACAGCCAAATAAATACAATATACTGACAATTGATAAGAATTACTTAATAAATATCACTTTATATTTAAGTGAATCTCTGTTAGACTGCCAACTATACTCTGTTTTCACAAATTTAGAGAGATTCATAAAATCATGTTATTTCTATTTATTTTCACATTTGGAGAGATACATAATTCCTGCTATTTCTATTTTTCACATTTTTTTCCTTATTAATGAAAACACTTGACACTGATTTTTTCTTCATATTTTATTTTGTTTCACAAATCTATGCAGAGTATTCACATTAGTTTTAAAAATATTCCCAATAATGTGTGTAAAAAGCTCTAAATGATTGTGTTAGAAGGCAGTCAAAGCATGTGCTACATTTGTTTCTAGTTTACAGAGGAATTTTTGAAAGAGAATATACTTTTGTAATGAGAAAAAGTAAACTTTGGGTTTCTTTGTATAAATGCAATTCCAAAATAAAATGACTTCCTGTTATCTGTTACGTAGTTGCTATGGATAGATAATAATCTAATGTATTTTGTGAAAAAATGGTCTATAAGTTAAAAGTGAACAATGTGCGATTTAGGCTTATTACTTTTCTAGCCAAGGCTTGATTAGTCAGCAGTAGAAGGAAGAAAAACCATAGAATGATTAAAAAGCTTCATTGTTTTAATTTTTTAAAATATTCATTTTGTCAAATAAATTTAATAAATACTTGCATAGAAAAAAATGAAGAAAATTCATGTCAGATAGAAAGATCTCTTCGTATTCTTAGTACAGAAATAATAAAAACATCAAGTAAGGGAATTATTATTATGAGTAAGAGTTGGATCTTACGGACTGTTAGAACTGAAAGACGTCTTAAAGATTTGTAAGCTCAGTGACTTCTGGAGGTTTGGATTTTATGGAACAAAATGAAATAAAATTGGGAAGATGAAAGAAGGTGCACATTTACTTAATTTCTAAGTTAAAAAAATTTCAGGTCTCTCCTATTTCTTCAGCATATATGTTTATTATACATTTAGGTTTTGTTTCTGTAGTGCAGTGTTACAAATAAACTCAATTGGAACACAAATATAATTGATAAAAATTTTTAAGGTTCAATTTGTATACCTTACGAAAAGCTAAGAATATTATAATTCTGATTTTGATGGGCTGAAATCTAAATTTAATCATAGATTAGGTATAGTACTTGAGCAATCAGTGAACTAATCCACCCTTTTCATTTTGAAAGAGAGAAAACCAAAGAAAAGCTGCTGAAATCAAATGAGTTAGAGGGAGCATCAGAAGCAAAACGAGACAAGTGTTCTCGCTTTCTGGTCATAATTTCTGTGGTCAGGAATTTGAGATTAATCTCTTTGCATTCTCTCTGATTGGTTTTGTAGACAAAACACAAGAATGAATGGGGAAAAAGTATTAATTTCTCATTTGTTATTCATTGAAATAATCAAACGTTTTTAAGGTGATTAAAACATGTGATGGAGCAAACATAGCTCTAAACTGAGTCCCCAAGGTAGGAGAAAGAACAGATACTTACCCTCTGAAGTCATGTCACTGAGCTAGGTTGCCTGTGTTAAATGTTTTGTGGTTCCCTGAACCAAGATAGAGCAGTTCTACACACAGTGTTTATTTAATTGTCGCAGATATGGTAAACAAGCATCTGCCAACCATTTTGAAGAAAGCACAGGGCCCATATGGTTGGATGATGTCAGCTGCTCAGGGAAGGAAACCAGATTTCTTCAGTGTTCCAGGCGACAGTGGGGACAGCATGACTGCAGCCACCGCGAAGATGTTAGCATTGCCTGCTACCCTGGCAGCGAGGGACACAGGCTCTCTCTGGGTGAGGACTGACTGCAGCTCTCAAGTTTCCATCATTCAGTACCCTTGTACCTCTAACCACTGGCCTTGAATGTGAAGTATTTCTCATCTTTGGCTTTTTTTGGGGGTCTATTTCCCATAACTGTCTAATTTTCAGTAATTTTTATGCAGAGAAAAATAATCTTTTGAGTCTCTACACCAACATTATGAAATTTCTACCCCTAAGTTATTTTTCTTTACTTAGAAAATTAAGTTTCTCACTAAAAATGCTTACAATCATCTGTATCTGAAAAATGGAATAAAGAAGCTGCGGTATCTATTCCCCTTACTCCTTGATCACTTACTCTGATTTTCGTTTACCTTGAATTCTAGTGAGCTATTTGGGACAGGATTTAAAATAAGAATATTCTTCTCTCCCTGTCTCATGGTTCATTTCTTCTCTAGTCCTTGTCATTCATTGGTCACCAACCATCCATTGCTCTTTTAAGTTTCTCAGTGGTCTTCTAAGTGAATTAATTAAAGTTAATAGCTCACCCATCTTTCTAATGTAACTTATTATTTTAGAAACCCATCAGGGATCTCTGTTACTCTTCATTTATATTTTTTTAGACTTGTTGGATAAAAGGTAACTAGCTCTTCTAACTGTATTGAAACAATTATGGATAAAGATCCTCTTGAGAGTAGAGAGCAATTAAACATTCTTGATAAATTTCTTAATGTCTGGTGAGGAGGGCAGAATATAGATGAATGAAAAATACAGAGGGAAATAGTCAAAATACTTTGTAGTATGCTATCACAGCTTTATGTGTGTGTGTGTGTGAGAGAGAGTGAGTGTGTGTGTGTGTGTATGTGAATAGATGTTAAAATAGCCTTAGGTGGTCTTTTAACCTTGGATTGAATCAATTCCTTTGTATTCTCCTGTTTGGAGACTGTGAAGCTGAAATCTTCATATTATAAAATAACAAAACTTTTTTGAATCTCAGAGTATTAACCATATTACACATTTTAAATTTGTCAGAGTCTGTGGCTGATTCCTCATTGTACTTTACACTGTGAAAGCTTGGTGACACTGCATTAATCTAGCATTATACCAAGTAGAAATACATGTTTTTATTCCATCCCTTTCAGGCCATATTTCCATTTTTCTTTCTTTTCATTTTGTTTTCTTTTTCCCTTGCCCCTTCTTCTTATGAAAAATTTATGATCCTCCCAGGATTATGTGGTGGATGATTACATGTGGTTGAGGGAGATAGAACTTGTTTGCTGGAAATGGATTCTCTCAGCCCCAGATAGCAGGTTTTGGAATCATGGGATGATCTACGCAAATATGCTCTGTGAGCTCCCAGTGACGAAATACTGTGTGACCTGAGTTCTCTGTAGGCCTGTTTTGTTAAATGCATCATATGGTTGGAATAACAAATCTTTTCAGTTCCCTTGAAAATCTTTTTAATTCTAGGCCTCTAGATGTGTTTTTTCAAAATTTAAAAACCTGAGGGTGATAATTATTAATAAAACATATGATCATTATTATGAATCTCTTCGGTTCTAATCTCAGTAATGTGTCTATTAACTAAAGTCGTTTGTCTGAAGAACATTACGTCTGAGCCAAATATCCTTTTGGGATAGAATCATGTTACTATTTGTTCATTCATAGATCATTGCTTCCACCTATTAAAAACTATATATTTAAAAGAGAAGCTTAGAGAAGGAGATAATGGAATAACGATATAAATAACAGCATTTCGGAAACAATGGAGATTTTTTACTTCTTTGGCACTGCAATGATGAACTCTTGGACTATTGCTGTTTTCAGCTATTTGAAGGCTAATTTCTGGACCTTAACCTTATATGTCAAGGGAAACTTCTCAAAATTAGTTACAGCCCTATAGATACTCTTTTGGGTCTGTAGTGGGTGGAATGCTCAAAAGTAGTATGCTAGGTTAGTAAAAGTAATTCTAGTAAGAATGCAGTTGCTGCCTATGTGAGTTGGGAGAAATTTCTGGGATGGTAAAAATATGGATTTCTCATTTTAATATTACATTAATTCTTAAGCTCAGATTATTAAGTCCTGGAAAAGATTTCTTTCCCAGTGAGGTTGTTGCCTCTTACTCAATTTTACAGTATAAAATTAGGCTTAATTACATTAATTAATTTATTTATTGAGACTGAGTCTCACTCTGTCACCCAGGCTGGAGTGCAATGGCGCAATCTCAGCTCACTGCAACCTCCATCCCCTGGGTTCAAGCAATTCTCCTGCCTCAGCCTCCCGAGTAACTGGGATTACAGGCACCTGCCACCACGCCCAGCTAATATTTGTGTTTTTAGTAGAGATGGGGTTTTGCCATGTTGGCCAGGCTGGCCCCAAACTCCTGACCTCAGGTGATCTGCCTGCCTTGGCGCCCAAAGTGCTGGGATTACAGGCGTGAGCCACTGAGCCCAGCCTAAAATTAGGCTTTTAATGTGTATCTATGCATGTTATAATTTATCTTTTTTTCTTTCTTTTTTTTTTTTTTTTTTGAGGCGGAGTCTTCACTCTGTCCCCCAGGCTGGAGTGCAGTGGCACCATCTCGGCTCACTGCAAGCTCCGCCTCCCGGGTTCGCGCCATTCTCCTGCCTCAGCCTCCCGAGTAGCTGGGACTACAGGCGCCCGCCACCGCGCCCGGCTAATTTTTTTGTATATTAGTAGAGACGGGGTTTCACCGTGTTAGCCAGGATGGTCTCGATCTCCTGACCTCGTGATCCGCCCGCCTCGGCCTCCCAAAGTGCGGGGATTACAGGCGTGAGCCACCGCGCTCGGCCTAGAATTTATCTTTTTTTCTAACAGACAGTATTATTTTCTAAAAATAATGTATTATGTTACCGGAAAAATTGAAGAAAACTACTGAAAGTCAACTTGAGATATATTTTAAAGATAACTGTATACCTATAGGATTGTTTAGGTTTCCCAAAAATTTTATCTATTTAAGATTTTAGAAATAAAACATGTTATGTGTTGTTATTTCCATAACAACGCAAACTTAATAGTGACAACGTATGGATGGCATGACTTTTGTCATCCAATTTCCCTTCAAGAATTAAGAATTTAACGATTTTGTAGAATGAATGGCTAAAATTAGGTTCAGAAATATTTTATGCATTATTTTTACAAAGCCATGCAAGTTAGACTTTAAAAACACTTTATCATTTGTATTTTCAGAGTATATGAAAAAGTACCTATAAAACTACCAGAATGGAACATGTAGGTCTAATTTCATGTGCAAATGTTTTCTTAATTTTGAACCAAATATCCAAAAATGTAAAAAGTGAAAACTTTAAGAAAAGAATTTCATTTGTTTGATTTTGGTATCTGAGGATCACTTTTTCACTTTCTGTTCTTGGAAAGAACTCCCGAATTTCAGATACATTAATAAGAAATATGAAGTTTCGATATTGTGTTTTATGACATAGCTAAAACTCCAAGTTTTTATTCAGCTAATAGTGAGCAGTGCATACATAGAGTTGGCACTCCATAAACATATGTGAGTTTGATTTTGCTATGTGATTCTGCTATATACTGCCTGTCCCATGAAGTGAACATGATTAGGGATAGACACTGGGGAGCCAGCAACTCTTGGGGCAACACAGAAGGATGGAGAAGTAAAAAATGGGTCAGAAGAATAAAAATAGAATGTGTCCATCTTGCTAACAATATTTTCTTTTAGTTAACCAATGTTGATTTAGTAACTTCACATATTGGTTTAAACATATATTAAGTAATATATTGTCCATTACCTGCAGACTTCTACCTCCTTAGTTCTACTGATAATTTTACCATGCTTTATTGTATTCCCTAAATCCTTACCAATAAATTTTGGCCCTGAAGCTGGAGACCCTTCTAGTAACTAGGTAATCAGATGTGTGAGTGTTAGCTTGCTTGGGTTGCTGTAACAAAGTTCCACAGAGGTGGCTTAAACACAGGTATTTATTGTTTCACAGTTCTGGGGGCTAGGAGTCCACAATCAAATGTCAGTAGGGTTCATTCCTTCAAAAAGAACTGTGAGGGAATGGCTGTGTGAGAGAGAGATGCTCCGGGCCTCTCTCCTTAGCTTGTATATGGCAGTCCTCTCCCCATGTCTCTTCACATCATCCTCTTCATGTCCAAATTTCTCCATTTTATGGGAATACCAGCATATCTGATTAGGGCCCACCCTAATGACCTCACAATTCAACCCATGCAAGTCACAGTGAGGAGTTTCAATTCAACATCATAATTATTGGTGTGGTGATACGTGACACTTTACAAATCCCTTCATTTGTATTAACTTAGATAAATCTTAATTTGCTAGAGTTCAGTTTCTCAACTTTTAAGTCAGTAATTTTTGTGACTTAATTCTTTCCCTTAAAATCAATAGAAAGCCTTAGATGGAAATTGTCCCTATTTACTGCTTTTCTTTTTTTTTCTTTTTCTTTCTTTTTTTGCCTCCTCCAGCATTAGACTTCAATCAAGTTACCTAACTATGAATGCCAAGGTTGTGTCTGTTTCTATCTTCCTAAAAATCTTGACTTTGGAGTATAAACTTCTAGCTCTGTTCACGGATAAATGAACAGACATGAAGCAAAAACAACCTCAAGTTAATGTTCTTTTACTATTTAGAAGTAAGGTGTAATAAAGTAATTCATGGTTTTATAATGTCATTCATTCATTCAACAAACAGTGATTGCCTATCCTCTATATGCCAGGCACTGTTCCACAGTCTGGGGATACAAGGTTGAGCAAGGTGAGCACTTTGAATTCAAGGCTGCAAGAGACACTGCAAAAATGAATAAAATTTTTATTGATATATCTCCTCTCTCTCAAAAAAAGTATTTCCCATCTGATTTTATAGCTGATTTAAAAAGAACAATTGTGTTTTGTAGAGTCGCTCATGCTTTAGCATCAGTTTGCTGGTTTGGGCTGTTCTAATACTTTTGAATCATGACTTAGGTTTTCCTGTCAGACTGATGGATGGAGAAAATAAGAAAGAAGGACGAGTGGAAGTTTTTATCAATGGCCAGTGGGGAACAATCTGTGATGATGGATGGACTGATAAGGATGCAGCTGTGATCTGTCGTCAACTTGGCTATAAGTAAGGAAAACCTAATTATTTGGGATGGTTACTGATAAGCATATCTGAATTTTTAAATGCTTATTTTAATGAGTTACCTCTTACTTAAAACGAGCTTCTGTCATTCATTTGAAAATAGTGGCGGCATATTGTTTTGATCCAGAATTAAAAAGAAGTAATAAGTAGATCCTCTTCACATTTTTCTATCTTCTCACAAGAAATATGTCACATAAGAAATGTAGCTTTTTATCTAATAACAAAATCGTCTAATAACTCTGACTAGTCATAATACTGCTTGTATCAGCTGCTCTCAGTTAACCTTTTCTCTGTGATAAATATTTCAACATTGTAGCCTTTTAAGGGACTCTAGAGTTATTGAAATTACTGTTGGTTCTCATTTTTCTTGGTAGTTATAAAGTCGCTGTGGACACGGAATCACCAAATGCTGAGCCATCGCTCCTAGAGCTGAGGTCACTGCTCTCCATTCTTGTTTCAGCTTTCATACTTGTAAACAGTTGTCCTTTTTTACAGTCTGTGTGGTGCCAAATATTTTTTTTTTTTTTTTTTTTTTTTTGCATTTCTGTGCTTTCTTTGCTGATGACTTCACTGTTTAAAATGGCCCCCATTTGTAGTACCGAAGTGCTGTGTAGTGTTCCTAAGTGCAGAAAGGCTGTGATGTGACTTTGAGAGAAAATGCATGCATTAGATAAGCTTCACTCAGGCATGAGTTACAATAAGAACATGACACTAAATAGAATGTGAAAAGGACACGTGTTTACAATATGAAAGGAGGAAAAAAGAAGGCAGGTCATCTCCTGTTGGTTAGACTTCAGCTGGGTAATTTAAAATTTTACTTGGTTCTGCATATGTCATGAATGACTGTGAAAGCACCCTAAGTAATGATTTTGAAGTGACAAAAATATGGAAAATGTTATAATGCAGAGGGTTATAAATTTAAGATAATATATATAAATTGCCTAGCTCAGAGTAGATTACTAATAGTAATTTGGATTTAAAAATATATCCTTAATTGTATATCTGTGTGCATCTTAAATATTGAACAGTTCATATGGTTATTTTCTATAAATAATACACCTTTATTTTAAAAAGCATTTCTGTTTTAATGAAAGTTAAAATGTTGGGGGTAAACTTCAGCTGTGATCTGTCATCGGCTTGGCTATAAGTAAGGAAAACCTAATTATTTGGGATGGTTACTGATGAGCATATCTGAATTTTTAAATGCTTATTCTAAAGAGTTACTTCTTACTTAAAACGAGCTTCTGTCATTCCTTTGAAAATACTGGCCACATATTGATTTGATTTGATTGTTTCTGGTTACTCGACACTACTTCAATTTATGGCATAGTTTTGGACCCCGTTGCAATTCCAGTTGTCCTACAGCCAATTAACCCTTCATTTGTGATATAAATTTTCAATTTTCAGAATATGGGACAGTAAAGTAGGGAGAGTCTACATTAGATGTGAAAGTGAATTTAGTCAGTGATTAATTTTAAATATATTTTGTTCACTGTGTTTCTATCACTCCTTTTTCCATTTGAAAAAGAAATTACATTCCCAATACATTTCCTCACCCAAAATCAGCCATTAAAAGATACTGCTCTTTAAGACTGGTTTCTTGGCCATATTTTAATTTTATTGTTTTGGTGGAAGTGATCCAAGAAGCCTAGTTATTACCTTTGGAAATACAAAGGGAAGGATTGGCACCAAAGTTGATCTTCAAATTGTGTCTCAGCTAAGTTTAAGGAGAGAAAAATATCCTAAGCGTGTTCATCAAGCATCATCAATACACACATAATTGTGTGTTATTACTTGAATTTCTTTCTAAATTGTTGATTGCTTTTTATTTATCATCATTGATATAGTTTGGACATTTGTCCCCACCCAAATCTCATGTTGAGATGTAATCCATAATATTGGAGGTGGGATCTGGTGGGAGGTGTTTGGATCATGGGGGCAGATCCCTCATGAATGGCTTAGGCCATCCCCTTGCTGATAAATGAGCTCATGCCCTGAGTTCACATGAGATCTGGTTGTTTAAAAGTGTATGGCACCCTTCCACCCTGCTTTCTGCTGCTACTTTTGCTGTGTGACTTGTCTGTTCCCCCTTCACTTTCTGCCATGATTGAAAACTCCCTGGGCTTCAGCAAAAGCCAAGCAGATGCCAGCACCAAGCTTCCTGTAAAGCCTGTAGCACTATGAGCCAATTAAACCTCTTTTCTTTATAAATTACACAGTCACAGGTATTTCTTTATAGCAATGGAAGAATGGCCTAACACAATCATTTAGTCCATTTAGCATTTAACTCAAAAGTGAATTTAGCCTCATGTTAGGATGGCTATGATCAAAACAACAAAGAGTAGCAACTGTTAGTGAGGATGTGGAGAAACTAGAACCCTTATACACTGTTGGTGGGAATGTAGAATGGTACAGCCACTGTGGAAAATAATATGGAAACAGTATGGAAAATAGTTCCTTAAAAAGTTAAAAGTAGAACTACCATATGATCTAGATATCCCATTTTTGGGTATATGGCCGAAATAATTGAAATTAGAACGTCAAAGAAATATCTGCACTCCCATGTTCAATGCAGCATTATTTGCAATAGCCGAGATATGGAAACAGCCTAAATGAGTGGATGAAGAAAACGTGGTATGCATATATATACAGTTACTGAAAGACAAATACTACATGATTCCGCTTATATGATATATCTAAAATAGTCAAACTTATGGAAGCAGAAATAGAATGGTGGTTATCAGGGGTTGGGAGGAGAAGAAAATGGGAAATTATTTTTCAATGGATATAAAGTTTCTGTCATGCAAGATGAATAAGTTCTAAAGATCTACTGTACAATATAGTACCTATAGTTAATAATATGGTACTATATACTTCAAAATATGCTGAGGGTATAGATATTATTTGTGTTCTTACCAAAACCAAATGAAAACCAAAACAGAACATAAAGAATAAAACAAACAAACAAACCTCAGAAAAGAACACAAGGAAATTTTTGGAGGTGAAGGATATATTTAGCACCTTGGTTGTGATAATGGTATCACAGATACATGCATATGTCCAAACTGATGAAGATTTTTTATATCAATTATACCTCATTAAAGCAGAAAAAAGTGATTTTAGATGAGAAACACAATCTAGATTAAGTGAACAAAGTTTGTTGCAGCTTTCAATATTTCTGTAATACTTATCAAGAAAAGCATCAAAAGACTTTATAATCGTGTTTTAAATAGTCTTATAAGTAATTCAGTAATTTAATGTTACCGTAACAAACTAGATAACATAATTTGCAATTTGCCATCAAATAGTATTTAAATGAGAATTGTTTAGCTATTTGATTAATCTAAATATACTTGCATATTTTTATAATTTCCTGCTGAGGGGAAATTGGATTTCATATAAGAACATATGTATATAAATAATTTTCATCATGTCTATTTTGAATCACAAAAAATATTTAATAAAGGGCTTATTTGTAGAAATGAATCCAGGAAACTTTGAAGCTGTTATAAGGTTTGAGCCTCATAAATAGGAATTTCAGAGATCTCTCCTCCAGCCAGTCCTTGGAAACACTGAGAATCAAAATAGTATTAGAAAGCCTTTTAATAATGGGAAAGACAGAAATGAGATAATAAAAAAGGAAATGTGAATGGTAACTAATACAGATCCGATTAAAGTGAACAGAAAGTAAAAGGCATTATTTAATGATGCATTATATAATGTCTGACAAAGTCTAGTATATGAGCATATTGTTTGTAGATTGTTGATAGAGAATGTGTTGAGATCAGTTAAATTCATTGAGATATACTAAGTAGTCATGATAGAAATTCCATTGTTTACACTTTATGTGGATCCATTAGCATATGTTCCAGTATAACGCTGTTTTTGAACATATTTGTTAGCATATTAATCCTTAAAAAATTTTTAAAAATTGTATATTCTTACTACTTTAGTAGAGATCTAAAATTAAGTATATCTGGTATCTATTTTACATTTAAATAGCTGCAAAGGACTTAATTTCTGGCATATTTGTATGACATTTGAATATAAAACAGTTACACCACTCTTAATTATATTCAGTAAAATATAAATATAGTAATTTGATTCTGCTATCCATTTAAAAAAAAATACATGAACAAAAGATACTTCTTTGACCAGAAATTTTACAGTTTTTTATTCTCCTTGAAATCGTATTTTAAATTTTCTTCCCCCACGGAATCTCAATGTTATTATGCCTTAAAAATATGTGTGTATATGTATATACACACACATATATGCACACATACACATATACATATACATGTGTGTGCATATATATAGCTATACGCACACATATGTACGTGGAGACAGGGAAAAGTTATGCTAGGAAGTTTCAGGTGTCTCTAGATTTTGTAATTTCTAGTATACAACTGATAATAAACAACAAAAAATTTAATAAAATTATTAAATAATTATTAAACGTAGAAAATAAAAGTTTACCAAAGCTCTCATTTCTTAATTAGACCAATGGGTTGGGTTTGTGTTGCTTGGATTAAGGAAGCTTCATTGCTATCATATATTTTGAATTTTTCTTTTGTCTGCTTTAGAGGCTTTCAAACTTTGGAGGAATGCACTGTGGTAGGATTTGGAATGAGTGCAAGATACGCTTTTTGTGAAGTGAGAGAAGGGAAGTTTTGAAAGAGAAGTTTGATCTTGATAGCAGCAAGATTATTTTTAAGAAAGAATATATGTGAAATTTGAGGATATAAAAATTGATTCCTTTAGAGCCTGTGTATCTCTTGGAAAGTTATTATCTACCAGGAGCACTTGACATCCAGTTTAAAGACTAGTTATTAGAAACTGTTGTGTCATTGAAATTTTCAGCTATGAATTACTAGATTCAGTAAGCCCATGAGAAGCTTTTTTCTATGATGGCAGAGTCCTTAATTGTCTAAAGAAAGAGTAGTCAAAAGAAAATATGTTAGATTTCACTATATCAATGAGAATTTCTTTAATCATGTGCTGTTATTAGTTAAAATGTTCTCTAATTTCAACTTATTGATGTATCTAAAATGGTGCTTTTTTTTAGTCTGTAAGTTGATCATTTGCTAAGAAATGATGCTTTTGGTTTATTTAAATGAGTTAAATTTTATTTTCTGTATGTTTACTTCTACCTGCCATCTAGTTTTATGTTATTTATCATGCTTTATTTTCTGTTTTTTTTTGTGTGTGTAATCGTCTGATTTTTTGATTTGCACGATTAATTCAATTTTCAATTTTCATTTTTTCTCAGTGGTCTAGAAATTCAACATTCTTATTGTTTTTCTAGAAGTTCTTTTTAAATTTTTAGCAAGCATACTGAAACATATTTTCTTAATAATTTCAAAAATTATTATCTGTAACTTCTCCTTCCTGAAAAAGATAAAGACATTTAACATACTGTTGTTTACTTTCTACCTCCACCCATTCTCACCTCTGAAACTGCTGGGAATAATCTGAAATTTTTGTTTCCAAATTCTATTAATTTTTTATTGTCTTCAAATTATGCCGATTTGAACTTTCTTTACATTATATCTACACATTATCAGCAATTGTTTTTATTTTTAAAGAAGGTTAATAAACAACAGTCTTAACAATCTTATGCAATTTTGCCTAAGAAAAAGGAGAGACAATGCAAGTAAACATAGAGAACAGAAAAGAAATTTAAGCACAGATATATAGAAGGTTAAACAAAAACCCTAGTAGATTAATAATACAGCTGGGCACGGCGGCTCATGCCTGTAATTCCAGCACTTTGGGAGGCTGAGGCTGGCAGATCTCTCGAGGCCAGGAGTTCAAGACCAGCCTGGCAACATGGTGAAACCCCGTCTCTACTAAAAATACAAAAATTAGCTGGCTGTGGTGGCTTATGCCTCTAATCCCAGCCACTTGGGAGGCTGAGGCAGGAGAATTGCTTGAACCAAGAAGGGAGAGGTTGCAGTAAGCCGAGATTGTGCCATTGCACTCCAGCCCTAGGCAACAGAGTGAGACTCCATCTCAAAAATAATAATAATAATAATAATATGAACTACTTTTAGCAAATACACTTGAAAATCTAGATGAAATGGATGATTATCTGGGAAACTACATTTTCAACAAAAACGTTATTATCAAAATTGATATAGGAGATAGAAAACCCAATTAGATTAATGGCTATGAAAGAAATGACTGATTTTTTTGCTGGACTTTTCACCAGTCCTTCAGAGACAGTTTCTGAATTGCATGAATTGTTGCAGAGCAAAGAAATGTATGGAAATCTTTCCATTCATTTTATGAAGCTAATTTAATTTGATTTCAAGACTAGGTAAGTAAACACAAAAAACAAAACTATACCTCAATCTAATGAATCTACATACAAAGTTATTTTGCTAACAAAATATTAGCAAATTTAATTCAACGATGTATTAGAAGAGCAATATATCACCAATAAGTGCAGTCTGTTGTAGGAATGTAAGAGTGATTCAAACTGAGGCATCCAATTAATGTAATTCAGTGTGTCACCCATAAATATACAACAATTTTAAAAATGATTAAACAAATATGATCATGTTAAAAATGTTGAAAAGTTATATGATAAAATAAATATTCCTTCCTGAAATCTCTTAGGAAGCTGAGAACAAAATTAAACTGCTTTAATTTTATATCACAAATAAGCATCAAATAGGAACAAAAGAGTGCCTGCCATTACTGCAATGACAGCATTGTCTGGAGGTTGCACTAAAGCATTAAGAATTGAGGTATCAGTATTGAAAAGGAAGGGTCAGAATATTTATATGAATAATATGATTGTTCACCTAGAAAACCCAAGAGAATCAACTGGAAAGAGACTAGAACTAGTGTTTATTAATGTAACAAGATAAAACATAAATACTTAAAAGGCAGTGGTCTGCCTGTGGGATAAGTAGAAAATAAAAAGAAAAAAAAAAGATTTGTAGAAGTTACAAAAACTTTGTAAGAACTGAGACCTATGTGAAAAACCTGTCTTTACTAATGCTAGAAGACCTTATCAATGAAGAGACATACCACAATCCTGAATGTGAAGACAAAATAGAAATAAATTTATACATCAAATACTATGCTAGTAAAAATCTTTCATTTTTCTTGGTGTGCATGTGGGATGGGGAGGGTGATTTGACTTCCAAATTCATCTGAAATCCAATCTGTGTGGTACTGGCACAGGAATAGTTAAAGAGGTCAGTGACATTGCAGCAGTGGCTATCAACCTTGGTTGTAGATTGAAATCATTTTGGAACTTAAAAAAATACTATTCATTCTACTTTGATTCAAAGTGAGGTAAGGTTTAGGTTTTGCTATATTTTAAGTGTTTTCAAAGGCAATTCTGATGGGGAGCTAAGGTTGTGAATTACTGAACTATAAAGACCAAGAAATGGCTTGTGCACACATAGCTTGATAAATAAGAAAGCCTTTCAAATCAGCTGATTATTGGGACAACTACTTTAGGGACAAAAATAAAGCTAGATTTCTTATTAACATTAAACAGAAATAAATTTCAGACAGACAAGAACTGTGATATACAATAAATACATAAAATTAAAAAAGAATAATACAATAAATAATATAGTTAATTAATTAAAAAATAGAAAAAAATAGAATAAAACTTCTAGGAAGAAATGTAAGCTGCCCACAAAGATTTATGTATGAGGATATATATATATAATTGTAAGAAGTCTAATAATTTTAAAACACATGTGCAACAATGGAGAAATAACTCAGTTTTCTTTGCCAAAGTTTGATGCAGAAGTATCTGCAGAAGAATCACCTAGAGCTTTGTTAAAAACAGATTACTGATTTTTTAAATGATTTCTTTGTATATTGTATGCCATTATTCTCTATTGGAAAGTACATTCACCAACAAATATATTTCTACAAATATCAACTTTTAAATTTATCTTTTCACTTTCCTTAGGGTAGTTTTTAGTAAAGCTACAGTCTTAATTTAATTTTTGCTAAGTTTATCAATTTTAAAATTTATAGTTTATACCCTTTATGTCCACTGTATTAAGTTTTTCCCTAACTTGAGATTTCAAGGATAGTTTTCCAGTAATTCATCTGGAAAGCTTTTGCGTTTGATAACTATTTCATTAATTTGCTTGAAAGCTTTTGCCTTTGATAACTATTTCATTAATTTATCAGGAATTAAGTTCTAAATATGGCGTTAGTTTGAAATATTTATTTCATTTAAATATTTTTGCATTTGCATACTTTAAAATGTGTTATTAAAACAAAAAAGTTAATAAACTAAAAGTAAGTCTGCCATCTAGTCATGATTCCTGTTTTTCTCTGTCTCTGTTAAAAATTGTATTTTTAGGCCAGGTGCAGCGGCTCACTCCTGTAATCCTAGCACTTTGAGAGGCCAAGGTGGATGGATTGCTTGAAGTCAGGAGTTTGAGATTAGCCTGGGCAACATGGTGAAACTCCGTTTCTACTACAAATACAAACAAATTAGCCAGGCATGGTGGCATGTGCCTGTAGTCCCAGCTACTTGTGGGGATGAGGTGAGAGGGTCTCTTGAGCCCAAGAGGTCAAGGCTGCTGTGAGCTGAGATCACGCCATTGCACTCCAGCCTGGGTGACAAAATGAGACTCTGTCTTAAAAAAAAAAAAAAAAAGTAAATAAATATTTAAAAATTGTGCTTTTTTTTTTTTTTTTTTTTTTTTTTGAGACGAGTCTTGCTTTGTTACCCAGGCTGGAATGCAATGGCATGATCTCGACTCACTGCAATATCTGCTTCCTGGGTTCAAGCCATTCTCCTGCCTCAGCCTCCAGAGTAGCTGGGACCACATGCCCAGCTAATTTAATTAATTAATTAATTTATTTATTTATTTTGAGACAGAGTTCTGCTCTTGTTGCCCAAGCTGGAGTGCAATGGCATGATCTCGGGCTCACTACAGCTTCCGCCTCCTGGGTTCAAGTGATTCTCCGGCCTCAGCCTCCCAAGTAGCTGGGCTTACAAGCACACACCACCACGCCCAGCTAAATTTTTGTATTTTTAGTAGAAACGGTTTCACCATGTTAGCTAGGCTGGTCTTGAACTCCTGACCTCAGGTGATCCGCCCACCTCGGCCTCCCAAAGTGTTGGGATTACAGGCGTGAGCCAACGTGCCTGGCCTAAAAAAATTGTACTTTTTTTATTCTAAAGGAGGCAAAAAATTAGTTCTTAGCTCTTAGGTTATTATTTAATCTCATCGTTTTCTTCACAATATTATACCAATATTAAGAGAGTATTATACTCTTTAAGAGGGTAGGAAATTTAGAGGTATTTTTTTCCTGCTTAAACGAGAGTTAAAGACTATAATGATTTTTTGATGTGCCATTAAATGTGAGTTTCTTAGAAAAAGCTAAATTAGAGGTAAGTGATATAATAAAGTGGCTGTGGAGTATGGCAACAGAGAAGGTATAATTATTACCTTTTTAATTTAATTTTTTTAACAGTCATGAAACAAATGGTTTTTAGCACATGCAGATGCTAATTTTAATATGTAAAAATTAAGGAATAAAATTGAATACATGTTGTGATTTATTCAGATATATGATTGACTGATTCTTCACATCATTAAGAATGTTCTATCTTCAGGGGTCCTGCCAGAGCAAGAACCATGGCTTATTTTGGAGAAGGAAAAGGACCTATCCATGTGGATAATGTGAAGTGCACAGGAAATGAGAGGTCCTTGGCTGACTGTATCAAGCAAGATATTGGAAGACACAACTGCCGCCACAGTGAAGATGCAGGAGTTATTTGTGATTATTTTGGCAAGAAGGCCTCAGGTAACAGTAATAAAGGTAAGTCACCTTCTGGAGCCCTAAACAAGTCAAAGAATACTAATTCCCACTCTATCACTATAAGCAGTACTTTGATAACAGAAATCAAGTACAACAAGAACATATACAGGCCCATGTCTTGTGCTATTACTTAGATCCAGTAGTTCTTGGCAAACTTGCCTAGGTGGGGCTGACAGGTAGAACAAGGGTCAGGGGTAGGAGTGAATTTACGGGGCCTTATAATCTCTGGGATCATCCTCTTTTCACTTTCTTAGCCATTTCTGTATTTCCTTTTTTAGATGTAATAAAGCTCTCATGCTTGTTGCTATCTTTGAAGATCCAGAATTGATATTGACTTCATAAAAAGGAAAGTACTGAAAATATAGAAATGAATTAAAGGCATTTCTAAAGTCTTACTAATATTTTAAACAAGGATATTTAAAAATGAATTTCGAAAAGAAAATGATCTTTTGTATGTTTTATTCTCTGAAATTTAAAAATTTAAGGAAAATGATAAGTAATCCTTTCGTATGATACAGTAATGTTTCATAGTTTAAGTGAATAGAGTTCTTGTAAGCTCTGTGTACATTTATTATTTATCTATTTATTTATTTTGAGACGGAGTCTTGCTTTGTCACTGAGGCTTGAGTGCAGTGGCACAACTCGGCTTACTGCAACCTTCACCTCCCGGGTTCAAGTGATTCTCCTGCCTCAGCCTCCCAAGTAACTAGGATTACAGGCGCCTGCCACCATGCCCGGCTAATTTTTGTATTTTTAGTAGAGACAGGGGTTTTACTGTGTTGTCTAGGCTGGTGTTGAACTCCTGACCTCAGGTGATCCGCCCACCTGGGTCTCCTGAACTGCTAGGATTACAGGTGTGAGCCACCGCGCCCGGCCTATTTAATTTTTATGAAACATTCTTTAAATGACTGAGAGAATGAGCTATTTTGGAGAAATTTGTGGTACATTTTATGAAAAGAACAGTCACCTCTTTATCTGGATTGAAAGTTTATAGTTCTGATACTCTGGATTTTGTTAAAATCAGGTGCACCTATATTTGAGCATTCTCTTTTTCTAACACCTTTTGATAGCTGCCAAAGACAATGCAACAAATGAATTGGATGTCGTTAATATGATTCTTTGCTGTCTGAGGGGCTTCTGATTGTGAAAAGAACACTTACAATCCTTTGCACTTTATTTTCTATTCATATATATATTAAATATATTTTTATTTATGAATGTGTATATATATGTGTGTGTATATATGTGTGTGTATATATGTGTGTGTGTGTATAGATCTATGTATATATGCAAATGACTTGGCCAGCCCTTTCCCCCTGAATTCTGATTATAACTTAATTTACTAAATTCCCTTTAATAATTTTAATTACCATTACAAATGGGACATAACTGATTCTTTGAATTATGTGAAATTCTGTAAGTAGTTGAAAAACATTAAAAAATCATTATTTATATGTTCGTTTTTAATGCCTTCCTAGAATTATAGCAATAATCTTTTTGATACCTTTCCATGGTTATGGCAATGCTACCATATTTCAAGTAAAAAGATTTCATCTTAGCCTAGCTAGATTACAGAATCTGGCATGTTAACTAGTTGATTTTATGTTGATACTCAGCACCTGGTGACATCTATAAGGTGATTCAAACTGAAGCCATTAGTTATTGGTTATCTGATGGTCTCCTTTTAAAAATGAACTTCGTTTTTCTTGTAAAATTTTTAAATAATAGTGTATGACTTTAAATAGAGTTTACTTTCTTGCAGTCTGGTTCTTTGCCCCAGAATGATGTAAACTTAAAATTTTGCTTGTTTTAAGTATTACATCATTCCTTTCCTTGGCATCACATACATTGACCCAACTTGGAGCATTATTGGAAACTTATGTTTTTTCTAATATCTTACAATTTGCAGTGTCATCTAGAGGACTCATATTCTAAGAGATGAAGGTTAAAGTTTGACAGCATACCTCTGAGATCATTTGGCAAATTAATCATCTTGGTACACACTGTTGAACCTCTTTCTCCATCAAGAAATAACTATTGCTGATTCCCTATTGGGCTCCCTTCTACCTGGTTATTATGGGAGACCATTAGGGTTGATTAGGTCTTCCTGTTCTTGGCACAATTCCCACCATCCTCCCCTTAGATAGAAAAACTACATATCTGTACTTTATACACATATATTTAACCAAAGAAACAAACTACCTCTATATAAATTCTCCTATTTTCTCAAATATTTTAAAAATTAGTCATGCCTGTTATATTTGCCTTTCTTTCACATACCAGCTTTTCACATATTTTTAATTTAATTCTTTTTTTTTTGTATGTTCTTGACAGAAGTCTGTTACCTTGGGAGGTTTGCCTGTATAGCCTTAACCATAGTTTACCACTTAAATTGGCTTAGCAAACCATTTCCGTATGTTGACATGCTAAGTAAACATAAATTCACATCAGAATTCTAGCCTGGGAATGTGCTTTGCTCTTCTGAGTTACTTTTTTTTTTTTTTTTTTTTTTTTTTTTTTTTTTTTTTTGAGACGGAGTCTTGCTCTGCCGCCCAGGCTGGAGTGCAGTGGCCGGATCTCAGCTCACTGCAAGCTCCGCCTCCCGGGTTTACGCCATTCTCCTGCCTCAGCCTCCCGAGTAGCTGGGACTACAGGCGCCCGCCACCTCGCCCGGCTAGTTTTTTTGTATTTTTTAGTAGAGACGGGGTTTCACCGTGTTAGCCAGGATGGTCTCGATCTCCTGACCTTGTGATCTGCCCGTCTCGGCCTCCCAAAGTGTTGGGATTACAGGCTTGAGCCACCACGCCCAGCCCTGAGTTACATTTTTATATGTGACTTAGAACAGTGTTGTGTGTGGAAAGTAAGTAATTTAGGCCATTACTGCCTTTGCAGTTCTCTTATTTTGTTTAATGTTCCATACATTTTGTTCCATACTTTATACAAAATAGCAGCAGCAGGAGATATAGGTACCTACCAGGATGAAGTACTGGACAGAGTCAAACCAGTCAGCAGCCCATGAACCCGTCAGAGGTGAAGAATGGGAAACCTCATAATGTTTCTTGTCTACTTGCAAATTATTGCCATTTAATCAAATGAGAAAACTATTTTTGTTACAAGAAAAATTTTAATTTGCAGAGAAAAGGCATTTTGACGTAGAGGAGGAAGCATCAGTGGAGTATGTCAGTTATCGTCTTACCCCTCCATCAGCAATGTGATAGCTTAATTAATGACCTATTTCTGCTTCAGAGTCCCTCTCATCTGTTTGTGGCTTGAGATTACTGCACCGTCGGCAGAAGCGGATCATTGGCGGGAAAAATTCTTTAAGGTAAAAGTTCCTTCAAAAGATACTTTTTATATTACAGAATTATATACATAGAGGGTTACAAACTGGGGATGTTCTGTTATATAAGAGACTTGTGCTCATTTTATTTTCTAAACTAAATTCAGATTTCACTGATAATTTCACTGTCCTTTGACCTATGTTTACTTTGTATAGACCATGTTCTTATATCACCAGCCTGATTTAAGAGATTAGATGTGTTGCTGAAAAGTTACATGGCACAAACAAAATAATTTAACAGGGGACCTGGAAGTGTGTTTAACTACAAAGAGTCATTTAATTTAGAATGTATTTGTTTCAGACTTGACTCAGTTTAATCTAAGTTTTTTGTTTGTAGAATTTACTAATGGAAAACTTTATTAAATAGTTCTTCAGACTGCATAGGTGAGGTAGAGTGAGGAGAGAAATTACACTTTAAGTCATGAACTATAAGGAAGACAACTTGTTTCTAAGAGTGTCAGGTAGGTGGGATCTATACAAATGCCTATAAGCAAATCTTCAGAGTTGCTGATGCCAGGCCTGCTCAGAGCTGTGGGGTCTCCTTCTCAAAGTAGGAAGGGATTGTATCCTGGAGTCCCTTTTGCTTTCCTTTTCCCCCGCCTGCAAGGCGTTAAAGTTATTAAAGTCATTGCTTTAACCAGTGCTTTCCTTTGCTTTTTTGCCTTTTACTGACGTTGATGTGTAGCTCATTTTCTTCTTAGGGGTGGTTGGCCTTGGCAGGTTTCCCTCCGGCTGAAGTCATCCCATGGAGATGGCAGGCTCCTCTGCGGGGCTACGCTCCTGAGTAGCTGCTGGGTCCTCACAGCAGCACATTGTTTCAAGAGGTATGTGTCCACCTTCCCAAACAACCCAGTGTAGCTTCTATTCATCAGTTATTCCAATCCCCTCATGCTCTACAGCACTCAAGGTGTCAGAGCCAGGCTATGAGCCTTCTCTGCTTGTGCCAGCAGCCCTGTGGAATGAGGGAGTGATACAAGGAGCAAAGAGAGCACTTAGAAAGCCACTTGCTACCCTGGTGTTACAGCAAATTCCGGATTTAGGGAGAATAGAAGAAGAGGGGTTTTGGGAGAGGAGGCAGCAATGTCAGTGCTCCCCCCAAGAACGTATCTGAGGCTGAAATTATATCTTTGTAGAGGTAGAAGAGACCTTAGATTACTTAGTTATAAATGATAAGGAGTAGGGAATGCAGTTGTAGTGTTTTTGATCCTTTGAGTCTTGGTGTCTTGTACCTTTGAGAAAGGTTGCATCTGTTTCATTCTTGGTTTCCTATAGTTTAGTCCTGATTATTTCATCTTGTCCCAAACATTTTATCAGTCCTTTCTGAAGTCTTCCCAGTTCAGAGGAGAGGTCACGCAGAGTCACCAGAGTCACAGAGCTCATGGTGGCAGATCCTGCAGTAGAACCGGCTCTCCTTTCTCTTTGTTAAGTGCTGTTTTGTGGGCCTTGGTTAATGGCCCTGTCCTCAGCATTAATTTTGGTATTTAAATATGTATACCAATGCTTGTCAAAATATTGATAATTATTAAAGCAATGTGTTGAGTTTCATTGTATTATTTTAATTTTGTGTTTTGAACATTGTCACAATGAAGTTTTAAAAAAAAATGTGTACCATATTGTTGAAACATTTTTGCAAGCAGAAATTTTTCTATTTTTTCTTATGTGATATCATATGGTACATACCTTTGCTTCATTATGTACTTGTAATCCATCCATGCAGATTTGTTCATTCACTTTAACTGCTGTATGAATTTTAACTGCTATTGAAAGCCTGAACCAGTTTATTTATTCCCCTGTTGCTGTGTAGTTAGCTGCTTTCCATTCTTTCACTGAGAGAAAACAATGTTGCAATAAACAACCAGATACCAGTCTCACTGGGTGTGTGCACATAGGGACATTTTTCTGGGTCCTAGAATATGGATTCCCATCAATTTGTCAAGCCCTACCAATTTATCCTTTGAAGAAGTTGTGTCAGTTTATAACCCAGCAATGTGTAAGTTCCTGTTTCCTCATGACTCTAGCTAAACTTGACTATCAAAATTTTAAATTTTTTGCCAATCACAAAGTTTTAGGGTTTCTTTTTAATTGTATTTCCCTGACCAATGTCTTCCTCTTTCATGAATTCTTTGTTCATATACTTCACCTGTTTTTGTATTGGGCTATTTGTCTATTTGTAATTGATTTTTTAAATTTTTGAATATGTTTTGTGTGCTAAGTCTTTGTCGTTAGGTGTTACAAGTACTTTTTCCTAGTCTGGACCATGTCCTTTTACTTGTTTATGGTCTTTTTCTTACAAAACTATCTTAATATATTTAAAAGTGTCATAATTTTCTTAAAAGTTTTACAAAAGCTTTGTATTTCTTATTTAAAAAATCTTTGCTTTGCCCTTATTCTCTTTTTTTTCCCTAAAACCCTTTATAGTTTTGCTTTTAATATTTAGAATTTTAATTTTTCCAGTTTATTTTTGTTTATAGTATATGGTATGAAGAAAGGACCTAACCTTATACTTTTCTTTATGGATAGTTTTCCTAGCATTTTTAATTAAATATTCTAGTCTTTATCCACTGATTATGCTGTCTGCCATATGCCAAATTCTCATATATCCTTGTTCCTAGGATCTCTATTTTCTTCCATTTTTGTATTTCAGTAAATATTTGTGCAGTAATCTTCCACATTCAAGGTGCTACAGAGAATGTGTATTTTATTTATTATTATTATTATTATTTTTTTTTTTTTTTTGAGACGGAGTCTCACTTTGTTGCCCCAGCTGGAGTGTAGTGGCACGATCGTGGCTTACTGCAACCTCCACCCCCCAGGTTTAAGTGATTCTTCTGCCTTAGCCTCTTGAGTAGCTAGGATTACAGGTGTGTGTCATCATGCCCAGCTAATTTTTGTATTTTTAATAGAGACGGGGTTTCACCATATTGGCCAGGCTGGTCTTGTACTCCTGACCTCAAGTGATCTGCCCGCCTTGCCTTCCCAGCCTCACCAAACCTGTATTTTACATACCAGTGGCCATTTGGGTATATAATTGAGCTTCAGAGTCCACCTGTTTACTAGTGGATTTAACACATTCCTGTGTTACCTGAGTGGCATAAACAATAAAAATCATATTAATTCATTCACTTAACAAATAATTATCGAGCACTTACTATTCTCAGGTACATGCTATGTACTAGAGATACAGTGGCGAACAAGTCAGATAGAATCCTTCCTGTTACAGAGTTTACTATGTAGTTATAGGAGCAGAGAGGAAGGAGATGTTGACTTTGCTGATACAACCAGAAAAAGTTAAGGCACCATTTTTAAAGTGAGATATTTTTACCACAACGTTAGATCCATTTAGCTTGTTAATATTCCAGGTTCCTGAGCCCCTGCTCTAAATCTGCTGAATCTTTGGAGATGAGACCTAGGAGTTGCTTAGGTTAAGACCCACTTGCTTAAAGGAGAGATAGTTGAAGAATGATGATGGGGAAGAATAAGTGGAATTACCAGACAATTATCTTTGTCGTGTTCAACATATTCATTGCTAAACTGATAAAAAAACAATGATGGTAAATTGATTACATTTTTGGGTGCCAGAAGAAGGGGAGGGACAAGTAATATGTTGGAAGGTAGGATCATGATGGCAAAATATCTCTTTTTTTTCATATATGGGAAGACCAAATTTTTAAAATGTCTTCTAAAAAAAAAAAAAGCCAGAATACATGTGTGGAACGTGCAGGTTTGTTCCACAGGTATACGCGTGTCATCGTGGTTTGCTGCACTTATTGACTGGTCCTCTAAGTTTCCTCTCCTCACCTGGCAAAATATCTTGATAGGCTGATTCTAACAAGCAATATGGAATAAGGATGAAATAAAATGCTGCCTTTAGTTCCAGGAAATTTGGCTGAAATACAGCATAAGTGAAAAACTCACTGGTTTTAGTGTCCTGCAACTTAAATAAGACTCAGCAATACAATATGGTTGCCCATGAAATTAATTCAGTCTTGGGTAGCACTGACGAACGGTGTCCAGACAAAGCAGTGAAGAACCTTGCTATTCTTTCTGTGCTCAAGTGACTGTCAGGGAGAAAAGCACTGTCTCCATCAAACAGAGAGAACTGTGCTCAGTTCTGCATGCCACATGATGAGAAAAGGACACGGTGCTCTAAGAAGGGCAAGCAGAAAGGAAAGATTGTGTGGGACTGGATTAGGTTTGTTGCCTTTTGCTTCAGATACCACAAATGTTAAAGGGAGATAAGATAATTTTTGTTTTAACACAAAGAAAGAGTTTTCTGTTGTTTATTTTGTATTTCTTTGACACTAGGACAGTTCAAAGATGGAATGGGCTATGTGTGGGAGGAAAAGTGAGTTCTATTATGGAGTCTGTTTAAGCAGAGAGGTTGGGTTCATGTGTAGGTAGAGGCTGGTGGTAGATAAGATGTAATGTTTAGAGTACTGTGGTGAGAAAGCAAAAGCTATGTTTGAAGGGTAACAATTACTACCTAGAATACAGGATCTGGGGTTTGTTAGTGAACTTAGAAGAGAGAGACAAGAATAGCCTGGGATGTCAGGTTTATGAATTTCTCTTTCATTTACTAGGCAGTGGGAAACCACTAAAGTTTTGAGCCTTGAAAGATGATCAAGGAAGAGTTTTAGGAGATGAGTCATTTGGAGATTTATGTCATATATCTGAGGGGGTAAGGCAAAGTTATTAATCTAGGGAGGCATCTGTGAATGAGCTTGACATTATGTTAAAAAATCTTTGTATATGTTTGTACTTATATGCCTTTTTCTGGCAAATTGGTCTGTGTTACCAAATGATTTAAGCAGGAACTGGAGGGACTGTGAGGAAGGGACCTAATTTTATACTTTTATACTGGAGGGAGACCAGTTGTAAGATTATCGTAATAATAGAAATAGGCAAAAAGGAAAGGAGGGAGTGAAGGTAGAGAGGCTGTTAGAAATCAGTAGAGCCTGGTACAATGCAACAGAAGGAGGCTTGGATCTGGCCACCAAGACCAGGGTTACAATTCTAGCTCTTCCAATTGTTAATTGTTTAACTTTGCGGAAATTATTTAACCTTGTGGAGTCTCAGGTTACTTCATTTTACATCTGTAAAATGAAGATAGTAATGTTCTACAGTGAGAAACAAATGATCTGCAAAGTATTTGAAAGAATTTTTTAAATTGTAAAATTCAAAACAAACATTGGCTATTTTTATGTTGGAGTTTAAAGGCAAGAATTGAAGATTGTATTAGTGAAACTAGGGAACTGAGGATGATTTTATTTCACTTACTAATGGAGAAGAATAAGGTATAAAACTGCAAAGAACTTGAAGACGCCTATTTTGGGGCTTTGAATTTAAGCAAAATAATCTATTATCTTCCTGTTATTCAAGATTTCTTGTCTTTCAAATTTCAGCCAAAAGTTACAGTCATAGGAGTTCAAGGCTTAAAGTATTAAAGTAGGAAGATTGCTCAAAAGTTGCACTTGAGGTTACAAACTTTAACTTTTGGGTTCCCTGGACGGGCTCTTTTTTGTGGTGGTTGTTGTTATTGTTGGATTTATTTGTTTACGTGTCATTATTTCTCCTTTGGCCTGCTCTGTCTAGATTATTGCTGAAAGTCAATAATCGTCTCATTTGTGTTTATACACCAAGTGTCTAGTGTATGACTTGGCACATAGTAGATACTCTAAATGATTATTGCATGATGAAAGTGGTGGCTCAGTTGCCAGATAGTGACTATATTTAAGAATGTTGGATTGTTTAGAGGATGGTGATATTTTTAAACCTAGATCAACAGATAATTCCTTCCATATGTCATTTGGAATTTCTTCTCATTATTTGCACAGTTTAAGATAAAAATAGTTGATTAAAGAGCAGAGGAGCAGATTATGATATGCAGCATTTTGATACGCTTTGGCTATAATACAAGATTCTTTTAATGTGAGTAGGGAAAAAACTGCTTTGCAAATGTGTTATATATCCTTCTGACTTGGTCTTTAACCTTTGCCGGATTTCATAGACTTCCTGTTTGAAGCGCCTAAGGAGGCTACAGCTCACATTTTTATTGAAGTAAGTTCATTAAAAGGCACACAGCTAGTTACTAGTGATTAGAACAAGCTCCAAATTTTGTTTTCCAGGATTTAGGGATTTTGCTTAAAACAAATCCTCCTTTCATCATCAGAAACACTGAAATTTGCAAAATAGAGACTGTAATATAGAAGCAATGTAGTAGGGCTCTGAGGTTCTTGTCCTTTTAGATGCCAGGTGAAAGATACCTTAGTTTAATATAAGGCCTATGGGTAGGGAAACTGGATTTCATATTTTGAAATTAGCTTCCCCTCACCCCCTTTTGACATTTCCATTGCTTTATCAACTCCTGGTCTTCTGTACACCTAAAGATTTCTTGTTCATCAGAGCTTCCTTGGTACCGAATTATTGCAGTGATATAGGCTAGTGTGGACAATAAGGCATAGATTGTTATTACCACTTGTGTTATTTTATTACACAGGATGAGAACTTTTTATGTTTATTTGCTTGCCTTCATAGCATAATCACTCTTGTATATAATCTTTTTATCAGAAGAATCTAGGAATGATGGCCTGATGAGGATGAGATCAAAATGCCATAATTCCACTCTGCCACATTAATGCCATAATGCCAGCAGCCTCAGTTACACTCATTTCATATGGAGTAGTCTCTTTAAGGGTACTTTATTTGAAGGCTGGCAAAGTTTTCGTAACTCAATTCTTATTCCCTCACGGCTTTCACACATTTCCATGCCAGTGTAACAAGTGCACCTGAAGTAGTTGGTAAATCACCATTTAAAGGCTTTCTATCTCATTTTTCACAGTTTCGTTAATGTTAATGCAATACACATGGAACGCAGTATCCCGTTGGCAATTTGAAGTGGAAACTTCAATAAATTAAGTTCTTTTGTAGCTGGCTTGTGAATCTTACATAATATAAATTGCTAATTTTTGCTTTCTATTCTAGATTGTAACTACAAGTACCATGAAATGACCTTGTGTGTCTATTGTGGTGCAGCAATATAACTATGGCAAAAGTTCCTGAATATTAATTTATTTTAATTGCTTATTCTGATAACAAACATGATTTTGCAGGAATAAATGTACCTGAAACAAAGGCTTTCTTATTTCTGTGATTTTACTCCAAAGTGGATTTGTTCAAGAATATAACTTTACCTGACTTTATCTCATTGACTTTTTGCCTACAAATGCAATAGTAGCTGGAAATTGTTAGAAATGACTAGATATTTCTAATTAGAGAGATGGCCACAGAGGTAATGGGACTTACTTTTTAAGAACACAGTGTGTCAGGTGCCTAATGTTGTTTCATCATGACATAGTATATGGTAGAACAGAGCTCTTAGGAACATAGTCTTTGGTAATACACATATCACCAATCATGCTAAAACTATTTCTGTAGTACACATAGTATTTGTGTATGTGCAAGGGCTAATGCAAGATTCTGCTGAGGTTTACTTCTCTGTAAGCAATTGGAACCATTTACACAAACAACTTTAGTCAACTCCTTTTTGAGTTTCATCCAGAGAGGGGAAAACAGATTTTAGTAGTAGCAGATGTGCATGGCCTGATGTAAAATATTGTTTTCCTGTAGAGACGAATCCATGTAGAGAACAAACACAAAGAATATGACCCTGCAACCTGAATTAATTCTACTTTTAATTCTAGTGATTTGTTGTTGTTTACTTTAGCCTCAGTCTCAGAGACACTTGGACATTGGATTTTAATAAACTGCTGTGTCTCAGATCCTCTCTTGCTCAAACTTGTCTGGGAATTTCATCCAATTTTTATTTGAGGGGGAGTTGAAGGCATTTCAGCAAAGCAAACAACTGAATGATGTGTCAGCCAAAACCTGAAATGTTTGTTTTAGGAGCATTTTTGGATAAAATAAAGTCTATCAAAATAACAAAAGCTCAACTAGAAAATCCTTAAAATACATTGCAAAAGAGGATTGCTTTATATGTTGTCTTGAGAAGCCTAGAACCATAATAGATACTTCTGAAGTCCACACACATATTGAGTACTTCAGCTAAAGTGTTATCCCTAAAGCATATAATCATACCTACTAGGAGAGGTGACACTAGAAGACAAAAATTTAGTTGGAAAACTATTCCAATCTTATGTCAGATGCTCTTCAAATTCTAAGCACAAAGTATATTCTAAGAATAATTGGAGTTAAAGGAGTGTGAGACTCCATGCTTAGGTTTAGCTGGTACATGTCCCTAAATTAGGACAACTTTAAAAGTATAGGTACTGGCAGGGTGCAGTACCTATAATCTCAGCACTTCGGGAGGCCAAGGCAAGCAGATCGCTTGAGCCCAGGAGTTTGAGGCCAAGCTAGGTAACATAGTGAGACCCTATCTCTACAAAAAATAATTTTTGAAAATTAGTTGAGCATGGTGGCATGCACTTGTGGTCCCAGCTGCTTGAGTGGCTGAGGCAGGAGGATGGCTTGAGCCTAGGAGATCAAGGCTCGCAGTGAGCCATGATCGCACCACTGCACTCCAGCCTGGGCAACAGAGTGAACCCTTGTCTCAAAAAAGAAAATAAAAAAACGTGTGTGTATTCCATATATACATATGAACTAACAAAGAACTTCATTTTGACAAGAATGGTGCTGTTTGCCTTTTTTGTTAGGTAAATATTTTTATTCTCAGTTTAATATTAACTGCTGATTGGTGAGCATACAAATTCTGGTGTTTACCTGCCAAAATCTACTTGATCCAAGAACACAGTGTATGTATGGAACATGTATGCTGTTTGCATTTTGGTATTTATTAGTAATCTCTTAGGATGCTTACTTCAGTGAAATTCTGGGCATGTATGGGCAGGAGTTATGCCCACACTTTTGAGTCTTTGGTTCAGTGGTTCCCAAGTCTGACTGTATCTGAACCACCTATGATCCTACACCAGCTGTATTAATTTATATTCTCAGAGATTGTATGGCTTGGGCATTTATATTTTTTAAAGTGGTATAAGTGATTCTGATGAACAGCCAGCATTAACAAGAACATTGGATTTTCATGGAGATTTTTATATGAAATAGAAACTTTTTTTGATAGTTTTGTTATAATATGGTAATTGGTAAGATCTCTTTTTAATTTCAGTAAGTTAGGGATGAGAGTGTATGTATGAGGACATGAATGTCTTTCAAAATAACTCATTCAATATACATTTCTCTGTGCCAAGCACTTTGCTGGGTGCTAAGGATACAGTAGTGATCATGACATGGTCCTTGCCCTTGAGGAGCCTTTAATTAAGTCCTAGAAACTGTTACATGTGCATTGAGAGTGTTCAAAAGGATTGGCTAGCTTTCAGGAGAACAGAGGATTAGGAGGAGCCTCCTAGGAGATCTCTGACTTGAACAGGACAAAACCAGTTTTTGCCATATTAGGATAGAGGGGATGAGGGAAACAACATTGCACATAGTTTGGATAATGACAGGTTTGTAAGACAACTCTTCAAACAGTTTAAATGACAGGAGCACAGGGGCCAGACTGGTGTCAGAGAGGGGACCAAGGACCAGTTCTTAGATGGATTTGTGTATCATTTAAGGAATTTGAATTTCACATAGATTGGGGATCCCCTGAAGGGTACTCAGAAGCAGTTATATTATCAGGCAGAAACATCACTCTGGTGGCAGCATGAGGGATGGGTTGAAAAAGTTAAAACTTGAAGCAGCAAGGCCATTCAAGCGACTATTGCAATAGTCTTGGCATGAAATGACATACTAAGGCAAGATTGCCCAGGGCTTTTAACACTGATATTATTTTAAAAATAAATTGCCCGTGGTAGTAATGTCCTGTTTCTTTGCTTACTGGTTGAAGACTCAATTTTTATAGATATTGCGGAATAGATTTAAACAGCCAGTTTAGCTGCAAAGATTATTTTAGCCAAGCATCACAGCTGTTTCTTACAGAATGGAAAATATTGTTGCAATAAGACTTAAAACAGAGTGAATTCCTGTCTCAAAGAAAAAAAAAAAAAGATAAAAAAGATAAAAACTCAAACAGGTCAAATTATTTTAAATAATATATTTAACCTAGTATATCTCAAATATTATCATTGCAAAACGTAACTAATAGAAAAATTGAGATATTTAATATTCTTATTATCTATAGGGACAATATTTTAGTATTTTTTCATACTAAGTATTCAAAATTCTGTGTATTTTGTACTTTCAGCATATCTTAATTCGGACTAACCATATTTCAAGTGCTGCAATAACCACAGTTAGCTAGTGGCTACCATATCGGACACTACAGCTCTAGATAATTTCTTAAATTCCATTAAAAAGATAAATACAACATTTCAGCAGTACTTTCAAGGGTGTATTTACAATAATTCTTGTGGGAAAAGTGTTACATCACTTGGGGTTTTACTTTAAATACGTATACTGTTAATAAAATTTACTGAATATACTAGCGATATTATTAGCACACAGAAAGTAGAAGTGAGAATAAGTACTTGATTACTCTCCATACCTATTACTTTTTACAGTTTCAGTATGTGAAATAATCCTAAATTTTACTTAAATTTTCAAGGAAGCTATAAGAGCACATACTTTAGGCACAATATATTAAAAAGCCTCTGAACTTTAAAGATACGTGATGATTTAAGATTGAGTCTCAAATCACAAACTATTAATATTAAAGATCAATAGTAGGTGGCTGTATAAGCCAAATCATCTTTATTGCACTGTTTAACAGTTTTTGAGCACTGACAGTTAATTATATATATAACATGGTCAGAGCCCTACTTAAGGATATTAGAATATTGAGGCATCTCATAACCTCCAGTAATTTTATAGAAGTGGGAAGTTTTATTTTAAATAGACACTAGAAAATGCCAAGCTTCTGAATACCAACTCTTCTAAGTTCACATTCAAGTACAGGTCTTGTAAACAATAAAAGACCCAAGTTTTGGTTAAAAAAAAAAAATTAAGGTGACAGTTGTTATATGCGTGCTTTTCCCCTTTAACAGTTAGATGCCAGCACAAAATAGGTAGAGTTGATGAAACAAGGGCTGGAGTTTTGGCAGGTAAAAGACAAGCAGGGTAGTTTTGCAAGAGTGATTGTTGTAATGGGCAGACGGTGGAATCCAAGCCAGATAATAAAGGAAGTCATAAAAGATTGAAATGAAAAAATAGTGGGGCCAAAGGATAGAAGTCCAATGGGTTTGAAGGATTTTATCGCTGTAAAAACGGAAGGCAGAAATATGGTATGCGTGAAATCAAGATTTCAGAGGTGTGTGGTTATCTGGTGAATACAAAGTCTAGGTCTTACATTGTAAGTGGATGGCTGAGATGAGGTGGAGAATACACTCATTGCAGATGACTAAGTCAAGGAACTACAAAGGAAAAGTTATTGGAAATTAAGTCTTATAAGAATATTCTAAGTAGTGGGATGCAATGAGCATGGTGCTCTAGTCTTCCGTGAAAAAGAGGTAGTAACTAGGAGATGGGTTGATGGGTTGTGTCATACATTCTAGGTCAGAGGTTCTCAAATGGGGGCAGTTTGCTTAACAGGGAACATGTGACTATGTCTGGAGACAGTTTTGGTAATCACAACTGGGGATGGAGGGTATGTGTACCATGTACCAGTGGCATCTAGTGAATAGGGGCCAGGGATGCTTTTAAACACACTATAACGCACAGGACAGCCCTCACAACAGAGAATTACCTGGTCCAAAATGTTAATAGGTTTTGAGGTTGAGAAACCCTGCTTTAGGTGGGTTCAGTATCAGAATTAAAGTATGATGGTTGAAAAATGGACTGAGAACTATCCATCTGATAAATATTGTTTCTATTTTAATGGAATATGGAAAAAAGTATATATTAACAATACACATTCACTAATTTAAATCAACCATTTTTTGCATTCCTAAAGGCACAACGCTATTCTAGGTGTTTTAATCAGTGAACACAACAAAGATACCTCTGACCTGGAATAGCTTTGACTCAAGCAGGGAGGAGAATAAATGCAATAAATAGTAAACTAGATAGTTTTGTTAGAAAGTGATGCTTAAAAAAGAGGAAAAGTCGAGCAGATGAATGACATTGGGAGTGTTCAATGATGGGAGGACAAAGAAAGATGGGTTGCAATTTTAAATATGAGGGTGTCAAAGTAGTCTTCATTGAGGTGACATCTGAATAAAGATTTAAAAGAGAGGAAAGGATAGAATGAATATATGTTGATCTGAAAGTATAGTTTGGGTTTGCATTCACTTTAGAGGGAAGGGAAGGAGTTTACGTCCACCTTGCAGGAGTGAAGTGGTCTGTACTAAGTACTTTGATGGACACAAAGTTAGTTTCTGCCCTCACAGAACTTCATGACAAACTAACAATCTTGGAAATAACAGAGCAACAAAAATGGCAAACACAGGACAATAATTTTGACCTATTCCACTTTTGATCCCTTTCATTCGGGAAATGACAGGTTAATGATTAGTCTTTATTTTCCACTCATCCTCCACATTTGCTCCTTCTTGGAGAACAGATTACACAGTGAAATGAAGACAAGAGGTTATGACAATGGGTTCACAGTAGAGGATCAGGAATGGTGGGTCAGATAAATGGAAAGAAAGGTTGAATTTACAAAAGGGGCTGATGATTTGGAAGAAAGGCTTGTATCTTCATTAGTCTTCCTTCTTGACAATCAGTAATTTTCAGTATCTGAAGCAAATGTCTCATTAGTACTCTCTGCCTCTCAGGTATGGCAACAGCACTAGGAACTATGCTGTTAGGGTTGGCGATTACCATACTCTGGTACCAGAGGAGTTTGAGGAAGAAATTGGAGTTCAACAGATTGTGATTCATCGAGAGTATCGACCCGACAGCAGTGATTATGACATAGCCCTGGTTAGATTACAAGGACCAGAAGAGCAGTGTGCCAGATTCAGCAGCCACGTTTTGCCAGCCTGTTTACCATTCTGGAGAGAGAGGCCACAGAAAACAGCATCCAACTGTTACATAACAGGATGGGGTGACACAGGTAAGGCACAATCGAAAAAAAAAAGCAGGGACTTTTCTCTGTCTGGTATTATCCACATATTTGGGTGTGCAATGGGCAGTAAGATCTTAAATGGGTTCACTTATTTGGAGAAATTTTGCTTAGTGTGAAATGCATGCATGTAATCGAGACTTATATTCTGTAGGTATTGTTGGTTCTGAGAACTTTAGCATAAACTGAGAACTCAGTTTAATTCAGTGAAGTAGACATGAATTGATGTGCTAATGTGAAACCAGCATGAATGCATTCTATGCTTTTTGATATACAGAATTCAAATATGAATGCCTACACAAATGTGCTTTCTTTAGGTCACCTTACTCTAAAAATCCATAGATGTTATTCATTATTCCTCAGACAATTCAGTACTGAGAAGTAAATTTGTAAAGGTTAAGATTGTGTCAACATTAAAAATACCAGTCATTGCTCATTTTAAACTATACTAATGCCACAACAGGGATTTTATTTTCATGACTATTACATGCTCGGTAACTGTTAAATGTTGTGATGGTTATCCGGAATGCCACTAATCAGATGTTTGGTCTGAGTAGGACGAGCCTATTCAAGAACACTACAACAAGCAGCCATTCCCTTACTTCCTAAGAGGTTTTGTGAAGAACGTTATAAGGGTCGGTTTACAGGGAGAATGCTCTGTGCTGGAAACCTCCATGAACACAAACGCGTGGACAGCTGCCAGGGAGACAGCGGAGGACCACTCATGTGTGAACGGCCCGGAGAGAGCTGGGCGGTATATGGGGTGACCTCCTGGGGGTATGGCTGTGGAGTCAAGGATTCTCCTGGTGTTTATACCAAAGTCTCAGCCTTTGTACCTTGGATAAAAAGTGTCACCAAACTGTAATTCTTCATGGAAACTTCAAAGCAGCATTTAAACAGATGGAAAACTTTGAATCCCCACTATTAGCACTCAGCAGAGATGACAACAAATGGAGAGATCCACGTTTTTGCTTTGGGTTGTGGTAAAAAATTGTGTACCCCCTGTTGCTTTTGAGAATTTGTGAACATTTTCAGAGACCTCAGTGTAGTGGAAGTGACAATCCTTAAATGAACTTTGTTGTCTATCCTAATTTCACTGGAGTGACTTATTCTAAGCTTAATCTATCCCTATTTCTCAGAATCATTCTATGCTGATTTCACAAAAGATCATTTTTACAACTGAATTGAGAACCCCTTATAAGTTAATCGGTGGTGTCTGAATTCATATTAAATACCCACATTTGACATAAATGCGGTACCCTTTACTACACTCCTAAGAGTGGCATATTTATGCTTAGAGCTTTTCAAAATACTTGACAAGAAATCATCTTCTCTGTAGCCTTTGCCAAGTGAGGAAATCAATGGTTAAGGAATTCCACTACCAACTTTTAGGCCTGAATAGGAGTAGTAAGCCTCAAGGACATTTGCCTGTCACAATAGATTCTCAAAGTGATCTGATATTTGGAAACAAGTATCCTTGTTGAGTACCAAGTGCTTCAGAAACCGTAAGATAAAAATACTTTACCTACAGTGTATACAAACTAGCAAGATTTGAAAGGATTTCTGGTAACAAAATGCCAGTTGGACATACAACCTAGTTTATCCAACACATTTAACATATCTACTATATTTGCTTTTAACAAGCACTTCAGATTTAACTTAGAATTAAATGTTAACTCTTCCTTAGTTAGCATCATAGTCCACGTTCCCCGACCATGATGTAAGAGTGCCACCTACTGACACTTCCCTGTAACTGACTTATACCTGCAGGTTTCCCCAAGACCAACCTGATACAATTCAATCTTAAAATATGCTAGTCAAAATGCTTTCCTGGCCTATACATTGAAAAGTTCTAATAACTTTTCAATTGTTTTAATGCATACAGCAGTTATAACATATGCCAGGCACCGCATTATGCAGCTTTGAACATCACTGACAAGTTGCAAAAGGCCAGTAGGATCTTTCAGTAGCAGCCCTTGTTTTCAAATAGGGGAAAACAGGCTTGCCTCAAAGTGAGTCGTTGGTGAAACACTGATTCCAAACTCCACAAAAAGGAGTCCCAATGCTGGATTTTTCCCCCATGGTTCTCCCACCTGAAGGACTGGTTTCTCTGTGGCTATTTCTGAGTTAAGGGATAGCTGCTTAACTATGCACCTTTACAGAACATTCTTAGCAGTAATGCTCAAATTTAAAAGGCACACTCAAGATACTTCAATGTCATAGATCCTTCCCCAGGTCCCAAGTTGTATAAATATAGGTAAAAGGTTAGCATGAACTTTCGGATGGTTTTAAGTAATCCTCTTGAATGCCAGTCATTAAAGGACTTTACCCTTCTACATCAAATTACATCCTTTTCACAAATGCCCATTTCTGTAATAACTGGTGCAAATCTAAAGGTGCTTTATAGTTTTACTATTTTGCAGATTTGAAATGCTGCATATAATGCAGAAGAGCATTAAAAACTTTTGTAAAAACTCATGATTTTGATAAACTTTTAAAGCAGCGTTTATATGTAAATAGAGCTACATATGGCACACACACTTGCACAAGGGCTTCAGAAAAACGTGCAATATAGGTGAGAAAAATGTCTATTGAAACTTTCTCACGGGCTGCCCTTATAATTAAACTACAGTGCTGGAGCAAGCAACATCAATGTTTCAAGTAGATCAGGGACCGACAAACCTAAAAGGCAGTAAACAGCCTGCAATTTGCTCAATTCTGAAGAATACATGGTTCATATAACATGCTTTTACTATAACCGTCTTGTGACTTGAAAGATACACGTGTTCTGTGCATATCTGTGTAAATAAAGTACATAATTTTTCACCTTGTATAGCTGCCTTAAATTTTTGTATGGTTTAAAAAGACTGTTCTCTCCCCTGGGGGTAACCTGGTAATTTTTATATTTTACATTTTTCACAAAGGCTGCAATAACCTTAGAACTGTACTCATTCACACTACTTCCACATGAACGCGTAACATTAAACAGGAGGTATTCTGCTATTAACTACTTTTCCGTCTATTAATCACTCAGTCAAGGAACAATGAGTAGCCACATGAATTAAGCATTTTATTTATCAAGGACCACCTTAAATATTACTTTAAAAAATTCAGTCCTATATTCAAAATAGGTATCCTGATAACTTCCAGAACATTATTTGGAACACCGTTTCCCCAACTAAGATAAATCCATTGCCGAATGCTGAACAGACTTTGCCCATTACCACTTCGGATTTCTTGATAGTCTGCAAGAGAAAAAAAAAACCATTATAAAACTCCAAGCTGTGTACTTACCCCACTGTTCTGAGATCTTATCAGCTAATTCAGTTGGTTGGTAACTCTTAAACTACAAAAGCCAGCAAAACGGGCCAGCTTTAGTTTTCCAACGTCCTGGCGCTAAGGCGTTTCAGATTAACTCAGGAATATGAAAAAAAAAATGTACCTTATGTTTCCATCATCCATCGTAATGTGTTCAGCTCAGCTTCCTAGAAACATTTGAACAACGGTTTAGAAAAGTTCGCCCAATAATCCGGCACCCTCCAGGTTTTTAGCAGTGAATAATGTTACTTGTGCAAGTCAGAATCTGATACCAATTAAATGGTGACAGCTTTGCCAATAAACAAGAATATGCTCTTCCATGGCTAGGAAGGGAGACTGCCACAGCTGACAGGTCCCAAAGATACATGGAGATTCACAATCCAGAATTAACCAGCAAGCAAACTGCTACAGGTTATTTACTCACCATCTGGCTCAAACTGACGGTTCTTGGGGTGCTATGGCACAAGAGCGACAGAATAGACTCAAGATGGCCACATGACACCGACAGCGAAACAGGCTTCACCGGAGTCCCCGGGCGCACGGAACCTTTCCCCGAGGGCCCACGGCCCACGCACGCCGCGATTCAGGGTCCAGGGCTGCACGTGGCCGCCCCGCGACCTAATGAGCACTCAAGTCCGCGCATGCTTGTAAACTTACGGGTTTCCAAAGCTGCCCCCCGACCTACCAATATCCTGACTGCGCTGCCTTTTAGGTAAGGCAGTAAGTTTCAGCCCAATTATCATTTTAACGTACGAAAGACAACTAGGTACTTTCACCTAACCCCGACGCTTCCCGAACATGAAAGGCTGAGGCCTTCGGCACACGCTCTCTTATAGAACTGATGACGCTATTCCGGGGGAAGCGCCGCGAGGGGCGGAGCCTATGTTGTTTCACTCTCCGCCCCGCCCAGCCCCGCCTCGGCTCCACCTGTTCCGTCGGCCACCTCCTCCCGGGCTCCTTTACCCTCTTCCCCGCCCTTCGTCCACGTCTGAGCGGGTCACCTGGCTCCGGATCCAGACGCATGCGCACATACGAGAGCCAAAAGGTTCTCGCGATAGCGAAAAATCATGACGCTTACCCGTGTAGGTGACGGAAGCGAGGGGATCTTTTGGTGTTTCCTGTTTAGGATACTTATTTTAGACAATATTAGAAAAAGGGGCCGAACGCTGTGGCTCTCGTCTATGATTCCAGAACTTTGGGAGGCCGAGGCGGGCGGATCACTTGAGGTCAGGGGTTGGAGACCAGCCAGGCCAACATGGCGAAACCCCGTCTCTACTAAAAACACAAAAGTTAGCCGGGTGTGGTGGTGAACGCCTGTAGTCCCGGCTACTCGGAAGGTTGAGGTGGGAGAATCGCTTGAGCCCGGTAGGCGGAGGTTATGGTGAGCTCAGATCGCGCCACTGCATTCCAGCCTGGGCGACAGAGCGAGTTTCCATCTCAAAAAAAATAAAAGAAGGTTAGACCCGATGAGCCTAGGAGACACCCGGTTTCATGAGCATGTGCATGTTTCCCATGTTTCAGTCTGACCCTGACCCACAGTTTGTTGCCCACTTCTGGCCGCCCTTGGACTCTTAATTCCGGAAAGTGGGACGCCTCAGTCTTACCCGCTGTACATTGCCTGGAGGATGCAATGAAATACGGCTACCGCCACTGTAAAGTGGAATTTCCAGCCTTTAGGAATAGTTTTGTTAGACACGTGCTTTTAAAAGAACACTGAATTTCTTTTCTGTTTTCGTTTTCCTCCTGTATGAAACAAACCAGGTGAAGTTTTTACTTAGTGCTGGACCATTTGGAGCAGCACATTGTAGCAATTGCTGTTAAGGAGAAAGGTATCAAGACGGGTGAATAAAGTACAGTGGAGATCTACAAAAACATGAAGTCATTACATACTTTTTGGGGGAAAGATTTAATGAGAGCAATAACTGCCATTCGGTTTGGAATGGACAAGCTTATAGGAGACACAATTTTATTTGAGATAATAGGGCTGCTTCTAAGGCTCACCATATTTCACCTATCTTACTTTGTCTCCTTGTTTCACTCAATTCCACTAATGAACCGAAAAGAACTATTCAGTAACAAGGCTTGCATACTGAATCACAGGAGGGAGTTCCGCCCAGTTACATTTTATTTAAATCTAAATAATTATCTATATTAGTTTGCTAGGACTCTCATAACAAAATACCTCAGACCGGGTGGCGTAAACAACAGAAACTTGTCACAGTTCTGTCGGTTGGAAGTCTGAGATCAAGGTGTCATTAGATTGTTTCTTCTGAGGGCTCTCTCCTGGGCTTGTGTATGGCAGTCTTTTCCCGGTATCTTCATATCGTTTTCTTTTTGAACCTGTCTGTCTCAATTGCCTCTTCTTAAAAGGACACTGGCTGAATTGGATTAGGGCCCACCCTAATAAAGTCGTTTAACCTTATTTACCTCTTTAGAGACCGCATCTCCAAATACAGTCATATTCAGAGATACTGATGTACATTTTACAAATTACCTAATCTGTACTCAAAAACAAGAAAAGTCTGAGGGCTTCTACATACGAATTTTGGGAAGCACAGTTTGGCCCAAAATACCATTCATTTATGCTAACGTAAAAAGTCTGATTGAAGATTTGAAATTAATGTTTCCATTGGCTTAAGCTGTTAGAACACCAATGAACATGAATGACAGCATGTGTGCATGCACGCTTGTGTGCACCTGTGTATCCTGGCCTTTGAGTAGAACTTTGTGTTTTGTCTGAAACTGGACTTTAGAAAATCTGTTCTTTTCTACCCCTATATTTTATGATCTTTTCTCCATCTTGACTGCATTCTCATCTATTTTTGTCTGTCAAAATTCTACTCAGCTTAGAGTGCTTTCCTCAAATATCACTTGTTCGATGAAAATTTTCATTGCTTCAACTGAATTTGTTTTTTTCCTTTTTTTTTTTTTTTTTTTTTAACATACTGTAGTACTTAACTCACATTTTTCTTGTGGTGCCTTTATTATAAACTGCGGTGAAGGACTATGTCCAATTCTTATTTAAAGTGCCTAGCAGAACGACTTTCATTATATGAACAGTCAATTACATTACTGAATGCTTTGAAGTACTCAATATGTTTCTGAAATAAAAAAGATTTGTTTACTTTAAAAAACCATTTATCTCCAGGAGATGGAGTTTAATTCCCCTTTCTGATCCAAACACCAACTTTATTGTAGCCTGTGCTTAGTAACTTGCTTTCAAAGGGTAGAGTAAGGAAAGGGGAGAAAGCAGAACTTTGGTGAAAAGTGGCAAGCATTACAGAGTCCAGGTGATCGGTATTTAACATCAGTGATACGGCATGTTGATAATGTGTACTCTGTTACCATGTGATGAGGACACTTCACCTCCATGTTTTTCTTCCTCAAAGCCCATACCCTAGACTAACCATGAGAAAAAAGCCACACAAAACCAAACTGATGTACATTTTGCAAATTACCTAATCAGTACTCAAAAACAAGAAAAGTCTGAGAAACTATTATACCAGAGCAAATGATACATAGTGACTAAATGTAATGTGATATACTGGCTGGGATCTCCAGCAGAAAAAGGACATTAATGGAAAACTAGTGAATCTGAATGAAGTGTGGAATTTAGGTAATAGTGCCAATATTGATGTCTTAATTGTAAAAGATATACCATGGTATTGTAAGATATTAACAGTAGGGGAAATTGGATGAGGAGTGTGTGGGGATTCCATTTTTGCAAATTTTCTGTAAATGTAAAAGTTTAACTTAAAAAAGCAATTATAACCTTACCGTCTATTATACTTTCATTTTAACACAAAGTAGTGATTTAGTAGTGGTTTCTATCTACTTTAGTGTGAAATCTCTGGCTGAGATGACAGTATTTCTAAGTTTGACTTGAGATCAAACCCAATGAATTTAACTGTATTCAAAGGAATATTCAGAAGAGACAATGTGGTAACAAATAGAAGAGTTAAAAATGGGTTGGTAAATGATGGTTGGCTTAAGGATTTTATTTTATGTATTTATGTATTTATTTAGAAACATTCTTGCTCTGTTGCCTAGCCTGGAGTGCAGTGGCATGATCTTGGCTCAGTGCAACCTCCTAGGCTCAAGCGAGTCTCCTGCCAGATGTGTGCCACCACACTTGGCTAATTTTTTTTAAGGTTTTTTTTTTTTTTGAAAGAGAAGGTCTCACTATATTGCCCAGGATGATCTTCTGTGCTCCTGGGCTCAAGTGATCTACCTTCCTCGGCCTACCAAAGTGCTGGGGATTGCAGGTGCCAGCCACTACGCCCAGCCTAAGGATTTTAAAGACAGAGTGCAAGGTGAACCTGTTAGAACTGATCAAATGATGGCTAGGTAATATTTCAGTTCTACTTTTGATACATGGAGTGAACAGTTCATTGTAGAATATTTATTCTTCAACAATGCTTTTCCATGCACTGTATCTTTTTTCCTTTTGTGGTTTAGTGTTGAAACTGGTAGTCATCAGAAAAACAAATTTAACGTAGAATGGCACATCTGTCATATGAATGCTGAGATGAATAGGAGAAAATACAGCGAGGTAATAACCCGTGGACTTATTTTCATCTTAAAACACTTAGGAAATCTAAACTTCCAGTGTATACTAGCAGCTTGATACTTCTGCTATAAAAATTGGTTTTGCTGCAGTAATAAAAGTATAGTGTACTGCAGTATGATCTAGTGTTAAAAAAGGCATAGTGTCCAAAAGAGAGGAGATGGACGTTCCCTCCTATCTATATTAAAATATTCTTGTCAGTTCTGAACATCTTGTTCAGTTGTTAAACATTTACTAGACTCCAGCAAATGTTTATTGAGTAGACATGGCCTTTGCCTCAAGACTTGAGAATATAATTGGGTAACTTACAGTTAGTGCCATTACAATGTTTTCCAAATTATTCAAAGTTCAAAGCAAAGGAATTAGTTTTTATTTTTCCCCATCCTCTATTTTCACTATTTGATATATTTTTGTATCAACCAATGTATTAGTTATTGATTGCTGTGTATCAAATTAGCCTAAAGCATAGTAGCTTAAAAAAATAAGCACTCACTATCTCAGTTTTTATGGGTCAGGAATCTAAGAGCAGCTTAACTGGCTCAGTGTCTCCTGTGAGGTTGCAGTCAGGATGTTGACTGGGGTTGCAGCCATCTGAAGGCTTCACTGAAGCTGGTGCTGCAGGATTCTCTTTCAAGGTGACTCATTCACAGACCTAGCAAGGTAATGCTTATTGTTGGCAGGAAGTCTCAGTTCCTCAGCATGTGAATCTCTCCATAGGGCTGCTTGACTGTCCTCATGATTCTCATGGCAGCTGGCTTTCCTCAGAGTGAGTGACGCAAGAGAGGAAGCCCCAGTGCTTTTTATTATGGCCTAGTCTAGAAAGTTACTTGTTACACCATCACTTGTTAGAAGTCAGTTATTAATGCCAGCTCACATTCAAGGGGAGGGAAATTAAGCCCCATCTTGAGGGGAGTATAGAATTTTGTTGACATATTTTAAAAATGTCACAGTCAGGATGGATGAAGTTGTGTTGCAGTTATAAAAGATCCAAAATCTCTGTGGCTTAAAACAACAGAGGTTTGTTTCTTGTCATGCTCATGTTCATTTTAGAGACCAGGCTAATGAGGCCTTCACCATTTGTAATGGTTCTAGGCAACATAAAGGGAGAAGGGAAATTGTTATTATGTTCTTAAAGGATTCCATTCTGATGTGACATATGTTACATTGACTCATATTTTATGGACTAAAGCAAGTTCCATGGCCACACCTAAATCCAAAAGCCTGGGGAAATGGAATCCTACTGTGTGCTTAGAAGGAAGATAATCAGAAATATTTCAATATATTATTATAGCACTAATGATTTCTACCGTGGCCAAGTTACAACTGTTTACATTATTTTTATAGCTACCTTTTCTCTATTGTTACACTGTGCATTAGTCTGATCTCACATTGCTATAAAGAACTACCTGAGACTGGGTAATTTGTAAAGAAAAGAAGTTTAATTGGCTCATGGTTCCATAGTCTGTACAGGAAGCATGGCTGGGGAGGCCTCAGGAAACATTCAGTCATGGTGGCAGGGGAAGCAGGCACATCCTACATGGGCAGAAGAGGAGGAAGAGAGAGCAGAGGGAGGTGCTACACACTTAAATAACCAGATCTCGTGAAAACTCACTATCACAAGAACCCCAAGGGGGAATCAATGATCCAGTTACCTCCCGCCAGGCCTCTCCTCCAACACTGGGGATTACAGTTCGACATTGGGCGGGGACACAAATCCAAATCCAAACCATATCACACTGCTAATCTACGATAACATGTCTGAGCTGTCTCCCCACAGTTCTAATTCTCTCTTCCAATCAACTGAGTATATTAATGAAAGATTATATTTCCTGAAATATTTTATACATGTTAAGCACTTGTTACAGAACGTGTAATGGCTTTCCTACCAATTATCAGGTAAAAGTCCTCATCCCAGGCCAACATAGAATGTATGTTACACTTAGCATGCTCATTCCTATTTTTGTTCATGCTATTTCATAGAATAGAATATATTTTCAATTCTTCCTACCCATCCTTTAAGATACATCTCAGTTCTTATTATTTTTTATAGTAATCTTTCTTTTAGAACATTAGAAAATACTGGTCTCGTCTCATTTTTGCTGTCCTTAATACTTATTCTTTGTACTGTACAATAAAAAAAATTCTCATCAATAAATAATGAGTTTCTACTATATTCCAGGTCCTGTCATAGATGCTGTGGCTAGAAATACTAAACAAAATGGAATTTTAAAAAATTTAATGGAGCTTACATTTTAGCAGAAAGTAGATGCAAATAAGAGTGTTAGAGTTCTATCAGAATCAGAACATACTACATATGATTAAAATCATATATGTAGAATCTGAGCTTATACAATTGTGGAGTGGGGGGACCAAGGAAAATTGGCATCTACAAGAATGAGCTATAATCCATGAGAATGAACTAGAATCAGGACTAATCTCTTCCTGGTTTCAAGAGTTTAGCTTTGATGATGGGGGTGATCTGCAAGAGAAGCTGATGCCCTTTGTCACAGACTTGGAGGTTGTTGAAGTTGAAACAGAAGATCTGGGATGACTGAAGAAGCTATAGATCTGACTACTGCCCCACACTTATAAGACGAGTTAGCAGATAAGTGATATCTTGCATGATCTGCAACATTGCCTCATGCCCTATACTGACCTTCCAAGTGTCAAAAGTGTATGCTGCTTTAGTTTCATTTACCAAGTCTCATACAAAATGTCTCCTGTGGACTTTTCAAAGCTGGAGTTATTCAGGGAAGGGAAGGGAAGGGAAATGTAGGGCTAGCTTAGCTAAACTGAAGTAGAAACCAATCACAACATGTAAATTATATGGTATGTTAAAGTCAATAAGTGCTGTAGAGAAAAACAGAGCACAGAAGATGAGAAGTGTTTGGAAGGTAGGAATTATAATTTTAAAAAACCTACTACTTTTCAAAGTCTATTGATGCCATCTCCTAATTATATTTTTTCCCCTCTCCTCGAATCTCCAATACTGTCTCCCCGATCCTCACTCTCAGTTGATGGCCTGGTTTTCTATTACCCCAGAAGAAAAAAAATTAGTAGATGAGAGCATTCAAAGTTCGCAGCACCACTCATCCACAAGCACCCGTACCCATGTACTCCTATTTCTGTAGATGAACTGCCTAAACTATTATCTTAGGGCAACCCCTACTTTTGTGCACTAGATCCCATCTCATTTCCCAAGGAGTTCATCAAATCCAGTAGGTTTCCCTGGTCACATTAGGAGCTTTCTCGAGTTCTTGTAATGAATTCAAAGTCAAATCTCTAGCGTGATTGCGTATTTTCTCTTCATCATGCTCAACTGCATAGGTGCTGGTATGGAGCTGACAGGGAGTTGGAGTTAACCAAGTTGTAGTTTGCCAAGAGAGTGAGCAAAGTGAGAGAAGGAAAAAGGAATGCATGCAAGGGACTGGTTATATTGATTTACCATAGCATTTATGTTAGACAAGAAGAGATGCTAATACTTGAGAACAGTGAGGGACATTGAAAATGTGGTTTAAGTTGGATCCACGAATTTTGAGGTGATGGTGATCCAAGAATTTTGGAGCTGGGATTTCAGAGTAAGTGTTTGATGTTGTGAAACATTTATAATATAAATTTATTGAAAAGTTTGGCAAGCAACATGGTGAACCTTTTGTAGTTTAGCCTGAAAAGTTGGAAATGCCCATGTGTTCTATGATCTCAAACTGGCCTCCAGGACTTTAAGAGTGAATGCCTGACTTGGTTGTAGAAACTTGCATGTCAGTGAGATTCTGCACTTGTGTTTCATTAAATATTTAACATCTGAAAAGCTTGATTTTGTTTCCGTCTTTCTTTCCAAGATGGCTTGTGGTCCTTGCTTTAATCTATTTCCTAGTGAGGATTTTTTTTTTTTTTTTTTTGGCTTACTTGCCTTTATGCAAAAGAAGATTGTTGTTTATTTTAACATTTAATATGGCATATTAAAAGAGAAAATGTTGTTTTGGAGTATTCGTAAACTAACAATTAAAAAAAAATCTAATGCTTTCATCCCATACGTATTAAGATAATTTGAAAATTTAATGATCACTTGTTAAAATTCTCCTTTTTCTCCACACAATATAGATTATAGATGTCTTAGGATGTCAAACATTTATGTAGTACCCCAGCTCCAAATTACTTTGGCCCATTATCCACAAGCATTATAAATATCTGTATCAGAGGGAAGATAAACTTACGTTTATGTAAAACAAAATTGCATGAAACAAGTTTTTATGCGGCCACTAGATGGCTCTGTTATGCTATTATTTAGGTATATGTTTGAACTCCTTTGAATTTGTTACGTTGTTATTGAGTTATGTGTTTAAACCCCTTTGAATTAAATACATTTGTTCATTGTGCATGAATGTATTAATGTATATGTGGATAATAACATGAAAATGTCAGCATATCTAGTATCTCTAAAAGCCTATCCTCTGGACTCTAGTTTTATATGATGAATAAATATCTACAGTGAATATTGAAAACTTCAGGTTCTACCAGAAAGGAACAACTTTCTCCAGATGCGTATTCTAAACATACCATTGGAATACACCAAACCTTTTTAATATGTGAACTTGATATACGGATTTTTAACATACTGAATTAATCCATTAGAGATTTAATTCATTTCCTACTGTCTGAAGTAGTTAATACACTGTTAATATGTATCAAACTAGACAGTGATTCTGTTGGAGAAATAAAATATTTCTGCCCAGTCTACTGGAGGGCAAGAATGTAGTCATATTCATCTTACCTGCAGTACTACTTTGGAACACACTCAATGAAACATTTGTTGAATAAGGAAGCCAGGATGATAAAAGTGAAAAAGAATTCTGGGAAATTGTACATAATGTACAGAAGGAAAAATGAATGCAGGGTAGTACATTTAAGCAAAACTGACAAACTTTTTTGAATGCAGCTTAGTATATTAAGGCAAAGATGACTAACTCTTTTGGCCTTGGAAACTTCTTACCTCTGTCTTTGCCAAAAGGTTTAAATTAAGTCTCCCCGCTACAGTAGGACTGTGTTTCAAGTTTTATAATGGAAATCATTTCAGAGAAAATTCTATGGCAAACTTTGAAACTAATTCCTATTAGTATTTATAACTGGAATAGGTCTTCACTGTCTCTACCAAAAAATAAAAAAAATTAGCCAGGTATGGTGTCAGGTGCCTGTAATCCCAGCTACTCAGGAGGCTGAGTCACGAGAATCACTTGAACCTGGGAGGTGGAGGTTGCAGTGAGTTGAGATTGTGTCACTGCACTCCAGTCTGGGTGACAGAGTGAGACTGCATCTCCAAAAAAATAAAAAATAAAAAATGTAAAATAAAAGACTTCAGATGCTGTTTGAGAATACTCCAATTTAAGTTAAATGATGAGAACACACGAACACATAAAGGGGAACAGTACACGCTGGGCCTACCTGAGGGCAGAGGGTGGGAGGAGAGAGAGGATCAGGAAAAATTACTATTGGTTACTAGGCTTAGTACCTGGCCGATGAAATAATTTGTACAACAAACTGCCATGAAACACGTTCACCTTTGTAACAGACCTGCACATCTTGCACATGTACCCCTGAACTTAACATAAAAGTTTTTTAAAAAAGGAGTACTGATACATGCTATGGCTGATACATGCTATAGATGAAATGCAGAACCATGTCACTAAGTGAAAAGAAGCCAGACACAAAGTACTACATACTGTACGATTCTATTGATATGAAATGTTCAGAAAAGGCAAATTTATAGTGACAGAAAACAGATCAATGGTTGACTGGGGCTGGGTTGGGGACAGGGCTTATCTTCAAATGGGCATGAGGAACCCTATCAGCCTTCTATCTGGGTGTCAGAGATCTTCTGATATCAGATTGCCGTGATGGCTCTTCAATCCCATGAATAACTCATGAGATGTACACTTCACTTGGGTGAGTTTTACAGTATCTAATCATACAGCCTCAAAAAGTCTATTTAAAAAGTCATAAAAGAATAGATTAATTTCTGCCTTCCTGGGACAGTGCTCAAGCAGCCTTTCCATATTCACTCTTTAAAGTTCGCTCTGTCACCATGTATTTTCTACCTGTAACCTGTTTCTGGATTCTGCATGCTAACACTGCACTGAGAACTGTGCCTCTTTATTCAGGAATATGATTGATCTATAGATTTGTTTTCTGCCATCTTTGTAAAGTTTTAAACAAAAAGTTTAAAATAAATGCCATACTTACACTATAGAGAGAAAAATAAATATATTTTATCTCCAAATGAAGAATGATGAAAAAAACCTTCCAACTTAATATGTAAGATGTTTTAGTAGTTATTTCTTAATTATATAAGTAAAACTATAGAAAACTAAATAGAATAGAACCAGATAAGTGACTTTTGTATTTCTCTAGTTTAAAACCCTTTTATCAGTATGATAATTTATGTAAATGGACAGTATTTCTTAGAAAACAGAAGGTCCAGAAAGAGATCTCTGGAATTGAGAACTTACATTTCATAAAAGCCATACGAATGTTTAAATACTCATCATTCTTTACAGCACTGAACAGAACTTGAGTAGCTAGGATTACAGGCCTACACCACCAAGCCTGGCTAATTTTTGTATTTTTAGTAGAGACGGGGTTTCCCCATGTTGGACAGGCTGGGCTCGAACTCCTGACCTCAGGTGATCTGCTTGCCTCAGCCTCCCAAAGTGCTGGGATTACAGGTGTGAGCCACGGTACCTGACTACAATTATTTATAGTCTCTAAGGAAGATAGTAATAATGGTGATAACTAATGTTTATTGAGTACTTAGGTGCTCATTAACTCATTTAATCCTAACAATTGTATGAGCGCTATACAATTATTGTTGCCAATTTACAGATGAATAGATTGAGGCACAGAGAAATAATGTAATTAACCTAAGATTTGGAGTGGATTTGAATGTAGTCTCATTGGCTCAGAGCCCATGCTCTTAACTGGTGTTGTGTGTAAAGGAAGAAAAATGATACTAGGTATAAAATAAGTCTGGGCTTTGCTACTTGTGTGACCTTGGGAAAGTTATCTATCCATTCTAAACCTGTTTCTTCATCTGTAGAAGGAAATCAGCAGTATCTTCCTTTTGATATTGTTGTTAGGATAATTTATAAGAATTATCTGGTAATTATTATTTAAAAGAGGTTTTTTTTGTCCTGCATTTAATAATTATTTTGCGAATTTTAATTATTTAAAATTGAATTTATTTTTTGTTATTTAGAAGAAAGACAGTTGTAAGTCTTTGTATGATTGGGGAAATATATATTTTTGTTAATCAAATTTATTGATTTTTATAAAAAGTTATACTTTTTTCTAGCACTTAAATATAAGAATATATGCTATGTTAAAACTGTCATCTGTCTTGCTTTTCCAGTTACTTATTGTTAAATTAATTAATTCAACAACTATTTATTGAACATTTATTATTTCAGAGACTACACCCATCGATGTGGGGATACATTGATGAAAGAAAACAGACAAATAGTTTGCCTTCAAGAAGCTTATTCAAGTATGAGAAGACAAAAGATCTAATAAAACTAGTAAATTATACAATTAGTTATAAGATTATAAGTGCTATGGTTCAAAAAAGATTAGTTCGGAATAATAGGAATCAGGAGTCAGGGTAGGGAGGAAGGGGTGAAATTTTATATATATAAATATATAATTTTATATATTTATATATATATATATATAAGGTTGTCAGGGTAGGCCTTATTGAGAAGATAACATCTGAGCAAAGCCTGAACTAAAGTGTAGAAGTTAGCCACGTTGCTATTTGTGGGCATGTCAACACAAAGGTCTTAAATAAGATTGTCAGCAAGGGAGCCAGTGCAACTGTTGCAGAATGAGAGAGTTCGAAAAAGAGGAGCTGCGGTTACAAAGGTGATGGATACCAAATCATGTAAGGCCTTGCAGGCCACTATAAGGACCGTAGCCTGAAAAGGAGAGCTATAGAAGGAATTAAAGTACTTTGACTTAATTTGTAAAAGGATTACCCTGGATGTTGGGTTGACAACAGATACCTGGAAACAGGTATAGTACAGATACCTGGAAGCAGGGAGGATAACCAGGATAAAGATTATGGGATCTTTTTTTTTTCGAGACACAGTCTGGCTCTGTCGCCATGTTGGAGTGCAGTGGCGCGATCTTGGCTCACTGCAACCTCTGCCTCCCGGGTTCCAGTGAGTCCCCTGCCTCAGCCTCCTGAGTAGCTGGGACTACAGGTGTGTGCCACCATACCTGGCTAATTTTTTATTTTGAATTTTAGTAGAGATGGTGTTTCATCATGTTGGCCAGGATGGTCTTGATCTCCTAACCTTGTGATCCACTAGCCTTGGCCTCCCAAAGAGCTGGGATTACAGGCATGAGCCACTGGGCCCGGCTGATTATGGCATCTTAGAATGAGGTGGCAGCCCTGGATTTGGTGAGAAGTGGTTGGTTTTGGATAGAAGTAAAGATTGTGCCAATAGGATTTCTTGACAGATCAAATGTGGGGCTTGCTAACCAAGGGATTCACTATCCTATAGTATTCACAGTTCATGCCTACACTCAAGGAGATAGGATCATATAAGGGTATCATCACTCTTAGAGTGTGTCTACCACAGAATGGAATAGGTTTTTTGGAGGAAGATCATAATCCACAGGTGTGCCTCACCTGCAGACTCAACCCTAACTACATCACTGTGCGTACACTGGATCATCTTAACTGAGGCAGGGTCTATCACTAGCCTCAAACCCTAGCTGATTGCCCCTTTTCCCCGAGTATTCATTGTTGCTAATTGGACCTGGAATGTAATGCTTATGTAGTGGGTAAAAATTCCATAATTCACAACCTGTCCAAAATACAACTTTCTTTAGTTTTTGTTTTTGTTTTTGTTTTTGTTTGAGACGGAGTCTTGCTCTGTCGCCCAGGCTGGAGTGCAGTGGCGGGATCTCAGCTCACTGCAAACTCCGCCTCCCGGGTTTACCCCATTCTCCTGCCTCAGCCTCCCGAGTAGCTTTTTAATAATTGTCCCCATTCAAGATATGATTCAGAACTTTAAAGATTTTTAAATATCTTGTAGGAAAACCCAGCCAAATTCAAGATTCTTCTCTCCATTTCTTCCAAAGGTGGTCATGGCAGTGGACATGAAGTGGTGGGTAACATCTAGTCTCAGCCATTGTCTCTCCTCTGCTGGCATTGGATGAACCTCAACAGGTTCAGTCTTTGTAAAGTGGTCTCTAGATTCCACGGTCTAGGCTCCTTTCATGGCCTGTAGTCATCGATCTGTGAAGGTTATTAAGTGCCCTCTTTGTCCCAGCTGCCAGGTCACTTTGGATTTGAAAGGCTGTTCTTAGTGATTCCTGCAGCCTATCTGGAGAAATGGAACTTTTATGTGTTGTCCTGTGCCACTGTGGAATCTGTGCAAACCAAGGCCATCTATACCTAGGATACCACGAGCTATCTCTACTACTTGGAGGGAGGGCCTTCACCATTGTTGGACAGAGTACATGGAGGAGGTTGCTGCTTTGCAGAGTTTTAAATGGAAAGTAGGGCACAGCTTTCCCTACTGTTTGATCCTCAGACTTAAAGATCTCTCATCCTCCATTTTAAGGGCTCAGTTTGGTGTCAAGGAGGAAGGTAGGGGGAGAAGAAACCCAAACTTGTATTTACCTCTCTTTTCCTCTTTGCAGTATTCCTTCATCTCCAGCCAGGCAACTCCATTCTGAGAGTAGAGTGGGAAGGTGATGGAGGGGAGGTGTAGTCTGGCTTCCCACTTATTTTCTTTATAGCCTATTGTTTATGGTGTAAATCTTGGCTGTAGGTACTTGAATTACTTCCAACTCTCATGCCAATGGCTGTCATACTTTTTAGTCTGGGGATCCTTTTACATTCTTAAACATTATTGAGAACCCCAAAGGGCTATTGTTTATAAAACAAAAGCATTATATTTATCGATATTATAGATAAATTTATCAATATTATAGATAACTATATAGATAATATAGTTACAGTTTTTAATATTTAATCTATTAGAAATTGAAATAGAGAAATTAAAAAACATTAAAAAATAACAAGAACAAACCCATAATAAAGCTATAGTTTTAATGAAAAAATAGCTCTGTTTTCCAAAACAAAAGAAAATGAGAAGAGTGGCATTGTGTTACATTTTGGTAAATTTCTTTAATGTTTGGCTTAATAGAGATTGCATTCTCATATCTATTTCTGCATTCAATTTATTTTGATAGGTTGTTTTGTTGAAGTACATGAAGAAAATCTGGCCTCATCCCCATATGTGTTTGGGAAAGGAAAGTATATATTTATATACCCATATGTGTTTGGGAAAAGAAAATATATATTTATAGCATTTTCAGATAATCGTGGATATTTTTCTTTGATACTACATTAAGAATTGACAAGTGCTATTGTCTTAAAGGATATTTGCAATGTGGAATCTGAAAGAAATCAATGAACTGTTCATATTGTGCTACATTAAAATCTACTGATTTATCTTACTCTGAGAATAGACCTTTCACTATTATAACAATTATGCTATGTGTATTTATACTGTGTATACTATGTATATGTGTTTTGTGACCTCATGCATTGCTTTTTTGGAAAATGGTTTACTTATGCTGATCTTTCAAACATTGACACCTTTCATTATATAATGTTAGAAAATTACATTTTTTAATATCACCACCAATCTCATCAGAAAGATCTTTAAATATGAGTATGCTGTGAAGCTCATGGTAGCAATATAAGTTCTACAAAATTCTAATTTTTACTTGAAAGCTGAAATTTTATAATTGGCAAGAAATACTGTCAATTGTTTTTTGTTGAAGTGACAGGCTCACTCCTTTCAGTTTTAAGAAAATATTTGCTAATTGCTTAAGTCTGAATAACCATAATTCTCTGTCATTCTTTCAAGTAAAAAGTGTGTTCCATGAATAAAGTGGCCAGTTCCACTTGCAACTCAAACAGTTGCTCAAGGGCTTTTTTTCAAGACAATCACCTACTTCAGTATGTAGCAGACGTGCTTTAGGCACACTTCACATTTTGTCACACAGAAGATTAAAAAGCATATACTGTAGTGTGGGAATGTAATAATATTAATAATTTTACTGTTTTGTCAAGTCATAAGTGACACTGACTGTTTTAAACAATGAATGTGTGGTGATGAATACCATAGTACAGATTAATTCTACTGCCTTGATTTATGCTAAAGCACCAGCAGTTTTACCCATTATTGTTATCACACAGTTGGTAACAATATCAACACAATGACGAAGGCATATAATGAATTCACATTATTATAAAAATCATTTTGACCTTGCAGACCCCCTGAAGAGGACTCAGGTCTGCTCAAGATCCACAGGCTATATTTTAAAACTATTGTACTGTAGTGTTGAGACTCTACACCATGGCAGAGGTCCTGTTTATTAATCTCTTGGATAATAGCCAGTAGTATCTGATGCTGCTTAGATTTCTTGCTTCTGTGCTCCTCCTTTTGGACACAGTTGGTCCTGAATATTTACAGTCTTGATCTTTAAAGTGATAAATTATTGTTGTTATAAAAGTACAGCAATTCATGCATTTGGAGATAAAAACTCAAATACTTTTCCCTGGTCCAGAACTCTAGTCCCACTTATCAAAGGCAACTTGCTTTTAGCATTTGTTTAAGCTCTGCTGATTATCTTCATAATTCCAATTAAGCTTTTACCTTAATTTCTTAATTTGTCACCTTTAAGCAGTATCTGTTGGCTCCCCACATGAGGGGGAGACATTTAGCTCATTTATATTACTGTTTCTTACATTCTTGCTTATTTTCCTAATTTTTAAGCATGGATTTATGTTTTTAGCTCTTCTTTTGGTTTTGTTTGTGGCTTTAAATAAACGTCAATTTCTGCTAAATTTAACACAGGCCAAGAGGACTGGGGTGACTGATCTTTGCAGGTAGATCCCAAAGAGAAGTGAGGGAGACAGGTTGAGCTATTCAATCTGAATTTCTGCTTTCAATTTTACCACTTAGATAATTCATTGGTTCCTCCTCTATGGGAGAGTAGATTAGAGACAGAATCACATGTTACAATAATTGATCTACTGGCACACGGTAAACAAAGCAGGGAGAAAAGCATTCCTCCTCCTTACCAGTGATCACATGTGACTTCTGTTGACAGATGCGTAAACTGAGATCAGAAAAGTCACCTACCCAATGTTACATAGTTAAGGATAGATGTTGAATTATAGTCCAGTCTATCTTTTTTGCTATTCTGATTGTACTGAGGACATTAACTGGGAATGAAAACAATATGGTTTTCTCAGGATGATCATAGGCAGGAGGGATAATTTATCAATATTCTATTTTCATAGCGTTTTATTGTTTCTATTTTGTATTTATTTATTTACTTATTTATTTCTGAGACAGAGTCTTGCTCTGTCACCCAGGCTGTAGTGCAGTGACGCAATCTCGGCTCACTGTAAGCTCTGCCTCCTGGGTACACATTCTCCTGCCTCAGCCTCCCGAGTAGCTGGGACTACAGGCACCCACCACCACGCCAGGCTAAATTTTTTTGTATTTTTAATAGAGACGGAGTTTCACCGCATTAGCCAGGATGGTCTCTATCTCCTGACCTCATGATCCGCCTGCATCGGCCTCCCAAAAATTATTAAAAATTTGTCAATTTATTAATTTATATGTGAAGCAAGCTTTGTTTTTGATAGTATATTTGTTTTGTGGGCTTTTAAAAGTTTTGTTTGCTTTGAAGGATATAAAGTAAGTTCTGAAATGATACACTAAAGCACTAGGCGTATATAGCATGTTGAGCTTGCATTTCTATTTAATGTAGTTGAAACTGAAAAAAATTTAGATTCAGAATATTATTTATCAAATAGAGGAGACTCATCTTTGGTCCAACTGTATAAATTATGTATAATATTTAAGAGCAAGGTCTGGTTTCCATTTCAGTTATTGATTTGAAATAGACCATTTTGGCATCAGAAATGCAGACAGCAGGCATTTCCTACACTTAATGTATTCCCTCAAAAAGCAAGAAGCGGCTTGATGTAGACAGTTTTATGTAAGATTTGTCACGGATTCTGGGTGCTTTGGAAATATCTCACATTTTATTCAGTGTAATTCACTTTTCTGTATGGTAAAATGTGGGCAAATACATTCTTTCTAACAATATCTTGGAGACTTTATGCTGTGAGCATTTAATTTGTAAAATTTGCTTTGACTTCCTTGAAAAGGATTGCTAAGTAAATGTGATGACTAATTTTATGTGTCAACTTTGACTGGGTCACAGGGTACCTAGATAGCTGGTGAAACATTATTTCTGGGTGTGGCTATGATGGTGTTTCTGGATGAGATTAGCATTTCAATTGGTAGATTGAGTTAAGCAGATTACCCTCCCCAGTGTTGATGGGCATCATCCGATCCATTAAGGGCATGAATAGAACGAGGTGGAGGAAGGTCCAGTTAACTCTGCCTGGCTGCTTGAGCTGAACATTGAACTTCTCCTGTCCTCAGTGCTCCTGGATTTTAGGCCTTCAAACCCAGATTGCAACACTATCGGCTCTCTGGCTCTCAGGCCTTTGAACTACACCTCTGGCTTTCCTGGGTCTCCAATTTGCAGATGACAGATCATGGGCCTTTGCATCCTCTAAAATCATTTAAGCCAATACCTTATAATGAGTCTTTATATATGTGTGTGTGTATGTGTGTGTGTGTGTGTGTGTGTGTGTATGCATGCTTATATGTATATGTATGTGTATCTGCCACTAGTTCTATTTCTCTGGAGAACTCTGACTATAATATAATAAATGAGATATTTGACTTGACTCTGGAAAGTGAATGTCTTTTTTAACTTATTGATACTATTCATGATTCCTCTTTCTCTAAGAGATGCTCCAAAGGAGATGGTGAGCATGTAACTAATTCCAACTTTAGTGATTTATTAATTTTTGTATTTATAACTTTTGGGAATAGACTGAGATGTGACAGATACGTAAATATGAGGATAGTTACAGGATTAATGGAAGAAGGTTCAACTTATTAGTTTCAGTACTAACAAATAAGTGAATAAATTTTACTCTGTAACCTTTATTAAGAGCACTGAGTATTTAGAGAACTCTTATAGACAACAAATTAGGGGCAATAAATGGCAAGAACTGGTAACCGCACTGGTTTGGGGAGAAGTGGCCCTCAAATTCTGTTAGGTATCCTTGGCCACAGGTGAAAGACTTACTTGAAGTAGACTGCAGATTTTTGGGGGGATGGAATCCAAGTGAAACTGTGTGCCTTAGAGTTCTCCAGAAAAGCAGAATTAATAGGAGAGAGATATGTACATATGACTTATTATGAGGGATTGGCTCACATGCTTGAGGCTGAGAAGTCTCATAATCTGCTGTGCAAGTTGGAGACTGGGTGGTTCATGGTGTAATTCAATCTGAGACTGAAAGCCTGAGGACCAGGGAAGCCAATGCTGTAAATCACAGTCTGAAGGCAGAAGATGAGATGAGATGTTCCAGCTCAATCAGTGAGCCGTGTGTGTGGGAGGCAAGCCTGTGGGGAATTCAGCTGGTGCCCCAAGATAGGATGGGTTGCAACATGTGAAAAGCTGATGTCTAGAAAAGAAAGGGATTGGAAGAGAGAAAAGAAAATTTGTGGAGAATGAAGATAAATGGCTAACTTTACACTCCCCAAATCCCCCTCCCTCCTTTTTTTGCAGAGATCGTTTTGCTAGATTTTTAAAAAAGAGAGATGAACACGTTTTAAAACTCTGAAGAAAGAAATGGGCCCATTGGTGTGGAGCAGAACAGAATACTGGGAGTAAGAAATGCTATAATCATTCCTGTTCTCAAGTCCATTCAGTAACAGCTGTGTGATTCTCTTATTCTCTTATTCTAGGGTCCCATAAATGACCTAGGAGCTGTGTTATATTTATTGGAAGTAAAAAAAATCACTATAAGTAACATATAAATTTAGGAAGAGAAGGATCTGTGAAAGGTTTTATAAATATAGGATGGATATATATCCTACTTGAAAGCTTTCTCTCTTCATTTTGAATTATGTTAGTGGTATCTATGTTCTGTAACCACCTCCCACTCACCCTCAGGCCAAAACAATAAAATACCTACTGATTACCTAAAATCACCAGGCCCAAACTCTTCATTTTCCTATCAGTTTATTGTTGTACATATGAGGTACCATGCTACTATTAGAATTATATCCAGGTTTTTTATTTTAAAAAACTCAGAGAAAAAAATGTTTCCAGTAATTTTCATTCAATGTGAATGACAAGATTATAGCTATAAACATTGAAATAACCATTTCATTTCTTCCTGAGGAAGTTTCATATTTTAAACAATGAAAAAGGGAATTCTATACAAAGCTAGTTTTAACTCAAGTTATCTCTCATTATTTTCTCATATGTATTTATGTTATTTTCAGATTAGCATATTAACTAGTTGGAGTACATAATGTGGAAAGTATGCGTGTCCTCTAGAATTTGATGCTGTCTTCAAGACACATTGAGTGGTCAAAAATCCTTTCACAGGTTTGCTGCTCTAGCTAGCATAATACATGTACTTGTGAATGAATAAATTTTGGTAAGATCTCTTCCTTTTTCTCCTGTCTTTATACGAACATGGAGTATGTTTTTGACATCTATTTAAAAGGATGAGGTGTTCCATCAACTCGATTTACCTAAACAAAATATGCCATTAGCAGCTTTGCTTAGCAGTTCAAATGTACATCTTACCATTAAAGCATAAATGTATCAGTTTTTCTTTTCTTTTTTTTTCTTTATTAGAATAAATGTTGTTGCCAAATGAAAACATGACACTGTATATAACTGCTGGGGCCTATTCTCATTATGGTTAACCTTCCTAAGCCAGTTTTGTTAAGTTGGTGGAGATGGAAGACTATAGTAATTTTCCCAGCATGCCTGGCACGTGCTGCTATAAAAGAGACAGCAGTAAGCATGAAAACTGTGTTTCCCATATTTGTCCAAATGACTTTGATTTTGCTTTTAGAGTCAAGAGTCTTAAAAACTGGTGATTTTTCCAATTCCTTCTACTAATAGTATATTTAAAAATTAGCATATTCTTTAGGTACATAAAACTTTTAAAAAGTTAGTAATTATAATGTACATCTAAACATTTATAGTAAGTAGATCTCACAATTTGTTTTCTAATTAGTAATTGATAGTTTTACCCATTATAATGACAATGAAAATATTTTTCCTATAGGTTTTCCTCTGATTTTTTTCTAATCATAGCTTTGATAATATTTTATGAAGGCTTATAATCATAGCAGGGAATTAATTTACTACTTAAATTTTATGTATATGTACAGTACATTTAAAAATTAAGTAGTCTGGGCATGGTGGCTCACGCTTGTAATCCCAGCACTTTGAGAGGCCAAGGTGGGTGGATCATGAGGTCAGGAGTTCAAGACCAGCCTGGCCAACATGGTGAAACCCTGTCACTACTAAAAATACAAAAATTACCTGGGTCTGGTGGTGCGTGGCTGTAATCCCAGCTACTCAGTAGGCTGAGGCAGGAGAATCACTTGAACCCAGGAGGCGGAGGTTGCAGTGAGCCGAGATCACACCATTGCACTCCAACTTGGGTGACATAGCGAAACTCTGTCCCCGCCTCAAAAAAAAATTAAGTAAATGTTAACAGGACAATAAGTATGATGTATTCTTTTCTTTTTTGAAAACTTTATTAACCATGTCTATCATTTACAATTTAAATGTAAATATATTGCAAGAGCATAACTTGCTCATCTTTGTACTTCCTGCATTTAATTTAGTAGCTAATCCTTAATTATACCTATGAACTGTTATCTTCCACCAGAGTGATGGGTGAAATATTTTCAAAAATGGGCCTCTGCTCTGCTTTTGTTTCTTTGCCTTATATCAAAAGTATCACTGCAGACATTAGATTACAAATAATATATTAATTTGTTTTTTGTTATAAATCTTCATGTTACATAATTTTATTTTGAACTATCTGGGAAAATGGAATTTTTTAATAACCTAAATGTAAATAGTCTAATCACATCATCTAGGGAAACTGTTTTTAGTTTTCATTTAATAGGTTTTGTTTTGGGGAGCGTTAAATAAAAGCTATTCATATTTGAAAGTCAACCTGTTTCTGGAGATGACACATACCTCAGACTCTAGGCATGCATTTCTGTAGAACTAGTGAGGACTACTGGGATCGATTCACAGCTTACAGCAAGTGGACATAGAATTCTCAATGATATGTCTTTAGACCTCTATAATTTCTCCCCTTCAGAGGATTCAGTCAGTACACTTTACATTGTTATTTCCTGTTTTGGTGTACTCAGTGTGTTTCTATTTACCATCCAACAGCTTTACAGTATATATTTCAGTATAACAATTATGTTGTGATGGAAGAGTTAGTAATTTTTACATATATTCACTAGACCATGTATATGAAAAAATCACTTTTGCTATAGCACTTATCTTTTTTTTGGTGCAGATAAAGCTCATATATTACGTTTCCACTCTGATCTAGCACAAATTATAATTTACAATTATTTCTAAATACTTAAGTGGATTTAAATTTTGGCAAGCATTTTTCATGGGTGTTATGCTTTTGACATTTTATGCTACATTGTGAAGTTTATTTTGCTTCTTGTTTCATAGGACAGTTTATAGAATAAAAGAATAAGAAAACATTGTACAGGCAAACAGTGGTCTAAAAACCTACAGAGACACAATCTTAGTTGATATATAAAAGTGTAAATATTACTATGAAATGGAACAGTTCTGCATTTGTGTTTGATATTTATGTTGGTTGCAATTGACTTCCACATGAGTGCACAGTAGTCTACAATAATCCCACAGGCTCAGATATGAGTTAAGAGAAAGGCCACAGGCCTCAAGGCTTTAACACATACTTTTTCTTTTTTTCTTATCATCCACATGCCAGCACATGGAAGAAACTTTGTTCTTTTTTCTCATTTGAAGAGGTATATTTTTCAACTGTCTTTTGGTAGCTTCTGGAAGCTTTGGAAAAGGTGTGTTCTACATGGACGATGAAGTCTCGAGTTTTCTCTCAGTGCTATCTTACTTTCTGCAGCTCCTGTCTCAGCCAGGATGGCAGAGGCTGACCCAGTTTGTGCAGCAGCTTTGAGAGTTCCACATTGTGATCTCGATAGTAGCTTGACAGAAATGTCCTGCTCTAAGTGGAGAGGAGGAGAAAAAAGTACATTTTATTTTGTTTATTATATTTCATTACACTTTGACTACGTTGAAATAAGTATCAAGTATACCAGATCTGGATTAAAATTTGTATTAGCATGTGGACTATTTATTTAGCACATCCTATGATATTTTACTGATGGTCTTGGGTACTGGCATTTTTCTTACTAGGAAGAGGCAAACGGCGTGGTGACAGTACTGCCCACTCTAATCCCTCCTACACATTTGTATTTTCATTACCTCTGGGAAGACCTCTTTACTCTTACCTCCTTTCTGGACATTATTTTCACGAAATCAGTCACTCCCTTAAATAAACCCAATATGGGATACTCAGTAACCTTGTTGAGAAGAAATGATATCCTGAAAAGTTGTGTTTTTCTTATCTTTCTCTACCACCAAATTTAATAAGGTCTGTGTTAAACCAGAGTAAAATAAAATGCTAAGAAAGCTATTCAGCAGTGTCTCTTAAACAGTTTAGCTTTAATAAATGTACAGGAAATAGCTTTGACATAAATGCAGATGATATATTTTATATTACTTTCTTGAAATACTATAGAAATTGTATGTCAATTTCTTTTGGGAAAAGAAGGGTTGTTTTCACAGTGCACTGAAGGTATATTTTAATAATCAGCCAAAGAAAATTGGAGTTCTGAAATTGCAGTTTGTTCATTAAAACAACAGAAACACCCCCCCTCTTCTGTATATGATTTAATTAAGAGTTTATTGAGGACAGACCCTGCATCTATCAGGTCAGGCACAAAAAAATAGTCCTCAAGGTTTTGTTAGATAAAGTATTCAAATAAATTTAGCCCACCTTAGGATCCTCAGACCATCTTAGGATTCTCAGTTAATGTAATGTATTAATTGTGATCTAAAAAAAATTACAAATCAAAATCCACTTGCATGCTTATATTGAAACTATATACTAACTAGACTAATAATAAAAATATTATTAGTAAATCTTAATATATGTCAAGTAAGCATCAAAGTAAAAATGTGGGGTATAGAAATGGAGAAAACTGTAGCATTAAGTGATTAATGCTACACTTAATCACTTAATCAGAGTGTCACCATTCTGAACAGAATAAACAGGAAGTGCTGAATACATACTGCAAAGTGTGTATCTACATTCTCCAAAGCCTAAATTATCTGCTAGTAAGTTAGATGTTGGGAAATGTATTGCTTCTTTCATTTATTACCATATTAACAGCTCAAAACTTAGTATATTGTATCAGTAATTTATATTACTGCCCAGGGCACACTTACAACAGAATGACTCAGGCAGTGAAAAAAATAGATTTTTTTTTTTTTTTTGAGTTGGTGTTTCACTCTTGTTGCCCAGGCTGGAGGTCAATGGTGCAATCTGGGATCACTGCAACCTCTGCCTTCTGGGTTCAAGCGATCCTCCTGCCTCAGCCTCCTGAGTAGTTGGGATTACAGGCACCTGCCACCATGCCCAGCTAATTTTTTCTTTTGTATTTTTAGTAGAGATGGAGTTTCATCATGTTGGCCAGGCTGGTCTCGAACTCCTGACCTCAAGTGATCCACTCGGCCTCCCAAAGTACTGGGATTACAGGCGTGAGCCACCACACCCAGCCAAAAATAGAAATCTTGGTCTTATTTTCACTTTTCAATGAATATATTTCCTGTCTTGGTTTCAGTTAACCTTTATGCTAAAATTTTTGTGCAGGTATCATTCTTTTTGGAATAAGATATTATCTCTTTATTCTTTTTCAGAATGTCAAATTCTATTGTTTTCCTTTATTCTTGCATGACAAGTAATAATATATTGTGGGTAAAATCGAAACAAGCAACCTACCCGTACTGAAATTGAAATGGCACTTTTAAGTTTTAGAAAGGCTGAATTTTGACTTTAACTAGTTTTTTAAGAAAATAGATGATATTATTGGTTATCATTTTGCTGATTTAGTTTGTTATTTTAAGCTCTATGCTTACATCAGAGTCCATTGGAGGATATTTTCTTCCTTTGCTCTTTCCAAGGCATTTTGTTTTACCTTCTTCCAGTAACTGACACCAGAAACCTTTGTGAGAATCAAACCTAAAAAAATAAAAAAATACACACAAAAAGACCAGAAAATCATTTTTCAACCAATTTATATGATATAATGACCAATGCATAAATATTTTACTTGGATAACAATCTATAACCAGAGAAACTGAATTCCTTTTTACTATATTCCTTTGCGTAAAGTCTTTTGGCATACTTCTAAATTCTCAGTTCATCTGTCATATTTGTGAGTTTGCCAGGTTCCTACTAGAAAAACTGTCAGCAGGTCTCCTATTAATAGAAATTAATAAGGCTACTTCCTTCATCTGGAAGGAAAAAATGCATAAATTTTCAATTTTATTTTAGGGTTTAGAAACAAGTCATTCTTTTTCTTTGTAGGGTTTAAAAACAAGTCAATCTTCATCCATGTCTATGAATTTAGATGCTACTTGTATCATACAACTAGAAGGTAATAGAAGAGAAAAGATTTCAGTGTATCATGGAGTGATTACTTTTAGGATTCTCTAGCTATAATACATTTAATTTTTTTCAGAGCTACTTTCTTCTTTTGGTATGAGCTTGTTTTAAAGTAATAGCACCTGTAAATGATTTTTTTTTTTTTTTTTTTTGAGACGAAGTCTCGCTCTTGTTGCCCAGGCTGGAGTGCAATGGCGCGATGTCAGCTCACCGCAACCTCTGCCTCCCGGGTTCAAGCGATTCTCCTGCTTCAGCCTCCCAAGTAGCTGGGACTACAGGCATGCGCCACCACGCCTGGCTAATTTTTGTATTTTTAGTAGAGACAGAGTTTCTCCATGTTGGTCAGGCTGATCTTGAACTCCCGACCTCAGGTGATCCACCTGCCTCGGCCTCCCAAAGTGCTAGGCACTCAGCCTAAATGAACTTTTTATGCCGTAATTATAATAAACATAATAATAGCACATTAAATATACGTTCTATCTTACCAAAATATTTCATATAACTCTTTCTCATTTGAGGTTTCATTCTAACACTTAAGGATATGGTGTGAAGGATTCTTCCCATTTTATAGCATTTAGCATACTGTTTGGCTCTTGTAAACATTTGCCAAGTATTAGTTGAACACAAAATGAGAAAGGAGAAAATGCTTGTCAAGGTTTATTTATCTCGTACTATACTTCAATATTCAAGTCATGACTCAAGTCTAGGCCCCCGATTCTAGGTTCAGGGCCTTTTCTTTTTTACTGGTCTCCAAGTAGGTTTTATATTATTATTCACTGTAAATAAAGCACTAATTTGTATGCTCAGATATAAAAGTGAAAGTAATAGTCAGCAATGATAATTCCTTTACGTAGCTTTTGTTATTCAATAATTCTATCGCCATTTTTCTTCTCAATTAGAATTATTTCTTCAGATAATGTTTTTCTTTTGCTTTTAATCTGTTCTACTTCTAGGAATGCTACTTCCAACACTTTACTTACCATTATAATGTGAAAACCTGAAATACATAGGGTGACAGTTAACAAAAAATATGTGCAATGACTGCACACTTAAAACTACAAAACGTTGTTAAGATAAATTTTAGAAAAAAAGGATCTATACTATGCTCATAAATCAGAAGACTAGATATTTTTAAAATACCAAGTCTCTCCAAATTTATAGATTCAGTATGATTCCTATCAAAACCCCAGTGGACTATATTTTAAGCAGAAATAGAAAATTATTATAAAAATGTAAAGGGAGTAGACAAGCTAAAACAGTTTGAAAACAAAGAGCAAAGCTGGAGAACTCATACCATTTAATTTCAAGATTTACTGTAATTCTACAGTAATGAAGATTGTATGGTGTTGGCATCAGTGGACCAATGGATCAGTGGAACAAAATGAAGAATTCAGAAATAAATCTACACATCTACAGTCAACTGATTTTCAAAAAATAGCTGTCAAGGTAAGTCAATGGGAAAGGATTAGTCTTTTAAATTGCACAAGAAAAATTGGATATCTATATGAAAAAGCTGAACATTGACCCTTACCTCATGTTGTATATAAAAATTAACTTGAAATGTATTATTGAGCTAAATCTAAACTATAAAAATTTAGGCTAAAAACATATCTAAAATTATAAAAATTCTGAAAGAAAACATAGGAAAAAAAAACAGACAATTTTGCAGTCTTGGGTTAGGCAAAGATTTCTTAGGATGAACCATAAGGGAAAAATAACAATAATTTTGAATTTATCAAAATTTAAAATTTTGCTCTCATAAAGACACTTAAGAAAATGAGAAGGGAAACCACAGACTGGGAGAAAACATTTGTAAAAAATATATCTAATGCAGAACTTGTATTCAGAATATATAACAATATAAAAGATAAAAATATCAATAAAAACTGGATAAAAGATTGGAACAGGCTGGGCATGATGGCTTATGCTGTAATCTCAGCACTTTGGGAGGCTGAGGAGGGCGGATCAGCTGAGGTCGGGAGTTCGAGACCAGCCTGACCAACATGGAGAAACCCTGTCTCTACTAAAAATACAAAATTAGCCAGGCATGGTGGTGCATGCCTGTAATTCCAGCTACTTAGGAGGCTGAGGCAGGAGAATCACTTGAACCTGGGAGGCGGAGGTTGCTGTGAGCCAAGATCGCACCATTGCACTCCAGCCTGGGCAACAAAAGTGAAACTCTGTCTCAAAAAAAAAAAAAAAAAAAAAGACTGGGACAGACACTTCACCAAAGAACACATGAATGGTCAATGAACAAATGAAAATTTGCTGAACACCATTCATCATTAAGGAAATACAAAATACAAATATAAATTACAAATGAAATAGCACTGTACCCTCAGTAGAAAAACTGATTTTAAAAATATCCAGTGTTGGCAAAGACATGGAACAAATAAAATTGTTGGTAGAAATTAAAAATATTACAGCTTCTTTGTAAAATTTCTTAGAAATTAAAATACAGAACTACTATATGACCTGCCAATCCCATTTCCCATTTCCAGGTTTTTACTTGAAGGCAATGAAAATATATGTCCATACAACTGTTCACAGTAGCTTTGTTTGTGATAGTCAAAAAAATGCAAATTACTCATGTCCATCAACCGGTGAAAGGATAAACAAATTGTAGTATAGCCATAAAATGGAGTAATACATAACAATAATAAAGAATTGATTCCTGATAGATGTTGCCACATAGAGGAAACTCAAAAGCATTATGCTAAGTGAAAAAAGTAGCTTGATGATCGTCAGGGGTCAAGGTGAGTAGAAAGTATTGACTACAGAGGAGCATGAGGAAACTTTTGGATTATATCTTTTTGTTCTATATCTTGATTCTGGTGGTACATACAACTGTATACATTTGTATTCTTTGAACTGCACAATTACAATGGATGATTCTATGTAAATTATACATTAACAAAGCACTTAAAATGATAGTATGATCTAATGTGTGTGTGTGGGGGTGTGTACCTGGGGGTGTACTCTATATGAGGTTAATCTTGTAGAATTTATAACTGTAGTCCTATGAAAATCATGCAAACCTGAATTTCTGCCTCTGTATGACTTTGTGTATTAGAGAGAATAATCACATTCCATTTATGTAAAGCCTGGTTTCCCATCGTTATGAAAGCAATTGTGTCAGATTAGGACACAACATTTTATGTTTTCATGCTGTTTATATTCTTGTTTGAATCAGTAAGGCAACTGAATAAATTAGTGTTACATACAGAATTACAAAGAGATCATTAATAAAGATCGTATTAGTTAAATAATCTGTACATGAAAGCCTTTGGGAAACACTAATACAACATTTCTGGAAGTCTGTGATTGATGTAATATTTTTCATTAACATTTTGCTATCAGCAATTTTCCAAAATTGAATTCTGACTCATTTTAAGTATTCAAGTGATCAAAATTCAGAATCCAGACCAGTTATTCACTTTTCGCTAATATACCTTGCTGTAGATACGTAACTGGAACATACATATGCTGTGTATTAAAATGAGTAGTCTTCTGAGAGAAAGTTTTTCTAAGAAACACTGAACTCCACACATGCTAAAATTAAGAATCAAAAGAAAAATAAGTTTTTCTTTTATCTCTGCTGATTAATTAGATCTTATGCAGCAGGTGTCAGGCTGGGCTTTACTGAGAAAAAAAACTGTGTGTGTGTAGCTGGTACCTAGCCTAGGCATCTGTATGCATACACTCATAGGCAATGGTATAAATGTGTCAGGATGCAAATGAGAAGGAGAAGCTAGAAGGGATGGCATGTTTATTTACCCAGTGGCCTGAGGGACTGGGTCTGGTCCTTCATAGAGAACCATCATAGATAGACGAAGGGACTGCTATTCATTGAAGGTCTTATGAGTTTGGGGCAGAAGTAATATTATTTCAGAGCCCAAATGAAGAAGTGTAATAGAAGATGGAGAAAATTGGCCGGGCGCGGTGGCTCACGCCTGTAATTCTGGCAGTTTGGGAGGCCGAGGTGGGCGGATCACGAGGTCAGGAGATGGAGACCATCCTGGCTAACACAGTGAAACCCCGTCTCTACTAAAAATACAAAAAATTAGCCAGGTGTGGTGGCGGGCGCCTGTAGTCCCAGCTACTTGGGAAGCTGAGGCAGGAGAATGGCGTGAACCCGGGAGGCGGAGCTTGCAGTGAGCAGAGATTGTGCCACTGCACTTCAGCCTGGACGACAGAGCGAGACTCCATCTCAAAAAAATAAAAATAAAAATAAGAAGATGGAGAAAATCTCTCCACATCTGTCCAGAAAGCAGCAGTGTTTCTGTGAAGTCTGGTGGAACAGCAAGGAAACAATCTTTTTATGTAAGCACTGGCAACCATTCTCATGGCTGGGCCCCTCCTTTCAAGGCCTTCAGGCAGTGAACATTTTGGAGGAAGTGTTCATGTATTGTTTAGTGTCCGCTTCTATAGCTGCCCTAACCTGGTGGTGGGAATACTTTATCATTGTGTCTCCAGAGTCATGCACGTAATAGTTATTGAATAAAATTTTGTTGATTTAAAGAGTAAAACAAGAATGGGTAAGAATGGTTCTTATGCTTGTATGGAATATCTTCTGGGGATGTTTAGAAATAACGGTAAAAGACTTGTGGGCAGGGGCACCAAGATTCTCCAATGATTCAACCTCTAAACAGTGACTTTTTTTTTTTTTTTCTTTTTATTGAGTTGGAGTTTTGCTCTTTCGCCCAGGCTGGGGTAAAGCAGCGTGATCTCGGCTCACTGCAACCTTGACCCCGCCGGGTTCAAGCAATTCTCCTGCCTCAGCCTCCTGAGTAACTGGGGTTACAGGCATGCACCACCACGCCCGGCTAATTTTTGTATTTTTAGTAGAGATGGAGTTTCACCATATTGGTTAGGCTGGTCTCGAACTCCTGACCTCAGGTAATCCACTCGCCTTGGCCTCTTAAAGTGTTAGGATTACAGGCATGAGCCCTCTTGCTTGGCCGACATTTTTATATTAATGAAAACGTGACTTTATTTCTACCCTCGTGCGGGTTAATCGTACAAAACATTCAGATTACACTTGGAAGACTAAAGTGTGTCTGAAATGCCTTTACATGGAAAAACCATTTCTATGGGTGAATACTGAATTGAAAATAGCAATTCAGTAAATTTCAAAATCAAAATACCATCATTTAGATATTACTAATATAGGATAAGCATAGCAGTTTTTAAAAATCAGTTCTCTTCTGGCAAACATGTTTCTTATTTAAGGAATCGTTTTACTGATATGTATTTTATTTTAACAACTTTTTTGAGGTATTATTTACATATTGTTAAATATACAATTCAGCACTATTTAGCAAATTTATATAGTTGTATAATTATCACCACAATCTGTTTTTAGAACATTTCCACTATCCTTTGAAAACCCCTATTTTTGCAGCCCATTGCAGTCAATCCCTGCTGTCATCCCTAATTCCAGATAAAGTCTTTCTTTCTTTATTTCTTGGTTTTTTGTTTAGACAGAGTTTCACTCTTGTTACCCAGGCTGGATTGCAGTGGTGTGATCTTGGCTCACTGCAACCTCCAGCTAATTTTTGTATTTTTAGTAGAGATGGGGTTTCACCACATTGGCCAGGCTGGTCTCAAACTCCTGACCTCAGGTGATCTGCCTGCCTCGGCCTCCCAAAGTGCTGGGATTACAGGAATGAGTCACCATGCGTGGCCCAGATAAACTCTTTCTAATTCTACATTTGTTTCTTTTCTGAACATTCTTTCCCCACCCCCACCCCTACCCCCCAGTGTGGATATAACAAATCCATTCACCAGGTGAAGTACATTTGTACTGTTTCTAGTTTTTAGCTATTATCAATAATGGTATAATAATTCCCTTACAAGCTTTTATGGACTTAGGTTTTCATTTATTCTGGGGTAGACTCTTAGAATGAAATTGGATTGTTGGGTAAGATGCTGTTTAGTTTTTAAGAAACTGCAAAACTGCTTTCCAAAGTGGCCACATATTATGCATTACCATCAGTAGTGTGTGAGGATTCCAGTTTCTCCACACATTTGCCAACATTTGCAATATGGTTTGGCTCTGTGTCCCCACCCAAATCTCACCTTGGATTGTAATAATACCCACATGTCAAGGGCGGGACCAGGTGGAGGTAATTGAATCATTGGGGCAGTTTCTCTTGTGATAGTGAGTAAGTTCTCATAAGATCTGATGGTTTTATAAGTATCTGGCATTTTCCCTGCTGGCACTCATTCTCTCTTCTGCCTCCTTGTGAAGAGTTGGCTTCTGCCATAACTAAGTTTCCTGAGCCTTCCCAACCATGTAAAACTGAGTCAATTAAACCTCTTTTCTTTCTTTCCCTTTTTTTCATATTTACATATTGTTAAATATACAATTCAGCACTATTTAGCAAGTTTATATAGTTGTATAATTATCCCTCCCTCCCTCCCTCCCTTTCTTCCTTCCTTCCTTCCTTCCTTCCATCCTTCATTTCTCTCTCTCTCTCTTTCTTTCTTTCTTCTCTCTCTCTTTCTTTCTTTTTTTTTTTTTTTTTTTTTTTTTTTTTTTTTTTTTTTTTTTTTTTTTTTTGCGTTTCACTCTTGTTACCCAGGCTGGAGTGCAATGGCACGATCTTGGCTCACTGCAACCTCCACCTCCTGGGTTCAAGTGATTCTCCTGCCTCAGCCTCCCAAATAACTGGGACTACAGGTGCCCACCACCATGCCCGGCTAATTTTTTGAGTTTTTAGTAGAGATGGAGTTTCGCCATGTTGGCCAGGCTGGTCTCGAACTCCTGACCTCAGGTGACCCATCTGCCACGGCCTTGCAAAGTGCTGGGATTACAGGTATCAGCCACTCCACCTGGCCTAAATCTCTTTTCTTTTTAAATAACCCAGTCTCGGGTATTTCTTCATAGCAGCATGAGAATGGACTAATACAGTAAATTGGTATTGTCTTTTGGATTATTGCCATTCTAATGGGTAATATAGTGGTATTTCAATGTATTTTAATTTGCATATCTTTATGATTACATATTTATGAAGAAAAGTGACATCCAGTGCACGTGGAGATGGATGTTATTCATAATAAAATCTGAGACAACAATAGCTCATTTTGAGGTTCTAGTTCTTTTTAAGGAAGCACTTCCTGTTAATATGCTATTCACTATTAAAAATTCACAGTATTGTTTGTCTGTGGTTCTAACATCCTGTGCCAATATGAAGAGCTTAACAGGTTGGCAGTGTAGGTTCCAGAGATAATTGAGTTTCAATCCTGCCTCCTCAACTTACTTGCTGAGTGACTTTTGGCTTAACTTTCCTGTGCCCCAGTTTTTTTAATCGGAAAAAAATGGAGCTAATTGTACCTATCACATTGTGTTTTATGAAGAGAGATAGATATATGGGACATGTAAATGTATATTTATTTTGAACTGTTACAACCACTTAAAAATTTATCATAGAAATTAGAGTAGACTATTTTTTTCTTTTCCCTATTCAGCATTTCTAGGTGTTCTTTCATGCCATCCAGAGAACCAACAGATTTTAGTTACTATGGCTACTATAATTTGCTAATAAGAAAGATTTAATTTAGTACGTTTGTACTCAAATGTATCTACAGTGCGTAGGAAAACAGTTCATGGGCGATATAAATTTGGTTGCTAAGGAAGTTATATTAAAGCCATTGAAGTCCTGATTTTCAAACAACTTCAGTCCTTCATGACTTAGCTAACCTTTATCCACAAAACAAACAAACAAATATACTCAACTCCCGGCTTTCAAATTCTCATTGCCCATTTATTGACATTTTCAAAGTAAATTAATACTAAAAATTCATATAACATAGTCTGGTTTCATTCATCTTGACAAATAGGTTAACTGGCTGAGACATAAAGATGCCAGGTTCAGGTATTTAGCTAACTAGTATTTCTAAACATGAAGACACCTGTCATTGGCATTGATGGCTAGGTATAATTGTGAATAGATGTATTCATGGCAAAACTAAAAATTCATATTTTTCATTTTAGTGTATACAAATTAGCACAATTCCATGCTAAGCATTATTTTTCCTGTCTTATTTCAAATGATTGCTTCAAAATACTATACAACACGTAACACAAAAACTAATGTTAATATATCAGTTCCATTTAGGGATTAAGGGTATGTGAAACAAGAGTTGTAAATTATAATTTACTTCATTGAATGAGAAAGTTCTTATTTATATTTTTAAAGCTTATTTTGCTTATTTCATTCACATGATCACTGAGAAAATCAGATTATTTAACATTAAATATATCACTTAACACCCATGATGACAGTACTTAGTCATTTTAAGACATCACAAATTCTTCAGTGACTTTGTATATCTTTAGAAGTCTTGAACGCTTTCTTTAGCACTTGTGGAAAAGAATAAACAACAGTCTTGACAATGGGGGCTTATTGTGATTCTTCTTGAAAATAGTTTTGATGCTGAAATTTGCTATATGGAAGATAGTAAGTTTAGAGATCTCTTAAATTGGAATACTCTTTCACGCCAAGATTGCATAGTAAAACATTTGTATAGACTTTGCTTCATTTATTTATTCTACTATATGCAAAGCACTAGATTTATGTAGTTAGTTGAGAATTCATATTGGTTTGCAGTTTACTATATCCTTAGAGGTCTTCCAATGAGAAAAAAAAATTTTTTTAAGGACCAGTGAGATAGTCATTATCGCCAGCAGGAAAATAAGAAGAAAAAATAAGAAGCAATACCAAAGTGTACAAAGTATACAAACTGGTATAAATGGCATTTCTGAGGATATATATTTTGTACCTCTAGTCATCCTCAATATTTCCACAGCACTACAGAAACAGCTATCAGTATAGTTACTCTAACAGGAGTAAGTAAATTGTGAAGACAGTTTTCAGATAAACAACTACAAAGGGCATAGGGTGAAGGATAATCAATTTAGACCCCAGACAATGACATGAAACTTCCAAATATTCTGCAACTAGTGCACTGCCCGGATTTACAAGTTGTGTCAGGCCAATTGATGATTGACAAGAAAATATAAAAAGAAATGGAATGGAAACACATTATCTCAACCTGCAGGGTGAGAGCCTGGGTGGCACTGCTGGAACAGAAACTGTAGTTTCAGGGACTACACATATCTTATCTTGCTATTTCACCCACTGAGCCCCCAACCAGGTTAGAGAATCATATAATCAGTAATTTTGCTAGATGCAGCTCAGGTGCAAAGGGACCTACAGTTCTTTGTATACAGTACGTTGCTTTGATACTCTTTTAAGTTTACACTGCCTTTTCTCAGCAGTGGAGATGAATAAAAAGCTTGCTGCTGAGCTGGCTGCAGAGGGGACAAATACACAGCATGCAGGTCAAGGACCATCCCGTAAGAAAAAGCAAGTCTGTCTTTATAGAATACTGTATTTTTTTTCTGAAATACAATACTTTGCTACATACTCTATAAAAAAAGACCCAAAGATAACCTAACTTGAAATAGAAAACTGTTTAGAAAATAAAAGCTTTCTTTTCTAAGAGATACTTAAAAAGATATAGAACAGAAAATGGTCTTGAATTTTTAAGTGCAAACTGAAATCACAAGGTCAAGTTGAATGTTAAATACCTAAGGCCAGTGTCTGTGTTAGTACTTGAACTAAGCTCTACAAAACTCTGACAGTACTCATAGTATAGAAAACACAGAGGTCAGAGGTTAATAATAACAGCAAAGTATAAATGACTCTTAGGAAGGAAGCTCAAAACTGCAGAGTTCCACCTACTCCTTTGTCCTCTAAACCAAAATGCCTCCCTTACGTGTCTCTATATTTGATTGTAGGAGATATAAGCAGTATTTGATGTTTTTCTGCTAATCTGTTTTTTTTTTTTTTTTTAACTGTAAAGTTTGTTGAAAGGTAAAGGGAACCTGCCTCTCGCTTTCTAAATTGATATTGAAGAGTACAAAAAAGGGGAAAACTACTTTATTTGTGGAACTGAGTTTTATACTGAAAAATACAATGGAAAAATTCCATGATAGTCTTTTTCAGTTTTTTTTAAAGGCTCAGTCCATGTAATTAAAAAGAAACCCAACTTATGGTGTGAGTCAGGTCCATGACCCAATCCAACTCAGTATCTTCCAGTTGCTCTACACGTGTGGTAGGAACAAATATAATTCTCCTAAATCTGATTGCCATTCATTCCAAATGGACACAGTAAGATAGAGGTCTTCTTCAAAAATGCTAAGTGAAGCCCAGAGTCAGCACTAGGGTGAGATAAGAGAGGCACTTGGACACAGCACTCAGTCTCAGGCATGGGCACACCTCCGAGAGTAACTGCCTTCTTCAACCCTAGTGCCTTACTGGTCCCTAGTCATGAACCTTATAGAGTCAGTTACCTAAGAAAATCGGAAGAAACCAGCAAAAAAACATATAAACAAACAGAAAAATCAAACCAGTGCTTTAACTGCTGAGGACTCTGAAGGAGAGGTGACAGGGTCAAATGTTGGATAAAGACAAAGATGCAAAAAATAAAACAAAAAAAGAATGTTTAGGAGCAATAATAGTACATTTCTCTCTGCTTATTCAACCACCTATGGACTATTTCTTGCTGTATGATATTGTTTCTGAAAATTACATAAATGAGAGAAGAGTCAGTTCCTAAACTACTTAGTTACTCACCTGTTCATACTTCCAAGAGGCCCCATATTGCCTGTTAAATAGGCTCAGGCTTTATGAACTTATTTCAGATAACTTCTTTTAAGGTTTGTGGTTTGTTTTAAGATTTACCACTGTTTTATTTCTCTCCTTTCAGGGAAATCTTTGTACAATTAGGAATTAACACAGGATTTAGGTTAGGACATTTCTTTGTCACACTGTTGAATTTTTTTTTTTTTTTGTGGTTAAGGTCAAATTGAAAAATAACCAGCATATAAGGAACAGGTAACCTGACAGTTGTATGACCAAACTACAATTTCTTTGAAATCAATTCCCTGCTGAAACGTCAATAAACTAATTAGAATATAAACTTACGTTAAAGCTTCTGAGTAATTATAATGAGGCGAGACTCCTAGAAACTTCTGTACTTCATCCATCACTGTAGCAGGATCAGTTCTTAATTGTTGCCCATCAATAATTAGCAACTAAATTATAAAATTAAAAAAAATGCACATTGAAAAAAGACATGTAAACTGTACAATGAAAAATTTCTGCACTCTGAACTCATTCAGTGAGAGACACTGTTCTGAGTAAAATTGCATGCATTGGTGTTAGATAGAATCCAGGTCATCCTCATTAATGACCTGGAACCAGAAATCACACCAATCAAGTACACTCATGGTTTGCAATCTGAGAAGTCACACTATGAAAGCAAAAAAGGCAGTTGAAATACCAAGAGAGCTTAGAAATGTGACTAGAAAATCACAAATGGAAACCAACTTTCAAAAGAGACAAAGCAATGATCCCATCATTCAAGCTGGGACATACAATAGAAAAGAAGAAAGGTTGTAATAAACTCAGACGTAATATGACAGAGAACATGTCATTCCTCATGATTCCTTTCAGGAATAGCACTGTAAAGGTTGAAGAGATATTTTGATAATCCATGTGGAGAATAAGGTTAGGCTCTCAGGAAACCTGAACATGGACAAAATTCCTTAAGAAACTAAGGAGGAGAAGTTTCTTGTTACTCCAAGGAGGGTGGACCCAGCGAGAAAAGAGGAGACCAGGATTAAAGGACACAAAGCTTGCAAAGCAAGTCTTATCTATCCATACCTCTTCTCTGATATTTCTATTTAGCCTAGATCAGCACTGTTCAATAGAACTTTCTGTGATGACGGACATGTTCTATAGCTGCTGGGTCTAACATGTAGCTATTGAGCACTTAAAATGTGGCTAAAGCAACCGAGGAACTGAACTTTTCATATTATTTGATTTTAGTATAAATTAAAATAGCCATCTGTGGTAGTGGTTGTCATATTTGGACAGCATGACTCTAGACTCACAGGTATATACCATGTTTGATGGGACTGGATTGCTTACACCATCCCATGAGGGGCTGGCTGATTTTGCAGTCTAGGTTGATGCCAGGCAGAAGAAATTCAAGGGGCTGAGAAAAACATAAGACTTATAAAAAATTCAGCAAGAGGGTTCAAAAAGAAAATAATGGCACTTAATTAAGCAAAATATTATTTGTCTTTTTTGGTTAAGAGGTTCCCTTTCGAACTTTATTCTCAGGAAGAGAATCAGGGATCTAAAGCTTTCGAAGCTTTTTACAATCAGGAAAGGTATGCACAGCAAATACAGCAGGGAGAATTATCCTGAAATACTCTTAGAAAATTAAACAGTTTTTCTACTTCTGCCTATTTCTCTTTGCCACAGCCTCATTATTTACAACTAAAGAGGAAAAACTAGTAATAGTTTAATAAGTGAAAATTTTCTTATCCTTAAGGCAAAGTCATCAGCTTAATGAGATTCTAACATGATGTAAATCCTTATTACTCCATACCTGAAATGGAGGGAAATAAACAAGCCATCTCTCGATGTGGCTGGCATACCACCCCGGGACCAAACATCTCTTCTGCAAGGCTCTGAGCTCCGAGGGTGCACGGGGCCCTGCTGAGATCACTTCGTAGAAGCTAAACTTCAGAGCTGCAGGGTCTTCATGTGATCGTTGATGCTATGATGAAAAGGTGGATGATTAAACTAATCTGAACATAGGCGTAAATAATTAAAAACCAATCTTTGTGACAAGTCTCAAAGCTAAAGAAAGAAGTGCCTCACTGCTGGAGAGTTATTTATTTTGAAATTAATAACCGATGAAAATGTTTGCTTGGAGCCTCAGGATTTGAAGTTATGATACTTATGGGAGTAAGTTTTGGAGAATTTATCTGGTAGAAGTTGAATTCTTATTGATAGGATTCCTTCACCAACATTACTGAGTTGTTTCTTTAGTGTACGTATTTTATTGTGAAAGTAAACTTTTGAAAACTGTGTTAATGGCCCCATTCCCACTCATAAGCAAACCATTTATAGTGTCCAGTGAATATCCATAATAGACAAGCACTCTACTATCTCTGCCAAATAGTTTCGCTCCATCTAGTAATGCAGTTTTAGATTAGAAAAGGCCTATCAGCTCTTTTAAATGAAGAAAGTACTAGAAAGTCTGACATGCACATTATCTGAAATCCGCAGCTTTTATCATACATCCCCTGGTATCTAAAAGCCAAGATTATTTTATCTAATGGTAACCTTTGCGGTGAATCAGAATCATTTATTGTGCAGAAAATGCAGAAAGTAGCAATCCAAATAGGAAAGTGTTTCATAATGGCCCAGGCTCAGGCCCATGGGTTTGAGGAAATCACCTTTTCTTTAAATTGGCCAATAAATATTCAGGCTTAGTGGTGAGTTGGTGGATGTTTACCACATCTAGTTGAATAGCAAATTTTCTACAACTGAGATTCAAATCACTGGACTACAAACTGCTAGACTTTGTTAAGGTCTGCATTTTGCCACTGTGATTTATTTGTAATATTTAGGACATTTTGTTAGCTTGCAGCCTTAAAGCCTTCTTTTTCTGTAAATTCTATATTTTTCAGGGACGAAGTGGTTGCCAAGCTCCAATTTTCTTCATTTTCTTGGAGTCAATTAAGGCTTATTTTTCTTTTCTCCAGATACTTAGTGGAAAAGGTAAAAGTTGCAAAATCAAATCAGGCAATTTGCAATTTGCTGTATGTTTTGATTTAAAAGATGGCTTCAGGTTTGGCATGAATGATTAGTATAGAATTGTGGATTTTTATGGATCTTAGCTTTCCAGGATGTCTCCACTCCTTATTATTCAGATTATTATCAAAATGCCTATCTAAGATTTCATCTGCTTTTTGTGACCTTTCCCTACTATGTTCCTGCCGCAAAACCTTTTCCAACAATCTGTTCTTCCTCTTGTGAACTTCAACAACTGCTTTTGTTAAGTAGCAGAAGGACTCAGTAATGAGCAACTTTATTCTCTAATATTGTAATTGTCAAGAACTTAGCTGTTTTAAATCAAATCAGTAAGAATGGAACATCCCACTCTTGTAGGGAGGATCTAAGCTATGTGGGTCACTTTAACACAGGGAAGCATTCATATATCCAGCCTACTTGCAGATTTCAGATTAGAGGTTTTCGTACATAGAACATTCCGCATTTGTCTTAACATTATCGTTTCCAAGAAAATAGGACCCTCAGTCTGCTTTTCAGCACTGACCTGACGATAACTCCTTTACATAGCTCTGCTTTGCACCTATGAGAACACTTCTTCATTTTTATTTTACCTGAATTTCTCTCCTTACGTATCTTTCCCTTATTTGAGAAAGTGCCCCATGGTTCTGGTGTTTGGGCTTCTCTGCGACAGCCATGAATAAATCTGTCCTTTCCCAGATGGTCTTTGTCAGGTGGACTTTGTCATTCTGAAGGAGTCTGTATGTCAATTGATTATTACTTTCTAATTTATATGCTTGTTTATACATATTTCTCCAATTAGGCTGAAAGCAATTTCAAGTATAGCATCACATTTATTTTTCAAATCACACTTAGAAAAAAACTGCACATGGTAGCACATTATTTGATGAATGGATAAACACATGAACAGCAGAAAAGCATTTTTTAAAATTACAAACCTGAGAAATGAGAACTAAGGGTCCTAGAGACTAAAGACACTGACTCCATCAATTTTACTATGTTATTATGTTAATTTTGACTGCTGCTTATTGAACCCTTCCAACTGGTGGTTAAACTATCACCGAAACAAGTTTTAAAAGATTGTTTCCTATTATTTGCAATGATTTATTAAAAGTGTATTTGATATATATTATTACTAGAGTTTGTTATTTCAAAGTGAGCATTTCTGTGCAAGGTTCTAACCAACATCAGAAAACAATGGCAATGAGTATACAAGAAACATTTAGATGTGTTAGGATCTCAGGGATGTAGAATTTTTCTCTTTTCTCTTTTCCTTTCCCTCCCCTCCCCTCCCCTCCCTCCCCTCCCCTCCCCTCCCCTCCCCTCCCTTCCCTTCCTTTCCTTTCCTGTTTTTATGAGATAGAGTCTCCCTCTGTCACCTAGGCTGTAGTACATGATGCAATCACAGCTCACTGCAGCCTCAATCCCCTAGGCTCAGGCGATCCTCCCAGTTTAGCCTTCCAAGTAGCTGGGACCACAGGTGTGTGCCACCATACCCGGCTAATTTTCTTTATTTGTAGAGACAGAGTCTCCCTATGTTGCCCAGGCTGGTCTTGAACTCCTGGGCTCAAACAATCTTCCCATCTTCCAAAACGCTTGGATTACAGGCATGAGCCACCAACCCCAGCCTAAAGATTCTTATATATATTAGTTTTGCCACTAAGCTGTTTCTTTAGTACAAGCAGTTGTTTAAGCTCTTTTAGAGCCAGGGTCGGCAGTCTATGGCCTACTGCCTATTCAGTAAAGTTTTATTGGAACACAGGAATGCTTATGCATTAACATATTGTCTATGGCTGCTTTTGAAATAAAATGGTAGAGTTGCAACAGAGACTGTACAACCCTCAAAGCCTGAAATTGTTGCTATCTGACTCTTTATAGAGTACACATGTATCAGATGAAAAAATAATGATTTAAAATTATTACCTTTAAAATGCAGATATATGGAAGCAGAGATATAAAAAAGTACATAATATTTTGTTATATTTTAATTTAGTTTCTCTTATTGCATTAATACATTTTATTAAATGAAGTGATTAAGTTAATAAAATAAGAACAAAAACTTAATGGAGGAAATTTCTCAGTGGAAATCAAGAAAAACTTGTTCATTTTTCTGTAGGTATCAAACAACTAGCAAATCTCTTTTGTGAAAACCTGAGGTAGTGGGTATTGCTAAAAACAATGCTTCATTGTCCATACTCTGCTTCTGCCTGTTGGATTTTATTTGCATTTTCCTTACCTGGTACCAGGAGTATGCTCGGTCTGAAGGGTCAATGAGAATGGTGATAATCTTGGCTTTGGGAACCAGAGAAGCAGCTCTTTTAGGGGCTTCCTCTGAGTGGAAGTAATTGGCACTCTTCTCAAACAAAAAGTCGGTGGTGACATTAGATGGGACTGGGAAGAAATCCATATACCTAGAAAAGGAATATTTTTCTCAAAGTAAGACTCTAGTTTACACTCATATTCTGGTGACCAAAGATGTTAAAAGTGTCCCACAAATTCATGTGCTTCCTAAACAAAAGCCTTTTTCTTTACAGCATTTGTGAGCAAGAGAAAAATATCCAGAACACTAATAATGTGTTTGGAAGATGTTTTTGTAAGTACATTTTCTTTATGTTTTGCTTAATATCAGGAAAAAATATAAGTGATAACAAACACGTAGACACAGAATGATCAAACTGCAACAGGGATCAAGCTAGCTATATCAAATGTGTCTAAATGTAGAAACACTGTACAGAGAAAATTTCAAGTACTCAAAAAGAAAATTGTATTAAAACAGATGATATGTTCAGTTCAGACATTTTAAAAGGATTTAGAGAAAATATTTTTTACTTTATTGCAAGTGAAATAATTTCTTTTCCACAAATGTATTGTGCCAGTGTTGTGTTTACTCACATAGTGTCAAAGATGCAGAGCATATCTGGTATAAATATTGCTTATTTGCTTACTTTTTCTCATATAGAGCCACCTATGTCCCTCTTTAGTATGATTATAAGAGAAGTTTAAAAAGTATGCACATTCCAAATATACAATCCTAACAAATTTCCCAAGGTCATGTTCTATATCCTCACCAGTAGACAGAATTCAAATTACCAGCAGAATGAACACAGGGATATCTATAGGTTCAAGCACTGAAATGTAGGATTTCATTTAATGTTCCACCTGAATAAAAGTTGTCAAATACAACTAATTCAGCATATGATAAGAAATATTTCTGAAGCACTAAGGAACATCTTTTAGAGGAAAAGGGCTTTTTTAGAGCGACTGTAAAAATATAGCTTCTAGGGATTCTTATATTTTATAATAATGGCCTCAGCCTCCATTACCACCCCCTTCAATTCATAAGCCATTATCACACTGGGCTACCAAGACAAGGTAATTCAATAATTACTCAACAAAAAAGTCATTAATATTCATGAAATGACCTGTTTTTTACAGTATCTTGTTTTCTTTTGACCAAAAGATCACATGAGATGTTGGTAGATTTTTGACTGAGATCATATCCTCAAACATGATAAAGCTTCTGGTAGAATTCCAGTTGTTAACATATTGCAAAGTTTAGCTGGTGCAACACAGTGATATCTTGAGATTCAGAGCAGTAAAGAAATCCTTTTATGTTGTCTGGAATTGGCTTGTTGGTGATATGTAATTCTGGCACCCTTTTAGGGAGAAAGAGATATACAAAAATTTCTGGAAGGTTTGATGTGCTATTTGTTCTGGTGTACATTCTATTTACAGAAAGTGCCAAATTTCAGGATACTTCTTATGTAGAAGCTCACACTGGTTCCAGGAGTGCTAAGATTATTTCAAGTGTCTAGTGGTATCTTATTTGGTCCAAGCTTGTCTCAAACCTGCTTGTTCTGAAAAAGGCTTCAAAAATCACAAAAAAGAGCAGAAATTTTAGCTTCTTAAACCTGCCCTACCTTGCTAGAAGTCTTTTATATCTGGAACAGTTTAGGCTTTGAAAACCTCCTCAAGCAAGTCTGGATCTTGGACCTATAATGTGTTGATTTTGCCAGGCTCCAGGGGCTCATGGAGAGGGCAGGGCACAGCTCTTGTTTGCTTATATGTCTAGTGTAGTGGCTGGCACTTACAGGTACTTGAAAGATGTTTCATGAATAGAGAAGCAAATAAAAGGTTCATATTTTTAGTATGGGACCTGGAAGCTCCATAAATAGGCTCACATTTAGAGAATGTAAATTCAGGGTATTCAAAGAATTAGTGAGCAAACTGGAAGTGTTTTAACAATGCGGGGGTTAAAAGCAAATGCCTCCCTTAAGTTTTCCTACTTCTATAAAACATAAAACTTCAGCATTTTCTTTTACCTGAAAAGTGGAATTTTTTTTGCAATACTCCACATTTCTTCATTTATTTGTTATTTGGGTTGACCCTGAGTATTTCTTCCTTTTCTTTTTTTTTGGAGACAGAGTCTCCTTCTGACAATGAGGAGGACAATGGCACCATCTCGGCTCACTACAACCTCTGCCTCCCGGGTTCAAGTGATTCTCCTGCTTCAGCCTCCTGAGTAGATGGAATTACAGGCGCCTACCAACATGCCCAGCTACTTTTTGTATTTTCAGTAGAGACAGGTTTTGCCATATTGACCAGGCTGGTCTCAAACTCCTGACCTCAGATGATCTGCCTGCCTTGGCCTCCCAAAGTGCTGGGATTACAGGGGTGAGCCTGTGTGCCCGGCCAGACTTTTTGTTCCTATCAGAGTACCTAGCGACATGATGATCAAAACATATTTTTGAAAGGTTTATGATAAAAAATTAAGAATAACTCTTGCAATAATTTGTTACCATAAATTTTTCAAAAATATGTTTTTTGAAAAAAAAGTCCTAGAGAATCCAACTATTGACAGGAATGTATTAGTATTACATTAGTAATACTAATACATTAGTAATACTAATACATTCCTGTCCACCTCCAAAGCAGTTTTTATTCAGTCCTTTTAGTCCTGATGTTAACATCATTTTATTCTATAATTATATACTGGCATATATATTTGAGTCAGTGGTCAAATACAGCTGAAGTAGTTGATGGTTTCTTTCTTTTCTTTTTTTTTGAGACAGGGTCTCACTCTGTCGCTTAGGCTGGAGTGCAGTGGTGCAATCGCAGCTCACGGCAGCCTCAGCCTCTATGGGCTCAGGTGATCCTCCCATCTCAGTCTCCCAAATTAGCTGAGACTACAGGTGCACACCACCATGCCTGGATAATTCTTATATTTTTGGTAGAGATGGGGTCTCTACCAAAGGTAGTCTCTTGCCCAGGCTAGTCTCAAACTCCTGACTTCAAGTGATCCACCCACTTTAGCCTCCCAAAATGCTGGAATTACAGATGTGAGCCACTGTGCCTGGCCACTGTTGATGGTTTCTTGATTTTCCAGCTGTTATTTAACACCACACAATTAATCAAAATATCAAACCCTGAACTGAAAAATTGGCAGTGAGATATATAACAATTAGAATATACATAAATCCTAGTAGGTGCTCAAATTATACTCAATCCATTCCTTTTCCTTTCCATTCTGACTTCTCATAAGCAGCTCCTTAGGGGGTTGATAATTATAAAATTGAGATCATACAATCTGACAACAGAGATATATATGACTATGCTAAAATACACGCAAAATCTATTTATGCTGTAGAATTATTATAATTCACTCATTTATACCACTCTCTGTCCAGCATTACACCTTCATAGCAAGACCTTTAGATACATTTTATGGTTAACATGTTAGTTTGCACCATCTCTCTCTACTACATGACTGTATTTTGTGTATTCTGACATTTTTACTTTTTAAATGTTTTCTTCAGATGGTTGATATATTTCTAATTTTGATTCAAAGGCAAAAATTAAATTCTGTGTATTGTTGATAGTTTTTTTATAGCTTTGATTACTCACGCAATATACAAACATTTCTAGTTTTATTTATTTATTTTTCCTTTTATGTGCCAAAGAAAATAGAAAATTACATATGTTGGCTATAGTATCACTTAATAAAAAGTGCACAAGAAGAAAAAGATATGAAATTTTTTTCCCCTTACTGGTAGAGAGGAATTAAATTTCTGAATATTATGCTATTCTTCTGACTTAATATCTATAATTACCATCAAGAAAATTAATGACAATTGAAATTACATGTGATCCTCTTGGGGAAACAAGTCTCTTTATAAACTGAGAAGAGTTTGTTTTGAAAAATTTCTGAGCCCCTTTATGATATTCAATCAATTTCCAAGGCACAGAGGTTAACTTTTATTTGTGACTACAAACTTAGATGTTTCTAAATATTAGTGCTAAGTTTATACTGTGCACAGTACATAAACTTTTAGATTTATACTAATAACCCATCTTACCAATCAATCCCCCTGTGGTAGTTATTTCTATTAAAGAACTGTACCTCCTCAAAGGTTTTTGGGCTGGGGGAGTTACTAAGGATGGAAGGATGCATAACCAGGAACAAATACAAAGCAGTGGTACCTGGAAAGATAATAGAGGTTCAGAAATTAATTAAATGAAAACACAATTTCCTATGATCAGCACTTTAAAGTCATTAATAAATATTACAATGATCCAAACAGAGTTGTTACAACTACTCCTTGAAATAACTTGAATGGATAATCAGCAGTTTAACAGAAGCAGGTTCTAAAAAAATGGAGACAGTGTGGTGTGAAAATAGGCCTGTTGCAGGGATTGAGAGAACTGGCTTTCAATCTCAGTTCAATGACTGATTTGTCTGTGACTTTGTCTTTCAGCTTCTGTTTGTCTCGGTTTTCTTTTTCTCTTCCTTTCTCCTTCCTTTCTTCTCTCCTTCCTTCCTTCCTTCCTTCCTTCCTTCCTTCCTTCCTTCCTTCCTTCCTTCCTTCCTTCCTTCCTTCCTTCCTTCCTTCTTTTTTTTGACAGCATCTTACTATATTGCCCAGGCTGGAGTGTGGTGGTGCAATCATGGCTCACTACAATCTTGACACCAGGCTCATGGGATCCTCCTGTCTCAGCCTCCCAAGTAGCGGTGACTACAGGCATGCACCACTGTGCCAGGCTAATTTTAAAACTTCTAAAAATTTTTTAGTAGAGATGAGGTCTCGCTATGTTGCTCAGGCTGGTCTTAAACACTTGAGCTCATGCAATCCTCCCGCCTCGGCCTCTTAAAGTGCTGGGATTATAGGAGTGAGCCGCCTCTCTTGGCCTGTCTCAACTTTCTTAATGGAAAATCCCCTGCCTACTTATTTCATAGATTTTCTCTGAGAATGAAAAGACATGTACTTGAAGACATTTTGACAGTAATAAGGCACTATATAAATGAAATATATTATTATTTAATATATTACATTACCAAAATCAATACTTGGGTTCTCATATTAAGTTCTTCTTGAGGCCTATGAAAGCTAATTAAACTCAAGACAGAATTTAATCTTTCCACAAGTTTGCTTAAGCTTGAATGTACTTATATTTTTTATAAAAGTAGTGTCAAAAATTGTTTAAATTGCTAAATTTGAAAAAAAAATAGTGCCCTTTCTTAGCGACGTAACTTATAGAATTTGCATTTACTAGGGAAGAGAATGGTATATCACAGGTACACATATATATTTGTGACTGTTGGGGAGCAAGGGTGTGATTTTTCAAAAAGTGAGCAATGTCATAAACTGTACAATTAGTGTTTTATAAGACTAAATGAGGAGATAAAAGGTGCAGCGTAGTCAGTCTGGTACAAGAGAAAGTAAGGCAGTTTGGGTTCAGTTTGTCAAAGGTTTAGCCATGTATTTAATATTTGTAACTGTGACTGTGTTTAAAAGATCATAATATAAAAGCATTTCTACATATTGGCTACCCCTAAGAGAGAAATATACTATTATTTACACTGTTATACAATCTGTGGAGCAGGACTTGAAAATTATATTCCAAGTCAATAGCTAGCGATAGTAATAAGACATGGCCTTGTAATATTTCTCTCACTTGGAGAAATTACTACTCTAATTTTGCTTAGTAATTATGTCATGTTGCCATTTGTACAAAACTTTGAATTTTCTTATTTTTCAGATAAGCTTTCTTTCTTTTCTTTCTTTTTTTTTTGTTTGAGATGGAGTCTCGCTCTGTTGCCCAGGTTGGAGTGCAGTGGCGTGATCTTGGCTCACTGCAACCTCTGCCTCTTGGGCTCAAGCGAATCTCCTATCTAAGCCTCAGGAGCAGCTGTGATTACAGGCGCCCGCCACCATGCCCAGATAATTTTTGTATTTTTGGTAGAGACAGGGTTTCACCATGTTGGCCAGGCTGGTCTCGAACTCCTGACCTCAGATGATCCACCCACCTAGGCCTCCCAAAGTGCTGGGATCACAGGCATGAGCCACTGTGCCCAGTCCTTAAATAGTATTAATATGGAAGTAAGGTAGTATTTTAGTGTTTATTTACTTAAATGGTACAAATATGGCAATATTTAAGTAAATAAATACTATTTAAGTATTTATAAATTAAGCTTTCTTTAATATTTATTTACTTAAATCTACCATATCTATACAATAGAAAAATTGTTAAAATAACTGTCAACAGCAATATTGTCTTAAAAAATGAATTGAAAGAGGTAGTCTTCCTAGATTATATCTGAACCAAACAATGAACACTGTAATCATAGATCATTATAGGGAATAAAACACAGTAATCTATGATATACAAAGTAAAAATGTGCTTCACAAGCTTGCCTTAAAACAGTGCTCCTCTAAGTAGCATGTATTAGATTCATCTGGTAGGCTTGTTAAAACACAGATAGCACAGCCCTATCCCAGTATCTCTGATTCAGCAAGTCTTTGCTGAATTTGCACTTTTTTTTTTTTTTTTTTTTTTTTTTTTTTACAGGAGTCTCGCTCTGTCACCCAGGCTGGAGTGCTGTGGCGCGATCTCGGCTCGCTGCAAGCTCCGCCTCCCGGATTCACGCCATTCTCCTGCCTCAGCCTCCCGAGTAGCTGGGACTACAAGCGCCCGCCACCACACCTGACTAATTTTTTTTGTATTTTTAGTAGCGACGGGGTTTCACCGTGTTAGCCAGGATGGTCTCAATCTCCTGACCTCGTGATTCACCCGTCTCGGCCTCCCGAAGTGCTGAGATTACAAGAGTGAGCCACCGCGCCCGGCCTGCACTTCTAGTAAGTTTTCTGGTGATGCTTATGCTGCTGCTCTGGCAACCACCCTTGAGAATCACTGACTTAGAATAACTGTGAAGCAATATCTAAAATTTACTGGAGGAAAAAAGCTCCAATACATGAAATCCATAGTAAAGTAGAAAGTAGTAAAGTAGAAAGAGCATGTTCTTTGAAGTCAGGTAAATTCTAGGATCAAGATTTTTATTCTTGTACTTACCAGCTGTGTGAATTTGAACAAAAATTATTTACAACCTCTCTTGAGTCTTAGTTTTTCCATCTGTGTAGTGGGGAAGAAAATACTTAGCTATCAGTGTTCTATGAGGATTAGCGAGGTAACCTAGGTGAAATCACCTAAAGAGTGCCATATCTGAATATCTAAAAGGCATTTTTCAGATAAAAACTTTACTGAGATATAGCTTAGAATTATAATACATAAATATATAAATACATTTAAATCTCAATTATACATGTGAGATATAATCCAGAAAAATGCATGAGGAATTTTTAAAATTAAAAATAACAAATATTTTTGGAAATAAGTATTGCCATTATAATGTGAGCAAAAAAGCAGAGAGATTAATTCCTTTCTTAGATCAACTGAAAACATTATTTTCTGAATCTTATTTTTAAGAATTGTATTAAATACATTTGTTCACTTTTAATAGTGTTTCATGATCAGCATTAATTAGACAAACAGAAAAAATGGATGTAATCTAATTATTTTGCATAGTCAGTAAAAGGCATAATGAAATGTATCAGTGTTAAAATATTGTTAAGTTGTGGTTTCTGAATTCTGTCTTTGCCTGTACATATTCTTGGGTCTGAATAAACTGTCCTGCATATGTATTTTGTGAGTGGTAACTCAACTACATAATCATAGACACACATTTAAATAACCATCTATAAATCTTCAGTTTTATATTTTTTGTCAGTCTTAACACTGAAATATTTGAATATCGAGATAACTAGAAATCTGTGCAAAATTATCCAGAAAAATACTTTTTATTTTTCAAGACAGAGTCTCACTCTGTTGTCCAGTCTGGAGTGCAGTGATGCAATCTTGGCTCACTATAACCTTTGCCTCCCAGGTTCAAACAATTCTCATGTCTCAGCCTGCTGAGTACCTGGGACTACAGGCGCACACCACCACGCCTGGCTAATTTTTGTATTTTTAGTAGTGATAGAGTTTCACCGTATTGGTCAGGTTGGTGTTGAACTCCTGACCTCAGGTGATCCACCCGCCTTGGCCTCCCAAAGTGCTAGGATTACAGGTATGAGCCATCGCGCCTGGCCCAGAAAAATACTTTTGACAAAAGTACAGTTAAAAATGAAGCTATTTAATTCTCATGTCACTGATACGAGAAAACACTTCAATTAAAAAATCAATTTCACAAAATATGGATATATACGGCAACATGAATCTCAAAAGTATTATGCTAAATGAAAGATGTCAGATACAAAAGACTACACACTACATGCTTCCATTTACATGAAGTTCTAGAAAAGGTAAAACTGTAGTGGTAGAAAGTAGTTGCTTGTGGCTGGGGATGTGGTGGGGATCGGGGGGGATACACTGCAAAGGAACAAGGATAAATTTTTTTTAGGCTGACAACTGTTCTGTGTTTTGAATGTGGTGGTGGACACAACTGTGTGCAATGTTCAAAATTCAGCTAATTGTACATTCAAAATGGGTGGATTTTATTGCATGTAAATTATATTCAGCAAAACTGGGAAAAATCAATTTCTATAAAAAAGAATCAATTTGTATAAAAGGTCTTTTCCAACGACAAATGCCATATCCAAATTGTAACAAACACTTGGAAACCCAACTGAGTTTAAGAGGACAAATGATAACTCTACCATCTAACCATGATATCAAAATGTCTGCATATCCAGCACAACACGAGGGAAGTGAATCCTGCAGGACTTTCTAAAGCAAAATGCTACCAAGCCTTCAGGATGTGATCAGTCTTGACAAGTTTATGTGATGACAGTGGGAGTTCACTGAAGAGATTTTAGTTTAAATGTTTTCCTAGTTGTCTTTTCACTTTAGATAGATAAGGACAAGTGAAATAAATGACAAGAAAAATATAAGTATTTGCCATATTTATTATTGTTTTCAAATCGATATCTGCAAATGACATTAAGGAAAAAGATGAACATGCTAAACTCCCTGTGTACATTGCACACAATTTTCCTCAGTTATTTCTAGATCAATGAGGAGAGGAAATGTATTCTCCTTAGCAAGCAATATGATGTTCACTGTTTTCTGTGAAGCCAGTAACCAAGGGCCCCAAATAATTTATCACGCAGGATATAGCATGAATGTCTGGTAGTTTAAAGCTTCCATGAGGCTTCGTTTTAATATTGATTTTTAGAAACAAGAAGTTTATAGGCCGGGTGTGGTGGCTCACGACTGTAATCCCAGCACTTCGGGAGGCTGAGGCGGGCAGATCACAAGGTCAGGAGATTGAGACCATCCTGGCTCACACAGTGAAACCTGGTCTCCACTAAAAATACAAAAAAATTAGTCAGGCATGGTGGCGGGCGCCTGTAGTCCCAGCTACTCGAGAGGCGGAGGCAGGAGAATGGCGTGAATCCGGGAGGCGGAGCTTGCAGTGAGCCAAGATCACTGCCACTGCACTCCAGCCTGGGCGACAGAGCGAGACTCCGTCTCAAAAAAAAAAAAAAAAAAAGTTTATGGGGAAAAATATTGCACATCATTTTTAAGAAAAGGTGCAAAAGATTTCTCCTGGGTATGAATAAACACCTTTCTTAGCACAGAGTTTTATGTATGTCTAGGAATTCTGCTTGTGAAATATCTTTTAGACTTTTAAAAAATAGTCATCTCTGCAAGAAAGTTTACAAATAAACAATATTAGGAAAATGGCAGCCTAAGGGACTATTTTTCTAGCAGGGATTTATTATAAAGAGTTATAGGTACTTATCTGTGTCCCTCTTGACTTTTGATATAATCCTGTCACTGATTAGCTTTGATTTTAGAAGTGTTAATTAAATACTTTTCAATGAAAACATTTGGGGGGAAAAAAAATGTGCCACCAAATTGACTGCTGGATATTTGAACAGTGTGACATCTGTTTTATTCTTTTCACCTAAAAAAAACTTTATTAAGCATTTAGGTACATTACTGAGCTAAATGAAAATTATGTCAGAGAAAAACGTTATTCATTCATTAGCAGTTATGGGAGGTTTACAAACTTATTGTGACAATAACTCATTATCTAGTCATCAGAAATTTTACACTGGTTAATCATAACATAAAAAGTTCTCACCAGTTTTCTGGGGTCCTATTACCAAGAATTTTGGTAAGCGATCGCAAGTTTTTTCTTTGGACCAAATGTCTCTGTGGCGTTTGTCGTCGCAAGGATTCTAAATGGGAGAAGAACATAGAGATGTATTGTTTTCATGAATGTGTCCATTGTGTGCCAGCTTTTCCAACTTGTGTTCTTTAAAAGTATACCAGGAAACGCTGGGATAAAAACATAGGCTCTTTTAAAAAAATGAAAGCCCTGAAGTGGCATCATGGAAGTTCTGAATAACTCCCTTCCATCTTGAGGCTGAGAGTCTACAGAGGAGGCTGGAGATGGGCAGTATTTCCACTTTGGGTAAACAGTCTCAAAGCATGAACAGTTTAATTGGCTACTAGCAGTTCTATTTATTTTTTAAATAGTTTACTGGGCAGAGATTATGCTTCCTGCTAACCTAAAAGATGATACACACTTAGTATTCAATATATAACTGAAATATAAGTTGTCAGATCTTTATTCTAAGTAACTTTGAACTTTCCAGCTGTGCTTCAGATGGATAGGGATCTGGCAAAAATACTACTATCTAAAGAGTAGATACCTCTCAGCTGCCCTCAAAGCTTGATGAATGTGTATCTAAAAACGTAATTTTATAGACTATGATGCTAGAAAGTCCTAAGTTTTAGCAAAAGGGAATAATGAGGGTGAATTACTACCTTAGGGATTCTGCTTTTGGTGTATAATATTTAACGCCAACATCCACCACACAAGTCCTACTTAGAACGCCCTTCATTTTAAGAACAAAGTATGTATTATGTAGAAAAGGAGGAAGAATTACAGTATCTTTAATATTATTTCAGGAATGGGCAAACAGTACCACTTTTTATTTTTAGTCAGTTAATACCATAGGTATGTGAAGTTAAATAAGACTTCTGCTTATTTTTAATAAGCAACAGATGTTAAGGCTAAAGTGAGAGTATTCTTTTTGGCTGTTCTTCTGAAAAAGTTTAAAACTTGTCACCTGAAATAATGATTTCAGTTTAAAAGTTAGGTTAAATTAGCAGGAAAATTGCATGTCTTTCCATTGACTAACGTTTGGTGATGTTTTGTGGTAGTTAAAATGAAAAGATGCTTGTTACAATGAAAAGATGCTTGTTGAAACAATGGAAAAGTAATATGCAGTCATAAGTCCACAACCACCAACCTTAACCTGCTAAATATGCAGTTGTTATGGAGTTACCTGTGTGTGCTCAGGAGGTAATCAACTTACGGTTGAAAGCTGAATGCATTGAATATAAAGTTCAGAGTTAACAAATTCAATCTGTGGTAAAAATTTACTGAGGTCTACTTCTGATGATTGTTACTGTTTTACCATCAGCTCTGTCTGTAACTCTAGTAGCGTTGAAAACAGTGATTAGGAAGCACAACTTTTGAAGCCAGGTGGCCTACAACTGATTCCTGCTCTGCCACACACTAGCTGTGTGACCTTGCTTAATTGACTGAGCCCTTCTGTGCTTCAGTTTCTTCATCTGTAAAATGCAAATCATAACTGTACCTACCACGTAAGGTAGTTGTGAGGATTAAATGAGTTAATACATGTAAAGTGCCCAGTCTGACATATAGTAAGCAAGATGTAATTATTTGCCAAGATTATTATTTTTCACAGATCATGGAGTGGACAATTTAAATTCAAAGTTGTTCCTGAAATTAATTCTATGATACATAAGAGTCTATGCTTTGAAGTCTAGGTTACCCCCAGGGTCATCTGAATATGCCATATTCATGTGGTATTTTGTCTTAAGAAGCTCAGTGATTTTCCCATGAAATGCCTTCCCCCATATTAATCCCCAATTAATACTTCTGAAAGCTGTCCACATTCAGCGGCTCTTGGCTGTTGGTGTACCTCATGGTTCAGAAGGCAGATGTCAGTTCTGAACTCTTCTCAGAGATCCTTTAATATGGTTTAATCATTAAAGATATGGGGATGTGTTCAAAGGCTACCTGCCTAACAAACGACCTGTTTGCCATCTTCTACTCTTCCAGCCTATTGTAACATGTAGATTTATCTCTCACTCCTGATTGAAGACATTATATCCACTGAATCCATCACTGAACTTTCTGAATCCCATGATTTCCAATGCGCAAGGGAACAGGGAATTGAGAGCAATATGTAGCAATGATAAAAGACTACAGTTTAGGAAGGAGTAGTTTCTCAAATTTACTAACATTTCCAAAATGCAGGTTTTTTCAGGTGGCTTCACTTTTCACATTTGGAATATCTCACAGAATTATGTTCCTGGAATTAATGGGTTATATCAATGATTGAATTAATTTTACCTGCCAGAGAGGGTCTTTCTGATCAGGAAACAGCTCAAAATACTTGTGGGCCAGTTGTACTGGAGGCAGAGTCTGAAGTCGCAGGTTGGTCCAGCTCTTCACAAAGTTGGCCAGATTAACAAATGTATATAATCCCAGTCGGTCATTCCCATAGTTGGACAGATGGGTCATGAAAATGCTGATCTGAAAAAAGCAAATGAACTTCAGTGTAAATAACATTAATTTTGACACTAGAGGGCAGTATAATCACAGCGATGCTAGTTTTTTTCCTTAAGTAGTCTGCGCAGGGTTTCAATTCATGGTGTGTTTTTGGATTTGGGACATATCCCTCAAACCCTCATTATATTCATACATACTGGAGGATGTGTTATCAGCAAGACTTGAGCATTTTTTCCCTGAAATTTTCATATATTTCATAACAAAAAATACATTCAACATCAATAGCAGCTGTATACCCATGTTGGTGCAATAAGACTGTTGTTGAATAACATAACCTGTATGTTTCTCAAGCCCTTTTTCACATTCTTTAGTTCCATTATTCCCAATATAAAACACCTCCTTTAAGAAAAATCTTTAACTCCTGGCTAGATAAAATTGACTCTTCCTATGGAAGCAGCTGACCTAGATTGAATCCATGCATTCAAAGAAAATCACAGCAAGTGTGGGACATTTTTTACAATAAAATAAATTTGAACTCTGCAGGTTAGACTGCATTGGTCTAGGATGTAAATGTACAATGAGTATTTGTAAAACTATTGCTTTAAGTGAATGCAGATAATTTTTGTTGGTTAGTGTTGACAAATGAATTCTTCTGCATGGGATTTTTAATGGCAAAGAAAACCTTTGTGGCATTTATGCTGCTATAAAAAAGATCATAAAAATAATTCATGTGATAATAGTACTTTTGGAAAATATATAATGTCATGTGAATGAATAGTAACAATAGTTTACTATAATCACAATAATGAGTTTAATAGGTCATTCATTAAGAGACTGAAAGAAATATTCAAGAAAATTCATTGAGGTAATGTGACAGAGCTGAAAGAAAAAGTTATACTAAGATTTAATACAATAAAAAAGAAAAATGTAATTACTTAACAACTATGAATAAGAGGAAGTAGTAATATCCTATGGAACAAATCCTGCAGGCTTTTACATAAAAAGCTTCATTGTGATCAAGAATATTTGCATTTCTATTCACTCTGCCTGAACATATATTAAATCTTTGAACTTTTGCAAACAAAATATTTTGTGAGTGATTTAAAATAGCTATCTGTACCAGCAGACCAATGTAGTCATGGAATTGGGAAGTCAGCCTTTTACCATTTTGGGTCTTTCTAAAAAAACGAGACTTTAAAAATTAAACCTTCTGGTTATTTTTTAATAGTAACTTCAATACTGTGACTTAAATTTCCTCTTTTTCTCCTGAAAAATTTATCAGAACATTAGGTGATTGAGAAACTTATGAAAATCATTCTTAAATTTGGAAGTTTTTTGCTAATGTCTGTTGGAGGTGGTCTTTACTCATTTGTTTTACATGCCACATTTTTCAATGTACCTTAATAAGATAGCAAAATGATACTTCTGTTCACCTTTCTCCTAAAAATTTTTTAAATACAATTTTAAAAACGTGTATTTTTTTTTTTTCTTTTTTTGAGACGAAGTCTCGCTCTTTTGCCCAGGCTGGAGTGCAGTGGCCGGATCTCGGCTCACTGCAAGCTCCGCCTCCCGGGTTTACGCCATTCTTCTGCCTCAGCCTCCCGAGTAGCTGGGACTACAGGCGCCCGCCACCTCGCGCGGCTAGTTTTTTGTATTTTTTAGTAGAGACGGGGTTTCATTGGGTTAGCCAGGATGGTCTCGATCTGCTGACCTCGTGATCCGCCCGTCTCGGCCTCCCGAGAAGTGCTGGGATTACAGGCTTGAGCCACCGCGCCTGGCCTAAAAACGTGTATTTTTAACCTGGTTAGTAAGTTCAAATTTCTTGCTTTATTTTTATGAAAGATTTGTCAGTAAGTCTGTATGTGTCATATTTCACTTGAATAATATCTGCATGGGACAGAAAATGGGAAACAGAGATAATATATAACCTTGTGATACTAATACATTTGAAATCCCTTTGAACTCACTTTTTAACCTCAGAAAACATTTTTATTCTGACAATTAAAGCAGAGAGCTACTCTCTACCTGCGTGACCATGGAAAGTAAAAAAAATGCTACTCTTTCTGATAAAGACAGACAGAACCCAAAATGATTTATGAACTGGTAAAGAACATTGCTTTTCATGAAACTGAACCTGATTTGCAAGAATTCAGGTGATACTTATAAGGTGTTGAACTTAGTCCTGTAAAAGAAAACCTACTTAGCCTCCAAGCATGGAACTTTTCCCAAATGTTCAATTCTATTTTTATATTCACACTTTAATATAATGCAAGGTGCACCACAAGCTAAAGGATGGTTTAATGTTTTTGTAATGCATGTCACCTTATGATCCTTTTAGACTTTGGACTCAAACCTGAGATTTGTTTTGTGCTCCTAAAGAAATACAAGTCCATAAGGGAATATAATTTGTCAGGACATAATACATTTCAATTTCTTTTTGAACTTTTTTTTTCATGAATCACAATATTTTCTCTAGACATGGAATATTGCACATCTCTTGCTGAACATGTAACCTCTCTAAGTTTTCTTTGTTACTTTTTTGTTAGGAAGGTATGCACATTAAGCAGGAGAATTGACAAAAACAGATATATAACGAGAATGTTTTGGTCAAAAAGTTAGCTTGCTTTCTAGACAGCATTTCTTCCTTACCTATGTACTGACCTATGACATTTATAATGTCATTTCACTTTTTGGTAATTCCTCACCTGACAACAATTTCTGTACAGCATAGAAGGAAACAAAGACAAGGCTTGAAAAGGCTGCTAGTTCAGGAGAAGTAGATATTAGTTTTTTCCTAAAGATGATACTTTTACAATTTTAAGAGTACTTCAGGACTGAGGTTTTATTTTTGTTTTATTTATTTATTTTTTAAAGATGGAATTGGTCAAAATAGATTATTTTCTTTATACTTGTAGATTCCAGTGAGAAGGAAAGTGTCAACAGAAGTGACAACTGCATTTATAAAACAATTTTTGCTATAAACACACTATGAGTAATTAGTTGTCACCAAAAGGACTAATTAGCTGCTTAAAACTCACATCATTTGAAACTCTGCCAAAGGCATAATGTTTATTTGACTAACAACTGAAAAAATTCTTTCTAGTCTGTGAGATATAGATGTGTATAGCAAGATGGTTATCTGTGAATTTTTTTCTGTAAAAAGGGAAAAGGTAAATATCAAATACCACATACGTTAGTATTTATGAGAAAGGAAACAGATACCGTTTGTCAAAGTGTAACTAAGAGAAAAATGTGGGAAGCTTTATCTGTACTTTCTAGCATCAACCCTGTGGATCTATTAAGCTGTAAGTATGGGGGGATGCATGGCTCACTACCAAGAATAAAAAGCAAAACATAGGTCCTGGTGCAAACACTGTTGACAATACAGTAAGTATTCTCTTTCTTTGGAGAAGGCTGGGAACAGGAGAGGAAATGTGGATGTGAAAAAGTATGCTAGTTATTATAAACTATGCCTTTCATGACCATGCTGCTCAGTTGAAATCCACAAATATTTTTCTGATTATTCTGCTATTTGCCAGATGCTCTGCTTCATTCTGAGGGTGCAAATATAAATATGCTGCTCATTCTTTTAAGTTTTGTTCATGAAAAGAGTCAGAATTCAGAAGTTCTCTTTTCATAGCAATCTATGAGTTTACAGCAAACTCTTTCTCTCAGCCAACCCGTTTTGTTTTGCTTTAGTATCCTTCTGGGTGACCATAGATTCAAAAGGTTTAGGATATATACAAATCAACTGAGAAGTTTTAAAACATTCTGATCGCCAGTCTTTATACTCATAGATTCTGATTTTTAGGTCTGGAGGATGTCCTGGTACCTGCATTTTAATCATCTCTAGTGGTCTTGATGCAGGTGTCATTGGAATACAGTTTGAGAAAACCTGGCTAGACCCAGTTCTCCCAGAGAAACTTTTATTTTCCATAGAAATGTATATTTTATTCATACAGAAAAGATTCAGGTCATCAAACCCATTGGTTGCTTTGTAGTAGCTTTGAACACATTTGAACACATTTTAAAAACAAGCATGTTTTATTAAGCTCATAAAAATATTTCAATGTCCTAGACTTTGAGTTGTCCTTAGTACAAAACACAACTTGGTAAGCCCCATTGGCCATGCCTTTCGAGGGCTTCCGTACTGCTGACAGATGTGTGGTGATGCTCAGAAGATTGCTATGAAAACAGAACTGGTTCATACAGACATGTGAATTTGGCTTCTAATTCCCTTCAATCCTGTTTATTTTATTTTTAAATTTTACTTTAAGTTCCGGGATACAAGTGCAGAACATGTAGGTTTGTTACCTAAGTATACATGTGCCATGGTGGTTTGCTGCCTATCAATCTGTCTTCTAAGTTTTAAGCCCCATATGCATTAGCTATTTGTCCTAATGCTCTCCCTCCCTTAGCCCCCCATCCCTTAACTGGCCTCGGTGTGTTCTTCCCCTCTCTGTGTCCATGTGTTCTCATTGTTCAGCTCCCTCTTATGAGTGAGAACATACGGTATTTGGTTTTCTGTTCTTGTGTTAGTTTGCTGAAGATGATGGCTTCCAGCTTCATGTCCTTGCAAAGGACACGATCTCATTCCTTTTTATGGCCATATAGTATTCCATGGTTTATATGTACCACATTTTCTTTATCTAGTTGGTCATTGATGGGCATTTGGGTTGGTTCCAAGTCTTTGCTATTGTAAACAGTGCTGCAGCAAACATATGTGTGCATTTGTCTTTATAGTAGAATGATTTATATTCCTTTGGGTATATACCCAGTAATGAGATTGCTGGGTCAAATGATATTTCTGGTTCTAGATCCTTGAGGAATTGCCACACTGTCTTCCACAATGGTTGAACTAATTTACATTCTTACCAGCAGCGTAAAAGTGTTCCTATTTCTACACAGCCTCACTAGTGTGAGATGGTATTTCATTGTGGTTTTGATTTGCATTTCGCTAATGATCAGTGAGCTTTTTTTCATATGTTTATTGGCCACATAAAAGTTTTCTTTTGAGAAGTGTCTGTTTATATCCTTTGCCCATTTTTTTTTTTTGATGAAGTTGTTTTTTTCTTGTAAATTTGTTTAAATTCCTTGTGGATTCTGAATATTAGACCTTTGTCAGATGGGTAGACTGCAAAAATTTTCTGCCATTCTGTAGGTTGCCTGTTCACTCTGATGACAGTTTCTTTTGCTGTGCAGAAGCTCTTTAGTTTAATTATAATCCCATTTGTCAATTTTGGCTTTTGTTGCAATTGCTTTTGGTGTTTTAATCATGAAGTCTTTGCGCATGCCTATGTCCTGAATGATATTGCCTAGGTTTTCTTCTAGAGTTTTTATGGTTTTGGAGTTTACACTTGTCTTTAATCCATCTTGAGTTTTGTATAAAGTATAAAGAAGGAGTTCAGTTTCTGTTTTCTGCATATGGCTAGCCAGTTTTTCCAGTACTATTTATTAAATAGAGAATCCTTTCCCCATTGCTTGTTTTTGTCAGGTGTGTCAATAATCAGATGGTTGTAGATGTGTGGTTGTTATTTCTGAGGTCTCTGTTCTGTCTCTGTTCTGTTCCATTGGTCTGTATGTCTGTTTTGGTACTAGTACCATGCTGTTTTGTTACTGTGGCCTTGTAGTATAGTTTGAAGTCAGGTAGCATGATGCTTCCAGCGTTCTTCTTTTTGCTTAGGATTGTCTTGGCTATATGGACTCTTTTTTGATTCCATATGAAATTTTAATTCATTTTTTTTTTTTTCTAATTCTGTGAAGAATGTCAGTAGTAGTTTGAAGGGAATAGCACTGAATCTATAAATTACTTTGGGCAGTATGGCCATTTTAATGGTATTGATTCTTCCTATCCATGAGGATGGGATATTTTTCCATTTACTTGTGTCCTCTTTGATTTCCTTGAGCAGTGATTTGTAGTTCTCCTTGAAGAGGTCCTTCACATCCCTTGTAAGTTGTATTCCTAGGTATTTTATTCTCTTTGTAGCAATTGTAAATGGGAGTTCATTCATGATTTGGCTCTCTGCTTGTCTGTTGTTGATGTATAGGAATGCTTCTGATTTTTTGGCACATTGATTTTGTATCTTGAGACTTTACTGAAGTTACTTATCAGCTTAAGGAATTTGGGGCTGAGACGATAGGGTTTTCTAAGTATAGAATCATGTCATCTGCAAACAGAGACAATTTGACTTCCTCTCTTCCTATCTGAATACTCTTTATTTCTTTCTGTTGGCTGATTGTCCTGGCCAGAACTTCCAATACTATATTGAATAGCAGTGGTGAAAGAGGGCATCCTTGTCTTGAGCCAGTTTTCAAGGGAATGCTTCTAGCTTTTGCCCATTCAGTATGATGTTGGCTGTGGGTTTGTCATAAATAGCTCTCATTATTTTGAGGTATATTCCATCAATACCTTGTTTATTGAGAGTTTTTAACATAAAGGGATGTTGAATTTTATCAAAGGCCTTTTCTGCATCTTTTGAGATAATCATGTGGTTTTTGTCATTGGTTCTGTTTATATGATGGATTACATTTATTGATTTGCATATGTTGAGCCAACCTTGAATCCTAGGGATGAAGCTGATTTGATTGTGGTGGATAAGCTTTTTGATGTGCTGCTGGATCTGGTTTGTCAGTATTTTACTGAGGATTTTCGCATCGATGTTCATTAGGGATATTGGCTTGAAGCTTTCTTTTTTTGTTGTCTCTCTGCCAAGTTTTCGTATCAGGATGATGCTGACCTCATAAAATGAGTTCAAGAAGAGTCCCTCCTTTTCAGTTGTTTGGAATAGTTTCAGAAGGAATGTTACCAGCTCCTCTTTTTACCTCTGATAGAATTCAGCTGTGAATTAGTCTGGTCTTGGGCTTTTTTTTGGTTGGTAGGCTATTAATTACTGCCTCAATTTCAGAACTTGTTATTGGTCTACTCAGGGATTTGACGTCTTCCTGGTTTAGTCTTGGGAGGGTGTATGTTTTCCAGGAATTTATCAATTTCTTGTAGATTTTCTAGTTTATTTGCATAGACGTGTTTATAGTATTCTCTGATGGTAGTTTTTATTTCTGTAGGGTCAGTGGTGATATCCCGTTTTTCATTTTTTATTGTGTCTATTTGTCAATCCTGTTTTTTTATCAAAGCAAAATTTTCCATATCTCCATGTACCTCTCAGATGCATGTTAACTTATGAGTTCTCTATTTAAAAGGCTGCCTTTCACATTCACTTTTGCTTTATCTTATGGCATTTTAATGGCTATGTGGCAAAGGAAGAGTATACTGTAATTTACTTTGTGTTCTTCTTCCTCCTTAACTTAGATCCCCAGACCAGAAACACTCATTACAGAAAAAGTAAGGAAACTAGTTTATTTTTATATAGCGCAATGAACAAACTCTGGAAGTTTCATTTTTATCATCATGGAAAATATATGAGTTCCATCACTGTCAGGATTGTACTCCATCCTACGAGCACGTCTTATTCTGAAAAATAACTACAAAATTCTGAGCAGAAAGGATATTCTAATGATGCTCTGGGCCTGAACTTCCTATTCTATAATTCCCTGGCTCGAGCCCTCTCAAAGTGCCTCATTAGCTTTTGAATTGAATAAAGTTCAGTGTGTCAACCTACGGTACTACATGGTCCCAGTTTATCTTTCCAGTCTTCCCTTGTGTACCCCTTCTGTGCTCAGGGCAAACCAGCCAGATTGCCTTGCTTGTTGACCTACAATATTCCTTGGACTTGCTTCTCCATGGCTTTGTTTATACAGTTTCTTCTTTCTGTAAATATGCTGCCTCATTTTGCTACCTAGCTCAATTTTATGTATTCAAGAGTGTCATGTCCACTGTTTCATATCTCTCAAGGCAAATGCAATGTTTTTAAAAATGTGAGCCCTAGAGCACCTAGTTTTGTCTTTCTGACATTTTCTTACCCTGGCTTGTTTTATGCTTTTTAAACATACTTGTTTTATTCATCTCTAGACTGTAAGTTCCTTGGGGGCTGGCATGGGCCCTTCAACTTTATTCTCTGAACTGTCTGTAATATATTGTATGTGCCTTGAGCTGGTTCCAACAATCTTATTTTTAAAGTTGAAAAGTCCAGGGTCAGTTATTTTCAATGCCACTCATTCTGGTAATCTTTTAGCACCATTAAAATTGTGGGCCTCAATGATTTATTCTTGTCTCCTCTAACTTTATCCCCATTCGCTGTGTACTCTTCTTTCTAGTCTCCACTTATTTTCTTACTGTCCATTTCCCACTATTTTCCATGAAACCTTACTCCTTTTTAAATAAACTATATCTTTATGTCTTTGCCTTTGGCCTGTACAGTGATCAAGAAAGAGGGCTCCGCCACCTACCGGCTCTACAGTCTTAGCAAGTTATTTAAACTCTCAGTACTTTAATTGACTTGTTTAAAAGAAAACAAAAAGGATATAGTAATAGTAATTACCTCACAGGGTAATTACAATTAAATGTAAAGTTTAAAAAAATTTAATACACTGACTGCCACATAGTAATTGCTTAATACATAAGAGCTATTTATTATTGTTGATATATTATTGTTAGTTTGGAGAGACATCATTTCTTATTTACAGTTTCTTTCTAGCAGCTCACCAGCCTTATCAGGATAGCTTTCCAATCTCTTAACCCTCTTATTTTTTTCTGCATCAATCAATGTGCTTCTGATCACTTCTTCTACCAGGCAAGATTCTATCTGCAATGATTTGAACTTCTCTAATACCATTACCCTCAGATTCCCAGATCATCTTTCTGCTTTCAGTGCTCTGCAAGTATGAGACTTTGGGCCAGTTCTTCCATTTAATTAGTTCACTTCCACATATGGACTCTTCAGCACAGCTAGAGAAAAAACACACAATAGGAGCTATTCATAGCGCATAAGCATATGGTCCCCAATCTCAATGGAATCCTTAGTGCTACTGGATATTCTTCTTATTTATTCATTGTCACCTTGCTCTTCTGTTCCCTTCAGCAGCTATTTCAAACTTTCAACCCTCTCTGGAGGTCTTCTGTTCAGTTTCCACTCTCCCTACTTTCCCTAATCATCCCCTAATTAACAGGGAGTGTTATCAAGCAGAAACTCTTTCAAATCCTTGTTTCTACACATTTGTCTTTTAAAAATTCCTCCTGACACCTGGAGTGTCAAGCAAAGGTGTTCCATTTTGTATTCAAGACTAATATATCTCCCAGTGCTTTTCATCCCATCTGCTTTCAACTCCCATGTGATCTTAGTCTATCACATATTCCTCTGTTTTCCTCTATTTCAGTCCTCTCCACTGGTCCTTCCCTCATACCTGAAAACATATTTGAATCTCTCTCATCTTAGGCTCTCTCCTGATTGTCTTTTCTAGCCACTGTCCTACCCAGCCAAGTTCTTCAAAGGAACAGTACCCAGGTGCTCACTTTACTCCTCACCTACATTTACGTTTCAGTCATTTGTGACTTAAGTTTTGTCCCCACCATCCCATGGAAAATGCCTTCTGAAAGGTAAGCAATAGCCTCTTAGCTACATATAGATACTTGGTAGTCATTGCATTAACCAATCTACTCTATTGAACATGGTTGGCCACACTTAAAATTTTATTCTTCCTTGGCTTTTTTGACACTGTTTTCTCCTAGTTCTCCTCTATCTGTATTTTTCACTGATTCTTCCTTCTCCACATTACCTTTAGATAGCTAGTGTTTTCCAGGGTTTTGTTCTTTACATGCTGTCTCTAGGTGGAATCACCACAATGATCCCCACATCTCAAACTACTATTTCTATCTTTCTCCTAAATTTTATACTTAAATGTCTAGTTGACATTTTTATCTGAACGTGCCATAGCCATCTCACTTTAAACATGGCTCAATTGAGCTCATTATGTGCTTGCAATAGAGTGTAAGTAAGCTCCAGGAGAGCAGGGACCTCATCTGTTTCATCATTGCTAGTTTTCTAGCACCTAACCAGCGAAATAATAACTAGCACATAGTAGATGCTCAATAAATAATATTTGAATGAATGAATCTTTACAGCCAGATCTTGTCTTGCTTTTGTATTCCTTATTTTCCCTAAGGTTACTACTGTTCCTATGGTTATCAAGCCAAAAAATTGAGTGCATTCCAGACACTTACCAGATCCTCATTTCTTATTGAACTGGACTTGTTTTGTCAATACAGTCTCTTTCATAACTCCAGCTGATCCTCTCTATTCCTATTAGCACTTACCTGGTTTAATCTCTCATTGAATCTTAGCTGGGTTCTTTAAAAGCTTTCTAACTGATCTTCCTCCTTCCAGAACTGGGCTCCTCTAATCTATCCTCTAGAACAATGCTGTCCAATAGATATATATTGCAAGTCACGTGTGTAATTTAAATTATACCTTCAGTAGCCACATTATGAAAAATAATAATTGAATAAAACTAATTTAAATAATAAATAATATACTTAATTTAACCCAATGTATACAAAATGTCATTTCAGCATGTAATCAACATAAGAATTATTAATGAAGCATTTCTCATTTTTAAATACGAAGTCTTCAAAATCTGGTGTGGTATTTTATATTTACAGTACATCTCAATTAGGATTAGCCAACTTTCAAGAATTCAATTCACATGTGGCTGGTGCAGCTGTAGAGTCTGTGTCCTTAATGCTTCAAGAGTCCATCATGATAATGCCCCTACCTTCTTCTTCATCTTCATATTTTCCCACTTACTTGCTTTTACTTTCCATTCCAGTGTGCGTGACTACATGCATTAGTAGATGTTTTTCATTCTACCTGGAATACCTTCCTGTCTCTTTACCTACCATGCCTTTTCCAGTTTGAGGTGACTACTTCCTCTTTGTATTTCACTGTACCTTACGCTCTCTTATAAAAATTATTAGGATTAGTTGCTTTGACTTGTTATACGTTCCTCTTGCTAAACTGTGAACTCAAGAACAGGGACCAGGTTGTACTCTTTATTATATCTACAGTCATGTGTATGGTTCATTAAATAAATATTTGTTAAACTTAATTTAATTACATAATAGACTACTGAAAAGTATTTGTTGAATTGAAGTCTATGTCATAAGTGATCTTTTACCTTTTAAAAATTATACAGTCAAGGTAAAAAACAGAAAATGTAAAAAAAGAGAAAAACATTCTGAATTATTTTCATATATTAAAATCTTATATATATGATTTATGTATAAAAGTATATATTGTAAGTTATATATAAATTTTTTTATATAAAATTTTGTATGTGTAGGTTAATGTATGGTATAACCTGACAGATAGTGTTTACTGCTTAGCAATATATCTGTAGCATTTTAATACACTGTTAAAAATACTTTAAAGTGTGTGTGTGTATATATATAAAGTGTATGTGTGTGTGTATATATATACACACACACATATATATATTTAATATATATATTTAATGGCTAAATAGTAATTTATCTTATAAATTATCACAATTATCACAATGTCCTTAGTCAATTTTCTACTCTTGGTCCTTTAGTTTGCTTATAATTTTTATTGTTGTAAACAACACTGGATTGGTCATTATCATTGATATATCTTAGTTTGTATCTGACTATATTCCTAGGAAAAATTTTTAGAAGTGGATGAAATTGCAGGTTCCAACAGAATGTATATTTTAAAGGCTAGTATCTTATGAGCCACCTGTCTTGGGTTCAGCACACTGGCCCAGTGCCCTGGGCTTTATTCCTATTCAGCTGTGGCATGAATAAGAACAAATCATAAAGGAAGAGCAGTCTACTGGAGTTCTTGAATACTGACAATTTATGTTCGAGCTGTGAGAAAAATTGTCCTCTTCATGTCAAATCACTGCTTTTCATTTTGCATGATTCTTGCTGGCTGGGAAGCATTATTTGGAAATTGTGTTAGCTTTGACGATTTAGCTTTCAATCAATAATGAGCTGCAGATGAAAAAGAAACCAAATGTGAAGAGACTAATAAGGAAGGTAGAAAAATAGTCTTTCATCAGACTATAAGGGAGCAAATGTTAGCTTTAGCAGCTCCAAATGAATTACATGTGAGGATTCAATGAGATAATACAAGCTAAAAGTTCAATATAGTGTCTGACAACATAGTAAGTACCCAAGAAATCATGTTACCTAAGATTTGGTAAAATATGATATTTTGACTTGTCTCAAAATTCTTACACCCAAGGCTAACCTGTTATAATTATTTTATCTATTCTGAGGAAGGCTTGTGAGTATACTTATACTTTGGAGCTCATTTGGTTCTTTCCTCATGTATACAAAAAAATAAGTCAGCCATTCAGAAAACTCTTCGTCCTTTTAAAAGAAATGTCCAAATCAGGTAGACTTTAAAGGTGTAGGATGGTTCTGCTTTATATGGTCATAGCATACTCTTGATGTTATGTTGTAAGATATTATCAAACATTATATTGGGTATAATAATTTCTTATTTATTTATAAAAGAAAGAATGAATAACAAGGCCTTGCTCTGTCACCCAGGCTGGAGTGCAATGGCTCCATCACAGCTCACTGCGGACTCAACCTCCTGGGCTCAATCTACCAATCCATCTTAGCCTCACCAGTAGCTGGGACCACAGGTGCATGTGGCCAGACCTGGCTGATTTTTGTATTTTTTTGTAGAAATGGGGTTTTGCCATGTTGCTCAGGCTGGTCTCAAACTTCTGGGCTGCTCAAGCGATCTGCCTGCCTTGCCACTGCTAAGTGATGGGATGACAGGCATGAGCCACCAGGCCTGGCATTTCTCTACTTTTAATCCAGACTGTAGCTGCCTCTCTCTGCTGTATTTATAAAAAAATTAATAAAATTCACGTTGTGGCATGTTTTTTCAATCAGGTCATCATACAAATTCCAAATGCTTTATTTGCACTGTGAACCCAACTAAACGTATCCCTCATTCAACTTCTAATTAGATCCAAAAAGATGCCCGCTGCTATTCCAACCCTACCGGTCCTAAGGGGATGTTTGATACAAGGGAAAGTGAATGGAAAGAAACGGTGGTCTCAAACAAGCTACGGAAGGGGTCCATGAAAGTGAGGGGCTTTGAATCACTGCCTTCTGAAGTTTCCCTCTAACCCCTCTTCTGGGATATGGGCAAGCCTGAGGGAAGAGGAGGAGTTCCTCAAGGGGACTCCTTGACACAGGCACATTGTACACTTTACTTGCAGTGTATTATTGTACATGGCAGTTTATGAGAGCCTAGTTACACAGATGTGCGGATTGTATTTTCTAGCTTTAATTATCCTAACCATCACAAAATGTCCAAGTGTCTTAAAAAGATTACTAAAAAACCACGGTTCATAGCGAATGCTATTAATAATAATGAAAGCGCAAGTGAAGGAAAGGAAAGTACCAGAGCCAACCCCTCTGCTCCTTCTAGTCTGAACTCTTGTCAGCCCCTAATGCGATGAAAACAGTGATGATATAATCACATTTAACAATAGTAGGCTCCCAAATTTCAAAAGTTTCAAGAAGATTATTTGAAATATGGATTTACATCTGTTAATCATATATGAGGCCATTGTGATTGGCAAGACATTTAAAAATCTTTTTATTTCACTCTTAGAAATTTTATATTTCTATGTATAGTCATGGTATAAAAATCTGAATATAAAATGAATGAAATAATCTTATAAATAATTATGTAGCTCATATGTTAAACAATTAGGATTCATGGAATATAATTACTAAAGCAATCTTACTTCTTTTTCCCACTGTTCCTTTAAAATTTGTTCAGTGTGGGTAGTTTTCCCTTGCAGAATGGCCTCCCTAATCTCTTAGGTGACAGAAAGTTGTCATGTAGCTTTAAGTCTTGATTTAGTAGTTTAAATCTTTTGGTTCAAAAAACAATCCAAATTCCAAACTTGTTGCAATATGAAATCTGCTTCTCTCATCCTCCTGGGACCTGGTGCAGGAGAGAATTTGCAAGACAGGCTGGGAAGAAAGTCTGATTAAGGCTCTGTTCTCCAGTGGGTGATTTTACTCTACTTGCTTACTGAGGTTTCTGATCCCTTAGTATGTGGGACATGGAGATGAAGGAGTGAAAAGGATGCAGGGAATTATTACTCGACTGATATTTTCATATGCATATGTTTAAAATCATCTGAGATCTTTGGAGCCATCAGTCTCACTTTGTTGCCAGGCTGGAGTACAGTGGTGCGATCTCGGCTCACTGCAACCTCATTGCAATCTTCTGCCTCCTGGGTTCAGGTAATTCTCCTACCTCAGCCTCCTGAGTAGCTGGGACTACACCACAATGCCCAGCTAATTTTTGTAGTTTTAGTAGAGGCAGGGTTTCACCATGCTGGCCAGGATGGTCTCGATCTCTTGACCTTGTGATCCACCCTCCTCGGCCTCCCAAAGTGCTGAGATTACAGGCATGAAACACTGCGCCCAGCCAAGCAGGGTTCCTTTTAAAAGGACCCTAGGCTAATATTCCTTTTAAGAGTTGCACGTTTGGGCCTTGGGATTTGGGAGCCTTTGATCTGTCTTTGGAAAAGAGGGCACATAATTCTTATATGTGGTTCTTTCTTCTTCTGATACCACTTTAGCCAATCTCTCTCTTGTACTTTGGATTTATTAGTTGTAAGGCAGACACCAACTTACTGTGTCCGCCTCCTGCAGGGAACACTTCTCAAGCTCTCCGATGGTCTCAGTGACCCTGAAGCCAGATCTCAGCTAGCAGCAGAGCAGGCAATGACCCCTCTGTTCTCCCATGAGTAGAGGGTGGTGGGATCATGCTCAACACACAGCACAACTCTTTCCAAAAATCCTCCCCACGAATCCTCCTTAATTTCCAGGAACTTGACCTTTTTCTTCTGGGTGTGGGTAGGTATTAGAAATTTTGGCATGTTTGTCCCTCTCACAGCTCATTTTGGTGTCTATTGTCTTTCATGTTTTTGTGCATGGTTTTCATGTTTAGTTACGCTAAAAATTACTTTCACTTTATCACCTTCTCCAGGGGGAGAAAAAAGATGTCACCTTAATTTCTAAGGTTTAAATTCATTGAGCACTGTTTTTCTACCTGGCTTGTGCCTTAGTCATCACTTCAGAATCTCAAGGAAAGCTCAATTGCGGAATAAATTGGCAAAGGGTTCTTAACATTTAGAATTTGGGATCTGATAGGCTTTAAAGGAAAGCTGGAAGGGTAAATCAATTGCTCTCAATTAGGGACAGCTTTCAAAGGTACGGTGATGAGGTCAATGTAATTTAAAGCAATTTATCTTGGAGCAGTTTGTCTTTTTTATAACATTCATGTTTCTCACTAATTTTTCTGGCTATATTTTCAGAACTGCAAGTTCAGCCCTTTAATTACAAGCTAATGATTGATGATCAATTAACATTTCTGTTAGGTGTCAAAAGTAATTCTATTGGTTTAATGCATTGCTATTACTTTAGCTGCTGAACAAATATTCACATGTCATGAGAACATCTCCAGTTCTCTGATCACCAATTTTCAACTAATTTTGAATTGTGTATCTTGCTCATGCTGTTGTAATGTTCTTTCTATATTATTCTGAAAGACCCTATTGCAGTTAGTTAGAGGCCAGACAAAAGCTGTTCTTGTTCCTTTAGAGTTAGAAAGTGATGGAATCATGAATATAGTTACACCTTATCATAGCTTTAAAAATGAATAATTAATAGAAATCCTTTTTTAAGCAGCAGTGTAGCACAAAGGTTATACTCAATTTTGCAATGAAAACATCTTTATTTTTCAGCAGGAAACATTTTGCTTCTTTGTTTTAATCACTACCTCCACAATATAATAGATATAGGAAAAGCATTAAATTAAACATCTCTAAATGTGTTTAATTTAACTTCAAAAACCTTTGAGAAAATCGACCTACATGAAAATTTGATTTTGGCTCATATGTGAATGAATTAAATTTAGGTAATCACAAAGATCACCTTCACTACTAGTAGGTTTCAATTAATCATATTTGCTCATAAGGCTGAATTCACTCTGGGGGGAGAGGGGTATCAAAATACCAAACAAATATATTTATTTTGTGATTTAAAAAATGCTAGGTTTAAAAAGCTAGTGATTAATTGTTAAGCTTCTAAATATTCAAACATTTACAGTTTTAAAACATTTATTTATTTTAAGACAGCCCCTCTAATGAAGTGGTTTGTGAAATGTTGAAAAATTTTGAGAGTACTAATTTGGTTCAGAAGCCCAGTTCCTTAAGTAGAGAGTAAAGACTCAAAGGACAAAAAGAACAATGCTAAAGAATGAACACTTGCTAAGTATTAACAAAGTCACCCAAGAACTGTTCCTTTATTAGAGAGAAAATACTAGGGCTTGACTGGGCCTATGCAAGCCACATCTGTTTTGATTGAAATAAGACATTTTAAGAAGTAAAGTTTGGCACAGCGATAATCTAAGTGAAATAGTTCTCCCAGGGCTTTGCAGGGATGAGCAGACTGACCCAGATACAAGAGTCAGGTAAGGTACTGTATAAAGACTTAATTAAAAGCAAGATACCTAGAAAGGCATCTCTGCAGAGATGGGAGAAAGACCAGAAATATAAAAAATTTCAAACCTTTATGAGTCAGCACTAGAGGACACCTACTGCCAAAGCTGCTGGCATCTGGAGGGCTGTTTCAACTGCAGTGAGAATAATACACTGATAGAAGTTTCTAACTCCAGGGATAAAAGGTGAGAAGTTCATAAAAGACTGTAACTAAACCAGATATCTATTAAAAATTTTGCAGTTGTAGACTCACATTTGGTTTATTATTTGTTATTCTTGCTTTAAATTGTAACTCCTTTAAATAACTTATTGATAGATAAATCAATCTATAAGTTAATACTGTTATGTAGTGAAGGGTTATACTTTCTGAAAGTAAATTGTCTTAGGAACTAGCTAAATCAGCTTGCTAAAAAGAAGTAGGGTTTATAAATGTTTCTCTTCTAAAAATGTCAACCCTTCCACATAATAGTAAGTACCCAGAACTGCACATAAGAGGCAATAGGAGAGTTAATGAGGTTATGAAATGTAAACCATAGATTCATTCTTGACTAAACATCAAAATTTCATACTGACTTAAAGAAAAATTTCTAAAAATCTTTGCTTGAATATTATTATCAGAATCAGGCAAGCCTCAGATACGTTAGAATTTTGAAAGAATTGCATGAATTTTAATAAATGGTTACATTAAACACTAATGTCTAGGGAATATTTCCTGCTGAATAAGAACATTCACCTTATTAGGGAAGGTACATGGGTAACTGGTGAGGGAGGAGGAGGGCACTTCCATCTGTGAGGGCTTACTTGTCTAAATATCTATTCCATTGAAGCTTTAGATAAAACTTTTAGTTTGAAAGAAGTTTTTGTTTTTACTGTGTCATCACTTGTATGACTTTGGGTGAAACAATAAATCTCCAAGTATTTTGGTGCCTGTTTGGCAAAATGGGGATGACAATTATATTCTCCAAACAGGATTTCTTAAATTTTCTTTCTGCTTAAAGCACACAAATCTACACTCATCTCCTTCATGCTATAACATAATACTATTCAATACTGGGCTTTCTACAAATTTCTGTTCTTATAAGTCCATATTCTTCCTTTATAAATTTTTCCCCACTATCAATTTCTAATAAGTTATCTCTCCAATATTATAGGTGCCACTTTGACTTTAGGCTTTATTGCTTTTAATATTTATTTTGGATTCAACAAGAAGCCACCAATATCGTGTGTGTGTGTGTGTGTGTGTGTGTGTGTATTCTTCCAGAATTTTTTATTTTTAAAACATGGAAGCAAATGGTACACAATTTTATACATTAATTTTTTAAAATTTAATACATCTTAGAGATTGTTTTAATCAGTACATAAGGGGTTTCCCCATTTTTATTGTCTATGCATGCTGTAATTCTGTTACTATGGATGTGCTATAAGTTATTCAACTTCTTATTAAGGTTTTATGCTATTATGAATAACTTTGGATATGCATCACTTCACTCATTTGAAAATATATCTGAGGATAAATTCTTAGAAGTGGAATGGCTAAGGAAAATGGTATGTGCATTTGTAATGTTGGTAGAGATTGCCAAGTTGCCTGTCATGGAGATTGTACTGATTTACATTACCACTAGTAATGTGTGAGAGTTAGGTTTTGTTGCTTTTTGCTTGAACCACACTAATAACTTTCTAAATGACCTCCTCACTTTTGTTTCTTCCAGCACGAATATATCCCAAATGCTAACACCAGAGAAATCCTCCTAAAACAAAAGTCCTTTGCTTAGAAAATATCAATAACTCCTATTTTCCATCAAATTAAACTTCTTAACCTGGTGCTCAGAATCCTTGACAAAACAGGCCTATATTTATTCTTGAGTTTTATCTTCTACCACATACACCCTATATTCCAGATAAATTGAATCATTCCTTGTTCTATGCTGTGCTTGAGGCCTGAAACAGTTTCCTCTGTACAGAATGCTTCTCTACATATGTCTTTCAGTTTAAATCCTATCAACTTTCAAGGACCATCTCAAATATTACCGACCTAAAGGTCCAAATAGATTAGCCCTTAGGCTTACATTCTTTGTTTTGCCAATTAATAGTGTGCACTCAGAATAAATAAATACATCTATTATAATAATTGGATTTTGGTTTAGGTGTAATTCAAATCTTCTTGGTTATGTAGTTGCCCAGTTCACAGATGACAGGAAGGAAAGTGTGAGAAGAGGATGGATGTGGGTGGGTGTTGGGTGGTGTGGGTGTTGTAGAGGGTGGTGGCAAGAGACACATATATATTGAAAGCCCAATAGGTGGCCAGTACTGTGTATTTGTACTGTCATCACCTATAGAAGAAACCTTTTGGAGGTGGATATTGTCATCTCCACTTTACAGTCAGACAAGCCCTATAACTAGTAAACAGTTGATCAGGATTTAAACTCAGGTCTATCTGGATGCAAAGCCTAGACTCTCACATTGTACTACATTGACTTATCTGGCAGAGAATAGCAGCAAGGAATGACTAATATCTTGAACTCTGTCTCTAAAGTTGAAGAAATAAACACCTATGAAAAGTTGAACAAGAACATTAGCATCACTAACTGGAACCATCTATTGTAGATACAACTGTCCTATACTATGTGAGTGTAAGTGTATTAGAGCACAATGAGATAAGCAAATTCTGGGTGGAATGTCCTGATTTGGAGAGCACGGAAAGGTTTACTGCATATAGGAAGACTTCCATTCTGTTTTTTAAATGATATGTAAATAGATAAACTCAATGTATCTGGCATATGAACTCAATTGCAATGTCTATCATTCTGTAAATAGATGATAAATTAGTATGTGTATTGTGTATATTCTTGTGTATTTCTCTGTTGTTCTCTTTGAGTATCCATTTGTCTATCTCAAGCCCATCTGCATAAATGAAAATCTTCCCCACTTACAAACGAATTTGCTGTCACTATAAAGTGGAAGATAAGGTCTGCTCAACTCTAGAGAAATGTTAAGCACATAGAAAATAGAAGCAATGATAACATTAACAATATTTTTATTAAATTAAAAAGAAATTGAAGAATGTTAAAAAATTCCAGAATTAACAGTTTTTAGAGTTAACATAAAATGAAGTAAAAAGCAACTTTAATATAATGAGCCAATTACTTGTACACAGGTATAGATTGGGTGAATACTAAAAAAATCACGGGTTTGTTGATTCTAATTTCACACTGAATATAATAAACAACTGTATTCATGTTAGAATTAGCTCTGTTAACTTTCTCTGCTTTCTAAACTAATCAAATTCATTGTTTTTTATCTCTAAATGTTATTTAATAACAACTTTATTAAAAGTGCCAATATCTTAGAGGATTATATATATAGATATATTTATATTTATATTCACAAAGACACATATGTATATACACATATGCACATGTAATATTGTTAAATCAAGTTTATCCTAAAGTTGCTTCCTTACATACTTTAAGTTTGGCCTAAAGATTTCTCTGTACATAGTGAACAGTAACCTCAATGGAAGTTTAAATAGACAATAACCTACTCTTGTGCCAGTCACCAAGTTTTGGCCAGTCAACTGTTGAAATCATGTTCAAATAAGGCAAATGTTGAGCTGTAACCAATCTGGCTGTTTGTGTACCTCACTTCCATTTTCTGTATGTCACTTTCCTTTTTGTGACCATAAATCTTCCACTACGTGGCTGCACTGGAGTCTCTCTGAGCTTACTCTCTCTAAGGAGGCTGCCAGATGCCAGATTCACAAATCATTCTTTGCTCAGTTAAACTCTATTAAATTTAATTTGTCTAAGGCTTTTTTTTTTTTTTTAACAGATGGTGTCAGAAGTGGGATCTGAAGTAGAGCTTCCAGTGATCCCCAGGAGCATAGAGTGACCAAGTGAGGTACTTGCAGGGCTCATTGTGTCCATTGCTCTTTCACAGCAACTGGGAATGATGGTAAGTTCTCTCTCAGAATTCAAAGCTCCACATATTTGTGTTTTGAGCTTTCTGAATTTGAGCAAGTTTCTGATCCAAACTAGGTTTGGAAGTCACAAAAAAACTAAATCGGGTCTAGAATCTGATTGGATCTGATAATTAACTGGCTTGGATCTAGTTACAGGCCTCTTATGTCTGAATGGGTCAGACAGAAACCAGTAGAAAATGGCAATATTTCAGGGGACACAAACTTTGCCTGTAGAAATTTATAGGGATTTTTGTGTTCTACCTCCTTTGTTTTTCTTATGTGCCAAGGTAGGAAAAAATTATTGGCTAAGTTGATTAAGAGGATCTGAGAATTAAAGCTAAGATTCAAGATAAAAATGGGACCCTTATTTTCTTAAGAACTGAGTAATCTACCTTCTGGCTATGCCCACACCTACACGTGTAAGTATTAGGTCCTGGAAACAGCAAACACTTTTAGAAATAGCAAAATCTTACTAAAGGTAATTTAAAATTACAATGGAACATTCCAAAGAAACAACACTGCACTTGAAGAAGTACAGTTGAAAATGAGGGCTCACAACTCTATGCACACAAATTAGAAAATCTAGAGGAAGTGGATAAATTCCTGGAAAGGCACAATCTTCCAAGATTGAATCAGGAAGAGATTAAAAACCTGAATAGACCACTATCAACTTCTGAAATTGAATTTGTAATTAAGAGCCTACTAACCAAAAAAAGCCCTGGCTCAGATGAATTCACAGCTGAATTCTACCAGACATACAAAGAACTGATACCAATCCTACTGAAATTATTCAAAAAATCAAAGAGGAGGGGTTCCTTTCTAACTCATTCTATGAAGCCAGCATCAGCCTGGTACCCAAATCTGGCAGAGACACAATTAAAAAAGGAAACTTTGGACCAATATCTCTCATGAATATAGACATGAAAATCCTCAACAAAATACTAGGAAATCAAATCCAGCAGCATATTGAAAAGTTAATATAACATGATCAAGTAAGCTTTATTCCTGGAATGCAAGGCTGGTTCAACATATTCAAGTCAATAAATGTGATTCACTACATAAGGAGAATCAAAAGCAAAAATGAAATGATGTTCTCAATAGATGCAGAAAAAGCTTTTGATAAAATCCAACATCCCTTCATGTTAAAAACCCTCAACAGACTAGGCAATGAAAGAACATACCTCAAAATAATAAGAGCCATCTATCGCAAACCCACAGACGACATCATACAAAGTGGGCAATTGTTTGAAGCATTCCCTTTGAGAATTGGAGCAGAATCAAGATGTACACTCTCACCGCTCATGTTCAACACAGTAGTGGAAGTCTTAGCCAGAACAATCAGGCAAGAGAAAGAAATAAAAGGCATCCAAATAGGAAAAGAAGTCAAAGTATCTCTCTTTGCTGATGACATAATTCCATACCTAGAAAATCCTAAAGACTTTGCCAATAGTCTCCTAGAATTGATAAACACCTTTAGTAAAGTTTCAGGTTACAAAATCATTGTATAAAAATCAGCAGCATTTCCATACGCCAACAAAGTCCAAGCTGAGAGTGAAATCAAGAACACAATCCCACTTACAATAGCCAAAAGGAAATGAAATACCTAGGAATACAGCTAGCCAAGGAGGTGGAAGATCTCTACAAAGAGAACTAAAAAACAAGATCAGAGATGAGATAAATGGGGAACATTCCATGCTGATGGACTGGAAGAATCAGTTTCATAAAAATGGCTGTACTGCCCAAAGCAATTTAAAGATTCAACACTATTCCTATCAAACTACCAAAGCCATTTTTCACAGAATAAATGATTCTAAAATATATATGGAAGTGAAAAGGAGCCCCAATAGCCAAAGCAATTGTAAGCAAAAGAATGAAGCCGGAGGTATCACACTACCCAACTTCAAGGCTGTACTATATAAGGCTACACTACTACTGCTACTACTACTACTACGGCTACTACTACTACTACTACTACTACTACTACAAGGCTACACTAACCAAAACAACTTAGTACTGGTACAGAAACAGACAAAGACAAGTGGAAGAGAATAGAAAACTCAGAAATAAAGATGCACACCTACTACAATCTGATCTTCAACAAGGCTGACAAAAACAAGCCATGGGGAAAGCACTTCCCATTCAACAAATGTTACTGAGATAACTGGTTAGCTGTATGCAGAAGAGTGAAACCAGACCCCCACCTTTCACCATATACAAAAATTAACTCAAAATGGATTAAAGATTTCAATGTAAGACCTTAAACTGTAAAGATCCTAGAAGACAACCTAGGAAATACTTATCTCAAAGTCAGCCTTGGTAAAGAATTTTTGGCTAAGTATGAAAAGCCATTGCAACAACAACAACATAAAGACGAAAAGGATCTAATTAAACTAAAAAGCTTCAGCACAACAAAAGAAACTATCAACAAAGCAAACAGACAACTGCGGAATGAGAGAAGATATCTGCAAAGTATGCATCCAACAATGGCCTAGTATCCAGAATCTATAGGGAGCTTAAACAAATCAACAGGCAAAACACCAAATAATTTCATTAAAAAATTGGCAAAGGACATGAAGACATACTTCTCAAAAGAAGACATACAAGTCACTAGCAAACATGAAAAAATGCTCAGCATCACTAATCATCAGAGAAATGCAAATCAAACTGGCGGTGAGATAAAATCTCACACAAGTCAGAATGGCTACTAGTAAAACTCCAAAAAAAACAATAGATGCTGGTGAAGATGTGGAGAAAAGTGGAAACTTATACACTGTTAGTGGGAATTTAAATTAGTTTAGCCACTGTGGAAAGCAATCTGGACATTTCTCAAAGAACCTACCATTCATCTCAGCAATACTATTACTAGGTTTACACCCAAAGGAAAATCATTCTACCAAAAAGACACATGCACTTGTCTGCTCATTGTTGCACTATTCACAGTAGCAAAGACATGGGATCAACCTAGCTGCCCATCAGTGGTGGACTGAACAAACAAAATGTGATATATATACACCATGGAATTGTACGCAGTTATAAAAAATGAAAACATGGACTTTGCAGAAACATGGATGGAGCTGGTGGCCATAATCCTCAGCAAATTAATGCAGAAACAGAAAATTCAAAAATACATGTTCTCTCTTATAACTGAGATCTAAGCATTGAGAACACATGGATATAAATATTGGAATGATAAACACTGTGGACAACTCAAGGTTCGGAGTGGGTGGGTTGAAAAACTAACTATTGAGTACTATACTATGCTTACTACCAGGGTGAGGGAACCCATACTCCAAACTTCAGCATCATACAATATTCCCATATAACAAATCTGCACATGTACCCCTGTATTTAAAATAAAAGTTGAAATTAAAAAAAAATGAAAAAAAATGAAGCTTTCCAAATTAGTCTCATCTATGGATGCCTATTAATATGCAGAAGCTTCTAAAGTATTTCAGTATTTTAAATTAAAGACTCTTTATAAAAGGCAAATAAAAAGCTTAAATGACTTATAAGGAAAGTTAAATCTGCTTTCCTTTTTGCTTAGTTACTACACTGCCCCAAAGACAAAAATGAAAGCTATCCTGGATAAAAAGTTTATAAAAGTAGGCCCTAAGGTGTGTAGAAAACTAAGTAGGCACTCACGGTACCTGATTTCAGGACTTGGCTTTTAGATGACATTTCTGGACCTGCCTTAGGCCACAGGGGAGCTCACTGCTCTGAAGGGTGAGTCCCAGGCCAGGCAGCATTCACCACAAGCTGACTGAAGAGCCCTCGGGTCTTAAGGGAACATGGTGGTAGTCTGGTAGTACTCCCTGTGGGCCTGAGATGGCAGTGGCCATGGGGTGAGGCTTGCTGCATTTGGAGAGGGGAGGGAAGAGTGGGAAGCACTGCGTCTTGTGGTTTGAGTGTCAGCTCAGCCACAGTACAATAGAACACCAGGTAGACTTCTAAGATTTTTGACTCTAGTTTCTGGCTCCTGAATGGCACCTCTGGACCCCCCTGGAGCTTGGGCTTGGAGAAATTCATCACCCTCAAGGGAAGAACATAGGCCTGGATGGCTTTGCCACCAGCTAATTGTAGATCCTCAGGGCCTTGAATGAACATAGCCAGTAGCCAGAGAGTGGTTGCAGCAGGGCTTGGGCAAGACCCAGTGCTCTGCTGGTTTCAGGTCTGACCCAGCACAGTACCGCTGCAGCGGTACTTGTGTCACTCCACCTGTAGCTCCAGGTGGCTCAGCACAGAGAGAGAGTGGGACCAAAGTAAAGAGAACCGGAGTCTCTGGTAATCCAGATAATTCTTCTGGATCTTGTCCAAGACTATCAAGGCAGTATCTCTATGAGTCTGCAAGAATCATAGTGTTACTTGTCTTGGGGTCCTCTCTAAAGCAGGACCATATGGTGTTAGACCATAACACCCAAGTCCTTTTGAATATCTGGAAAGCCTTCTCAGGAAGAATGGGTATAAAGAGCCCGGACTGCAAAGACTATAATAAATACCTAACTCTTCAATGGCCAGACACAGATGAACACCTACAAGTATCCAGACAATCCAGGAAAACATGATTTCAATAAATAAACTAAATAAGGCACCAGAAACCAATCCTGGAGAAACAAGGATACGTGATCTTTCAGACAGAGAACTCAAAATAGCTGTTTTGAGAAAACCCAAAGAAATTCAAGCAGATGACTTTGACAAAGAGATTAAAATAATTAAAAAGAATCAGGCAGAAATTCTGGAGTTGAAAAATGCAGCTGGCATACTGAAGAAATCATCAGAGTCATTCAGTGGCAGAGTTGATCAAGCAGGAAAAAGAATCAGTGAGCTTGAGAACAGGCTATTTGAAAATACAGTCAGAGGAGACAAAAGAAGAAAGAAAGAAAGAAAAAAAACAAAAAAAACAATGAAGCATGCCTACAGGATCTAGAAAATAGCCTCAAAAGGGGGAGTCTAAGAGTTATTGGCTTTAAAGAGTATGTAGAGAAAGAGATGTGGGTAGAAAGTTTATTCGAAGGGATAGTAACAGAGAACTTCCTGAACCTAGAGAAAGATATCAGTATCCAAGTACAAGAAGGTTACAGAACACCAAGCAGATTTAATCCAAAGAAGACTAACTCAAGACATCTGGTAATTCAAGTTGCAAAGGTCAAGATGAAAAAAGGATCCAAAAAGCAGCAAGAGAAAAGAAACAAATAATGCAGCTCCAATACACCTAGTGGCAGCCTTTTCAGTGGAAACCTTATAGGCCAAGAGAGAATGGAATGACATATTTAAAGTGCTGAAAGGAAGAGAACTTTTATGTTAGAATAGTATATCTGGTGAAAATATCCTTCAAGCATGAAGAAAAAATAAAGACTTTCCTAGACAAACAAAAGCTGAAGGATTTAATCAACTCAGACTTGTCTTACAAGAAATGCTAAAGGGAGTACTTTAATAAGAAAGAAAAGGACATTAATGAGCAATAAATAATCACTCGAAGGTACAAAATTTACTAGTAATAGTAAGTATGCAGAAAAACGGAATATTATAGCACTGAAAATGTAGTGTGTAAACTACTCTTATTTAAGTAGAAAGACTAAATGATTTACCAATCAAACATGGTGACTACAACAACTTTTCAAGACATATTACAATACGATATAAACAGTAACAAAAACTTAAAGCAGGGGCACAAAATTAATGCATGAAGTTTTTGTAAATTTTCTTTCTGTTAGTTTGTTTATGCAAACAATGTTGTTATCAGCTTAAAATAATAGGTTATAACATAGTATTTGCAAGCTTCATGATACCCTAAACCAAAAAACATACAATGGAGACACAAAAAATAAAAAGCAACAAACTAAATCACATCACCAACGAAAATAACCTCCACAAAAAGAAAGACATGAAGGAAAGAAAGAAGGAAGAGAAGACCATAAAACATCTAGAAAACAAATCACAAAATGACAGAGGTAAGTCCTTACTTATCTATAAATTGAATGTAAATGGACAAAATTCTTCAATCAAAAGACATAGAATAGCTGAAGGGATAAAAAACCATGAGGCCAGGTGTGGTGGCTCACGCCTGTAATCCCAGCACTTTGGGAGGCTGAGGTAGGCGTATCACTTGGTCAAGAGATCAAGACCATCCTGGCCAACATGGTGAAACCCCATCTCTACTAAAAATCCAAAAATTAGCCTGGCGTGGCAGTGTGGCGGTGTGTACCTGTAGTCTCAGCTACTCAGGAGGCTGAGGCAGGAGAATTGCTTGAACCCAGGAGGCAGAGGTTGCAGCGAGCCGAGATCATGCCACTGTACTCCAGCCTGGTGATAGTGAGACTCCATCTCAAAAAAAACCCAAAACCAAACCAAACCAAACGAAACCAAAAAAAGAAAAGAAAAAAAAAACAAAAAAACAAAAAAACAACCAAAAAACAGACCCAATGATCTGTTGCCCATAAAAAACAGACTTCACCTATAAAACACACATTGAAAATAAAGGGATTGGAAAAAGATATTCCAAGTCCATGGAAACCAAAAAAGAGCGGAAACAGCTATATTCATATCAGACAAAATAGATTTCAAGAAAAAACTAAGAATAGATAAAGAAGGTCACTATATAATGATAAGGGGTTCAATTCAGCAAGAGGATATAACAATTTTAAATATATATGCACTGAATGCTGGAGCACCTAGATGTATAAAGAAAATATTATTAGAGCTAAATAGAGAAATAGACCCCAATATAACAATATCTGGAGATTTCAACATCCCACTTTCAACACTGCATCAATGTTCTAGACAGAAAATCAACAAAGAAACATCAGACTTAATCTGCACTATAGACCAAATGGATCTAATAGATAGTTACAGAACATTTCCTTCAAAGACTGCAGAATACACATTCTTTTCCTCAGGATGTAGATTATTCTTAAGGACAGATCATATGTTAGGTCATAAAACAAGTCTTAAAACATTCAAAAAATGGTATTCATATCAAGCACATTCTCTGACCACAATGGAATAAAACTAGAAATCAATGACAATAGGAATTTTGAAAACTATACAAACACATGGAAAGTAAACAATATACCCCTGAATGACCAGTGGGTAAATGAAGAAATTAAGATGGAAATTGAAAAATTTCTTGAAAAATATGATAATGGAAACACAATGTACCATTTTGTTGTATGGAATACAGCAAAAGCAGTACTAATAGGGAAGTTTATAGCTATAAGTGCCTACAGAAAATAAAAACTTCAAATAAACAACCTAATGATGCACCTTAAAGAGCTAGAAAAGCAAGAGCAAGCCAAACCCAAAATTAGTAGAAGAAAAGGAATAATAAAGATCAGAGCAGAAATAAATGAAATGGAAATGAAGAAGACAATACAAAAGATCAATGAATCAACAAGTTTTTTTAAAGATAAAGAAAATTAACAAACTTTTAGCTTGCCTAAGAAAAAAGAGAAGACCCAAATATTTAAAATCGTAGATGAAAAAGGAGACATTATAACTGATAATACAGAAATTCATATGATAATTTGTGGCTACTGTAAGCAACTCTATGGCAAAAAATTGGAAAGTCTAGAAGAAATGGGCAAATTCCTAGATGCATACAACCTACCAAGATTGAACCATGAAGAAATCCAAAATTTGAACAGACCAATAACAAGTAACATGATTGAAGTTGTAATTAAAAATCTCCCTGTAAATAAAAGCATAGAACCCAATGACTTCACTGCTGAATTCTGTTGAAAATTTAGAAAAGAACTAATAGCAATCCTACTGAAACAATTCTGAAAAAAATAGAGGAGGGGATACTTCTAAGCACATACTAAGTAGCCAGTATTACCCTGATACCAAAACCAGACAAAGACACATCAAAAAAAGAAAACTACAGGCCAATATCTCTGATGAATCTTGATGCAAAAGGCCTCAACAAGGTGTTAGCAAACCAAATTCACTAATATGTTAAAAGAGATCATTCATCATGACCAAGTGGGATTTGTCTCTGGCTTGCAAGGATGGTCCAACATACACAAATCAATCAATGTGATAAATCATATCAATAGAATGATGGACAAAACCCATATGATCATGTCAGTGGATGTTGAAAAAGCATTTGATAAAATTCAATGTCCCTTCATGAAAAACCCTCAAAAAACTGCATGTAGAAGGAACATACATCAACATAATTAAAACCATATGTGACAGACCCATAGCTAAAACCATACTGAATGGGGAAAACCTGAAAACCTCCCCTCTACCGTCTGGAACATGACAAGGATGCCCACTTTCACCACTGTTATTCAACATAGTACTAGAAGTCCTAGCTAGAGCAATCAGACAAGAGGAAGAAATAAAGGGCATCCAACTGGAAAGGAAGAAGTCAAATTATCCTTGTTTGTAGATGGTATGATCTTATATTTGGGAAAACCTAAAGACTCCACCAAAAAACTATTTGAACTGATAAATTTTGTAAAGTTGCAGGATACAAAATCAACGTACAAAAATCAGTAGCATTGTTTATGCTAATAGTGAACAATCTGAAAAAGAAATCAAGAAAGTAATCCTAATTATAATAGGCACAAGTGAAATTAAATATGTAGCATATTGGCCTGTTCTCATGCAGCTAATAAAGTCATACCCCAGACTGGGTAAATTATAAAGGAAAAAGGTTTACTGGACTCACAGTTCCACAAGGCTGAGGAGGCCTAACAATCATGGCAGAAGGCAAAGAAGTAGCAAAGGCACGTCTGACATGGTGGCAGGCAAGAAAGCTTGTGCAGGGGAACTCCCATTTATAAAACTATCAGATCCCATGAAACTTATTCACTACCATGAGAATAGTATGGGGGAACTTCCCCCATTATACAATTATCTCCACCTGGCCCCACCCTTGACAAGTGGAGATTATTACAACTCAAGGTGAGATTTGTGTGGGGACACAGACAAACCATATCACCTAGGATTTAACCAAAGAAATGATCTCCACAGTGAAAACTATAAAACATTGAGAAAAGAGATTGAAGAGGACACCAAAAAAGAGAAAGATATTCCATGTTCACGGATGGGAAGAATCAATTTTGTTAAAATGTCTGTACCACCCAAAGCAATCTACATATTCATTGCAATCCCTTTCAAAATACTAATGATATTCTTCACAGAAAAACAAAAACAAAAACAAAACAAAACAAAAAACTATCCTAAAATTTACATGGAACAACAAAAGACCCAGAATAGTCAAAGCTATCCCGAGTAAAAAGAACAAAACTGGAGAGAATCACATTACCTGACTTCAAATTGTACTACAGACTGGCAGAGGTGCTCCAGCCTCTGCTCAGTCCGCAGTCAGTGCCACAGTGCCTGGCCTCCCACACACCCTGCAGGTAGTGCCCGTGCCCTCAGCCCAGAGTGCACTGGTGCCAGTGCCAGCTCCCAGACAGAGTGCGCCACACAGAGATGACAGCTGAGGAGATGAAGGAGACCTAGAGCTGGGAGCAATTGGTGCCTCTGCCCATGGAGGGAGTGGACATTAGCCCCAAACAGGAGGAAGGCATGCTGAAAGTCATCGAGAGAGGGCACAGGTACAGAGATGCCCATGATTGGGACCGAGTCTTTGTCCACTACACTGGCTGGCTGTTAGATGGCACAAACTTTGACCCCAGTCTGGATCACTCCTTTGACTTGGGAAAAGGGAGATCATCAAGGCTTGGGATATTGCTATAGCAGCCATGAAGGTGGGGGAGGTGTGCCATATCACCTGCAAACCAGAATATGCCTACGGTGCAGCAGGCAGTCCTCCAAAGGTCTCCCCATTGCCATGCTTGTGTTTGAGGTGGAGTTGTTTCAGTTTAAGGGAGAAGATCTGATGGAAGAGGAATATGGTGGAATCACCCAGAGAACACAGACTCGTGGTGAAGGCTATCCAGGCCCAGTGAGGGTGCTATCATGGAGGTTGCACTGGAAGGGTGCTACAAGGACCAGCCCTTTGAACATCAGGAGCTCCGCTTTGAGGCAGGCAAGGGGGAGAACCTGGATTTGCCTTATGGTCTGAGGAGGGCCATTCAGTGCATGTAGAAAGGAGAACATCCCATTGTGTACCTCAAACCCAGCTATGCTTTTGGCAGTGTTGGGAAGGAAAAGTTCCAAATCCCACAAAATGCCTAACTAATATGAATTACACCTCAAGAGTTTTGAAAAGACCAGGGAGTCTTGGTAGATGAATTCAGAAGAGAAGCTGGAACAGAGCACCACGGTGAAAGAGCGGGACACTGTGTACTTCAAGTAGGGCAAATACAAGCAAGCTTTTCTATTGTCTAAGAAGATTGTGTCCTGGCTGAAATATGAGTCTAGCTTTTCCAGTGAGGAAGCATAGAAGGCAAAAGCCCTTCAACTGGCCTCTCACCTCAACCTAGCCATATGTCATCTGAAACTACAGGTCTTCTCTATTGCCACTGAAAGCTGTAACAAGGCCCTAGAACTGGACAGCAACAACGAGAAGGGCCTCTTCTGTCGGGGAGAGGACCACCTGGTTGTGAATGACTTTGAACTGGCATGGGCTGACTTCTGAAAGGTCCTGCAGCTCTACCCAAACAATGAAGCCACTAAGGCCCAGTTGGCTGTGTGCCAGCAGCAGATCTGCAGGAAGCTTGCCTGGGAGAAGAAGCTCTATGCCAACATGTTTGAGAGGCTGGCTGAGGAAGAGAACAAGGTCAAGCCAGAGGCTTCCTCAGGAGACAATCCCACTGACACAGAGATGAAGGAGGAGCAGAAGAGCAACACCACAGAGAGCCAATCTCAAGTGGAGACAGAAGCATAGCTCCTCTCTACCAGCTCTACTACTGTGGCTGCCTGCCTCCCTGTCTCCCTACTCTGTCCTGTGAGTTTTGTAAAACCTGAGGAATTTTGAGCAAATTAGACCTTTACTTTTCTATCTGATTGGATGGTGGCTTTAGGGTAAAGGAGGAAAGGAGTAAGCTGGGAGATTGAGGTGGGGAATCATTTTAGGTGGTGTCACCCCCTCTTCCCTTCCCCCATTGCACATGAACATATGTCCATCCATACATGCTCATTAGAATGTTAATTTATTGTGATTCCTCTGTTTGTTAGTTCCATTTTCGAAGGGTAGAAGAGGCAAATGGTAGGGATGGCATGAACCCAGGGTGGAGAGGGAGACTCCTGGGCAGCCATTTTCCCCATCCTTTCCCTCTCCCAGTCCATTTCCAAATGTGGCCTCCGTGTGGGTGCTAGGTACATGGGAAGAAATACCATTTCTTCTCTGTTCCCTTCCTCACTCCAAATGGCATGGCTGATGATGTCTTCTAGTGTCATGGTGACCACCCCCTGTCCCCTGTTCTGGTATTTCCCCTGTCAGTTTTCCCTCTCAGCAAGGTTGTGTCCCCAAACCCCTCAGCCTCTTCTTTGCATGTTGCTGAAGGTCCAGGCTTGCCTCAAGTTCCATGCTAGAGCAATAAAGTGGAAACATTAAAAACAAAACAAACAAACAAAAAAATTATACTACAGACCTATAGTAATCAAAACAGCATGATGTTGGCATTAAAACAGACACATAGATTAATGAAACAGAATAGAGAACCCAGAAACAAATTCATACACCTACAGTAAACTCATTTTTGACAAAGGTGTCAAGAACATGCACTGGGGAAAAGACAATCTCTTCAATAAATGGTGCTGGAAAAACTGGATATCCATATGCAGAAGAATGACACTATATGCCTATCTCTCACCACATACAAAAATCAAATCAAAATGGATTTTTGAACTATGAAACTACTACAAGAAAACATTGGGGAACTCTCCAAGACATTGATCTGGGCAAAATTTCTTGAGTAATACCCCACAAGCACAGGCAACCAACCAAAAATAGACAAATGGGATCACATCAAGCTAAAAAGTTTCTGCACTGTGGAGAACAGTTTGGAGATTCCTCAAAAAGCTTAAAATAGAGCTTACCATATGATTCAGCAATCCTACTGCTAAGTATATACCCCAGAGAAAGAAAATCAGTATAACAAAGAGATATCTGGACTGCTGTGTTTGTGGCAGCACTGTTCACAATAGCCAAGATTTGGAGGCAACCTAAGTGTCCATCAACAGATGAATGTTGAAGAGAACAATCAACAAAGTGAAGAGACAGCCCATAGAATGGGAGAAAATATTTGTAAACTCCCCATCTGACAAGGGATTAATAAGCAGAATGTTTAAGTAGCTCAAACAGCACTGAAGGAAAAAATATAATAATTTGATTAAAAAATGGGCTAAGGATATGAAAAGACATTTCTCAAAGGAAGGTATAGAAACAGCAAATAGGCATATGAAAAAGTGCTCAACATCACTGATCATCAGAGAAGTGCAAATCAAAACTACAGTGAGATATTATCTGGCCTTAGTTAAAATGGCTTTTATCCAAAACAGTCAATAACAAATGCTTGTGAGGATTTGGAGAAAAGAGAACCCTCATACGTTATTGGTGGGGATGTAAATTAGTACAACTACTGTGGAGAACAGTTTGGAGATTCCTCAAAAACTTAAAATAGAACTTGCCATATGATTCAGCAATCCTACAGCTAAGTATATACCCCAGAGAAAGAAAATCAGTATAACAAAGAGATGTCTGGACTGCTGTGTTTGTGGCAGCACTGTTCACAATAGCCAAGATTTGGAGGCAACCTAAGTGTCCATCAACAGATGAATGGATAAAGACAATGTGGGACTTATACGCAATGGTGTACTATTCAGCCATAAAAAAGATTGAGATTCAGTCATTTTTAACAACATGGATAGAGCTGGAGGTCATTAATTTTTGTGAAATAAGCCAGGCACAGAATGACAAACATTATATGTTCTCATTTAGTTGTGGTATGTAAAACTCAAAGCAATTGAAACCATGGAGATAAAGAGTAAAAAGATGGTTACCAGCTCCTGGGGAGAGCACTGGGCCCTTCTGTGGGGTGGTGGGGATGGTTAATGTGTACAAAAAATATTTAGAATTAATGAACAAGACCTAGTATTGGATAGTACAACAGGGTGACAATAGTCAATAATATTTGAATTATACATTTTAAAATTACTAAAAGAGCATAATTGGATTGTTTTCAACACAAGTGCTTGAGGGGATGCAATTCCCATTTTCCATTATGTAATTATTACACATTGCATTCCTGTTTCAATACATCTCATGTATCCCATATACACCTACTATATACCCACAAAAATTAAGTAGGCCCTTGGGAAAAGTAGGTTTTCTTCTTTATCAGACCCATCCATACTGAGTCTAGGCCTAGAGAATGCTTTCTTTGCTCTGTTCCTTAATGGACCCCACCCTGAACTCAGTAATTTTAGCTAAGAAACAATAGCTAAGTTTAAAAGATCACCACCTATCAAACTGAAATACACCTTTCTGGAATTTAACTGGCTTCCCTGAAACCCTTTTGTAAAAGAAATTAACACCTATAAAGGAAATCTCCATTTGTAAGATGTCTGCCTATGTACATTAGAAACTCTTCCCATTGTTTTAAATTTGCATAAGTCATACTTCTGTTTAAGGTGCTTTTCTGGCCATCTTATCTAACTTAACTTTTATTTACACCATTTTCCCCTTGGTTTGAGCAAATGATACTGTATTTAGGCCTAAGGTTTTTCTTTTAATGATATCTACATATATCATATGTATATTATAAAATTAATATATATAATTTATAATAAATATATAATATACATATTATTAGATTACCACTTTATCTTGTACTTATTGGCTTTAATTTACAAGCATTTATCATCACAAATTATATTATACCAGTGTGTTTGATTTCTCTTCCTGTTAAAGTGAAGTAAATTTGGTAAGCTTTCCTTATGTTCATAAATCATTTAAATGCATAGACAATTAAAAATGTGTTTAGTTTGTATATACACACAACAGAAAGTAAAATGCTTTCTTCCATATTAAATAATTAATGTAACATATATCAAATATTTCTTTGAAATTCAATAGACATTTAAAAAATATACAGTAGCATATGTACCCATCATATTTCAATTATATTTTAACATTCTTTGATGTTATTGAACAACTATTCCCTGTTACATATCTCTTTAGCATTGGTGCCTCTTAATGAAATATAAGAAACTAATAGGATATGTTGTACAAAAATTTAATGACTCATATTTATTATCCTTAATGTAGAAAGTCTTATTTATTTGTGCCTCAATTTATTTGCCAGTTGAGTAGGAATGCAGAAATAAAAGGTAAGTAATAAAGAAAAAGTCACTTCATGGAAAATGGAAAGGCCTAGAGATAGTTTGTAATTATGCAGCTTTCACAGTCAGAGGACACGTGTGAAAATGCAGACCACAAACATGCTTACAGCAGGTCAATACATAGTACAGGGTATTCCTTGGTGCATAGAATGAAAGCACATTTCTACTAATAAATTATGTATACTTAATATTGCATATTGTTATATAATATTAAAAATGTTTTAGGGTTCTTTAGAGAAACAGAACCAACAGAGAGAGAGAGAGAGAGACAGAGAGAGAGAGAGAGAGACAGAGAGAGAGACAGACAGAGATTTCTTTCTTTTTTTTTTTTTTTTTTTGAGATGGAGTCTCGGTCTGTCGCCCAGGCTGGAGTGCAGTGGTACGGTCTCGGCTCACTGCTAGCTCTGCCTCCTGGGTTCACACAATTCTCCTGCCTCAGCCTCCTGAGTAGCTGGGACTACAGGCGCCCACCACCACACCCGGCTAATTTTTTGTATTTTTAGTAGAGACAGGGTTTCTCCGTGTTAGCCAGGATGGTCTCGATCTCCTGACCTCGTGATCCGCCCACCTCAGCCTCCCAAAGTGCTGGGATTACAGGTGTGCGCCACCACACCTGGCCCAGACAGAGATTTATTCTGAGGAATTGGCTTGTGACTATAGAGACTTGGTGAGCCCCAAATTTGCAGGGCTGGAGACAACAGGGAAGAGTTGCAATCTGAGTCCAAGCACAATCTGCTGGGAGAATTTTCTCTTCTGGGGAGGTCAGTCTTTTTCTGTTAAGGCTTTTCAGTTTTTGGATGAGGCCAACCCACATTATGGAGGGTAATCTGCTTTACTCATAGGCTACTGATTTAAATGCTATCACATCTAAAGAAATACCTGCACAGAAACATCTAGAATAATATTTGAACAAATATCTGAGTACCATGGCCTTACCAAACTGACACATAAGATTAACCATCACAAAGAGGATGAATACTTTTTAAAGAAATGATTTCATTTTGTTCTTCGGTACCACGTGCAACAAAATAATTCTTTAAACTGTTTTGTCAACTGCATTCTCCTTACATCTAGTTTTTTGACATTATTTTGCTAGGTAAGAAGAGGAGAGAGAAGTGAGACTCTGTAAAACTAAAATTGGAACAGGAGTTCTGTGAGTGAGGGGTGGCCTGAGCCACCCTTCTAAAACCATGAGTAAATGGTAGGACTTTGCGCAAAATTTGAGTGAGTGTCCCTGTGGTACGTTTGTGCAGGCTACAGCCAAGATTTCTGGGTTTCCAAACTTAGTCAAGGTGCCCTTTTCCCAGCCTGACACACGTAGAAGCCACAGATCTGCTGGCCCTTCTGCAGTCACGCAGGCTTAGCCAATTTACAATTAAGAGGATGTAAATATGCAACATACGTAAATATGTTTTAGACTCAGTTTTCATCCAAGGCCCGAAGACAATAGCAATAATCCTAAATCCCAGAGTGAGATCCTGAACCACTTGTCTTGCAAAGGAGGTGGTAAAAATACCTTTGGTCATTCATCCACTTGAAGATTGTTGTATAATGGAGAATATGATTAGCGTTTGTCTCTAGTTCTTGAGAGGAAAAGTAGTTCATCTGAAATTTCCCAAATGATAGGGTTCTTTGTCATTCATGGTGGTCCAGATAGCTTATGCTAGTGAGGTGATTCATGGTGGGGCCCTAGTATAGCTTATACTAATGAAATGATTTGGGATGGGGATAGGCCCCGTCAGAAAGACCAACCATTTGATTAGACTGTTGGAGCTTTGGATCAAATGATATCACGAGTATCCTTGAATCCTCAGAAAGATGAGAAAGAAGAGTAGGGCTGGAAACCAAGCTCAATCATGTGCTCAGTGATTTAATCAATTATTCCTATAGTTCTGGTGCCCACTGTGGGGCGGCTGGGACACTTGACTTGCTCCAGAGCCTGCAGATGAGATTCTGGAACAACTGATGAAAAGCCGGCAAAGAAAAATGGTAAACATTGTTTTCCAAGGACAGTCCTCCTGGATTTCTGCCTGTAGTGTCACCTGGTGGAGAATAGAAGGTAAAATTTTCTCATCTCTCTTTTCCAAAATTCAGATTAGCAGGAGAAAATCATCTGTACGAACTAGTTGCTGGGTATAGTGAATCTGGTGATTTTGTTTTGTATGAGTAGTCTGATTTTCTGATCCCTTCCCTTGCAGAGATGCTGCCTTGTTTTCTGTTGTCTTTGTCTTTCGTATTGTTTATCATAAACAGCAGAATCACAGGGCAAGGAGCACAGGCATAAGCTCTCTAAGGTTGTTGCTTAAGCTGGCCTTACAAGCTGGTGGATTCATAGTTCTTACCAGACTTCTGTTTAGTTAGACTAACTTTGCTGTGGGTAACTGAGTCAAAAACTGGATGAGATTCTCCTTTTGTCTTATATTCTGAGATTCTCCTTTGTTTTATATCCTGAGATCTTGGCTTTGTGACCATTAAAGACATTCTCTCTAGTCCATTTTTGGGAAGCGCAAAGTGTTGGCTTGTGTCAGGCAGCCAGCTGGATAGCCTGGAACCCAAAGGTTTTCTTTGATCATTTCAATTCTCAGGGGAGTTCCTCCTATAAGAAGTCGTTGTCCTCATTGCTTGGTTAGTAAAGGGAAACTCCCATCCCAGTATTGTTTGCCTGTTGTCACAGATTACTGTGTTTGTGACTGAAGGCATCCCACATTTCTTGTGGGATTTACATAATACATAAATTTACCATTTACATAAATAATGTCATTACTACCTGTGACAATGAAAGTCTTTGCTGTCTTAGTCTCTGGAGATGAACTTTCCATGGTATTATTGGTTTGAGTTACTACAGGAAAAATGTTTGAATTGTGGCTTTTGGTCGTGGGGTACCGATTTGTTACTAATCCTTTCCCTCACATGAACAGCTTTTGTTTTCCTGTTTGTTTCAATTCGTGTCCTGAGAACTCGGCTTGGCTTCCTGCCTGTCAGGGCATGCATTTTATTGGGTCTGCTTCCATGATGAACCAACTGAAAAGTGGTCTGGCCCCCAAAATATGGCCAGACAAAAATGTGGGTTGAACCCCATATGTAGCTAGCATACCTACTATTGCCAGCTCTCAAAGCATTGTTGAATCCTTTTCTCTTTTGGCTGTCTTCGGGAAGTGGCTCTGGATCTTGAGAGGGCTGCATTCTTTGCACCTCTGCAGGGCTGACTTGTGAGTCCTTGGTTAAACCTTAAAAGGCTTATTAGTTTTGGTCTTGAGTCACCTATTAGGTATACCTTTGGTTTAAAACTTTGGTTTGTTTTATTTGTTGAATCCCTTAAATGAGTTTCAAACTGGCTTATAGATAAATGGACAATCATATTAACTAAATATACCTAAAACTGCTGAAAATATAGTAACAAACCCAAATGCTTTTCACTTTCATGTGACTTAGGTGAATCTCTGGTAAATAAGATTAGTTCAATATTGTTGGCTTAAGGGAGAAAATAGAGCCAAGAATATTTGCTGTTTGTCCCAGCTGAAATCTGGTAATTTTTGAAAAGATATTTAAAAGAGCTCTATGGTCAGAAGTGAGCTTAATTGAAAGTTGATATTCAGGCTATAATTTTTTTAAGGCCTCTCAGGTCTCTCTATCGGATCCTGCGTCTCCCAAGGGAGCTTCTCAGTCAACTGAAGCTTCTCAAACCCATGCTAACTATATGCTCAGCCCTTCTGTCTGCTTCCTTTCTTATCGGCATGATTTTTGCTGTAGATAATGTGGAACTTCATTGGTCTTTTCGGGAAACAAGATCTCAAACTGGCTCCTCTCAGATCTGTTCTTTCCATTTCCTGGTCTTCCTTCCTTTTTACCATCATTTATCTTCCATCCAGTTTCCTTGCATTCTTAATATGTTTCTCTTCAAGCCCCTACCTCCTTCATTTGGTGGTCAGTAGATGGGAAATTACTAAAAGGAAATAGAGTTCTGGTGGCCACATGAAGAGACCTAAAGGAGACCTCTGGTGACCCTGATACCCTTTGGGGAACACAGGGAAGGTGCCACTGATTTCTTTTTTGGAGTACTCTGGTCTTCCTCATTGAGCCCTGAGAGTCATGAGTAGATTCCCCTCAAGTCTGAAATTCTGCTCTCCTTTACATTGACATACCTGATTTCTTTCGCATTTTGGGTACCAAGGATTAGTTTGTGCTATGAGGTGGCACTTTGCCTGATGAGTCACTGGCAAGAGCTATACTTTTAAAGGTAACTGACAGTGATTACAGTAAATGGTTATTACTGCAGGTGACACAAACTCTGTGATTTGGAATTCACAGCTCTTTGGTTTCTTTCCTCTTTTTCCTGTGTGCTTAGGTGAGGGCACTTAAGAGATACCAGAGTGTTCATCATTGAAAAATAAGATGCCTGTAAAAGTATAAGCTGGTCAAGAAATGGGCTAGTTGACATTAGGTCACCCACCAACCTCTAGAAAGTGTCTGTACACCTAGGTATACTGTAGATGCACTACATGACCCAATCCTATGGAGCTTTCCTCTTAGGCTTTTATCCAGGCTCTGAGATGACTCAAGGTTAAGCCAAAGCTAAATTGAAAAGTCACCTATCTAACCAAATTTGTCTCCAAAATATTACTTTCTGGCATTTAGCTGGTTATTTTGAACAGGCTACTGAATTTTCTCTTAGGTTTATCTGTGTACTTCCTTGTACCACTCAAAGAGGTACACCATAGAATGTTACACAGCCACGAAAAGTAATGAAATAATACCGTTTGCAGCAACATAGATGCAACTGGAGTCTATTATCTCAAGCAAATTAATGCAGGAACAGAAAACCAAATACCACATGTTCTCACTTATAAGTGGAAGCTAAACGTTGGATACTCATGTCATAAAGATGGCAACAATAAACACTGGGGACTGCTAGAGAGGGGAAGAAGGGAGGGAGGCAAGAGTTGTAAAACTAACTGTTGGGTCCTATTCTTAGTACTTGGTTGATGGGATCATTTGAACCCCAAACTTCAGCATCAGGAAATACACCCAGTTAACAAACTTGCACATACATCCCCTGAATCTAAAATAAAGGTTAAAAAAAAACCCTATTTCTTTGGCTCTTACCTCTCCTCTTCCTCCACTCCCCTTCTATTTTGACCCTAGATGTGTTAAGAACCATGTTAACTGGAGGTGTAAGGTAAGAAATAGAGACAAAGTCTATCACCCTCATTTTCCCACTGAAGGGCCTTCCTTGCAGTAAAGTAGAGCTGTAGGATGAGGTCAGGGGTTAAAAGTTTTACCTTAAATTACATTTAGTACTTTGATTATTATATAATATAGGATACCTTACTTTACTAAATTGAAACTTATTCATAGCTAAAGTGACTGGAGAACTTTTGAGTATCTGAGAATAACCCAAAAATGTTGAGGCTTACTTGAGATTTTTTTCTGGGGAGATGGGAGGAACTAGCCCTACAGATTGGCTTACAAGGATGGGCACAGGAAAAACAATGAGGCTGTTTCTGGATTTTATTAGTCTTGCTCATTTAAGCCAAGGATACATATATATTGAACACAGTAATAGGTTTAAGACTATAAGATATTATTTCATTTTCCAGGTACTTAAACTTTTCTAGTTTTTAAAAAAGTTTAATTGGGAGTGGACCTCCACCTTCCCTCCCTTACCACTTCCAAATTCTCACCATTGATCAGATAACTGAAGTTAGATTTCTAGTAATTATGGCAGAATGAGGGCTTGGATTACAATGTAATTTAATTAAAAAACTAATTTTTGCAAACCGCAATTTATAGATTACTATTCATATCTGATATATAGGAATAAATGTTTTCTTATGTAGTACTAATGTTAAAGATAAGTGAAGATATTCATTAGGGCACACTCTCAGTGGGTCTCTCATTTAGGTAAATCTTACAAGCAAATATACTGACTGTTTTTTTTTTTTCCTGGACTATCTTTTTAAGGATATTTGTAAAGTAAACAGCCTTGGAAGACAGAAATAGTGTCTCCCCCCAGGCAAAGTTCAAGTTTGTCTATCGTCCACCATAATAAAAATCATGACTGTTTCCAGGGCAAAAGTCAGACAGGTTTATTGCCTATTATGTGAGATTTGGGTTCTCTAAAGTTGGAGTTCCTCTTAGGTAATGTATCTGATATTCTGGCTATTGCTATTGCTGTCCTTTATATTTAACCTCATGCCTTCTTCCAGCATCCATGAATTGTAGCTGGCCAACTTTTAGCTTGCAATTAGGATAAATCACATTACCTGACAATACTAAAATAATCTCAAACTTATTAGGATAGCTACTATCAAAGCAATAGGAAATAATGTGTTGGCAAGGTTGTAGGAAAGTTGGAATCCCTGTGCACTGCTGGTGGGAATGTATAATGGTGCAGCTGCTACGGAAAACAGTATAATGATTGTTCAAAAAATTGAAGATAGAATTACCATATGATCCAGCAATTCTGCTTCTGAGTATATACCTAAAACAACTGAAAACAGGGTCTTGAAGAGATGTTTGAATACCCATGTTCACTGCAGCTTTTATTCACAATGGCCACAAGGTGGAAGCAATGTAAGTGTCCATCAATGAATGAATGAATATACCAAATGTGATATATACAGACAATGGAATATTACTCAGTCTTAAAAAGGAAGAATATTCTGACACGTGCGATAACGTCAATGAACCTTGAGGATAGTATGCTAAGTGAAATAAGCCAGTAACAATAAGAAAAATACTGTTCGGTTCCACTTAAGTGAGGTACCTGGAATAGTCAAATTTATAGAGACATAAAACAGAATGGTAGTTGCTAAGGATTCGGGGCAGAAGGAATATGGAATTGTTGTTTGATGGATATAGAGTTGCAGATTTGCAATATGAAAGTGTTTTGGAGATCTGTATCACAACAATGTGAATGTGCTTAACACTACTGAGTTGTGTACTTAAAAATGATTAAGATGATAAATTTTACATTATGTGTATTTTACCCCAATTAACAAATATGAAAATAACACATCCAGATTCTAATTTCAGCCTTGTTATATGGATGTCATATACATAATACAATTTTTAAAGGGACTTATGCTTTTTTTTTCCTGTGGGTCCTTGAGACCCACAGAATATGCTTAAGAAGTTAAAATAGGGTGTGTGCGGTGACTGAATTAGTTATTCATTCAACTTGACTGTAACTATCCAACTTTATTTCTCATTGTTCTCCAGTATTAGATTTCCATTTCAGTAGAGCCCCTCCTGGATTTTCTAAACATTCCAGGATTATTCTTTCTGCAGATTGTTGCCTTCTCCACTCCTTCACCTAACCGAATCATGATCATCCAGGAAAACTCATTCAAATCTTCCATTCTTCATTGAGACTTCAAGACTCATAAGAATGTGTCCCTTTAAAAAAATCCCAGCAGCACTTGTGTTGCAGCCTTGATATACTTTATAATCATATCCAGGATTACCCCTATTCTGAAATATTTATCATGATCTGAAACCCAGAACTTAAATGATAACTCAAAAGGCAAACTCCGTTTATTTTCTTTCATTGTTAAAATATGTCTGGCTCCATTGTTCTTAATAGTTATGGTGGAAAAATATATAGGGTCATGATGTTTTCCTGTAATCTTAAACCAAATTAAAAGAGGCTGACATTGATTGAGAGTATTCAAATTGGGATAAAAGATCATTTTAAATATTATCCAAATGAAAACTGATAAAAGCAGTGAACCCAGTGATTTCATCAAAGACAAGAAAAAACTCAGAAGGATGCTTTTGCATTTGATTTGGTGATTAATCTTCTAGAAATAATTCATGCTGTACAGCATAGAGGATGCTGAATAATCTGCATGCCATTTTAATGAGAAAGAGGCAAATGGCAAAATCTTTCCTAAGCTGTCTTCATCCTAAGAATCCTATCCTATTTACCAGGAGCACTTACTGTCTCTATATTTCCCAGTACCTTCACATACATTATCTTCATAAACTTGATCTTTGCCACAACCCTATGAGACTGACATTTTCCGTATTTTTTTAATAGTTAAGAAATTTGATATTTGAATTATTTAAATGATTTGCTTGTGACTCTTGGTTCTGTCACCTGATTTGCTTATTACTGTCTTATGGCTTTGCTCTTCCTTGTCCTGAATGCCTCCTCACTTCCTCACAATTCATAGATAATTATTTGTCTATTTTCAATTTTCATTTAAATCTAAATTAAGGTTTCAACTTAAATCTACCTTCTCCTTGAAGACCTCTATTATTGATGAAGTTCACATAGATATTTTTACTCTCAAATTTCAAGTTGATGCTGCATAATTCAATCTCAAATTACATTGCTTATTTTTTGGATCTTTCATCAGATTATTTCATATCTCATTAAGTAAAATGTAAATTCTTTAAGAGAAGGGGTTATGACTTATGAAGCTTTTTTGTTCTATCTGTTAATGTAGTGGGTGTCTCGTATTAGAAGTTTAAGAAATAATTCTTAATGTAACCTTTCTTAACCAGTTTTTGAGAACATTCTACATTCTCTATATTATTATTTCTCTATATTATTATGGAGAAAATAATTCAACTGCCTATTTTCATAATTCTTACAACAAGGGTAAAAAGCTAGAGAAGTGAACTCATCATGTGCAATGGATTCATGAGAGCATTAGGACTTAATAATCCCAGGTTGAGAAGAACAATTTAATGAACTGACCATCATCAACACTAAGATGAAAGATTAGATAATAAATGACCTTTGGTCACAATAATATGCAACTTTCTATCTGCATATAGTGTTATGAAGGCATAGTGCAAAGTAATTTAAGAAGAAACAGTTAAAAAATTTCTAATGTTAAATGTATGGATGGAGTATGAGAAAATATGCAGGGGATAGGTTTGCTTGCAGGTTTTTTTAAAATTTTAAGTTCTAGGGTACATGTGCAAGATGTGCAGGTTTGTTACATAGATTAAATGTTTGCTTGCAGGTTATTTTAAAATTTTAAGTTCTGGGGTACATGTGCAAGATGTGCAGGTTTGTTACGTAGGTAAATGTTTGCTTGCAGGGTTTTTTTTTTTTAAGACTTAAATTCAAGAAAGGCAACTAGAATAATTATATAATTATTTTAATCTAAATAATTAGATATTAGAGGAGTACAAAAAATTGCCAAAAATTTTAACCTTTAATATGGCAAACTTTTTACTAAAGCTAATAAAGCATAATGATACACATTTGCATTTTTTGCCACTTTGAAGGTAAGAATGTGCAATGTGTTGACTAAAGTGGAGTGAGGATAGCACAGACCAAGCTAATCAATCTCCAGTCACCTGAAATTTGGCACAGAGAAAAAGACACACAAACAATTGTAAACATGGAAGAACAATTCCACACTGAGAATACACATTTACATAAAGTCTCTTCTCCAGAGACTTTCTAATTCACAGTGGAAATGCCTGTTTTAATGGGTGTCAAGCTCTTTTCCAGCACAGGTCCAGGCTGAGAGAGAAGTTCGTTATGTCTACATGCCCTCAGGAACAGGCAGAGGCAAACCACACAAGTGAGGTTGTTATCAGTTGCCACAAGGATATAGTTTAGCTTCACCCCTATCAAGGAGGGCCCATGGTGTGTGCCTCCCACTCCGCGAGATACGAGAGAGTAGGTGTAATTGTTACCTAGAAAGTCATTTTAATCTTTTTGTGATAAGGTGGGGGAGAAAAGATACTATTCCAAAGTGTCGTCTAGGAAAGAAAAGAACATAGATGAGACAGCAACTTTTAAGTCATAGAAGTTAGTAAATGTGGGCACTACTTAGTGACAGATGACTGATTATTATTAATATATGATATTAATCTGATTTTAGAGAAGAGAATGGTAACAAAAGGAACTGAGAGTAAGAGGAAGCCTAAGTTACTAGAGGAATGAAAATAAGTAAAAACTAGGCAAGACAAAGGTGGGAAAGAGAAGAGAAGAAATCAGAAGAAAAAATTAATGGCTTTACAGTAAAAGGGAGTTTACTTGGGAATACTGGCATAGATAGGGTATTAAGTGACAAAGGCAGAAAAATTCTGTTGGAAAAATCTCTAGGTACCTCTGTGAGGCAAGAAAACAATGAAATCCAGGATAAACACTGAAGCATTGAATTGATGAGGTACACCGGAGGGTTTATAGTCAAGTCTGAGAGAGGGCTGCTGGTAAAATACGGGGTATCACCAAGGTAGCACGAAGTCCTCTGTAGACTGTATGTGATCAAAGTTCTGGTCATGGATTTTGGCTGTTAATCTTAGGAGGATTATAAAATGTGAAAGGAAGGGATGGTTTTTAGCATAGCAAGCTGGTTCAGAGCAAAAGACATGACAAAATTATAGGTGACAGTGGAGAGGCAGGCAAGAAGGCAGTCATAGAATCTGACTTTAGTCACAGTTGGATTCTAAAATGAGCTACCGAAGATTAACTCAAGGACACTTGCACCTGGGTGAGCAACTACAGAGAGAATTCTTTCAAGGCTCAAAGAGTCCAGGAGAAGCAAACAATTAAAATGAAACAGTGCCAAATATTTTCTGAATGCTCATGAGTCTATTTGTCTTGGAAATGGTGGTTGGGAGCACTTAGACACAAAAATTACATTAAACAAAAATGTTGAAGTTAGCAGCATGCTGTCAAAATATTCCATCTCCTTTCACTTGGAAACATACATGCTTTAAGATCATGCTGGGCAGCACTGTTGAGATCTCTGTACAGTGATAGTTAGTTCACAGTCCAGCCAGCTGTACAGAATTATAAATATATATTTCAAAATTTTGAACAAAATAATGTGTTACTTCCTATACAGTTCATCAGATCTGATTTCTCTTGTAAATATAAGTAGGGATCATTTGCAAAATAACAGAGTAGAATTTCCTGTGCAGACAGATGCTTTTTATATTTATAAAGCTTGAGCTCCTTTTTTTTTTTTCTTTTTAATGTTCTGGGAAACTGGAAGCTGATATGATTTTTCATATCAAGTTTAGTTTAACATATGGCAGTGAGCTCTCTGAGACTGTCTCCAAACTTTGCAGTTAACAGTTTCCAGCCTACACAGGAAACGAAGCTGTGCTTCTGACGCATTCCCATTATATGGGAAGACCGCAGAGAACAGCCTAAAGTTAAACCACAAAAATTATGTTTATACAAAGCGCAGCATTCAATTTAAACCACAGTTGCACAGAAATCTTCAGTTGATGCTTCAATTCCAGTTTTAAGTTGTTCTAGTGCAATGTTTCAAAGCGTATCAATAACCAAGTCACTGCTTCATCTATTCTTCAGCTTTTAGCTAGGTAGATAAGCAAAAAGCAAGTTCTGACTCTGGATATTGCTTTCTCAGTTTAAGAATCAGCTTGTGTTTGTAGATCTTCTACTGGATTTGTATGTATTACAAAAGCAAAGCAAGACAAACCGATGAACAAAACCTCATCAAGCCAGAACCCTTAAAGGAAAGAGCGGCAATACCCATTGTGCAAAATAATTTTTATATATTACATTCTTCCTAATACATATACAGACTGTATACAGATTGTGTACATAAGGAGTATATGGAAAATAAAGTACTGAATATGATGATTACCTCAGCATGACATAGAGTTGTATATTCTGTCATAAAATAGTTCCATACTGCTATGTAGCTATGCTTTTTGAATTTCTGGGCTGCTTTTTAATAGGGTTGTGTTTTGTTTTTGTTTTTTGTTTTTGTGGTTTACTCTTTCGTCAGCTTTCATTCCCTGTTGCTATTGCTCTAGCATTCTTTCTCTTCTTTCTGTCATGTTCTAATGTTGTGTACACTACATCCCTTAGGATAAGAAACCAGTCTAAGAAGTGTGACCAAATTCTGTTTAAAAATGAGGCTATCTAAGGCTATAAGCGTAGGCTAGGGATAGTCTATCAACAAAGCACAATGACAGTGGAAAGAATGTGGACTTTTCTCTTAGTTGTTTTCCTTTGGTCCAATTATGCAACTTCTTTGAACCTCAGCTTCTTCATCTATCAGAATTTTCAGTTTCCTCATCTAACAGAATTGCTGCTAGGGTAAAATAATTATCTATCTATCTATCTATCTATCTATCTATCTATCTTATTTTATCATATATATATGCCTCATAGAGTTGTTGTGAGGATTAAATGAGGTCATTTATGAAAGCATGTAGCACATTGCCTGGCACAAAGTAGGTTCCTTTTGTCTTCTCCCCCTTCTCAAGGAGCCTTTATTATTTATTTCCTTGTTCTTGTCTGCAATCCATACAGTTGTTATGGGCAGAAGTGCAATTGCTGATAGTTGATATATTATTATTAGTGTTTTACCCCTCACACCATGGACTTTTAGAAAGAGTTAATGTTTTGAAATGTGAAGAAAAAGATTCCTTATATACTCAAAAAGTATCATTTTAATGAACCTCTTAATATATTATCTTAAAATGATTCATATAACGTTAGTATGATTCATATAAATGTTAGTACATAATTAGATAGGAATAATTATTCTTTGCTAAGAACTCATCTTAGCACTTTTAAGCAGTGCTTTATCCTTCTTGTTAGAAAAAGTGATATAACATCATTAAAGAAAAATTACAAAATACAGAAGAGCAGAAAGAAAAACACGCCCAATTCTCAACATTCAAAGATCCATATCTTTTCATTATTTTAATGAAATTTTGTTTTAAAACTTTGCCATTTATGTATAATTTTGTATTCTTTTATACATATCTCTCATACCTCATGTTATTAACAAATTATTCATAAGCATAAATTTTAAAGTCTGTACAATCATCTACAAAGTGGATATGATTTATTTACACATTTTCCCTTCAGTTGGACATTCAGCTTGTTTCTATTTTCTGTCCCCATTACAATGAACACTTTTTCTCTATTTAGCACTCTTTCCTTAGGAGATATCCCTAGAAGTGAAATCATAATGTTAAAGGATACCAAGATGTTTAAGGCTGTTGCCAAGTTGGAAAACAGCAATTTCAGAATCACAATTTTACTACAAAGGACACCTGGCCAAGCCTCCCTGGCATTTGTCCTATTTACGCCAAATGAATGCCTCAGCCCTTTATCTTACTATGGATAGAGAATATCACCTTGACTATGTTCGCTTTACTGATGCCAACTGCAATGAGCATTGAGATGGCCTGATAATACTTTTTGAAACCTTGATTTCTAATGTCTACTAAATAACCAATTTCTCATAAGAGAGACCTCTATTTTTTTTGTAGTGTTATTGACATTTTTACAGAAGAGGACATGGAAGCACAGAGTAGAATCAGCAAGACAACTGAGGTGTGTGTGTTCCTCCTTTGTCATCCCAGGACACTCACATTGCTTACTGGCCCATATCTGGCTGTGAGCTCTTGACACGCTACATTTACCAACAAGCCCTACTTAACCCTAGGTTTACTAGTTTGGAAGAAAAGGTGTGGCAAACCCACTCCTTTTGGAAAAGAGAGAGGGCCCAATTATTCAATTACCTGTGTTACTAATACCTCACTCGAAAGCAGTATCGTATGACCTTTAGAAGGACCGACAATTCCGCCGACATCCAAGACCAAAACATTAGGAGCAAATACACTCATATGCGAATAAAGCTTCTGTGAGGGCCTCCACCCAAGATAGGAAATTACTAACATCTGCAACAGGTGACCTCACACTCTAGGGCCACAGGGAAGTGAGGTCACTCAGAGCACCAAGCAGCATTAGCCTAAGCAACCAGACAAAAAATAATAATAATAATAAAAAAACACCAGTGGATTAAACTCTGCAAAGTAAAATCTTAAGAACCTACCGAGTTTGAGAGGAAATGCCTCAGCAATCTAAATCTCAGATATGATACAATATCGTACGTCCTGGAGGTAAGACTGAAGCTGAGCATTAAGCATCCTAAGGGGGATACCAATTTAGTGAAACTCCCAATTGGAATGTAACTGGGACCTTTTAAAAAAATTTCCTGGGGCCGGGCGCCGAGGCTCAAGCCTGTAATCCCAGCACTTTGAGAGGCTGAGGCGGGCGGATCACGAGGTCAGGAGGTGGAGACCATCCTGGCTAACACAGTGAAACCCCGTCTCTACTAAAAATACAAAAAAATTAGCCGGGCGTGGCGGCGAGGGCCTGTGGTCCCAGCTACTCGGGAGGCTGAGGCAGGAGAATGGCGTGAAAGCGAGAGGCGGAGCTTACAGTGAGCCGAGATCGTGCCACTGCACTCCAGCCTGGACGACAGAACCAGACTCTGTCTCAAAAAAAAAAAAAAAAAAAAAAAAAAAAATTTTCCTTGCCAGGATTCCCTCTCCTGGGCCAAATTTGTAGGCCTTTTTTAGGGGTAGTGAGAAATGATTTGGCTTTGACTGAGTTCTTTTAGGGCCGAAGTTTCCACTACAAAGAAAGAAATGAGTAGGCAGGGACTTGAGGTCAAAATAGGAATTCTCTAAGAAGTGTGCACAAAGGTTTAAGTAGAAGATATTTGAAACATCAATTAAAAGTAGCAAACTGTAAACAGCTTGCTGTTTCTGAAACACCTCAGTAGACTCATGGGGATTTTGTACTTGCTGTTTCCTTTGACTGGAGATAAAACCAGAGAGGTAAGCTTTGGGGATCACACAGGGTCTTGTAGGCCTTGGCAAGCAGCCTGCCTTCTACTCCGAAGAGAGAAGGTTGGAGGGTTGAGAGCAGAAAAAAAATACTATCTGACTTATATTCTACTTTCTCTTCAATTAATTGAGAAAAATACCCTAAATCTATAGAAAAGGCAAATAATTAGTAGAGTGAACATCTTTATAACCTTTACCTAATTTCTGAGTACTTACATTTCACCACATTTAATTTTTCTTTGTTTCTTTTTTTGAGATGAGGTCTCACTCTGTCGCCCAGCTTGGAGTGCAGTGGCATGATCTTGGCTCACTGCAATCTCCGCCTCCTGGGTTCAAACGATTCTTCTGCCTCAGCCTCGCAAGTAGCTAGTACTACAGGCGTGTACGCCCGGCTAATTTTTGGTAGTTTTAGTAGAGACAGGGTTTCACCATATTGGCCAGGCTGGTCTCGAACTCCTGACCTCGTGATCCGCCTGCCTCTGTCTCCCAAAGTGCTGGGTCTGCCTCCCAAAGTGGTGGGACTACAGGCGTGAGCCACGGTGCCTGGTCTCTCTCTTTATTTTTTATTTTGCTGAATCATTTGAAAATAAGTTGCAGATATCAAGACACTACCACCAAATCTTTTGGCATGTATCATGTAAGAATAAGTACATTTTTTATATAACCAAATATCATCATCATACCTAAGAAAACTGGTTATTAATTTAGTATCATCTATTATACAGTCCAGATTTAAATTTTCCCAATTGCCTCATTGTTGTCTGTGGTAAATTCTATTTTCCAAAAATGACTACCACAATTTCTGTTTCTTCCAGAATGTTGTCAGTCCCCTATAAAGAGAGAGAATTTATTTCTTCTCCGTTTGAATGTGGGCAGGCTTTTGTGACAGCAAAAGTGATGCTGTGACTTCTGAATCCAAGGCAATTCTGCTTCTGCCTTGCTTGCTGCAACACTTGATGGAGCCCTAAAGCTGTCTGATTGTTCTGGGAAGAGGCCCAGATAAGCCCCCTGGTAAAGATCACATGGAAAAGCCCTGGGACTACATGAAGAGATGCCCACTGGCTCACAGATGCTCTAGGCACTGCCACCTGGTTTTCCAGTTCTAGTCACCATCTGACTGCAACCTCATGAGAAACCTGGAGCCAGGATCACCCAGTTCATCTTTTTTTTTTTTTTTTACATGGAGCCTTGCTCTGTCGCCCTGGTTAGAGTGTCATGGTGCGATCTCGGCTCACTGCAACCTCCACCTCCTGGGTTCAAGCGATCTCGTGCCTCAGTCTCCTGAGTAGCTGGGATTACAGGCTCCTGCCACCACACCAGGCTAATTTTTGTATTTTTAGTAAAGACCGGGTTTCGCCATGTTGGCCAGGCTAGTTTCAAACTCCTAACCTCATGTGATCTGCCTGCCTCAGCCTCCCACAGTGCTAGGATCTGTTACAGGCGTGAGCCACTGTGCCCGGCCCAGTTCAGCTCTTTCTGATTTCTGACCTACAGAAATCATGAGAGATCACAAACGGATTAATGTTTTTTAAGCTACTTTATTTTGGGGCTAAAAAACAACTTTAAAATGACTTTTATAGATGTATATTTTAAAAAATTCCAGATCCAATGAAAGCTTAGGCTTATAAATTACATTACATTATTATGCCTTTTAGTTTCTTTTAAACTAGAATAATCCTTTCTTCCTATTATTTAAAAACACTACATTGTCCTTTTTAGAAAAGTCCAGACTATTTGTTTTATAGAATATATCAGTGTTTGCATTTGTCTGATTATTTCTTCATTAGATTAAGAACACAAAAAGATATTTTAAAAATTCTTTCTTTCTTTTTTAAAAATTGTGGTAAAAAACATGTAACATAAAATTTCGCCTCTTACATTTTTAAATTTGCAGTACAGTATTGTTAATTATAAGTGTATGTTGTACGTTGGATCTCTAGAGGGTATTCGTCATGCATAATTGAAAATTTATATCCATTGAACCCTCCCCAAGCTCCTGGCAATCATCACTCTACTATCTGCTGTTATGAGTTCGACTGTTTCAGATGTCTCATGTTAAGTGGAACCATGCAGTATTTGTTCTTCTGTGACTGACTTATTTCACTTAGCATAATGTCTCAATGTTGATCCATGTTGTCACACATAGCAGAATTTCCCTATTCTTTTTAAGGCTGAATAACATTTCATTGTATGAATATACCATGTTTTTTACCCATTTGCCTATTGATGGACATTTAGGTTGTTTCGTCATCTTGGCTATGTGAATAATACTGCAGTGAATATGAGAGTGCGTGTATCTCTTCAAGATCTCAATTTCATTTTTTTTGGATGTATACCCAGAAGTCGAATTGTTGAATCATATGGTAGTTCTATTTTTAATTTTTTGAGGAACCTCCATAGTTTCCCATAGCAGCTGCACCATTTTACATTCCTACCAACTATGTACAAGAGTTCTAATTTCTCCACATTCTCACTAGCACTTGTATATATATACACATATATATATATGATTAGTGATTTATATATATATAAATTTCTCTACATTCTCACTAGCACTTATTTATATTTGTATATACAAATTTATATAAAAATTGATGATTGGTGACTTTTTTAACATCTATATTCATCAGGAGCATCGGCTTATAATTTCTTTTCATATGCCTGTCGGTCATGTGCCCTTTGGAGAAATGACTGTTCAAGTTCTTTGTTTATTTTCTAATTGGATTATTTGTTTTTGTTTTTTGCTATTGAGTTGTAGCAGTTCCTTTTATATTTTGGATATTAACTCCTTGTTAGACATACAATGTGAGAGTATTTTCTCCCATTCTATAGGTTGCACTTTCCTTCAGTTGGTTATTTTAGTTTATTTTTTTTTAATGTGCAGAAGCTTTTAAATTTGATGTAATCCCACCACTTGTCTATTTTTGCTTTTGTGGCACATGCTTTTGGTGTCATATTCAAGAATCATTGCCAAGACTAATGTAATGAAGTTTTTCCTTTATGTTCGTGTTGGAATGTTTTACAGTGTCAGGTCTTACTTTCAAGTCTTTAATCCATTTTAAATTGATTTTTGTGTAGGGTGTATGATAAGGGTCCATTTTGGTTTTTTATATGTGCATATTCAATTTTATCAACCCTATTTGTGGAAGAGACTATCTTTTCCTCACTGTGTATTCTTGATGCCCTTGTCAAAGGTCAGTTGACAACATATGCATAGATTTATTTCTGGGCTTTGTATTCTGTTCCATTGATCTATGTATCTATCTTTGTACCATCACTATACTCTTTAATTACCATATCTTTGTAATATATTTTCAAATCAGGAAGTAGGATACCTCCAGCTTTGTTCTCCTGTCTCAAAATTGTTTTCACTTTTTGGGGCCCTTTGTGGTTCCATGTGAATTTTAGGATTGTTTTTTCTATTTTGGTAAAAAATGCCACTGGGATTTTGAGAGGGTTTGCATTTAATCTGTAGATTACTTTGGGTAGTATGGATATTTTAATAATATTTATCTTCCAATCTATGAACATGGAGTATCTTTCTATTTATTTGCATCTTCTTTAATTTCTTTTGGGAATATTTTGCAGTTTTCAGTGTACAAGTTGCTTCCTGTCTTGGGACAGTTTATTTCTACGTATTTTATTCTTTTTTATGCCATTATAAATGGGATCGTTTTCTTAATTTTTTTTGGATAGTTTGTGGTTAGTGAAACAGAACTCATTTTTGTATGTTGATTTTGTATCCTGGAACTATTAATTCTAACAGTTGTTTTTTTGTGTGTGCATGCATGTGTGTGTATGTTTGTGTGTGAAATCTTTAGGGTTTTCTAAATATAAGATCATGTCATGTCCAAACAGAGATAATTTTACTTTTTTATTTATAATTTGGATGTCTTTTTTTTTTTTTCCTTGCCTAACTGCTATAGCTAGTACTTCCAGTACAATGTTGCATAGAAATGATGAGAGTGGGCATCCTTGCCTTGTTCCTCAGGCAAGTTTTCAGGTTTTTACCATGAAGAATGAGGTTACTTGTGGAGTTTTTTGTATATGGCTTTTATTATGTTGAGGTAATTTCCTTTTACTCCTACCTTGTTGCGAGTTTTTAATCATGAAATTGTATTCCATTTTGTCAAACAATTTTTCTGTATCTATTGGGATGATCATAACATTTTTATCCTTAATTATGTTATTTTGGTATATTACATTAACTGATTTTTGTATGTGGAGCCATCTTGGCATCTCAAGAATCAATGCCACTTAGTCATGGTGTATAACCTTTTAATGTGCTGTTGAATTTAGTTTGCTACTATTTTGTTGAGGACTTTTGTATCTATGTTCATCAGGAATATTGTCCTGTAGTTTCTCTTCTTGTAGTATATTTGTCTGGCTTTGGTATTAGGCTACTACTGATACCTAATCAGTATTAGGTATCTATTACTGTATTAGGTACCTAATCAGTATTAGGTAAACTCATAGACTGAGTTTCGAAGTGCTCCCTTCTATTCCATTTTTTTGGAGAGTGTGATAAGGATTGGCATTAGTTCTTTAAATGTTTGATATCATTCACCAGTAAAGACATCTGTTCCTGGAAGTTTCTTTGTTCGAAGCCTTTTGGTTAGCGACTCAGTCTCCTTACTAGTTACAGGTCTACTCAGATTTTCTATTTCTTCAAGATGTATGTGTTTAGAAATTTATCCATTTTTTTCTTGGTTATTCCAATTTATCAATGCATAATTGTACATTATAGACTATTATGATCATCTTTATTCTTGTAATCGGTTGTAATGTCTCCTCCTACATTTCTGATTTTATTTGAGTCTTCTTCCTTTTCTCTTAGTAACTAAAGGGTTGCCAATGTTGTTAATCATTTCAAAAAACCAATTTCATTGATTTTTTCTCTTATTTTTATATTTTCGATTTCATTTATTTTTGCTCTAATCTTTATTATTTCCTTTCTACTAATTTTGGGTTTAGTTTGCTCTTTTTTTCTAGTTTCTTGAGGTTCCTTGAGGTAGAATTGAATACTTTATTTGAATTGTTTCTGTTTTTAAAAATGTAGACATTTATCACTATGAACTTGCCACATAGTAGTGCTTTTGCTGCATTCCACAAGTTTTGGTAGGTGTTTTTTGTTTGTTTGTTTGTTTGTTTTTTTAATTTATATCAAGGTATTTTTAAATTTCTCTTTTGATTTTTTTCTTGTACCCAAATGATTATTGAAGAATGTTTCATTTAATTTCCACATATATGTGAATTTCCCATTTTTCCTTCTGCTATTGATTTTTAGTTTCATTCCCTGTGGTAGTAATTGATATTCTGAAAAGAGACTTATTTTGTGATCCAACATGTAATCTATCCTAGAATGTATTTTGTGTGAGTTTGAGAAGCATGTGCATTCTGCTGCTGTTGGGTGAAATGTTCTGTATCTGTCGGCTAGGTCAATTTGGTCTATAGTGTTGTTCAAGTATTGTTTTCTTATTGATTTTTAGTTTAAGTGTTCTATTGTTGAAAGTAGGATGTTATCTCCTACTATTATTGTGTTACTGTCTATTTCTTCCTTCAGTTATCTCAATGATTATTACACATATTTGGGTGCTCTGAATTTGCATGCATTTATATTTATAATTGTTATATCTTCCTGGTTAATTGACTTTTGAATCACTAGATAATGTCCTTCTTTGTTTTTTGTGACAGTTTTGGACTTAAAGTCCATTTTGTCTGATACGAATATGGCTACTTTTGCTCTCTCTTGCTTAACATTTGGATGGGATAAATTTTCCATACTTTCACTTTCAGGCTGTGTGTGACTTTAAATCTAAAACTAGTGTTCTGTAGACAGCATATAGCTGGATCTTGTTTTTGTTATCCATTCAGCTGCTGTATCCATTTTGACTGAGGAGTTTAATTTATTTACATTTAATGTAACTACTGATAGGGAAGCACTTACTATTACCATTTTGTTAATTGTTTTGTCTTGTAGTTTTTCTGTCCATCTTTTCTTCTCTTGCTGTCTTCCTTTTGTTGATTTTTGTAGTGATAGGCTTTGATTTCTTTCTCATTTATTTTTTAAAAAGTATTTTCTTTGTGGTACTATGGGGCTTACATAAAACATCTTATAGTTATAACAAATATTAAGCTGATATTTTAAGCTAATAACAACTTTAACTTCAATTGGATATAAAGCTCTATTCTTTCACCTCCTTTACCCTTTTTATTATTGTCATATAGTTATAGTTTTTTTTATACTTTTGCCTTTTAACTTGAGTATCAGAATTAAAGGTGATCTATACACAGCCATTACAATATTACAGTATTATCTATTTATTGGTATATTTACTTTTACTAGTGAGCTTTATGGTTTCATAATAATTTCTGCTGCTGCCTAGGGTGTTTTCATTTCAACTTGAAGGTCTCCTTTTAGCATTTCTTGTAAAGGCGATATAGTGGTAATAAACTCCCTTGGCATTTGCTTATCTAGGTCTTTATTTCTTCTAACATTTAATTTTAGATTCAGGGTTACATGTGCAGCTTTCTTATATAGGTAATCTCGTGTCATAGTGGTTAGAAGTACAGATTATTTCATCACCCAGGTACCCAAGACTGGTACCCAAGAGTTATTTTTTCTGTTCCTCTTCCTCCTCCCATCCTCCACCCTGTGGTCAGCACCAGTGTCTATTGTTCTCCTCTTTGTGTCCATGTGTTCTCATCATTTAGTTCCCACTTATAAGTGAGAACATGTGGTATTTGGTTTTCTGTTCCTGTGGTAGCTTGCTAAGGATAATGGCCTCTAGCTCCATCCATGTTCCTGCAAAGGATGTGATTTTTTTCTTTTCTATGGCTGCATTGTATTCCATGGTGTATATGTACCACATTTTCTTTATCGAGTCTACCACTGATGGGCATTTAGGCTGGTTCCATGTCTTTGCTATTGTGAATAGTGCTGCAACAAACATATGCATGTGTGTTTACGACAGAACAATTTATATTATTTCGGGTATATATCCAGTAGTGGGATTGCTGGATCAAATGGTAGTTCTGTTTTTAGCTGCTTGAGGAATTGCCAAACTGCTTTCCACAATAGTTGAACTAATTTACATTCCCACCAACAGTGTACAAGCATTCCCTTTTCTTTGCAACCTCGCCAGCATCTGTTATTTTTTGACTTTTTAGTAATAGTCATTTTGACTGGTATGTATCTCATTGTGGTTTTGATTTGCATTTCTCTAATGATCAGTGATACTGAGCTTTTTTAATATGCTTGTTGGCCACATGTATGTCTTCTCTTGAAAAGTGTCTGTTCATGTCCCTTGCTCACTTTTTAAATAAAGTTGTTTTTTTTTTTTTTTTTTCTTGTAAATTTGTTTAAGTTCCTTATAGATGCTGGATATTGGACCTTTGTCAGATGTATAGTTTGCAAATATTTTCTCCCATTTTGTAGGCTATTTACTCTGTTGATAGTTTTGTTGTTGTGGTTGTTGTAGTGCAGAAGCTCCTCCTTCATTATTGAAGGACAATTTTGCAGGCTATAGTATTCTTGGGTGGCAATTTTTTTTCTTTCAGCACTTTGAATATATCTCCCTTCTCCGTTTTGTCCTGAAAGGTTTCTGCTAGATATCTACTGATAGTGTTACGGAGACTCCCTTTCATGTGATGAATCACTTTTCTTTTTCTGCTTTTAACATCCTTTGAATTTTGACATTTTTATTATAACCTTTTTTGGTGTGGTTATCTTTGGGTTCTTCCTAGTTGGAGTTTGTTGGCCTCTTGAACTAGGATCTCTACTTCCTTTTCCATATTTGGGAATTTTTGGCCATTATTTCTTCAAATAAGCTTTCTGCATCGTTCTCTCTTTCTTCTCTTTGTGAGACTCCCATAATACAAATATTTGCAAACTTGATGGTGTTTCCTAAGTCCCTTAGACTTTCTTCACTCCTTATGTTGTTTTATTTTATTTTGCTCTCTGGGCAATTTCAAATGACCTGTCTTCAAGTTCCCTGATTCTTTCTTCAGCTTAATCATGTTTGCTATTAAAACTTTGTACTGATTTTTTCACTTCAGTTATTTTATTCTTCAGCTCTGAGATTTCTATTTGATTCCATTTTTAATATTTTCTATTTCTTTGTTGAAATTCTCACTTTGTACATCCATTTTTCTCCTGAGTTTTTTGAACATCTTTATGATGATTATTTTGAATTCTTGTCAGGTAATTTAATCTCTCCATTTCATTAAGTTGGTTTCTGGAGACTTATTTTGTTCCTTGGATTGGTCTATATTTTCCTTTTTTTAAATGTGCCTTGCTACCTTTTGTTGGAATCTGTGCATTTCAAAAAATAGCTTCCTCTCTCACTCTGTAAAAAACAGGCTTTGTATAGGAATAAACCTTCACCAATAGGCAGGTTAGAGATTCTGAGGTCCTCTCACCTCTAGTCTGTGGATACATCTGCAATAGACTTTTAGTGTAAATTCTCAATTAGAGGGATTTACTAGTCGATTTTCTTCCAAGACCTTGTAATCTATTCCTCCTTCTGGAATGGATTATTCCAGAATAATAATCTGGAGCTGCTATTAGCTGCCAAGCTGTCTTTTGTTGTCAGCAGACCCTGGCTTCTAGAATATGTTGGGTCCTGTCAGCACTTGGAGACAGATAAGATAAAAACTAGTCTCTTGGGCAACCCCCCACCCACTCTTCTGCCCCTCTGTCCCCCACCAAAAGCCTAAATGTTCAATGTAAAAAAATGTACAAGCCAAGTCTTTCCCTCCTATGGGACTGTGGGAGAAGCTAGAAGCTGGAAGCTTTCTTCCAGTTGCTCTCTGCTGAGTCAGTGGAAGCGACTGTGGCAAGTGAGTATTATGAATTTTTTTACTAGCCTCTAAGCAGCTGGTTTTGTTCTTGCCTGGGGTTCAGAAGTGTCTTAATTTGTTTCTGGATTTTTCACAAAGGGAATTCGTTCATGTATTGTTGTTGAGTTGGTGACTCTATGGAAGGAGGATCTGGGACTTTCTATTTCATCATTTTGCTGTTGTCACCCTACTTTGTTTTGTATCGAGTCACAATAGGAGGTGCCTAATATCAGCTTATCTTGTTAAGTTACTCCACCTTTGGTGATGTTAAGTCTGATCACTTGGTTACAGTAGAAACTGTCAGATTTCTCTATTTTAAAGAATGATTTTTCTCTTTGTAATTAATAAGTAATCTATGGAATTAAACCTTAAGGCTGTGTAATCTTTCACCCAAAAGTTTCAGCAATTATTGATGTTTCTTTTTTCAATCAATTGTTTTCACTGGTGTCTGCAAAAGGATGATCTTTGAATTCCATCATTCTACCTGAATTCATTATCTGGCACTGGTGTTCTTTTCTACAGAAGAACTCTCCTTCTTTATTCATACTTTGAGTATGAATTTTTTTGATGCTCAAATTTTTTGATCCTCCATTTTTTTGATGCTCAAATTATCTCATGTCAAGGGCACTTTTAGCTGATTTCTGTCCTGTTTAACACAAGCTTGTTAGTCTTTGAGTGAGTGTTTCCCTTTTTTCTGGTACAAGGTGTTCCAGATGCAATTTGCACTTTCCATGTATCTGACTTGAATTTAGCTTTTTCTCCAAAAAGCCCACTTGCTTTTCGGGAGAAAGAGTATTTAGAAGTTAAAATTTGAGCACTAGCTGAGCTCTTTGCTACTCAGTGTCATTGATTCTAGATAGAGGTAGGAAACCTTAAGTTCTTATTAATCTCCTCATTTCAAATGTAAATACTCTAATTCTCTCTTATTATCCTCCTTTCCGTATTTTTATTCTTTGTTTTACAGCGAAAACTCAGTCCACAACAGCATCAATATTTTCATTTATTTTTTCTATCTGACAATACGTGAGAAATATTTCATAATTCAACAAAAATTTATTAATAAAGTTTACATTTTCCATGCAAACTTTTGTCTTATATTTCACTAAATGTATACAGTTAGAATCGTATACTCAAAATTATTTTAATTATTTTGTGTAATATATTACATACATATCCATGTTAGGTTTATTTGTTCATTTGTCTTCAGTTTTCAGGTTTGCTTATTTCTTTCTCATCCTTTTTCATTTATTATTTTGACTACATGTAAAACATTTCATGGTTCAAAATCAAAGCTATAGGCTGGGCTAGGTACCTCATGCCTGCAATCTCAGCACTTTAGGAGGTTGAGGTGGGTGGATCACGACGTCAGGAGATCAAGACCATTTTGGCAAACTCAATGACTAACACAGTGAGACCCTGTCTCTACTAAAAATACAAAAAATTATCCGGGCATGGTGGCACGTAACTGTAGTCCTAACTACTCAGGAGGCTGAGGCAGGAGAATCGCTTGAACCTGAGAGGTGAAGGCAGTGAGCCGAGATTATGCCACTGCACTCCAGCCTTGGTAACAGAGCGACACTCTGTCTCAAAAAACAAAACAAAACAAAACAAAAACAAAACTATGTAAAAAATGTACTTAGTGAAGTGTTTCTCCCACTCATCCCCTTACTTTTCTGCTCTCATCCCACCATCCCCCCTATTTTAAATGTAATTTTATTTTTATTAATAATTTAAAAGTTTTAAATTTCTATTAATAATTAAGAAAACTCTTTTATTATTTTTGGTATGTTTTTCCTGTATTTCTTTTTGTACAAGTAGATAAATATCAATATGTATTAAAATTGCCCACTTTTTCCTCCCTTAATATATTGTGGAAATCACAGTACATCAAAATCTTCCTAATTTTATTTGTATAGTAGTTTCATGTATGGCTATACCACAGATTTTTTTAACCAGTCTCTTATGGATGGATGTTTAGGTTGTTCCCACTATTTGATGTACAAATAATCCAGTAATGAATAACTGAAAAAATGTTTGCATTCAGATTGTTCATTAAAAAATTGACTTTGTGGTAATTTCTTCTTTAAGGTAGAGTTCTAAAGGTAGAATTTCTGCAGTGAAGAGCAAGTGCTATGTGGATTTGTTAGATGTTGCTAAATTTCTTCCATTAGGGTTGCACCATTTACTCACTCACCAGGATATATGAGAGTACCTGTTTTCCCACAGACTTGCTAACAGAATATCTTAGCAATCATTTGAATTTTTGTTAATCTGGTAGATAAGAAATAGTATCTCAATATAATCTTACTTTGCATTTTTCTTATTATGAGTGAAATTGAGCATCTTGTCATAAACTCAATTACTTCAATAAGGTCATATATTAGATGCCATGTTGGGAGAGAATAAAAACTCAGTTACTCAAACCCTCTGTAATCAAGTGAATTCTTTGGTGAGATACTTCCAAGGCAACCAAATTTTCTTTCAAATTCCAAAGATAGTATGTATGTAGTCACGGGAAGTCATGGGAAATGCACTGTCATTTATTTAGAACCTACTATGTGCCAAAACTTTTGCAGTGTATTGTGAATGTAAAGTAGAATAAGGCATGATGTCTTCCATCAAGGAAGTCAAAAATTACTGGAAGGTAAAGATAATTGATTATAGGACTGTAGGCAAATTATAATTGGGTTATGCCTGAGTACTATGAGAACACAGAGGAGAAACATTAGAAATCAAGCTAGAGGGTTGGGGATGTCTTCTTTAAAAAAATGATGTATGAGTTCAAATTTGCAGGAGGGCATTCCAGATTGAGGTGATAATACTTTAAGACACAGAGTGAGATAGTACAAAGTTTTGTTCAAGGTACTGTGAATTATTCCGTATGGGTGGAGTGAAAGGTGCATATAAGAAGTTACTGGAAAAAAGGATGAGAAAAGTGGACAGGAGCCAGATTTGATTTATTTTTTTCAAGTGAAGAAATTTTCTGTCTATCCTGAATGCTAGAAATAGTATTTAGGAATTAAAATATGAGCATTTTGCATTTAGTACTTAGGAATTAAATAAATAGTATTTAGGAATTAAAATCTTTGCTACTGGGTGTCACTGATTGTTATGGGAAACTATCAAAGGATTAAACAAAAAATAACATAATATTCATTTCTCCAACTTAATATCTATTTTCTTACATTTTAAGATAATATCCATTCCAAAAACTTGAAAGTTTTCATACTCTTATTTTTCTTAACTATGGAGGTCAAAACGACTTAATCATGCTTTCTTGTGGTTTTCTTAATCTCACAGTGACAAGTAATAACAGTAAGTTCTCACTTAATGTTAATGGTAGGTTCTTGGAAACTGAAACTGTAAACAAAATGACATATAACAAAACCAATTTTACCAATGCTTAAATAATCTAAACAACAGTTAATTTCCTATGACATATTTCTGTCCCCCAAAACATCACCCAGCTTCTAAACAGGAACACAAGCATTTTAATATTAAACATTGAAATAAATGTGAGCTCTACATATATTTAGGAAAGGTTAGTAAAAACAAGTAAGATAATCATTTACCCAATTATTCCAGTTTAGGGTTGCTTGGGGGCCAGGGCCTATCCTGGCAGTTCAGGGCACAAGGCAAGAACCGACCCTGGACAATATGCTATTCCATCACGGTTTATACAGGACAGTTAACCTGATATGCACATCTTTGGGATGTAGGAAGAAACCCGAGTATCAGGAGAAAATCCACATAGACATGGGGTGAATGTGCAAACTCCACACAGATTGGCCCTGGATGGGAATTGATTTTTTCCTTATCAATATTATAACAAAATGATATTAAAGGAAACAGCATTATTCAAGGACCTGCTGTATATAACACCACAGTTAGTAATGAAGAACATTAATAATAGAAAAATAGGGCTGATATGGAGGATAGCAAAGAAATGAAATAAAATGTTTTGGCTTTATAAATTTAAAAGTCTTACCATTTTATAATTAACATCAATACAATGTATTGGTTTAAGATAAAAAGAACATAATTCTTTATTCGTAGTTCTTTAAAAGTACATTACACATTTTTCCTTAACTGCAAGTGTTTATTACAGCCTTTCTCAAAAGGACTAGTTTTTTGCTTTTTAACCCTACATGGAGATGGTTTGCTTTTTCTTAGACAATAGCCTGACATGTTTAACCACTCAGATTTTTTCAGTACCAGGTCACTGAGTCATATCAAGAAGGAATGTGCATCATATCAAGACCAGTTTAGCCAGGAGTGCAGAAACAGTGTGTTGTAGTGGGTGAAGTGGTGAACTAAGAGTCAGGAAGAATAGAGTTCTGGTCAGAATACTATAGAAGCTACCTGGAGCGAACTAAATAATCTTTTTGGAACTCTAGTTCACCAAAAATTAGGAGATTGATAGATAACTTTCATGGTCTTTTCCAGTTTAATAATCCTTTGTTCTGTGTCAGGTAAATTTCATCATCACTTGTGAAAACCTGCTAAAGATTTAGGGCCTCTTAAACATTTTCTGAAGTCTAAATTTCATTTACTTGCAAGCAGAGACTCTGCCAAATGCAGTTTTATTAAAACTCGGCTTGTTATTCACATTTGGATATATCTTAAAGCAAGTCATACCCCTGAAATATAACTCTTCATGCATTTAGTCAATCATTAAAATACATTTAGCAACCTCTTATTAGATTCAAACATTGATCTAGACACAATGGAAAGCACAAAGATGAAACACACACAGATTACCTGTGTAATAAGAATGCCCCATTATACAGTAGAAAGGATGCACACACAAATAATCACACTGTGGGGCAGGTGATAGGCAACATATGAGACTTACAGATACAGAACAATTGGAACTGAGTAAATAGAAATTCTATTCCTGTACGCCAACAACACAAAATAATTCTATTTTATGTACATCACTATTAGATGATTATTATTATTTTTAATGTAGCATTTATTGTGTAACTCTGTGTGTGTTGTGTCTCTGTGTTCGTGTGTGTGAAGTTTCTGGTTATAACACTAATAGATGTTCACTATAGATATTTTATAAAAATTAGAGGAAGATAATGGAAATCATCTTCAATCATGTGATCTAGGATAACTACTGCTAACATTCTGCTGAGTTCTTTCTAGTTTATTTCCATACTCATATCTTATTTTCTTGTAATTTACTTTTCCCATTGAGAAGATCACAAATATTTCCCATGTCATTAAAATTATTATTATTATTATTTTAGATGGAGTATCGCTCTGTCACCCAGGCTGGAGTGCAGTGGTGCGATTTTGGCTCTCTGCAACCTCCACCTCCCGGGTTCAAGCAATTCTCATCCCTCAGCCTCCCGAGTAGCTGGGATTACAGGCATTCACCACCATGCCTGGCCAATTCTTGTATTTTTAGTAGAGACAGGGTTTCACCATGTTGGCCAGGCTGGTCAGGAACTCCTGACCTCAGGGGATCCAACCGCCTTGGCCTCCCAAAGTGCGGGGATTACAGGAGTGAGCCACCACACTCGGCCAAAATTATTATACAACATGTTTTTAAATGCCTGAATGTATCTTATTATAAAGCATATTTTATTGCATAATGCATTTTATTACATAAGGGTGAACATAGTTTATTTTGCTACTGGCCACTCCCCCCTCCCTTTTGGACATTTACGTTCATTCATTCATTTATAAAATATTTTTTAAGCACCTTATAATGCCAGAACTCTTCCTAGTGTTGAGGTTTAGAGTAAACAAAACACAAGATGTAAATGCCCTATTGGAGCTTGCATTCCAAGTGAGTATGGAGCAATACATATATTAAAATGATAAAATTAACTAGTCCCATCTAAGAGAGCTACTTATTCTACTTAGACTTTATAAGCTTCAAAATGAATCTTTTGAGCCTCTCCAAAGAGGTTCAGTTTACTCCCAATCTGTGGGATTGGCTGGAAACCATAATGACTGTTCTCACAGGATTCAGATCAAGCTAATAGCTGCATAGCACCTCCCCTTGCAAGTCTTTGCTAGGAGGATGGTTCTTAGGCAGCCGTTACTCAGTCATAGTTTACAAGTGGGGGGCATGTGGGGATATAAACGAAGAACGGACATTTCACAGAAGACCAGGACTGATATGGGCTGACTCAGAAAGGTGAGCTGAAGCAAGTGGATTCCCTTGCTTGGAAATTCGACCTGACAATCCGGAGGATGAGGCAGTAAGCAGTTAGATTTGGGGCTGAATTCTGATATGGAGAATATGTGATGCATTCATATTGGGCCATTTGTAAGAGTAATTAATGGTCTTGCAGAAATCGTAAACAAGCAGCACTTTTTTTGAAGGAATGTATAATGTGATCAGGTGTACAGAAAAGAGAAAGATATGTGAAAAGCATCTTTGGGTTCATAATAAAGCACTAAGGCAAGATTAATATTAGTATTTCTCATTTTTTTCTTTACCTTCTTTAATTTCTATTGTAAGTAAAGTGACCTCATCAGAAAAATATTTACAGTAGGCCCCGTATCAAGGGTTTTGGTTACCCATTGTCAACCATGGCCCAGAAAAATTAAATGAAAAATTTCAATAATAAAAAACTCATAAGTGTTAAAGCAAGTCTCATTTTTATGGACCTTGCAGCTACCTTGGACTCAGAACACCCTCTAGGTCCTATGATTCCCGAATGTGTAGCTTTCTGGAGTTCCACATTACTTGAAGTAACATTACTTCCTAGAGTCCCATTACCTGAGGTAACTTGAATGAGCCTCTAGTCCTTAAACTATAAGAACTCAACATAGATGAGTTTCTATACGGGAAGACAAATGCATGTGTAAAGAATAGTACACAACAATACATAATTCAGCCCCACTGAATTCAGGAAACAGATTTTCCTTATGCTTTTGACTTGAGAATTTTCTTAATAGGACTCAGATTTCCTTTTTTGAATAGATTCATTTTTCTTTTTAAATCAGGTCATTATAAACGTTAATTTCTCTTCCTTAACATAAAAAACTACGTACAAAGTATTATGTTTAGACACTGGAATAGTTTTGGAAATGAAAGACACATTCTCTAGGACCACAAGCGTACAGCCTAATACAACCCACAATTACGATGCAGGATAATAAGTACTTTGCAAGAGTCTGCAGAGGATGCTATAGAAACACAAGGAGGGGCCTCTAAATCAGAGTAGAAAAGGTTTCCTGAGGATGGTGACCCCTACACTGAGTTTTTAGGATGAACAGCAGTAAACACTATTTCAAAATCCAGTTTAAGGTAGAGTTCTTTGGTCACTTAGGAAAACATTAATTCTTACTGTTTTTTAAAGTTCTATTGCAGATTTGGAGTCAGCTTCCATTCTGATACCTTGATTCTAGGTCTACAATTTCTATAACAGTTTTTGATAATCTTTGATTACCAAAATCACTTCTCCGTTTTCTTCCTCGGCAATATTTCTCTATTTGCCTGATCCTAAGATTCACCTAAAGCACATGGTGAGTATGCAGAGCCCCAGCTCAACCCTGGAGATTCTGATGCATTAAGTCTGGATTTTTAAAATTCAAGCATCTCAGGCAGTACTCACTATTAGGCATGTTCAGGAATTACTTTTCTAGGGTCTAAAGTTATTATCATTTATTTATTTTTCAGTAAAGGGTTTCCTGTTATTAGAATGTGCTCCAGAACTAGCGAATAAAAAAAAAAAAAAACATAAAACTTCCCATTAGGACAAAATGTTATTTCCTTTCAGGTGAATTTTATAGATAAGCGCATACACATATACAAATTACAGTGATTTTTTTTTTTTTCAATTTCAGTGTGGGTTAATTTCTTTTCATAAAGGCTTTCTTCTTGAGTGAATTCTGTTTTTTTATTTTAGTTGTAATCAATCTATGTGTTAATCCTAGTTTAAGATATTCACTCTATTCACATCCATGTTTATAATAAGAGAAACACAATTTAGATTTAACTTTTAGGGATTCAGGTAGGAGAGTATGTAGGGTATGGTAGAAGTATGTTATATCAAATTGAGAAACAGAGACAAAAAGCATTTAATAAAATGTGTGCATAAAGGGGTTAGCTAATGGTTCTGTGGGATGGTTAATGGTTTGATGAAGGAGGCATAATATTGTTACACAGTCAGGGATTTGTTTCACCTGAATTCCAAACAAATGTAATACCGGAGTGCTTTTTTTTTTTTTTTTTTTTTTTTTTGAGACGAAGTTTCGCTCTGTTGCCCAGGCTGGAGTGCAGTGGCACGATCTCGGCTCACTGCAACCTCTGCCTCCTGGGTTCAAGCAATTCTCCTACCTCAGCCTCCTGAGTAGCTGGGACTACAGGCACCCACCACTATGCCCAGCTAATTTTTTGTATTTTTAGTAGAGATGGGGTTTCACTGTGTCAGCCAGGATGGTCTCGATCTCCTGACCTCATGATCTGCCCACCTCAGCCTCCCAAAGTGCTAGGATTACAGCCGTGAGCCACCGCGCCCGGCCCATCAGCATGAATCTTGTGGCAATCCACAGCTGCTTTTTTGGATTAATAGGTAAGCACTGACTTTATTATCAAGTGTGTGGAAGGGAGGCAAAGTGTTCTACATCTATAGTTGTTAATGACTCAATACCTGGAGTCTATTTATTCAACAAGTGCATAAGCAAAGACTCATCACATCTTGTGATTAGAAATAAGAACACTGAAGCAAAAAGGTGACATTTTTGTTTAGTGCATTTGAGATGATAATATGGCTCCCACAAGAAGTACAAACCTGTCTAAGCCAGAACTTTTTCAATCAGCATATTAATTAATTGTTATTGCGTCTTCCTAAGATAGGTGGAACTGGAAACTTGTTAAAATGAACACTATAGTCTTACTAGTTCCTTTTGTCTAAGTATATATGTCATATATTATATAGAGTTTAATTTGCTGAGAGCAGATGCAGTCATTGCCAGTTAATCCTTTTTGTTATCTTCGTAAGTTTTAGTTCTTAGTACCCTTCTACATATTATTTTATATAAGTATCTAAAGTAAACAGACTCTCACAATTTTTGAAAATATATATGAGTACTCTGTATAATTGTAAATTGATCAAGAATGTTTGTATCTGGGTATATTACATGTTTGTGTAGAAATCTCATGCCTGTGTGTTGCTAGCAGTGACTCTGGGGTACTTCCAGTGGCTCTCTCCCATGGTACATCATGAGGTAACTCTCATTACCATCGTGAATCAACAAACACTTTGAGGTCTGTTTCTGACCGATGGGCTCCAAAACCTGATTCAGCACACTTGTAGAGAGAGTCAGTTTTTTTTTTCTGGGACAGAATCAAATTAGCAAAAGCTCACGAAACCAATAAATAAAAACAGGATACCATCTATTAGTTTAAAATGGGTAACTGTAAATTAGAGAGGAACTGAAATACTCTACAATTACTGTCTATACAATTAGAGGGCTCTTTCCAGGTAGTCCGGTTACATGGGAAGAATTGATCAATTAAAATAAAACTTATAAAATTATATTGCAAATTATTGTCCCGGAGAGTACAATTTCCTATGATTAACATATTCTTTTCCTATAGTAGGATCTACATGGGAAAGTAAACCATAATGAGGAAGTCATCAGTTGGGTTTAGAATCAGAAAAGGCAGAATTAGAAAAATTGAAATCTTAATGGTTCCAGGTTTGGGGAGCCTGCTAGGTCCACCTCCCCCAGCTGGATCTGAACCTCAAAGTCTATTAATCAAAAGCCCTGCATCCAACCTACGTGAGAGGGGTCCAGGCCTGTGACATTGGAAAGGCTTATTCAGAGATGACCAAAGTTTTCTCTCCCCTAGACAGTGCTAACATTCGTCTTTGTATTCTCTATTTTGTTAAATTCACTTGATTGATACTTCTTTCTTTCACAGTGACAAATATTTTGGTAATGTTAGAACATTTCAGGCCAGAGAGTTATTCTGTTTAAGAGTTTTTTACCTTTGCTGTGATCTTTCCAGTTTAACTCTGAGGGACACCTTATTGTAACCCTTTCTCACCCCATTACTGGTAACTTATTGCACCTTGATATTATGTTGACATATGGTAAAAATTTTAAACCCTCATTAACTAAAGTCCTGTTTATATTTTCATTTTCAGCTCAAATGTATGCGAATGTATTTAAGTGCCATGTGTCCAATACACATCTACCTTTTTGTAGTAAATGATAACTTCACTTGGCATTCTCAGAAAATGGCACTTCTAATTGAGGCCTGGGGTATTAAACTTACAATGGCTATCTTTCAAATCCACTATAATTAAAATTCATGACTTTCCTGCAGCTAATGTATACTTTGATTCCATCAAGGTTTTCTCATTTTCATCCTGGCCTAATAAAAAATGTCATTTGCTAAATTACTGGCATGCCTTACTGCATCTGGATCTTCCTTAGTTTCAATATAAACTTTATCCAAGCACTTAATTTCAGGATGGAGAATTCATGGGAAACATGCCACTACTCCTTACTCTGTTCTCCAAGACAGATATCACTAACTAATGATAGCAGTTCTCCCTCTGGCTAGACGTGGGCTGAATCCAGATGTGGGCTTCTTAACCTCTTGTCTCCAGGTGAGTAGAATTGCTTCCAGTGTTAGAGTTGGTGTGCCAGATAACATTAGCTTTGGATTCCTTGTTTATCTTGTGGCATCTGACAAGATTTGTCATTTATTTTGAGTCTAGGGACTTTTTTCTGAAAATAATTGTCTACTGAAAGTTTTCTGAATCAGGAAAGAACAAGTTTTGTGCGGCTCCCCCAACCCGCCACCTTTATTCCTATGAGTCTCCTCCTCAAGACATAAAATTGCCAAATATCATTGATAAAGGCCTGAAAAGTAGGGAGGTTTGTTAAAGAATTTGCTCAGTTAGTCCAATTAATGTCCAAGATTAACATAAACTTTACTGTAAGGTTTTTAAAAACAAAGACAATAATTTGGTTTTTAAATTAGTAAAATGGATGAAATTCTTAGTATAAATCCATTGTACATGAATGATTTAACTTTGAATTTCTTCCATGCTAAATGAAACTCATTTGGTTTAGAAAATTTCTTATCACAAAATGGATGAAATTCTTAGTATAAATCCATTGTACATGAATGATTTAACTTTGAATTTCTTCCATGCTAAATGAAACTCATTTGGTTTAGAAATTGGAGATAAAATCCTACGGTGAACTTTTAAGAAGTTCATGATTATTTGTTAATACTCCTGTTGCTCTATGATGAAAGTAAATGTGAAACATCAGAATTTTACAGGTGATAGATTAAAGTGCTTAAAATTATTGGTGAAAATGTTAGCATTTTAAGAGTGTTTTAACTGCTTCTTCAGTTCATAACCAGGCATTGGTTTAACTCTCTTTGACTATGTATTACTATACTGGTTGAAATGAGAAAAAAGAGAAGAAAGCTGTATAAGGAGACTCAAAATACTTCCATTTGTGAAAATAGGTAAGTTAGAGGAGTTATTATATTTCTGATGTTCAAACCAGAGTTATTTGTATTTTTGGGATCTGAAGGTTGATAAACTTCCAAAAGTCGAAATATCACACTCCTCCAAACTATCCCCATTTTTGAATACACGAGCAGGGTTTGTCCAAAGATGAGTTACTCTTTCTTCTATCTCATTTTCTAGGAGTTAAAACATAAGTATAGTAGATGAATACAAGCAGAATTAAACACAATAAATCTCCTTGAGTACAAGTAGATGGTGAACACTATTTGCAATTTTATTTGCAGGGACTATAAAACTAAGGTCAAGAGAGTGGTTTTGCAAATTTTATTCAATTTATCCCAATCGTATCCAACTTTTTTTACTGATAATTTTTTTTACATTTGGAAATAATTTTTTTTTCATCTTGAATATTGCCAATGCCAGGGGCAAACCCATACATGTTCTGATAAATAAACTTAGCTTTACTTTTTATGATAGTGATTTTCAAAAGGGAAATAAAATCCCTTCTTTTCCTTATACAGCTTACTTCTATTTGTTATTTCTCTACACAACTTTCTAATATTTGCCTCAAGCAGCAATATATGCAAATGGTTTACTGTGGAGCTGACACACAAGTATGAAGAAGTAAAAGAGTAGCCCATTAAATAGGCCTGCTCTGCTTCAGCATAGGACCTAGCAAGACGAGATCTAACATGAAGTAGAAGATACGACTATATTTGCTTACCCAATTCTTCTACCCTTTTGCTTCTACATTAACTTTAAATAGTAAAATAAAAAGAATAATAGAGGTAACTGTTGCCTAAATGGAAAACAACAACAACAACAACAACAGCAGCAACAATAACAAAAACTGGTTCCCAGTGGAAATAGGAGAGTTTTACAGGTGAAAAATTTTATTCTCCATAAAAGCTTCTGATCACTTTCCAATGCAGAGGAGGATCCTCTGGAGCACTTCCCTGGTTCTGCCATGAGTTCCTCATGTTACTGCTACTTGTAGAATTGGTTTGTCCCCATTTCTAGATATGGTTCCATTTCGTTTTTACTACTGTTTCAGAGCTAGAACTTCATATTGGCTTGGCTGATGACTACCCAATCCCTGGCCTCTTTGCCAGGGTGATTTTTGCCAGCCCTATTATTTTTCACTATTTATTTGGAGAATAAAGTACTTACAGGGTTGAGGACAACAGTGAAGAAAAGTTCCCCTCCTTGGATACTCTTATCCAGCTCTTTAGGACCCCCTGGATATTCTTTGTAGAAAATGGTGTGAGTGAAAAGCCCACAGGTTTGTCTTGGGAGAACCTGAAGGAAAAATGAAAAAAGTAAGGAAAAGCTTTTTTTTCCAATCAATTTGTTGAAACTTAGCTTTTTGCTCATGGAAGATGATGCACAAGCTAGTGAATTATTCAGGTCTAACTAGTGCCTGGACAATCTATCATACTCTAGGCAAGAGAAGGTGATGCTAATATGGAAGGAATAGTGAAGAAAGTTGAAGAAATATTTTAAAACTAAAATGGGTGTTGTGTTATTTTAGCTACTTGTCTGTTTTAAATATCAAAGTGAGTACTTCTATTATGAGGCCTAGTAGGTTCTAGCATCTCAAGAGATTAAAAAAAAGAAGTAAAAATGAGACTTTAAAAAGGTATTGGATTGTCGTGCTATACTGTAATCCTAATAGGCAAGAATTTTAAGAAAATAGTTTCTGCCAAATTCTGCCATGCATTAGAAAATGAAGTCAATTATCAACTCAATGTGCTCCTTACAGAATGACATTTTAAATTAGAACGAATATTTGAGACACAAATCACAGTATCTGTTCTTGTCTGAAAGGACTACTGCAGGCTATAGTAATTACCTCAGATTCTAAGTGTGAAGCCTGCCAGTTCCTACAGTAAGAAAGAGATTATCCACTTGGCTTGTTACTTTTAGAAAGTGTAGCAACAAAATGATAAAAGGTCATTTAGTAAAAGATCTTCTCTTCATCCTTTGTATATATATTATCTGCTTCAATTATATACACTTGTGGTAAGATTTTTCAAATTTTTACAGCCTTTTGCAATTATAAAAGGTGTGAATTAAAGTTGTGCAAGATGGTAAAGCCTTAAGCAGAATATGTTACAATGACTTCATGGTGACCTGTGTTTGTCACTACATATTTGAAGTAGCAGAACATTAACGAGTATACTTCAGAGATCTACAAATGTTACAAAATCATATAGGGGCAGATCTTCTGCTTATTGTCCTAAGTAAATCAATCTTCATGTTTTATGTCTTTACTCTTAAAGCACATTTGGTTCAGTAAGTGCTTTCAAAATACTACCTGTCCAGGACCTCACATGTTTTTCAGCCCTGTAGAAATATACTAGTTTTATTTATTTATTTATTTATTTATTTATTTATTTATTTATTTTAGTTTGAATGTGTATTAAAATAAATTTTCATCTAGCCCTTGGACAGTATTATATAATACTGTTTATATAATACAATCTATTGTATAATCTAGTCCTTGGACAGACAGCTCAATCAGTATATCTGCATAAATCAAAACTCTATATATCCTATTTATGTTGGTAAGTTGGTAGAAGTTATATCCTTAGAAGCTATTTTATCTTAATAAAATAGTTACAAAACTTCTGTTTAAGCACAAAATATTAGCTCTGATGATGTCTATGTTTAAAAGCATTATGCATCCTCATTATCCTATCTATATACAAAAACAATAACAAAAAACAACTAAAGGCAAATGCATTCTAACGGAATTACATTTATTTCCTAACAACTATTATAAATGTAATATTTGGAAATTAAAAATGAAATTTTGAATTTGGAAAGCATTCGGAATAAATAAATGCTTTATATAGCATTTATTCATTTATTTTACAAATATTTATTCCAAACTCTCTGCTAGCCCACAGAATAGAGTTAGTTAAGTGCTAGTGGAACTAGCTGTGGACTCTATGTTAATATGTTGCATGGAGTTAGTTTTATGCTAGAATGCTAGATCCATATGCTAGTTCTGTGCCAGTCCATGTGAGAGAGCAGAAAGATATATATTTTCTACTCTTGAAGGATTTAAGCTATATCGGGGTAATGAGAAAGACCCAAAAGCTAAATAATAAAATGCTCACATGTGTTAAATGCCATTTAACATTTTAAAAGTGTATGACTATGACTGAATCACTTCTAGGGTTCAGTTTGAGTATTTTGCTTGGAAAATTATAGGATATATACAGAGCCATCTTTGGGACTTGATTGCCTAGCTGATTCTATGCAAAATGAAGAGAGAAGCAAAAAGATGTTTGAATTTTGTCTGTTTCTCAAATTATTTGAATTTCAATGCAGTGAAGAGGAAGTGGCAGGCTTTACCCTGCAACTGCAGGAGCACTACTCCTGCTGAGGGTATGAACTCCATAGAGAGCCCTAGGGGAGTCAGTGGACCACCACAGGAGGCTAAGGAGATAATCAGGAGTGTGGTAAGGGTCATATTCCACTGCCTTGCTCCTTAAATGCAGTGGTACCGAATGATGAGCATGTTCCTTGAAACAGCTTTCTTATGCTACAGAAAGGATGAGAAACATTTTTAGGCATTCTGCTGTGGGCTGCCCCCTAGAATTGGTTCTGGGGATGTAACAGTATCAAAATCAAACTTTGAGATGCCGATGAACCCCTGGGAACCTTATTGCTGCTGAAAATAACTGGGGGTTCATTATGAAAGCCATGATCAACAAGAATCTTGGCCAATGGGAACTGAAGCCAATATCCTGTACCTATGGCTCAATCAGGAGCAACTGCCAACAAATACTTCTGGGGAGATATCAATAAAGACCACTTAGAGGGTTTACAGCAAGATTAATGATAGTCTCTACCAATGGGCATTTCCATTAAAATCAGTAAGTAGACAGAATGTGTAGTCTAATTTCTTAGAGGTCTCTGGCTGATATGGTTAGGGTTTGTGTCCTCACCCAAATCTCATCTTAAATTGTAATCCCCATAATACTCATATGTCAAGGGAGAGACCAGGTGGAGGTAAATGAATCATGGGGACAATTTCCCACGTGCTGTTCTTGTGATAGTGAGTGAGTTCTCACGAGACCTGATGATTTTATAAGGGGCTCTTCCCCATTTGCTCTGCACTTCTCCTTCCTGCTGCCTTGTGAAGAAGGTGCTTTGCTTCCCCTTTGCCTTCCGCCATGATTGTAAGTTTCCTGAGGTCTCCCCAGCCATACTGAACTGTAAGTCCATTAAACCTCTTTCCTTTATAAATTACCTAGTCTTGGGTATTTCCTCAAAGCAATGTGAGAATGGACTAATATACTGGTTCTTTCCAGAGAGTCATATTCAACAACCAGGGATTAGAGTATAGAGTGCTGGTTTCCATCAAGTCTTGACTGAAGGAAAATGACTCAGTTGAAAATGCAATAAAACTAGGGGTCCAGAGACTTTGGTTAGGGCTCAAACACCTTAAAGTGTAATTGGTGTTTACGTTCCTGATGAAAAAATGATGTGTTGTAGGAATTCAGAGGAGAATAAGATCCCTGTAGGTATGAGTTAGGTATTGAGTTGCTGTATACTAAGGTGCTTTGTTTTCAATTATTTAAGATATGGGACTTGATATTGAAGAATAAAGGGAATAGAAATAGGTAGACAGTGGCCAGAAAGTCTCTCAAGGTGGAAAGAATGACACAGGCATGGTAATAGCAATACTATTATGGAGTTTGGTTGGAGTGAGTGTGTTTCAGCTACAGGGAAATAGGAAATAGAAAGGTAGACAGTCCAGATGGTTTTCAGGTACCTGAAGGGCACATTAGGGGATATGGAAGCAACTGGAACTAATCAAGGTTAGGAAGGCCAGGATGAAGGCAGCATTTTAGAAAGATTAAAAGGTTGGCACTGTCTATGGGATAGACTGCAGTGAGGTGGTGGAAGGAACCTGTAAATAGATAAAGAAAGAAGCAGCACCAGAGTTAACACATGAAAGTCAAGGAAGTAAATTAAGATGGTGGCAGTGGGAAAGGAAATAAAAAAGATATAAAGGAATTATTGATGAAATATAGACACTGATTGGAAGTGGTGGTGGGGGGAGAGAATGATGTTTGAATTACAGAATTGAATTAAGGATAATAGCACAATCAATAGCTAGTTTGAAGGGAAGATTAATGAGTCCTTTTCAGTTGGATTTGGGAATGGATCATCAGAAAAAAACTGCTCTCATACAACAAAATAAGAATGTGATCTAAAGTTCACTCCTCAGTTTCCTATTTCTAGATGCATTCTCTCCCTAGGAGGGCATATTGGCTCCTTTGGTCTCTACTTGCTTCTCTATTTGAATGGGCTCCTAGCCCTGTTTTCTCTCGCTTATTGTGTAATCAACTGTCTGCTGAACATTTCCCACTTGGAAACTCTCATCCAAGAGCCCACAAGCCAAATATAGAAGGTTTCCACAGATTGCTGCAAAAGCAGACCCACAGGGACAGTTCCATCAAAACAGGAAAGCTGTTAGAGCCTTGATTACCTCAGGATTCATGCATTTATAATATAGATAAAATGTGTTTTCAGGAGAAATGAAAAAATATAACCCAGGTCTTCTAAACTCCCTCTGGTCAGAATTCTGGCAGCTTGAGCCACAGTAAGTTCATTTTCAGTACAGAGGAAGGGCATATTGGGATAAAATGTGGCCATTATGTCCCCGTCCAACATTTACAACAGTTTTTATTGAGGGAAAAGTCAAGATGGGAGATGATCTAAGCTATATGTCTATCCATTCTGTAATTTTTGCAGACATTGAAAAACTGTCTGAAAAGAAGTCAGTTATAACCTAATTCTAGAGGGTAGACATCTCTTCAGACATATCAGTTCAACAGAGTGTTGCGGTGGCTCATCACATAGTGTTCTTCTGTGGTGTTTCTTCCCAGTGTGTGATTCTAAATTAGGAGGCCCATTCCTAGCTTTACCAGGACTTTCTTAGGGTTCTCTGATTTGGGAAGAAATTAGGATTTCATTACTTACTTTTGGAGGTAGTAGCATATTTTGACAACATACATTTACTGAAATTGTAAAAAACAAAACAGAGAAGCCCAGGATAGAATTAGATGATGTATGCAAATGATTTAATTAACATCACCTGTCATTTTTACTCTGCATTATTATATGTTAATGATTATGCAGGGCTTCACATGTGGCTTCTGGCTGCAAATGGTTGAGTTCTTTTTTTAGCCTGGCATGGTAAATAGAAGAACACAGTTTGACTGGCTTGTCAAAGAGCAGCATGGTTAATATAGACAGAGTTGGTGTTAGTTTTTCATACTGAATAACATTTTGAAGAAGTGATGTCTACTAAAAATTATCTGCAAGTTAAATGTAATTTTTTTTTAGTATTTTAACATCAGTGCCTGCTTACCAGTGGCAATGTCAGTAACGAAACCTTTTTCAGTTATATTTGAAGAATTGAAAAGAAGTGATTTTAATTAAAACATCTTCTGCTTAGATATGACAAATATGCTTCCTGCAGCCTGGAGATTTTCCTACATTTATGCTTCTAGCATTTGTTTTTTTCTTTCTTCAAGTGAGGAATGTAAATCTGGCAGAATTAGTTGTACCCTATGCATACCGGAGGAAGCTCACCATGATGTTTTTGTGGATAAAACCCCTCCGGTATCTAGCTGGTTTCAGATGTGGATATTCTTCAGTGCTGGTGATTTTAATATTCCAGACCTTCTTCCAGGCCTCGTAAAGTTGAACATGTACAGGGTAGACGCCTGAATGGTGAGGGGCCACAGCGTAGCCCATGTCCGTCGGAATGCCGTGCTCCTAAGACCAAGCAAATGTTAATTAGAGCATGTAAAGATTTATCTTGATCCTATTACACTAAGTCCTTTACACTAAGATTTTCAAATGTACTATAAATATATATGTTTAAATGCATCATTACTTGTGTGGTAAAATTGAAGTGGTAAGTATTAACACTGCTAGACGTCATGAAGCCTGTTAGCCATTTCACCAGTCTTTATGTTGATGCATCTATGTTTGAGGGGTGGTGAGACAGAACTAGTGATTTTAATGAATAATTTGAAAGAGCCTCCATTTTGCGCATCCTTGTCACAGCCACCTGTTTTCCTGTTACCCATAACATCAGCAAGTTAAATGTAAGACACTTATTGCAAACAAAACTAAGCACTTCCCACATAATACAACCAATATTTATTAGAGGAACAGAACACATTCCAAGTTCATTAGGCTGCTGATAAGATTTTATTTTGTCTGTACCGTTTTTACCAAGTTTGCCACATTTCTGTTGTCCCCTCAGCATGTGGGCCAGTAGTAACAATGTTCCCTGCCTTCAGAGAAGCACACTCTTTTGACTGGATAATGTAAAATTCAACAGAGTAATATTTTTTTTGAAGTAGAAGTCCTTACAGTGAAAGCTGAAGGTACTCAAACAGCCAGATATTCTGGGAACTTAGTTGATCTGAAGTCAAGCTCTTGCACATAAAACGACTCCAGTTAAAAAAAAGGGATAGCGGAAAATTACACAGGAACACAAAATGAAACGTGTCCTTTACAAATAGAACACCCATGGCTTCAATAGTTGACAGGTGTTTTTTTCCTCCAAAATTATTTTTTATTTTTCTGTTTATATTTTTCAATTGCTTGGAAAAAATCTTCAAAAATTCCACTCAAATGGTTTTTTAAAAATTTTTTAAAATTAATGACTGTCTTCATGACAAATAACAATTTCACATACACAGAATCATAGTATCAGGCTGCTAAATGGTTTAAATTGCAGAAATATGCAGCCAACTGCATGGAAAAAGTTAGAGATATGGTTAGCTTTGTTTTTAAACCTAAACAATAACAAGAGGGGAAGAAAGTATATGCAGTGCCTGAATGCAGAAGGAAAACAGCTTGCCAATGGTTTGCCATTACCTAAACACTTGTTCAAATTCCTTCCTATGGCATAAAAGGCCCTCAAAATTTGGTCCCAACCTACCTATATAGCCTCATCTCCTATCAGCACTCATCACCCCAATTTCTGATGATTTCCTACATATCACTGCTGCATACCGTACAGACCGTCTTCCTCAACTGGCATGCCCTTTTCTTATCTTGTAAACTCTGTTTATTGTTCAAAACTCAGTTCAGTCAGCAGTAGTTGAAGATGCCAAAAACGGGAGCCACTATCTTACTGCTGTGAGAAAGAGGATGGGTGGTATTGGAGGTTGAGTGGACCATTCCTGTGTTTCTGAAGGGTAGGAGGGAAAGTTTCATATTCTTCATTTTATTTGCATCATTTGCAGAAATTACCATAACTACATAACCATCATATTTAGAACTTCACTAAAAATTGAATTGAAATATTTCATTGCTTTTTTCTTACTGGTTTTTAAAAACTCAAACTAAAGTAATTTTTTCCCACTAGACATCCCTTATCAACACATAATTTGTGCTCAACTAACGTGGTTGAAGGCTAGGGGTATGGTGATAAGGACCAGATGAAGAAAAATGAAATTATACCATAAACATTAAAAAATGAATGACAGGTTAACAACTTTAAAAATGTGCTGAAGTAACTTTATTATTTCTGTAGTGGTTGTTAAACACTATTCTTTTATTTTAAATTTCAACTTTTAGATACAGGGGGTGTATGTGCAGGTTTGTTATATGGAAATGCTGTGTGGTGCTGAGGAGGTTAACAACTTTTCGAAGAGTATAGGAAGAACCAAGGAATAAATTCACAATGACAGGAGCTATGTTATAAAATTCTAGTATATGCAAATTTGTAAGAAATTATGCTGTTCAAAAGCTCAAGGTAGTTTTCAACACCTGTGAGTAGTCAGCTGTGTCTTAAGGACCCACATGGCATGAAAGGATGGCCCAGCATAGCAGAGACATTTCCCTTATTTTGGATTTAAAAATATTTGGCAACCAATGTATATACAGTTTTTACTTTTTTTCCCTAGCTTTAACACTAAAGAACTACTGTGATTTTTAATTAATTAATTTATTTATTGAGACAGGATCTCACCCTGTTTCCCAGGCTGGTGTACAGTGGTGGTGATCATAGCTTACTGTAGCCTCGACCTCCTGGGCTCAAGCAATCCTCCTATGATAGTTAGGACTACAAGTGAACACCAGCACACCCAACTAAATGGGGCTTTTTAGTTTCATCTTTTATTTGTGTGCTGGTGCAGTGTGGCATAGTAGCAGAAAACATCGCTTCTGGAATCAGACATAGCTGGCTGTTCGTGCTCTCATTTACCAACTGCGTGGCCTTTGGCAAACAACCTATGAGCTCTAAGCCTTGTTTCCTGTTCTCTAAAATGCTAGTCGTAAGGGCATTAACTCAAAGTGGTTCAGAGGTAATTCTGAAAGGCAGTTAGTATAGTTCTGGAAACATGATACACATTTAATGAATTTTTAAAATTATGGTTGTCATTACTGCACTGCCTCTATTGTTTTTAGATGCTATGATCCTACTACTCAACTATAATGTGGAAATTATGAAACTACCGGGCCACTTATTTTCCACTAAAAGAGACAGACTGTATTTTCTACTTTCACTGCAGATTTTGGGATTCTTCACATGAGGCTTCTGTGGTGAACTCTGACTTCTACCCCACGACCCTTTCCTAAGCTTGCTTCTCTTCTGATTCCTCCGAATATGCTCAGCCACTGCCAAGTGCTTCCATCTCGTGAGTCATTCAGATAGTAGGGGGCCACTTTTAAATTCATTTTAGAAAAAGGCAACATAAATTTGCTCCCAAATTTGCATTCATCACCAGAGAGAACACCTGAAATGTTATTGTATAGAAAAGTTTAGGCTAAGATTGCAGGTAGTGTGATCTGGAAGGCAGACTATCATGTTTTAAAAGCTTTAGCCATCATGCTAAGTTTTTGGCTGATTACTGTCCTCCAGATTGTTCAATTTGTGATTAAGCACATATTGTTGTTTAATCTGCAGCAAAAAGTCTACCTTAAGAGTTAATTCTAATTAGTCTTTTCATTGATCCTGGATTGAAAGTAGCATCTTAGATCCAGGAACTCTGGAATCTATGTTAAGAGTTTTCTAGTGGAGGACATGGTTCAAAAACACTGAGGAATGTGGCTATGTAACTACAAAATGTAAATGAAATATTTGGAACACAAGTGGAATTAATAGTCTCAATAGTTGAACTCATGATTTCCACATCTCAGCCCTACCAGATACTCTCTTTCTCCAGGGTTTCTCCATGTCATTAAATGACACCATCAACCATCAACAAACAAGTTGCTGTGTTGAAAGATAGTTTTGACAACTCCTGTTTCTTCTTTTCCAAATCTAGTCCACTGCCATGTCCTATCAGTACTATCTCTTGTATATATCTTAAATTTAGCTACTTTTCTTCAATTCTATCATTATCATCACCCTAGTCGAATCTACCATCTTATCCCATTGCCTTTTGGCATAGAATCCCATTCCCTCTCTTGCTTCCTTCCAACACATTTCCTGCAAAGTAATATTTAAAAGATACAAATATGATTTTGTGACTGTCTACTCAAAATCCTTCCCTGATTTCCCTTTGCACTTAAATTACAAAATTCTTAGCATGATCACAAGCACTACATATGATCCTTGCTTCTTTGTCTAGCTTCATCTTGCACCACCCTCAATCCTTCACTGAATTTTGGTCACATGAACCTTTCCCTGAAACTCACCAAGCACTTTTCTACCTCAGTATCTTCCTATATATGGTTTCTCCCCCTGAAATGTTTCTACTCCAAATCTTCACCTGGATAAATCTGAAGATAATTTATTCTGTCATATCTTCGGAGAAGACTTCACTGACAAGTCCCAATCTAAATGAAGTCGACATTAAGACTTCTCTTAGTAGCTTTCCTCATTTTTTCATAGTACACAGCACAGTTTGTAAGCATGTATTTTTTGCATAGAAAAGACATTTATGTAATATTTCTCTTTTTCATTAAACAATAAGCTTCATGAAATTAGGTTCCATTTTATCCACTGGGATATGCTCAGTGTCTTGCCAACAGCAAGTACTCAACAAATACTAGTGAAAAAGTTACATGATCTGATTCTGACTACCTCCTTCTATTCCAGTTTTCACTTTCTCAATTGTCTTCATTACACTGCCTATTCGTCTAAAGAATAAACATATGGTAACTCACAGGGAAATTTTAATATCTATGTAAATAATACTTGAAAGCATTTTTGAGACTGTAGTTAAAAATTATGAGGGCAAAGCAAAATGGCAGAATAGAAGTCTATACCATTTGTACCCCCTGCAGGAAGAACAAATTTTAACAACTATCTGCATACAGAAAAGTACCATCAGAAAAACAAAAAATCAGGTAAGCAATCACAGTACTTCATTTTATCTTCATAAAAGTTAATGAAAATGGCATTGAGGAGGGTTGGAGAGACAATCTTGAATCACCAATGTCACCTTTCCCCTAACTCCCGGCAGTGGCCATGCAGTGCAGAGGGTCTGTGTATGTGGGGGAGGGAGAGCACAGTGACTGGGGGACTTTATATTGAACTCAATGCTACCCTGTCATAGCAGAGAGCAAATCCATGCTGGGCTCAGCCTTTGCTCACATATTGAGGGAGCATTTGGACTAGACTTAGCCAAGGGAAGTCATGCATGTCATCAGTTAGTGCTCGAGTTTCTTGTTAAGTCTCGCCACCATGGGCCAACATGCTCTAAGGTCCTTGGTAAACTTGAAAGACAGTCTAGCACACAAGGACTGCAATTCCTAGGCAACTCCTAGAGCTGGGTTGGGATTAGAACCAGTACACTAGTGTGGCATGTGACCTAGGGAGACACTAGCCAGAGCAGCTAAAGGATTGCTTGCACCACTCCTTCCCTAATCCCAGGAAGTGCAACTCACAGCAGTGAAAATGTCTCTTTCCTTCTGTTTAAAGGGAGGAGAGTAAAGAGGACATTGTGTTGCATCTTGGATACCGGCTCAGCCATAGTAGGACAGGGCACCAGGCAGAGTCATGAGGCCCCCATTCTAGGCACTAGCTCCTGGAGAACATTTCTTGACACACTCTGGGACAAAAGGGAACCCATTGTCTTAAAGAGAAAGATCCAGTCTTGGAAAGATTCATCACCTGCTGATTAAAGTGCTCTTGGGCCCTGAATAACCATCAGTGATAGCCAGGGAGCATGCTGTGAGCCTTGGGCACTTGGGACGTGCTTACTACATGTGTGACCCAGCATGTTTTTAGCAGTGGTGACTATGGTGAAAGACTCCTGTTTGAGAAAAGCACAGGGAAAAGTAAAGGGGACTCTGTCTTGCACCTCATATACCAGCTTGGTCACAGTGGGGTAGAGCAAAAAGCAGGCCCTTGGGATGTTTAAGTCCAGGCCTAGGCTCTTGAACACCATTTCTGGAACTTCTCTTGGTCAGAGGGGAACCCACTGTGCAGAGGGTGAATCCCTGGCCTGGAAGCATTCACCACAAGCTGACAGAAGAACCCTTGGTCTTAAGTGAACATTGCCAGTGGCCTGGCAGAACCCTGCCAAGGGCTGCTGGTGGTGGTGCTCAGAGGGAGAGGCTCTTCTCCCTGTGGAAAGGAGAAGGAAGAGCAGGAAGTACTTTGTAGTATGGTTTTAGTACCAGCTTAGCCACAGTAGAACAGAGCATCAGGCAAATTCATATTTTTCACTCTAATTCTTGGCTCCCAGACAGCATATCTGGACCTGCCTGGGGCCTGGAGGAACTTGCTACTCTGAAGGGAAGGACACAAACCTGGCTGGCTTTGCCACCTTCTGATTGTAGTGGCCTAGGGCCGTGAGTGAACATAGGTGGTAGCCAGGTAGTGGTTATAGTGGGCCTTGGACAAGACTCAGTGTTGTGCTGACTGAGTCTTTAGGCCCGACCCAGTACAGTCCCAGTTATAGTGGCCATAGGGGTGTTTGAATCATCATAATCCCAGTTCCAGGCAGCTCAGCACAGAGAAAGAGACTCTGTTTGTTTGGGAGAAACTAAGGGAAATGAACAAGAATCTCTGCCTATTAATCCAGAGACTTCTTCTAGATCTTCTCCAAGACCACCAAGATGGTACCTTTATGAGTCTGCAAGAACCACAGTGATATTGGGCTTGAGAACCAAGCACCTTCAAATATCGGAAAAGCCTTCTCAAGGACCAGCATAAACAAGCCCAGACTGCAAAGGCTGTAATAAATATCTAACTGTTCTATGCGCAGACACAGATGAACATCTACAAGCATCAAGATGATCCAGGAAAATGACCTCACCAAATGAACTAAATAAGGCACCAGGGACCAATCCTAGAGAAATAAGGATGTGTGACCTTTCAGACAGAGAACTCAAAATGGCCATTTTGAGGAAACTCAAAGAAATTCAAGATTAACACAGATAAGGAATTCCGAATTCTATCAGATTAATTTTACAAAGACATTGAAATAATGAGAAAGAATCAATCAGAAATTCTAGAGTTGAAAAATGCAATTGACATACTGAAGAATGCATCTGAGTCACTTAATAGCAGAATTGATCAAGCAGAAGAAAGAATCAGTGAGCTTGAAGACAGCCTATTTGAAAATACACAATCAGAAGAGACAAAAGAAAAACAAAACAAAACAAAAACAACATAGCACACCTATAAGATCTAGAAAATAGCCTCCAAAGGGCAAATCTCAGAGATATTGGTTTTAAATAAGAGGTAGAAAAACAGCTAAGGGTAAAAAGTTTGTTCAAAACGAATAATAACAGAAAAACCTCTCAAACCTGGAGGAAGAGATCAACATTCAAGTACAAGAAGGTTATGGAGCACCAAGCAGATTAACTGAAAGAAGACTACCTCAGGGCATCTAATAATCAAACTCCCAAGAGTCAAGGACAAAGACAGAATCCTAAATGCAGCAAGAAAAAAGTAACACATAACATTCAATGGAACTCCAATACATCTGGCAGCAGACTTTTCATTGGAAGCCTGACAGGCCAGGGGAGGGTGGCAAGACATATTTAAAGTGCTGAAGGAAAAGAACTTTTATGCTAGAGTAGTATATCTGGTGGAAATATTCTTCAAGCATGAAGGAGAAATAAAGACTTTCCCAGACAAACAAAAGCTGAGGAACTTCATCAACACCAGACGTGTCTTACAATAAATGCTAAAGGAAGTTTTTCAATCTGAAAGAAAAGGATATTAATGAGCAAGAAGAAATCATCTAAAGGTAAAAATACACACTGGTAATAGTAGGCACACAGAGAAACAGACTATGATAAGACTGTAATGGTGATGTGTAAATTACTCTTATCTTAAGTAGAAAGACTAAATGATGAACCAATCAAAAGTAGTACTACAAAAACCTTTCAAGATATAAACAGTAAAACAAGACATAAGGAACAACAAAAAATTAAAAAGTGAGGTGATAAAGTTAAAGTATAGTGTTGTCTTTCTGTGGAGTTTGTTTATGCAATCAGTGTTAAGTTGTCGTCAGTTTAAAATAATGAGTTACAAGACAGTATTTGCTACTCTCATGATAACCTCAAATCAAAAAACACAACAGAAACAAGCAAGAAGTTAAAGCACAAGAGAAAATTATCTTCACTAAAAGAAAGACAGGAAGGAAGAAAAGAAGAGAGCGAAAACCCCCAAACAACCATAAAACAAATAACAAAATGGCAGGAGTAACTTTCTACAAGTAAATCATAACATTAAATATAAGTGAATTAACTCTCTGATCAAAAGACACAGAGTGGCCAGATGGATGAAAATACAAGAGTCTATGATCTGTTGCCCACAGGAAACACACTTCACCTATAAAGATACACATAGACTGAAAATAAAGGGATGCAAAAAGGTATTCCATGCCAATTGAAATAAAAAATGAACAGGAGTAGTTATACTTATATCAGACAAAATAGACTTGAAAACAATTACTGTGATAAGAGACGAAGAAGGTCACTATATAATGATAAAGGAGTCAACTCAGTAATAGTATATAACAATTTTAAATATATATGCACCCAACTCTGGAGCACACAGCTATATAAAGAAAATATTATTAGTGCTAAAGAGAGATATAGACCCCAATACAGTAATAGTTGGAGATTTCAACACTCCACTTTCAATATTGGACAGATGTCCCAGACAGAAACTCAACAAAAATGTTGCCATTTTGTTATTTGTTTTATGGTTGTTTGGGGGTTTTCACTCTCTTCTTTTCTTCCTTCCTGTCTTCCTTTTAGTGAAGATAATTTTCTCTTGTGCTTTAACTTCTTGCTTGTTTCTGTTGTGTTTTTTGATTTGAGGTTATCATGAGAGTAGCACTATACAACAAATGAATCTAATATATATTTATAGAACATTTCAACCAAAGGCTACAGAATACGCATTCTTTGTCTCAGCACATGGATCATTTTCAAGGATAGACCATAAGTTAGGTTATAAAACAAGTCTTAACACATTTACAAAAATCCAAACAACATCAAGCATCTTCTCTGACAACAATGGAATAAAACTAGAACTCAACAAGAGGAATTTTGGAAACTATATAAACTCAATGGAAATTAAACAGTATGCTCTTGAATGATCAGTGGGGTCAATCAAAAAAGTTAACATGAAAATTGAAAAATGTTTTGGAAAAGAAATGATAATGGAAACACAACATACCAAAACCTATGGGATACAGCAAAAGCAGTACTAAGAGGAAAGTTTACAGCTGTAAGTGCCTACATAAAAAAAGAAAAAAAAACCTTCAAATAAATAACCTAACAATGCATCTTAAAGAATTAGAAAAGCAAGTGCAAACTGAACCCAAAAATAATAGGAGAAAAGAAATAATAAAGATCAAAGCAGAAATAAATGAAATTGAAATGAAGAAAACAATACAAAAAAGTCAATGAAACAAAAAGGATTTTTCTAAGATAAACAAAATCAGCACACCATTAGCCAGATTAACAAAGAAAAAAAAGGGTGAGGACCCAATTAAATAAAATCAGATATGAAAAAGGAAACACTACAACTGATATTGCAGAAATTCAAAGGGTCAGTAGTGGCTACTATGAGCAACTATATGCCAATAAACTGGAAAATTTACAGGAAATGAATAAATTCCTTGGCATATACAACCTACCAAAACTGAACCATGAAGAAATCCAAAACCTGAAAAGACCAATAACAAGTAATGAGATTGAAGACATAATAAAACGTCTCCCAGTAAAGAAACGCCCAGGACTTCATGGCTATACTGCTGATTTCTACCAAACATTTAAAGAAGAACAAAGCAGCAATCCTACTGAAACTTCCAAAAAATAGAGGAGGAGAGAATACTTCCAAACTCATTCTATGAGGCCAGTATTTTACTGATACCAAAACCAGATAAAGACACATCAAAAAAAGAAAACTACAGGCCATTGTCTCTGATGAATACTGACGCAAAAATTTTCAATAAAATACTAACAATCTAAATCCAACAATACATTAAAAAGATCATTTACCATGACCAAGTGAGACTTATCCTTGGGATGCAAGGATGGTTCAATATACACAAATCAATCAAGATGATACACCATATCAACAGAATGAAGGACAAAAATCATAACGATCATTTCAATTCATTCTGAAAAAGCATTTGATAAAACTGAACATCACTTCATGATAAAAACCCTCAACAAACGTGGTATAGAAGGTACATACCTCACCATAATAAAAATCCCTCTATGACAGATGCAAAGCTGGTATCATACTGAATTGGGAAAAACTGAAAGGCTTTCCTCTAAGATCTGGAAGACAACAAGGATGCCCACTGTCACCACTGTTATTCAACATAGCACTGGACGTCCTAGCTATAGCAATCAGAAAAGAGAAAGAAATGAAGCGCATTCAAGTTGGACAATAAATAGTTAATTATCCTTGCTTCCAAATGATATAATCTTATATTTGGAAAAACCTAAAGATTTCACCAAAAAACTATTAGAACTGATAAACAACTTCAGTAAAATTCAAGATACAAGATCAACCTACAAAAATCAGTAGCATTTCTATATGCCAATGGTGAACAATGCAAAAAACAAGTCAAAATGTAATCTCATTTATAGTAGCCACAAATAAAATTACATACCTAGGAATTAGCCAAAAAGTGAAAGATCTCTACAATGAAAACTATAAAACATTGATGAAAGAAATTAGAGTACACCAAAAAAAATAAAAAGATATTCAATGTTCATGGATGAGAAGAATCAATATTGTTAAAATGTCCATACAAAACAAAGCTCTCTACAGATTCAATGAAATATTTATCAAAATGCCAATGATATTTTTCACAAATATACAATATAATCCAAAAATTTATATGGAACCACAGAAGATCCAGAATAGCCAAAGCTATCCTGAACAAAAATAACAAAACCGGAAGAATCACATTACCTGATTTCACATTATACTACAGAGTTATATTAACCAAAACATCATGCTACTGGCATATAAACAGATACACAGACCAATGGAATAGAACAAAGAACACAGAAACAAATTAATACACATGCAGTCAACTCATTTTTGACAAAGGTGCCAAGAACATACACTGGAGAAAGGACAATCTCTTCAGCAAATGGTGCTTGAAAAACTAGATTTCCATATGTAGAAAAATTAAGCTGAACCCCTGTTTATCACCAAATACAAAAAATCAAATCAAAATAGATTAAAGACTTAAACATAAGACCTCAAACTATGAAACTACAGTAAGAAAACATGGGAGAAACTCTCCAAGACATTGGTCTTGGCAAAAATTTTGTAATACCCCACAAGCACAGGCAACCAACAAAAAATGGACAGATGGGATCGCATCAAGTTAAAATGCTTTTGCACAGCAAAAGACACAATCAACAAAGTGAAGAGACAACCCACAGAATGGGAGAAAATATTTGCAAGCTCCCCACCTGACAAGAGATTAATAATCAGAATATATAAGAAACTCAAACAACTCTAGAGTAAAAAATCTCATAATCTGAATAACTAATGGACAAAGGGCTTGAACAGGCATTTCTCAAAAGAATACATACAAATGACAAACAGGCATTTGAAAAGATGCTCAACATCATTGATCATCAGAGAAATGCAATCAAAAACTATAATGAGATGTCATCTCAACCCGATTAAAATGGCTTTTCTCCAAAAAGACAGGCAATAACAAATGCTGGAGAGGATGTGGAGAAAAGAAAACCCTCATACGCTGTTGGTGGGAATGTAAATTAGTACAACCACTATGGAGAACAGTTTGGAGGTTTCTCAAAAAACTAAAATTAAAACTACCATATGATCCAGCAATCCCACTGCTGAGTATATGCCAAAAAGAAAGGAAATCAGTATATCAAAGAGGTATCTGCACTCTCATGTTTGTTGCAGCACTGTTTACAGTAGCCAAGATTTGGAAGCAACCAGTGTCTATTAACCAATGAATAGATAAAGAAAATTATACATGTATATATATGTATATATATGTATGTATATATAGTATAATAGTACACAATGGTGTACTATTCAGCCATAAAAAAGCATGGGATTCAGTTACCTGCAACAATATAGATGGAACTGGAGGTCATTATCTTAAGTGAAATAACCAAGACACAGAAAGACAAACATCACATGTTCTCACTTATTTGTGGTATATAAAACAAAACAATTAAACATGTGGAGTTAGAGAGTAGAAGGATGGTTACCAGAAGCTGGGTAGGACAGTGGATGTTGCAGGGGAGGTGGGCATCATTAGTGAGTACAAAATATAATTAGGAAGCATGAATAATATGCACTATTTGATAGCACCATGGGATGATTATAGTCAAAATTATATAAAAAATTGTACATTTTAAAATAACTAAAATAGTATAATTGGATTGTTCATAACACTAAAGATAAATGCTTGGCGGGGGTGGAGATCCCAGTTTTCATGATGTGATTATTACACATTGCATGCGTCTATCAAATATTTCATGTCTCCCATAAATATATACACCTACTGAGTACCCAAAATAATTAAAAATTAAAGAAAATTATTATTCCATGAAGCCACCTTTATTTATTTCTGTAAACTCATATATTTGTTATATTACATAAAGTTAAAAATTACAAGATTTTACTAAATTATGCATTGAAATATTTCCAAATAGACAATGTGAAAATAATACAATTTTGTCAGGCAAAAAGTAATGTTGTAGTCTTTAGAACAATTTTCCTAAAAACTAAAAGAGAAAAATAGTATTTAGGTATTTGAAAAATACAATTAGCTTCATTACTGAAGAAAAAATTGTTTATTACTGTCTTTAATGATAGGTCTGTATTTAGACTCTTGCTAGTAATTAAAAATGGCACTTAACTTTTAGTTTTTGTCTCTATTTCAATTTTTCTAAACAGAAACACCTTTGTAATTTTCATTAATGACTAGAAGGCTCATTGTCTATTTCCATATTTTGCAGATTAGCAAATATGCAAACTAATGTAATTTACAGAAAACCCCACAATGACAGGAAATCAAACAGACATTCTGCATGCTACAGTAAAAAACGAATCCCAAACTTCATTACAGTATAATTTGGAAATACTTCAAAATGCTTTTCTGGAGTTCATTTTGGTTGGAATGTCCCATTTCCTCAGTATACAGAAGTTCATGTTTTGGTTAACTATCTCATAGTATTGAGAAATTACATACATAATTTGCATTGGTTGAAGATTAAGTTTCTCTATATTTACATTTGGTAGTATATTTCGAAGTTGATTCTAGAAAAACATTTTTTTCCCTAGAGTTTTAAAGTGGCTTCATTAAAAACTATGGCTTTTTGGGGAAAAAACTGTCACTTCCTTAAAAACTATGGCTATTTGAGGTATTATTTAACAAAGAAAAGAATACATTTTTCTTTATGATAGGACCATAATTCTGACCAACTGCCTCCTTCTCTTTGGAAAATTAAATTAGCTTCTTTTAATACACAAGGCACTTGCATGAGTGCAGGCACACGCGTGTGCATGCACACACACAGGTATATGAAATATGAAGAAAATAAATTTATGATACTATTTCCTTGAATTTGTGAAGCATTTTCAAGCTTCTAATGATGATTTGTTTTCCTAAGGTGACACTGATGGACTACACCACAATTCAGCTTATAAGAACCTGTGGAACCTCTGGCACCCACGGAAGGAGTCCTGTAGTAGCTGCAATCATTGGGAGAAAGTAAGAAATGGCGTGGCTGTTGGCAAAATGGCCCAATATATGTAACAGTTGCTATTCAAAGGAAGCTGACTGTCTTCTTAGCCTCTAACAAAATGAGGCAAGTCAGGATCATTAGGTTAGGGAATTTAGGTTTGGTACTACATGCAAAGATTATTAAATATTAGATTATGTTCCTATGATAAATGGTAATATTTCTGGTATGGTTTGAAATGAAAAATCTTGAAAGAATTAATTAACTTAGCATAGGAATCTGATTTTTCATTTTCTAAAAAATTGTAAAATAAAGGGGTTGTAAAAGTAGTCACTAAAGTCCAGGTTTATAATTCTGTGTTTCTTTGACGTGATCTTTGTGGTTTTAGAAATGATTTTATATTCAGATGCTAAGTATGAATGTACTATTTTTAATCCATGAACAAATTTAAACTCCCATGTACAATTTTCTTTCTACATACTTAAGGAGGAATAATCTTCTAAAATACAGTAGACACAGTTACATAAATTTGGTTAATATTTATAGATGTGACCACTAAATATTTCTCTAGTTTTCTTACATGGTGCTCTTTGATTTATAATATGAATTTTGGTTTGGTGGGTGGTATGTGAAAAAATTTCTATGATGATAATGTTGTTTTTAGTAGATTTGTTTTAAGGGTTCAAGAATCATCCCCTGTTGGCAGCTGTTGTATTAATAAAGAATTTGTCTGGTCTTCCTTATCCCTGATTCCTGGGAGATAACTCCTAACTCTGTGGAATTTCCTGAGTGATAGAAATGTCTTTGTTATTTATGGTGAGACCCTGAAACTATATCTGAGTTTATGCTAACAAGATGACTCAGGATGAAGGTTAGTCATGCCAGGAAGTCCCACCATGTAATTAGACAGTGAGAGCTTTGAGCCAGGTAATATCAGCCTGACCTTAGGGTAGGCGAGAGGAGTTGGAAATTGAGTTCAATCACGTGGCTGGTAATACAATCAAACATGCCTATATAATGACACCCTTATAAAAAAATCTGGAACTTGAGGTTTAGTTGAGTCTCTCTGGGTAGTGATATTCCTATGGATCCAGAAAGTCCAGGAAAGAGATATTCTCTGTCTCACAAGATAGCAAAAAATATGGCTATAAAATAAAAGTAACAAAAGTCTTTGGATAAAAGTGTTAAAGGTGTTAATAATGAGATCTTGTAAAACTGAATGGCATTACAGCAACTTATAAAACAGAAGTGTCACCTTATCACTCTGGAGTTACTCATCTCCGGAAAACAGATGAGTGTATGGTGTTTAATTTAGTATATAGTGAGAAAAGAGTCTTATTCTTTCAATATCTCAAAATAGCCAGACCCATGACAATTAAATTATCCTTGTACCAGGAATTCTAGGGATAGGGAGTAGCATAGTATCTTCAAGAGAGTACAGATTTAGGAGAGCACAGTTTTGAATCCTGGGCTCAATCTCAGTGCTTCTCTGCATTGGTCCAAGGACCCTGGCAGGTTATGCAAATTCACCACGCCTCAATTCCCTCATTTGCCAAGTAGGGGTAATAAAACTAATGATCTCACAGAGTTGTTCAGAGTGAAGGGTATAAACAAAGTTATTGGTCAAGTGCCATTTAATTTTATTTTATTTGGTTAACAGTATACTTTATTTGGGGGAAACAAAAACAAGCAAAGCAAAACAAAACAAAACAAACAAGGTAAACTAAGACTCCTCTAACCATTACTTTTATCCTCAAACAACTCAGAATGCTTATTTCACAGCAGACATTCCTCGAACAAGATACATTGTCATTATCAATCATGTCTAAAAACAATGTCTTACTAAACAGTACACATTTCTTCTATTACGCATACTAGATATTACACATAAAGTGGGAGGGAAGGAATACCTCTGGTGTACCATAAATCTGACAGAGCTGTAGCGATAACAAAAGCAAAAACCCCTTCTTAACACCACATATTCCTCTTTAAGCATTATCCCAAGTTAGCAGCTAAATTATTTCAAGAAATGGAATGACATTTTGTAAGCCAAATGTAGTAAGAAATTCCAGTAACAAAAGTTAAGCTAAAAATGTAGTACCAATACTGAAAAAGGGTTACGAAAGGTAGCATACTTGGCTTTAACTTTCATTTTTACTTGTAACCTTAAAGAAAAGAACTATTTGGGGAAGAGTGACAGATTTTCTCCCAGTCTTCCCTAACAATTATAAAATTTATTTCAAGTACATTTTCATTTAACTGAGCATGTTGTTTTCCTCTCTTAGAGTTCCCTCCAGAATTTTTGAAGTGTTGTCATATCTTTGTCGAGTGTCTCATAAGTAAACATAGCACTAAAAGATGCACTTTTGTGAGAATACTCAAAAGAATGATGTAAACACTTGTACTTTGCACAGCCCAGGTTGGTATTTTTGAATTGCTGGGGTGCGTTCAAGTAAACACAATAAGAGGTTTATAGAAATGTAAAATATGAATTTATGAAGCCTTACTTTTTATGCTACAGCAAAATAACTGAAAAGAAAATTATCTGGATTCATAATGGAGGAATTGAAAGTTTGGTTTAATTCAGCTTTTTCAGACTTTGAAGCAATAAATTTTATGTGGACCTTTGGGGGTTTTTGAAAGATAAGAAAGGTATAAATAATTCAGGACAACCTCAAATTCTCAGAGTACTTGCACATACATTTAATTTCTCTGAAAATATGCAAGGTTGATTAGGAATCTTGAAGTCTACATAGTACTAATTTTAAGTGAAGTTTAATATTTCTGAAAGCATAAAATGTTGATATCGATTTTTGTTATAATCACTGTATACCCTCTGGTATTTCTAAAAGCCACCAGGACAGTAATGCTTGCAGCATTGAGATCGCAAACACAAGAAACCACATAAATCCTATAGACAGCTTTTTAGGAGAAAAACATTGTAAAAAGTCAGATTTGTATTCTGAAATTGTGTAAAAATATAACTCCTTAAGGAAGTAGTAGCATTTTGATGATGAGGTCTGTGTAACAGCAATCAGTATCAATGGCATGGCTACTTGTTAATTTTACAAACCATGGTTGTTTTATGGGCTTTGGAATTTGACAGACCTGGGATAAAAATCCTTTCTCCAGCTTTCACTGGCTGTGTGATTGTAGAAAAATTATATAAGTTTTCCAAGCCTTGCTTTCTTCATTTTCAATACAAGAATAAGCAACCTCACAGGTGGCTGGGAGAACTAACTGAGGATGAATGGAAAGCACGAAGCACAATGTCTAGTAAATATTTGGAGCTCAACAATTTCTCTTCCTACATTTCCTTAAGAGAGTCAAGAATCTTTCTCACTGAACCGTAAGGTTCTGTTTCATGCAGGGGAAACAGAATCACAGAATTTCAAGTTTCACGTTTCCTGATCTGAGCAAAAATTAAAGGAAAAAATGGGAAATCAGGGAGACTAGTTTGGAGGCTGCTGCAATAATCTAGGTGTGGGCTGAAAATTTGGAAGTGAAGTAGGGATGGAAAATTTTGAAAAGGAGCAGGAGCTAGTACAAAAGAAAAAAAAAGCTGAAAGAAATTGTTAAATGAGTGGGAACGTGGAGTGGGAGACATGAAAATGCCAAAGCAGAGCCAAGGTTAGCACTCTTGTGGAATTTACTCTTACTTCTTCTTCTGCCATCACTTCCATCTCTGCCATGTTTATAACCACCTCTCAGAATGCAAGTGCGCCCTCCATCTTAAGTAAATGAAAGGCATAAAAGGAAAGAACAGTGAGAATTCAGGAGCAGCAGGCATGGATCTGGAAATAGACCTCCCCCACCCTCATACCCACATCTGACTCCAGCCCACCAGTATGAGTTTCTAGGAGAATTCATAAAGGCTTTTAGTTCATTTTGTGTCCACATAAATTTGGACAGTAAGGCACTATTTTCATGCAGTACATGTGCTAAATTTATCTTTCTTTTTATGAAATCAATTTAAGTTACCAGATAAATGTGCTGAAGATGAAATCTAGTATTTCTGTTAGAGAAAAAAGAGAAAGGAATTGAGGAATTCTTTCTACAATGTCTATCTTGTTAGAGAGTATGGAGTCTTCCCATAGAATGGAAAAGAAGGTTATCTGGACAGGAATTTACAAAGAAAAGAATTCCAATTAAAACCACTTTCAAAAGTTCAATGATATATCCAAATGAGAATACATTTTGCCCCACTGTAGATATGGGTAGGAGGGGTTATCCTCATCTGGGTGAAATACAGAACTTCTAAAGAAGCAGCAGCAGTTCACATTTGCAAAAAGTTTAAAGAAGAACACACAGATAGAAAAGTGGGAGGCTTAAACCCTGATGTTATTTTTGACCTGTTATTCTCTTTTGCTTCCTCATCATCCATCTGATAAAAAACCTTATTGAATCGATGTCAGAAATACTTTTCACATCTAACTTCTTTATGATCCCACTTCTACTAGTTAAAGCTGGCTTTTATTTCCTATTTTTTTGTTAATTTAATAGCAATCCAGTATGTCTACTTACATCCACTTTTCCCTGCTTGTCTTCATCCTCAACAGTCCTTCTCTAATGTTCTGTGATTCTACCACCTACGCGGAAGTGCTAGAACTTCGGAGTAGATGACAGTGTTATCTTGGAGTTCAAGATAGGTAAAATATGTAGTTCTAAAAATAACTAGATATGGGGCCGGGCGTGGTGGTTCACACCTGTAATCCCAGCACTTTGGGAGGCCAAGACGGGTGGATCACAAGGTCAGGAGATCGAGACCACCCTGACTAACACGGTGAAACCCCATCTCTACTAAAAATGCAAAAAAAAAAATATATATAATAATAATAAAAATAAAAAACAAATAGCCGGGCGTGGTGGTGGGCGCCTGTTGTCCCAGCAACTCGGGAGTCTGAGGCAGGAGAATGGCGTGAACTCAGGAGGTGGAGCTTGCAGTGAGCCGAGATGGCGCCACTGCACTCCAGCCTGGGCCACAGAGCGAGACTCCACCTCAAAAACAAACAAACAAACAAACAAACAAAACTAGATATGACATTTCAATTTAGAAAACCAGATTTTAAAATATTCTAGTAAAAAATAGTTGTGAAACAATTGGTAGAAATATGCCAGGGGAACACAGCTAAAGGATATGTATTGCTCTACCACAAAGCTCTAATCATGATGTTATGTTCAACAATACTAATAACTTGAAGATGCAAAAGTCATACTTGTAAAATATAGGGATTACATAAAGCTGGGAAAGATATAAAGCATGTTAAATAACAGAGTCAGTCTTTAGCAGGAGGTTGATATACTAAAACACTGAACATAGAACAAATATGGAATATTAAAGGGACAATTGTAATTCCAAGGCTAGCATTTAGTTTACAAAATCAATTGGATAAAAATAAATACTTGAAAGTTTAATAAATGGCTCATGGGCAGAGGGTCTGGCAGACACAGGTGTGATATGGTGGTATAAAAATTTAATATGATCTTTGGCTACATTAATACAAGTAAAGTGCACATGAAGAGAAAAATATTTTACTATTTTCTGCTTTGATAACACCACATCAGTGGGCAATAATGTTCAGATTGGGGCATATATTGGGAAGAAGAATGACAAATTAGAAATTGTATGAATATGACAGCTGGGATGATGAGGGGGTTTGAAAACCTGTGGAATGCTTCGAGATACATCACTGAGAGAAAGCGTCGCCTCTTTATTTTCTGTTTTTTTGATGTTTTGATATCTGGGGCCTTGCTAACCCTGGAGAGATTGCTGCTCTCAGGCTAGCCAATTCCTAGAGATAGCAAACACCACCCTGAGAGCACTCTCAGATGTCAATCAAGCAATTCAGAACTCCTATCCTTGACTGCTTCCTTTATCAGACTCTCATACGTTGAGCAACTATCTCCTTCATCTAATCACCCCACAGTAAAGTACCAGATGACTAAAGACAGCTCTTACATCTCAGAACACACTGAAATTATTCAAAGTAGGCAATCCTGAGCCTGCTTACCCTGTCTTGCCTTACCTTTCCTGCAGAAACCACAATAATACTCTTGCCCACATTTTCCCCTTGCTCCCTCTGCCTCCTGAGCAACCCTGGTGCCTCCCCTTGTGGCCCTGCATCCATGGCACACCCTCTTTCTTGGGAACTGTGAATAACAAACTAATCTTTTCAATGGCAGTCATCTCCTGGTCTATTGGACTCACCATACCTGAATAATAACAAAACATACATTATAATACAGTAATGATAGAATCTTAAGAGCTAGACTCTACTTCCTAAATCTATATTACTTCCATACATTCCCTTATAAATATACTGATTCTAGTCTCTTCTAAATCTTAAGACAGACTGATTATCTTCTGGAATGATACTAAAAATATCTACCAACCAGCATGCCATGCCACTGAGCAATCAGAACTGCTGCCAGCTAGACAGCTGGAGCTCGGTGCTGGAGACTCTTTCTGGGCCAGGCCCCTTTAGTTCCTGAGAAATGGGGAGATTTGGGACACCTTGGGGAAGCATCCGATGTGGTAACGGGATAGGGGTAAAGTATTGTCACATTTCAATATTGTAATAACTGGCATAGCCATACCAGTACTTTTGGTTGAACAGTAGCCCTGATAATATATCCCTTAGTCTTCTTTTTTATCTCTTGCCTTCTTTAATTTCCTTCAGCTGTTCATTTTATGAAGTAAATTATAGACTTCATCATATTGGTCATTTTGCTCTGAACAACGGCCAGTGTCTTTCTTAAACTGTGCTGCTTGGATTACTCTAAAGCGGCCTACCAGCTGAGTGGACTCTGCGACCTAACTGGAATTCTCTATTTCTATTAGGACGCCTAGAATTATAATTTGTGCTCAATATCAGTAAAACGAAAATCTCATATGCCTTTTTATAAAGTGCATCACTGAAATAAAAGTGATAGTACTCATTCATTCTCTAGCTGGCAAGCAAACTAATTAAAAGATTATTCCTTAAGCCAGCAAGTCTTTCAATATATTTTAAATTACATTTGGATACTATAATCTTTATTTCCATATTGGAAAAGTTAACATGCTCACTAATCTAAAAAGTTTTATAATTGACAATAGACATTCCAGCTAATGTAAATTAACAGGTTCTGCTGCACTTTGAAAAGAGAGGCAAAAAGGACACCATTTAAAAGAATGATGATAATGCAATTAGAAGTTCAATCTTCAGTAAGATTTTATGTTACCATGAACATCGTTCTACTACTACTAACTTTAATAGTATTGTCTATAAAGGCATTAAATATCATCTATTATTGGCAAAGAGTTCTATGATAGAAATATCTATTAACTATTTTATCATTAAAAATATAACAACCACCATTTTCCAAAATTTAGATACAGTTCTTCAGTTGAGAGTATATACTATTGAAGACTTTTTTGAGGTTAAAATAGAACACTATTTTACCTTTCTAATGATACGTTATTCTATTTTAAAGACTGTAGAGTCAATATTTTAAATTTTGTGGTAGGTCATTATTAGTGATACATTTAATCTTCGTCTCAGAATTTGTACCTTTCAAAAAAAAAAAAAAAAATCCCCTGTTGAAATTTCAGTTTAACCCGTGAATTAGCCTATATTTGGTAACTAAAATTTTTTTCCAATCAACCTCTAAAGCTGCATTTCCTGATGGGTGTAATCATCAAATGCAAGTTTGCTTAAAGGATTTACTTGACCTTTCATAATAAACTATTAGAGCTTTCGAAGACAAATTAAAATAGACATCAAATTTGTGTCCACATTGTGGAAAAGGATAATAGGTAAGATGTATTTGTTAAAAGTCAATGAAAATAGCAGATGTTTGGCTGTAAATGATGATAACAAAGGCCGAAACCCAAAAGTTTTAGATCAGAGTCTCAGATTCTCCTAGCTGGAAAGGTACTTTAAATGTCCTCTAACCCAATTACCCATTTGAGTATTGCATCCATGACCTCCATTTTTGTTTGAACGTCTATTTGCTCCCAAGACAGCCCACTGCTTCTTTGCATGTTCTTTCATTTTCTTCATTGGGAAATACCCACACTCATTTTAAAATCAAGAGCCTCCAAGCTGATGGAGAAGAGCAGGATATAATTCGATTTAGAAATGCAATATTAGCACAGGTTAAACATTAGATTGTTCCATCTAGTGAGGTGAAGTAGGATTTTCTCCAGAGTACTTTTCACTGAGTTAAAGTGGATTCTGTAGCTATATATGATAAGTGATATTTGGTCAAGTGGAAATTTCCTCAGATTTAGTTTTTTGTCTTCCCCACCCTTTTGGCCCCCTCCAACATTTTAGAGACTCTGCCTATATTAGGGAACTTCAGAAGATCTGAGGGAAAAGTTGCCCTGTGAGTTCCACCTCAAGTTCTCCATTCCCTTTGTATTACCAGCATAACCAGATATTCCCTTGGATTACCAGCAGAAAAGAAATCTTGATTCACACCTGTGAATTGGGTTGGGAGACTAGGGAGGAAGCCTGGGTGGGGGGGGGGGGTGGCACAATTTATGCAGCACTAGAAGACTTAACACTGCAATTTATGCAACATTAAGATTTCTGGTCTTAATTGTACTGCTAGTGAGTTTTATAATCATGAATAAATCACTGCATTGCTCTGATTCTCAGTTGCTTCATCTATAATGGGAGAATAAATAGACCTACAATTCAGGGTTAATGTAAGAAAATAATAAAAATATGTTAAAATTGGAAACCCTTGATCTTTTCTTATTATATCTTTAAAGTCAGCAACAATGCAGTTTTGTAACCCTAATGCCTAATGGAAAGTAAAAGAGTTAACACATACTTAGAAATTGGGTTAAATTCACATTAAACAAATGTCATCCCAATACAAAGTAAACTTTTAAACTTAAGGATTTTTGTCCCTCTTACCTGTCTGTCCAAACACCTCAGGAGCCTAGGCAAAAATTAAAGATGGCAATTTTATGATACTAGATATAATGATAAAAACAACAGCTGCCATCTATTGAGTGTTACATGCTAATTGCTGTTCCCAAATGCTTTATATATATATATATATATGCTCTTTCATGTTGTTATGGCTGGGGAGGGACTGGTTCTGGATTCAGTCTTTTTTCATATCTATCCTCTCACAACAAAATGAAATCCACTTGTCCTGGATTTGATTAAACACTAAACAATATATTTGGTCTTATTTCTGGAGATCTATTACAACTACTCTCTACTGCTTCAAAAACAATAATGTGAATTGCCAACATGTAGTTCGGAATGACTCTTCTAAGAAATCTGCTTTGCTTGACATTTAAGTTAGGTGGTTAAGAATGACCAGATACTGTTTTTGAATTATTCTTTTATTCATGATGCTTTTTAGTTGGGAATTCTGAAAAATGCATATAACTCCTGTGCATGCTTGTTCTAGCATATGTATTAAGTATATTCTTAGAATATGTACTTCCAAACATCTGAAAAGGTTTTAAACATAAACATAATATTGGCATTCATTGATTCATTCCCGTAATAATAGAACACCCATTGTTCTAGATACTACTAGTTTCAGCAGATATAGCAGTGAATGACATGTCTTTTATCGAAGCTGCTTTGGTACATTATTTTTGGAAAGCTATCAAAACAACAACAACAGCAACAACAATTTCACTCCTCACTTCTCAGTATCTTATCTTTTACTGGTGCTTTACTTTACTGTATTTATGTATTTTCTTCTCTCACAAATCCCATTCTCTTTTCCTCAACAGATTTAGAAATCAACCACAAAGTAATTTTTTCTCCACATAATTTATTACTGATGAATGTTGCCAGTATCAGCAATCTAGATTTCTGGAAATGACAGAATTAATGTTTGCTCTATCGAGATATGAGTTTCAGGACTTTCTAATACAAATTCTGGCACTGTTTTACCAATTTTACCTGCTGTTTATTATGTCCATTTATATTTTTTAGGAAAAAAGATGACTCTCCTTCTCACAGGAGTTTTCATATACCATCAAAACATTTTCACAATATCAGCGTGGAGGAGCACTATTCTTGCTTTCTTGACAAAATATCAATATGTGGCAAAGGTGCACCTGAAGCTATTTGTATATTTGGTGGAGTAGATTGAAGCTAAAAGACAAATATGGGCTCCTGATGCCACCATAAAGTATTTGGTCTTATATATCCTCAAGAAAAAAAAATATAGTGTATAAATTCTAACCTCGTCTTATATATGTTTGAGTAAGGTGCTGTGAGAACCAACTAAAACTTCTTAGCTCTAGCAACTGGTGTAGAAAACCATTCCATGTAAGTGTACCTCGGTACTCTCTCTGATCACAAGCACATTTTTCTTCATAATGTTCTTATTTAAACTTTTACTATAAATTTCCCTGTCCTGAATATAAACCCTTCAGTATCACATGGTGCACCTTGCTTCAGCTAAGCAAATGTTCCATCCATATAACATATATGTTTGCAATGCTTTTAACTGTTTAGATTGAGTCTTTATTACCTCATGCAGTCATTATGGTCTCCTACCTGCTCTTTTCTCTCAACCTCATTTCATGCCAGTTCATCCTGATACCCAAGAATTATTCTTATTTCAGGATGTATCTAAAATCTCATTTCCAGAAGAACCCATCTTGGGCTACTCCCAGTGATACTTACTTCTTTGAACTGTGGGTTTTCTGTCTGTGAAGTTTGGCATTAGATCATGAAAAAATATTTTATTTTGTTGGGGAATTGTTTAACGTGCATATTTCTGCCTTCCCAGTGCAGCAGGAAACTCCTTCTGGACAGGAGCCATGTCTTAGGAGCTCTAACCATAACGTCATCATAAATTTTGTATCTTGTGAAGTCCCTCTTAAATTAGATCCTTCAAAACATTAAGTATAGTGGTAAGCACTCAATACAAACTCAAGAGCCACATACTGAAAGGTGGCAATACCAAAATCTTCTAAATGATCATATGAAAAAGTTACTTAAAAGCGCCGCTATGCCATAATATAATAACCTTTTCATTTCTCCAATCAGTGTACACTACTTCAATGCAACAGTCAAAGTGAATTACTTACTAAGGCAAACTTTTTGTTGAGAATCATCTGCTCCACCAAAGATGACTCGTTGTGGAAGAGGTGGGGCTGCATATGGCTCCACATGTGAGGAAACCACCAGAACTCATCCACAGACCCCAACAGACAGTCATCCCCTTCATCTTCCTCTTCAGTTCCTTTAGGGGGGAAAAAGATTATCCAATTAATTCCAGTTATGCAGATCTATGATCAATCAATCAATCAATCTACCTATCTAATCTATTCTCATATATGTATTTAGAAGACATCATTTATTCTGTTTTATGTGTAAGGCTTTAAACTCAAATGTATCAAAGGAAAATCTGTTAGAAAATAATCAGAGACCATGTAAAACTCTTAAACGTTATTAAATATGAGACATGGATTTGAAATCACTGCAAAATGAAAATATATAACCATTCCCAAGGATATTAGAACTCTTAACTTTCAGGATTTTTGTGCAATTGGTAGTCTGGAGAGAATGGGGGATAAGTAGGAAATGTAATTGAGGAAATATGAGTAAGGAATGTGTGTCACAGCCTCAGAAGTAGTAGGTCATTGTGAAATGGGCTGCATATACAACAAAGTAATTCTTTTATTCAGGTTCCTCCTTAGGTCTGGGAAGAAGCTACTTAGTATTTGGTGAAAACTGATGCATAAGAAAGAGAAAAGAAGGAAATGTGGAAATTGTTATTGGGAAAATTAGAGAAAACTGAAGGATAAACAAGAAGAAAGGGTGAAAGTGATGGACAGAAGTTGCGAAGTGGTGAAATCATAGTCACCACTATCAAAACAATCCAAGCTGCTCCTTGGTGGTACTCATGTTCCATATGCTTGTCCTTTCTCTCAAGTTGTTGGAAGAAGATTTTCCATCACGAAACTCCTATTTCCTTAAGTGTCAGCCCTGTTGTTGTTTCTTGGAGGTTTCATACTTGAACTCATTTTATTTCTTCCCATTTTCCTTGGCCTGCAGTTCAGTGGACTGCGGGAAATTTCACTGTTCTTTTAACTTATTTGAAGGGGCTGAGTCCTTTTTGTACTTCCCCAGGCATAGCTTCTTTACTATAGCATAAAATAAGAACAGTGTAAGGTGCTCACTACTGTCCTGGAATATCATAAGATAATACTAGTCATTATACAATTATGCAGCCACACTTGAATTTTAGCCACAACATTGAATCCAATAAGCTCCCAGAGTAGTGGGTTCTTCCTATGATGTCCTTTCTGTGTGGAGAAAAATCTCCTCCCATATTTTCAATGGAAGCTCTGATATGATTTGTTTTATTAGAGCCCTACAGGCTAAAGATGGAGAATGGACTGCTGCCAGTCATTCTAAACCCAGTCCCTGTTAACATTGTTCATTCAACTTCTCAAGAGAAGGGAGGCAGAGTCTATTGGCAGGAAAAGAATCAGGTCCTGTGATTTGGTGGGCATTGAAAACCTTTACTGGAGATGAAGGCATACTAAGAGGTTTCATGGTCATTCAAATTTATACAGGAGAAACAAAGATTGAGTGCTATAGAGTGAGTGGAATAGCATAATCCTTCAAGGACAGTCTTCAGTTTCACTTTCATATGCTTAAGTACTCTGCTGCTATGAAGGAACTTCCTCTCCACTACATACAAAGATTACATCTTTAAATCTAATGTTTTATTTTCTTTATTTTTTCTTCTTAATATACACTTATGTTACCATTGTATAGTAGAACGAGTATAGCCTTTGAAGTCAGAAGGCTTTAGTTTATTTGTAGGTTCCAACACATTTGAGTTGTGTGGCCAAGTCACATGATCTCTTTAATGTCTGTATTCACGTAGGTAAAAAGATGGACAGCAGTACCTATTTTATTTTTTGGGGGAGGTAGTGTCTACATAATTCTGGCAATATTGGGCAACTTATAATGCCCCTTTCTTTTCTTCCTGTATTTCCTACTTCAGTTCTTCTTGTGTTTCCTTGCATGTCTCCTTGAGTTTTTTTTCCTCATTACAATACTACATGAAAGGAGGAGGTAATTTTCACATGTGCTATGTGGGAGAGGTGACATTATGTTCAAGAACTGACCAAGTCATTATATTAACTCATTGGCCTGATTAATGAATGAGTCACCAGCATTCTTGGAGCTTCTGAGCGGTTTTCTTATGGCTCAGGGAAATTTTATAGAGAGAAAGGCAAGAAAAATAGGAAGATGGATTCAGGGGTTTAGAAACTCTGATGATCCTAACCATGGCAGGTTCTTGGGTCCTTCTAAATTTGAGGTGATAAATAAGGTGACTTAGTAAAGAAGCATTTTGTAGGTGTGACTGGTGATCTTAAATACATGTTTTGCTTGACATGAGAATGATGTCATTTAGTTTCCCTGCATTTAAACATCTCTGCTTCTATCCAAGATACTCCCCTGTTGCTTAACATTTTGTAGTCTCCAGGACACTGTATTAGTGTCAGTTATTTGTTGCCATTTTATTTTCTCACACTGAGAGCAGGCAGAATCTCTTGGAGTTTCCCGGAAATCAATTCATTCCTGATTTCCACATACCCTGCAATGTCAGTGAGCTGAGATTCCCTAGTTTATAAGAAGTCTCCTCTCCTACCGCTTTTAAGCTCTATTCCTTGTTGCCTATAATTCCTATCTTTTCTTGCAACTTTCCTGTTATCTTTCCTTTATTCATGCTTTTTTAGTTGGACTCTGCTGAAATATTATTTATCAGAACAGAACAGCAGATCTCAGGGTTCTTTGAAAAGATAGCTCAGGCATTTGTTGTCCTTTCCTGAACATCATGGTGAAATCTGTGACTAAAATATTCATACATTTGAATCATGCAAGAGTTAGACAAATAATATCTGCCTTCTGACATATTTGTCTCAGTTCACATTAGGCATGATTTTATGTCTTCTCTTTATAGATTTGTCTTATCTGATTTCTTTTAATCCTACTTTGAGAATGTTTTACATTAGAATTACATTGAAAACAAATGTCTCTTGCTTATTACTTTCATAATTATGGGCTGGGCTTGGTGGCTCACGCCTATAATCCTAGCACTTTGGGAGGCTGAGGCGGGTGGATCACAAGGTCTTAAGATCGAGACCATCCTGGCTAACATGGTGAAATCCCATCTCTACTAAAAATACAAAAAAAAAAATTAGCCAGTCGTGGTGGTGGGCACCTGTAGTCCCAGCCACTGGGGAGGCAGAGGCAGGAGAATGGCATTAACCTGGGAGGCGGAGCTTGCAGTGAGCTGATATGGCACCACTGCACTCCAGCCTAGGCGACAGAGCGAGACTCTGTCTCGGAAAAAAAAAAAAATTTTTTTCGATTAAAAAGCAGTTGAAGTGTAATTAACTGTGGGTCAATTACATTTGGTTGGACTGTCATGGCCTCTTGCCAACTCTTTGCTTCCCCACTTTGCCCACGTTTGTTAGAACTGGAGGAAAAGAGAAGAACAAGAAGTCAAATTCTTCAATTTTAAGTGTTATTTCCTTTTTCTGGGAAGATGCAGATTATATTTATTTTATTTTCTTTTCAACTTTTATTTTAGATTCAGTGGGGACATGCAGGTTTGTTACCTGGGCATATTGCATGATGCTGAGGTTTGGGATATGAAAGATCCCGTCACTCAGATAATGAGAATAATACCCAACAGTTAGTTTTTCAACCTTTACTCTTCTCCTTCCCTCTCTGCTATTAGCCCCCAATGTCTACTGTTGCCATCTCTATGACTATGAGTACCGGTTGTTTAGTTCTCACTTATAAATGAGAACGTGTGGTATTTGGTTTTCTGCTCTTGCATTGATTCACTTAGGATAATGGCCTCCAGCTGCATCCATGTTGCTGCAGAGGGTATGATTTCATTCCTTTTTTATGGTGGTGTAGTATTCCATGGAGTATATGTATCAGATTTTCTTCAGTCAATCCACCATTGGATTGGATGGACACATGGACACCTAGGTTTATTCCACATCTTTGCTACTGTGAATAGTGCTGTAGTGATCATGTGAGTGCATGTGTCTTTTTGGTATAATGATTTGCTTTCTTTGGATATATAATAATGTCCAATAATGGGATTGCTGGGTTGAATGTTAGTTCTGTTTTAAGTTTTTTGAGAAACTTCCAAACTCCTTTCCACAGTGTTAAGTGCCATTTCTTAACTTGTCACAAAACTATGCTGAAGTCTTATAAAGTTATTGCAAACTATAATTTATTTTTAATATATTTATTTAAATAACTGGTCTCTACACTACTTTATCTGTAGTGTTTCCTATTCTGATATTATATTTAAAATCATCATTGATTGAGACTCTATGTTGTGTTGTTATGTCAAGCACTGTGTTGGGTACTTTACAACCATCATTTCACTTCATTCTCAAAACAACCTCATGAGGTGAGGGCTGCTGCCAACTTCATTTTACAAATAAGGGAATTGATATTTGGAGAGGTAAAGTAACTTGCTCCATGTCACTGAGAGGTTTGAGACGGAGCCTGAACTGAAATCCTGAGTTCTAACTCAGATTGAGCAACTCCAAATTCAGGGCCCTTAACTGTCATTCACTGGCCAAACGTGGAGTCTAGAAATAAGATCAGCATTTACTCAGTCAGTATAACATTGCTCTTCCCGTTGTTAATTTCTTCTGTAATATAATTAGAATGTATAGTTACTATTGGATCTCAGTGATTTTGGGAAACATAAAAAACTAACAAATCTATAAATAAGGAGAATCTTTTGTCATTCAGCTTCCCTAATCAAGGATGGGTTAAGACTATTTTTTGACACTTCACTAGCTATGTGACCTTGGGCCCCTTTAAGTTTCTATGTTCTTATCTAGAAAACAAGTTAACACATTTTTTAACTTCTAGGATTCAGTAGAAAAGTACATGAAAAGTGCTTAACAAAGCACTAAAAGGGAACTATGATTTTTATTTTTTATCCCTTTATTTCTCACATAAATGCATATAACCTTCAAAAATTAAAATAAATCAAACAAGATAAAGCTCTCTTCTGACATAAAGTATTACTACTATGACAGTGCCACTTTTCTTTTTCCCTTCAAGACTGAGTAAAATGGATAGAATTTTTTATAGAAAAAGGAATAGCAATTTCTTCATTTAGAAAGGAAGACAATATAATTCAATTACATTTTATCCCATCTAAGTTTTGAAAGATCAAATATTAAATTTTACATCTGTTCTCTCTAAAAAATGATTTAACTGGCCTTAGACAACCCTGGCTACAGTTCTGTGGAAACTCTCATATTATACACAAATAACAAGACCCTTTCAAACCTTGGCCTCTGTTTCCACCTGTGTTGTACTTTCTCTGACTTAGGGAGAGGATACTCTTATTATGAGCTGTGGGAAGTGCCCAAGTAAAGAAAGAGGACAAACCTTACAGAGATGAGAAGGAATGACATGAATTGGCTAGCATAGTTCCCCAGTATTCAATGATGGGCAAAAAAATAATGGAGTTGTCAGGAGTGTTTTCTTGTATTTCTTGAGCAAATCTGGGCTGTCCTGGTTTTGCTGTGATGTCTCTTCCTACTATCTCCCTTTCCCCCTAAACATAACACGTATTTCACCTTAAGTTTGCCCTGATGGTTTTTTATCCATATGATAATTTTCATTTATATAATAGGCGTCAAAGAATCTAAGACAATCATCCTGAAGTTAGGATATCCTAACTCAGAAGTTTAGGAAGAGGTTATGGGCAGTCTTCTGTTTCCTTAAGCTCTTGGGGCTCTCCATTGTGAAAGTTAGTGATGCTATGAGTCTAACTTCGCTAGAAAGATGAACTAAACCTCTGCACATAAAGAGAAAGTTCTCACTTCACATATCTATTGCCAAGGTAGCAGAACTTTCCTATTAGGAAAAGATTTAAAATAGATGTCTAATTATGTTTTTATTTTTGAGGTTACAATAAGAACCAACTCACTGAATCGTAAAACAAAGTCAAACATAAATCATGAAGTTCCCAGTTGTTAATATTTAAAACAATCACAGAAAAAGTGTATTTTATGTATTGATCTAAGAAATTCAGGGGAATAAAAGCTTAAGCGCTTCTTATGTTAAAGTTATTCTTAAAACCTACACAGTTTTCAAATTGATAGGTGAAAGTTATATGTAGTTGTATGATTATACATATTGTATTCGTTACACAATAGTACAACAGGAAAATACTATAGCCAAGTCTCATGGCTCTGTAACTTCCATGGAAACAAATAGACATTCACTTGCTCTAGAAATACAATATTACTTCTATATAAAAATAAAATTACTATTTATATTGTTCATGTGCATATGGAGATTATATTGATGTTAGTATACGGATAAAATTCTCAGCATGATATGTTTATTAAACCCTTGAAGGTATTCATCAAATACATACAAAGTAAGTCTTGCTCATATTATCAAATTAAAAGTTTGAAAAGTATTTGCAATTGTAGAAAACTGACAAACTTGTTTAAATATTATATCACTTTAAAAAATTACTTATGAGTTTATTCATTCAGATCTAACACACATATATGTTATAAAATGCAAAGGTTCAGAAAAAAATTAGTAAAAACTCTTCTTTTCATCTTTCTTGTTTGATTCTCAAATTCTCTTCTTCACTGATATGGTTTGGCTCTGTGTCCCCACCCAAATCTCACCTTGAATTGTAATAATCTCCATGTGTCATGGGTGGGGCTGGGTGGAGATAATTGAATCATGGGGCCAGTTTCCCCCATACTGTTCTCATGACAGTGAATAAGAAGTCTCACAAGATTTGGTGGTTTTATAAATGGGAGTTACCTGCACAAGCCCTCTTGCCTACTGCCATGTAAGACACCCCTCTGCTCTTCCTTCATCTTCTGCCATGATTGTGAGGCCTCCCCAGCCATGTGGAACTGTGAGTCCATTAAACCTCTTTCCTTTATAAATTACCCAGTCTCAGGTATGTGTTTATTAGCAGCATGAAAACTGACTAATACACTCATGGTTACCCATTCCTACCAGTTTATTATGAATTCTCTCACAGATATCCTATACCTGTATTACTAGCTCTTATATAAAAAATACTTAATTTTAGCATCATTCAGTTTATCATTTTTTTTTTAACGGTCAGCCTTTTCTATCTTATTTAAGAAATCTCGCATAGCACAAGTTACTTAACTACTCAGTAACTGAGTTTTCTAAGCTATAAGAGTTCTATACATAGAGTTGTACAGATTTCACCTTCTCTTTTATTTTTATATAAATGGGAACATATTCTAATCACTGTACTATGCCTTGATTTTTGTATAGTTTTTATCTTCTCCTTTATTTTTATACAATTGGGAGCATGTTCTAATCACTGTACTGTACACTGATTTTTCAGTGTTTCTTGAGAGCTCTTTCTATATGGTTTACATTTAAAATTATCTCTTTTTAATGACTGCAGAAAATTCCATTATATGAGTATACCAATACATGTAATCTGTTTTTTTAACTTCTAAAAATACAGGTTATTTCTTTCAATTACAAAATTGTGTTTGGCTATCCTGAGGCAAGTCAAAATATCTTTACTCATTTTAATTATATTTGTGAAAAAAACTTTGTAATTATTCTCAATATTTAGAGTGATTTCTTTTCACATTTAATAGGGAAATCCAGAATGAGAGTCCACAGTTACATGGCCATATAATTTTTGATAATAATAACACAATGAAGCAGTGGGAAGGGATGGTCTTTACAATACTGGGTGCTAATTAGATTTTTTAAAAGAGACAGATTCTTGCTCTGTTGCTCAGACTGGACTGCAGTGGCATGAACATAGTTCATTGCAGCCTAGACCTCCTGAGCTCAAGTGATCCTCCCATCTCAGTCTCCTGAGTAGTTGGGACTACAGGCACATGTCACTATGTCTGGCTAACCAGTTAGATATTTTTATGAAAAAAGAAACTATATTGACCCGATCTGATATATACACAAAAATCAATTCCAGATATATCACAGATTTATACATTGCCAGTCTAGGCAATATAGTAAGACCTCTTCTCTACAAAAAACACAGGCAGTCATGGTGGCATGGGCCTGTAGTCCTAGCTACTCAAAAGACTGAGGTGGAGGATTTCTTAAGCCTAGGAGGTTGAGGCTGCAGTGAGTTGTGTTTGCACCACTGCACCCTACCCTGGGCAACAGAGCAAGACCCTGTCTCAAAAAGAAAAACAATATTCATGCTCTTGTGGTATGCAAAGATTTCTTAAATAAGATAGAAAAGGCTGACCATTAAACAAAAAAATGATAAATTGAACGACAGTAAAATTTAGTATTTTTGTTCATTAAAAGCACCATAAGGAAAATTAAAAGACAGCCAGACAGCAGGATAAAGTACTTGGAACACGTGGAACTGTAAAAGAATTTCAAGGAAAGAATTTCTACAAATCTTTAAGTAAAAGCAGAAAACCCAGATATTCCTCAAGAGAGAATATCCAAATAGCTGGTCAAAATATGAAGAAAGATCATTCACTGCTCTTCAGAGAAATGTACTTTAAAACCCTAATATGATATCTCTACATGTCCACTAGAAAGGCTAAAATTAAAAAGACAAACAATATCAAATACTGGCAGGCATACAGAGCAACAGGAACACTCCTACTGTTGGGAATATAAACAGGTACAACCATTTTGAAAAACTGGCATTTTCTTCTAAAGCTAATTATAAGTGTGTCCATAACTAGCAATTCCATTCCTAGTTGATGATTAACAGAAAAGAATACTCAAATTCTTTAAAGGACAGGTATAAAAATGTTCATAACAGGGAGTTATGAATATTTCTATTCAGAAAAACTCAAAGTCTGGAAACATCCAACCATCTACAGCTGAATGGAATAGATAAGTATATTTTGTATGTTCCAACACTGGAATACTGTACAGCAAGGAAAAGTAAAGAATCATAACCTATAGACAATAATATCTCTGAAACAGAAATAACATTGTACAAAATGAGCTGGATACAGATGAATATTTACTGTGTGATTCCTTTTACATACCTCGCAAAGCCAAGCAAAACTAATTCATGATATTAGAAGTCAGGATCCTACTCTTCTTGGAGAGAAGCTAGTTATTGTGAGGGGCACAAGAAGTGGAGATTTTGGACGTGTTCTCTTTCTTGTTCTGCCTGTTGTTTACACAGCTGTGTACACTTTGAAAATTCACTGAATATCACATTTACTATTTATGTACTTTTATATATGTAAATTATAATTCAATAAAAATGAAAGGCCATCAGACAGTTCCATAAACTTTCAAACCATTAATATTCTACAAAAATTAAAAAATAACATGTTAAATGGAATTGAATGATAAAATGCTGGGGAGGAACATAGGGAATGTAGGAAGGTGCGGACAGGAGAAGTGTTCAATTTTAAGCAGAGTGATCAGAGAGGTCTTAATGAGAACAGTTAATCCCTTTTTCTTACCTGTATGGTAAAATTTCCCTGAAAATCCCAGGTTGAATGTAAAATTTGTGATTTGTGCACGCAAAAGATTCTGGGTATCAAGCAGGGCCTGAAATATATAATTTTTAAAATGTATCAGGTAATGAATGGCATCAAAAAGTTTCCAGAAGATATATCCTTTTTGCATTCAGAGGATAAAACCGGTTCCTTATACATGCGAGAATTAAATAATGGAAAATAGTTTCTTTAGCACTTTAAAACTAGTGAGATACTTTTGAGTTTACATGAAACACATACATCTATTTATCCTTTAGCTTGCAATAAATCAGCAAAAAGTGTCAGTTGGAAAAAGGAAGTTAAATGGAAAGAGAAGTTTATTCTGTATGTATCAAAGGAACTAGTATCTAGTACATAAAATATATCCAATTTGCCCTTCAGGCACATAGATCACCAATTGTCAAAAGAAGGGCACTCATTTTTAGTGAAGCTATGCCAGAACGTATGTTGAAAGAAACAGATTATTTCTCAAACAAGTCTTTGGTTTTCAAAATCCAAATCTGAGATTCCCAAAAGATAATAATTATTATTCAAAATGAGATATCATAGTAAAGTAGATCTCTAATTTGCCCTTTCATTAGAAAACAGACTAATAAAATATCCTACTTCTGATAAGTAAAGCTATTTTGAATTACAGTTTTAATTGTTATATCCTATAAAATATTTACCATGCTGAGTATTTAATGTACTTTTCTTTCTTCTTTTTTCTTTCTCAATCACAAATTCTGATTCTTATATTCCTTCTCTCTGTCTCCTTCTCTGTCTGTCTCTTCCTCACACACACATACACACACATACACAGTAGTTGAGTGTTCACTTCAGCTAGGCAGAAGGTAGTGCTGTTAGATTTGTAAATGATCTTTCATAGATGAAATTAGTGGTAGATCCCAGCTTAAGGATATAGATCCAAATTAGGCACTCCTTTTACTCTATCACACCTTATCTTCTTTATCCCTTTCCTTAATACAGTTGGGCCCACAACTAAATCTTATTTTCTTAATCATAATGCTGACATCTGGAAGGTCTGTCTGCTTTATCATGTTCATGGTCCCAGCTTTTTTGGAGCATAAGCAGATATACAATTTTTTATTCATTGACTACCCCATGATTGTATGCTTTATCTGAATGCAAGAGATTCTTCCTAATTGTAAAAGCAGAGGTAGAGAACTACTGGGTTCAAATTTAGACTCATCTAGCCAATGGTAAGTTTTTGAAATTTAGCTATCTAATTCTTTTGATATCACTACTCTCTTAACATGAGCAAGCTTTTTGGTGTGCACAACCAAACCATGTAATATATGCATCCTGATGACACTCAGAAATAGAAGACAGGCCTGTTGGTGGATCTCTACACCTAACTAGGGGAGCAAAAGACTGAACTGACGGCAATGTCATCAGGGACAGATTAGGTCCTTACAAGGTGGGGACGGTTTGGATGGGGGAGGGGGAATTCAGCCAGCTGGACATGATGAAGTTACAAATGGAACTTCTAGGTCAGATGCTGGACCCTGGTGTGGGGAAGGATGTGCCTAGGTATAAGATATATAATATACATATACAAGTGTCTGTATATGTATACTGCTGACAATTATAACACACACACATTATATATATATATATGTATTTGCTGACAATTATAATATCTTCCCTTTCTTTCTTCTCCCCTTCTTCCTCTCTCAATTCTTTTGTTCCCCAGTTGAACATTCTAGCCTACCCTTTCTATATTTCCTTCCCCTTAGATCATATCTTTCTTCTTTTTCTATTTTACTCACTTCATTTCAGTTTATTTTTCTTCTTTCAATGGTTAAAATATAGATTCCAAATCTATTTGAACGTATTTTTTGTGTGTTCAATGCTTTAAGTCTTACAATTTGGTAAAATGAACATTCTTTCTTTTTGCCTTTCTTCTTATTCAAACTAAATATGAATTTGAACTTTGCTTTGTGATCCTTGATTGCATTTTTAATGTACATTTACAAAACTTGATAAGAAAAACTATATATAAGAAACCTGTCTTGTTCTTAGGCCTTAGAAGCTAAATAAAGTTACTGTGAACTAAACTCTTAGTCAACTAGAATACAATGATTTAAGTTACTAAATTAGCCCTGAATTTGCAGATTTGAGTTGCCATTTTATGTATTTATTTTATATTCTAGAAACAAACACTAAAACATATAAAAGATACATTGAAACAGATGGCAGATACTAATTATTCCTATATATGGTAAAGAGGGGAAATTTATTTCTAGATGATATTTTATATACTTAAGATAAGCAGTGATATTTGTCATCTTTTATGTTGTTTTTATAAACCAGATTTTGCAGATGTTTATGAGAACAATATTATACATTCATCCATTATTCCCACCTTTTAAAAATATATTTATTACTGGCCTAACCCTTGTAAAAAGCTTAAGCACCCAGCAATATGCTTAGATCATATCCTTTTCACTAAACCCTTCATTACTAGAGTGATTTTATTCAGCATTATTCTATTTTAAACTGAAGTAGTCTACTCATTACTATGAACAAAATATAAAAATGATATAAAATTATACTTTTTTCTGTATATGCAACATGTCTAAAATGGTGTGATCATATCTAAAAATCTAATTATAATTAAGTCAGTGCTCCACCACCACAGACAGAAAACCACATGTATTCTGGGCAAGCAAAACCCATCTGATAGAGTACTGTAGTCACGGAGGAGGTAAGGAATCACGACTGTCTGAAGAGGCACAATTTAGTGGTCTCCTCAAATGCCAATCCAGGAACCCTAAGAACATAGATGTCTACCTTCAAAAGTGGTTTGATTATTGAAAAATGGGACTTTTGTTTTTAATTATTCCAAAATACTGTATTATATATAGGAAGGTAATTTACAATTCCATGTATCAATTATTATTTTTAAAATAACATTTTTTTCTAATTAAAAATAATTAAAATCACTAATAGAGTATTATGATGTGTTTTCTTTCCATTTTTCTCAATAACTAAATAAACACATATAACTATATTTTCAGACATATAGATATATAGGTAAATTACTGCCATAAAATAAAAATTAGAGCTATAGCAATCAGGATTAAAAATATAGAGTTTTGAATTTTTCATTTGACTGTATATCATGGGCTTTCTCCTATCACATTAATCTTCCAAAACCAAATTTTCTAATGAATGCAGAATATTGCATCAAATGACTATACTATAATTTATTTACCCATTTTATCCTATTGTCGTACATCTAAGTTGTTTACTTTTTTGACTAATATAAATAGTGTTCTGTGTGTCAACACATATTTATGTAGTTATGAATCTCATAATGATGTTTCAGTCAACAATGTAGCACGTATATTTTGGTGGTCTTAGGTATGTAGTAGGCTATACCATCTAGGTTTGTGTAAGTACACTCTGTGATGTTTGCACGACAACAAAATTGGCTAACAACACATTTTTTAGAACACCTCTCCATCATTAAGCCACTCATGACTACAGCAATGAAGCAGTCATTTCTGCAGCAGAAAATAATTGTTTATCCTTTAGCAAACAAAACATTTGAAAATGCTTATCAGACTGTTAGAAAGGAACATAATGTGCAATTTAATTATACAATAATTGCATTTCAAATACAATTTAACACAAAAATTTCAAAATTATCTTTCCAAATTTTAATCTGTATGCTACCCCACTAACTTTTTTTTTCCAAGTCTTCATTTTGCAAAGCTAAGAAAATTTGTAGGCATTAAAATATCTAGTTGAAGACAAAAAAGATCTAATTTAAAGAATCTGAGTTCTGAGAACTGAGCAAAATTATAGCCTTTGAATTTTCTCTAACTTTTGTTAGCAGAATAAATCATCAAATAGATGAAGAGGCAGAAATTGAAATTAAAAGTAATTGCAAAGAAGTTTCACATGAAGATTTATGTTAGTGTTCATGACATGTGTGGCATTCTTGGTGGAAAGTCTTGATAATTTTTTTGTTTCTTATTTGTGCTTCTTAGATTATATTTTGACCTATTTTAGCAGATAAAATTATTTTCGTTTGAGCACAGTGCTTTTAGAGTTAATATTTTATAATCAATCATATACTATTTAGAAATATACATGTCTATATTTGCTAGAGTAAATGAAATCAATTAGGCAGCAAATGATAAGCTCCTATGCCTATGTGTCTAGACACACACGTGTACACGCACTCATACCTCCTCCAGGCATCAGATATATTTAGTATACTAGAGAGTATTATTCCCATTTCAGAAGTGGTAGACATGATTTATATAGTTTAAGTGGCTTTCCCTTGGTCACAAAGCTATTGAAGAGCTAAAGAAGTGACTTAACGAGAATTTTGGATTTCGAAGCTCACTGCTTCTGTTGTCCATGGAAACAACAAGAATACAACATGAATCCTGTTATCACTGGCATACAGAACTGTGGTGACATACTCTCCCAGAAATGAACACAAGGATGCTCTTTTTTCCACTTCCAATATTTAACTTTTAGTTTTCAAAGCCTAAAAGCATGAGGGGAATGGGAAAACTAGATTGCTCAGTGAATAGTCAGCTGTATTATTTAGGATTTTCCAGAGACAGGACCGACAGGAAATAGATATGGATATAGATATAGGAGGTCATTTATTATAGGATTTGGCTCATGTGGTTGTGGAGGCAAGCTGGAGGAATAAGAAAGCAGGTGATATAATTCAGTTCACAACGGAAGGCCTGAGAAATTGGTGGTGGTGGTGGGTGATGGTGTAAGTGGCAGTTTGAAAGCCTGAAGCCAGGAGCGCCTGTGTCTGAGGCAGATAAAGATGGATGCCTCAGCTCAAGCAGAGAGAGTGAGTTTGCCCTTCCTCCACCTCTTGGTTCTATTCAGTCTCTCAGTAAATTGGAAGATGCCCCCTATATTGGGGAGGGCCATCTGCTTTACTTAGCTCACCAGGTGAAAAGCTTATCTCTTCCAGAAACACTCCCACAGACACACCCCAAATCACGTTGTAGCAGCTATATGGGCATCCCTTAGCTTAGGGAATTCCTTACGTTCACACATAAGATTAGCCACCACACCAGCCAAACTAGTAATGTTTACCCACTGGCATCCAGATTAAAGAGCACTTATTCATTGTACCATCTGCAGAGTTGGACTGCAGGACACTGGAGTACTATGAAGTGCTCCAATGATCACTTTAGTCTCTCTCTGACCAGGTTTAGAACTGGAAAGACTATACAAGACTTGTTCTCAGACAAGAAAAACATTGAAATATGCTGGAAACAGTTAATTAGGTTAATATTAGAGTAGGGCTTCATGCACAATTAGAGGAAGGATACCCTTAGAGGAAAATAATAAATAATAAGGCCAGGATCAGCTTTACTATTTGATCTACCTACACAATTGACATTCAGCAGGGAAATAAGAAAGAATACAGGAAAGATGGGCAAGCTAGTGGGAAGCATAATATCTAGTCAGTTTTTGCAACAGTATTTAAGCTCCCTTGACAAGAAATCTATAGACATGGCACTGCATTATCTAACTTAAGAACACTCCTAATGGCAAGACAATCACTCAGCTCTCACTTGCCCATATTCTAAATGTGAAGTCTACATACAAAAATGTAGAAACTTTATTTATCCTGCCAGATTAAAATAGTCTTAAAGACCAAAGGCTGGAGTGTGTTTTCTATGAGCTTTCACCTAGGAATTTGCTAAGTACAGTGAGGAGTCTTAGAGATTATCTTTGCTCTTATTAAATTGCCTTAGGCCAAGGCCACCATCTGCTGAGTGCCCAGTTCTTGAGCTTGGCCTCACCAACATGGCCATGATGGAAGAGCAGCAGATTGAAATCAGAGTGACTTAGGACTCTGGCTTGGCTACTTGATTACTACGGAGTAATAATATGAAGCTTGGACAAGTTACTGAACCTTTCCAAATCACGGTTCCTCCCTTGGAAAACAAGAATAACAATATGTAGCTCCCAGGTTTTGTATGAAGATCAAATGAGAAATGGATATATGGCCCTAAATCCTTTCCTAATACACAGAAGTTGAGTTTTAGCTTTGTGAATGAAATCCTTCGTTATTCTGCCAACTTTCAAAGGTCCTTATTGTCCTGTCACAAAATTCCATGTTCTATTACTTTCTGTTACTCACATGAAAACATCAGGCATATGCCTAAAATTTTAAACTATATTTTTAAATTGAGCCTTAACACTTCTGGGCTTGTCTAATCAGCACTAAACAGGAAGATAATCCAAGCAGCTGTATTATAATAACTTCACAGGGCTTTATATTGCTTGGTATTTTTTCTAAATGAATTTAGTGAATTTTCATTCTTCACCTGAATGCATGTGTATTTTATTGTTTCTATTGTAGTAACAGAGTAAGGACAAAGGTTTGTGTGAAAGCAGAGAAAAGAGTTATAGAGCAATCTTGAGCTACTTCTGTTACATACTTTAGCTGGTCTTGTGCATACATTATATATAACCTCTAAATTATAGCGGTGAAGAATGATTTTCCCAGAAGATTTCTGGAGCTGAAATTGGCAAATAATGGTAGGCGAGTGGGGAAAAGAGAAAACTATTAAGTAAGTGCTACTATCACTAAGTATTCACTTGAAATTGTTATGCACATGCTGTTTAGCTTACGGTTGACATGCTTAGTCAAAATACTAATGTACTTTTTAAAAGAAAATGTTAAAAATAGTTCACTATTTTTTACTACATAGTATCTCTAGGAAACTATTAGTTAAATCTCATTCATTCAATTGTGAAGAAAAGGGATGTTTATATATTACTATAAACATCATTTTAATACCTTAATTTAAAATACTTGCTTTTAACAGCAAAGCAGAAAAGGAAGCAGAGCTGTAAGATTTCACATTAGGGGATTGAGGTGTCTCAATCCACTTACTGTTATTGCAGAACCAATTAGATTTCCTTTCAGTTGCAGAGGTATGAAACTCCTTAAGTAGTGCATCTGTTCTGCTCAAGACATGAAAATGCTAAATACTTAAAAAAATCACCACAATAATTAAATGTTCAGCAACCCACCCCCCTCCAAAAAAAGGTTTGTGTTATGTGTTAAAAACAAAATGTGAGATTAAAGCTGGACTATAAACTCCATGAGCAATGTCTATCCTATTCACTGCTGCATTCCCAAAATCCAGCATGATGTCAAGAACAGAAGGGAAAGTAAGTATTTATTGAATGGGAACACGAATGAATTTTGATTGATCTAATGATGCAATAAACTCATAAAGATTTGAAAATGGTCAGTGTAGAACATTTATTTACTATTTTATTTTCATAAACTGTTTTGAATCTTGGTGAAGAATTTCAACATAATTCAAATTGGAAAAAGTAATTAGAAAACATTTTATTTCAAATTATTTTGAAAATTGCTAAAATGCTAAAATAAAAGCATTTCCTATTTCAGTGCTTCTCAAACTTCTATGTACATAAAGATTATCTGGGAAACTTAACAAAATGTAGACTTCTGGGTCCTAACCCGGAGATTCAGAACAATCATCCTGAACAAGGGCAATGTACCCTGGGTGATTTTGATATAGGGGACATTATACCACACTTTTAAGAATCACTGTTCTATTCCTTGATTTCAAATAGTTCAAGGTAGTTTCTAATTTATTTATGACTTGTTTTTCCTTTTGAGTATGAAATTTTTGATGTTCACTTCTTAGTACAGTTACTGGTACACAGTAAGGAAATAATTCAGCTAATCAATGATTTCTAAGCCTCATAATTAATAGATACTGTGGATTCTCCAATAAGAAATACTCTAGACAACATGGGATATATAAGGGCCATCTGAATTCAGTTGAGGTCCTAAAAATTGTGCTGGCTCAAAAGTACTCTGTGAAGGTTAACATTACATGTGAACTTGAATGAGCTATGGGGTGCTTAGATAATTGGTCAAACATTATTATGGGTGTGTCTGTGAGGATGTTTTGGATGAGATTAACATTCAATTAGCAGACTGAATAAAGCAGATTTCCTTCTCTAAAGAGAGTGGCCCTCATCCAATAACATGAAGTCTTAAGTAGAACAAAAAGATTGAATATTTTGCAAGTAAAAGGGTGCTCCTTCTGCCTGACTGCCTTGAGCTGGAAAATTGATCTTTTCCTATCTTTAGACTTAAACTGAAACATTGACTCTTGAGTATCGAACCTGTCAGATTTTAGACTGGAACACACACTATCAGTTCTCCTGGTTCTCAGATTTTCAAACCTGGACAGGAACTGCACACTTGGCTCTGCTGGATCTCCAGCTTGTTGCCTGCATATCTTGAGACTTCTCAGCCTCCATAACCGCATAAGCCAATTTTTTATAATAAATCTATCTATCTATCTATCTATCTACCTACCTACCTACCTATCTATCTACTCGAGTCATAATGGAGTATGTATTGGATTTCTCTAGTGAAACAGAATCAATAGAAGATTATCTATACATCTATCTTTTATATATATCATCACTAGAGTAGTTTGGGTTAGAAATTACACAGCAGAATTTTAGCTTCTAAAGTTTAGCTTTATATTTTTATTAATTTTATTTTTCTTAGTTTTTCTAATTAAAGTCCATTTCAGCTGGGTTGGGAGAACCAGCTAATCAGGTTGTCAGTTTTGGTAAAAATGTGGTAACTCAGTATAAACAGCTCCAATCTAGGGAAGATAAGGTATGAGGAAGCAAGTACTTGCAGAGAATAGACAAGCCCTGACTTATGATGGTTCAAGCAAAGATCTTTGTGCTTTATGATGATTAAAAGTGATATGCATTCAATACACAAGAATATAATCCCACTGTATGTCAAGGAGAATCTGTATATAAAGGTGGTTTAAGAATCAGAGAGCTGTGGGACTGTAATGTGGTTCAGCCCCTTTGGAAAACATTTTGGTGACTACTCAAAAAGTTAAACATAGAATTACCATATGACCTAGCAATTCTACTTCTAGGTATGTACTACAAGAACAAAAAACAGTGGTCAGACAAATACTTCTACATACATGTTCATGGTTGTACTATTCATGATAGCTAAAAGGTAGAAACAATTGAAATGTCCATCTGTGGATGAATGGAGAAACAAATTGGGCTATGTACATACAATTAAATATTATTCAACTATAAAAAGAAATGATGTACTGATACATGTTATAACATGGATTAACTTCAAAAACATTATGCTAAGTGAAAGAAGCCAGACATATATGGCCACATATTGTATGCTTCTATTTACAAGAAATATCTAGAATACGTACAGCCATAGATAGAAGAGATTGGTGGTTGCCAGTGTAGGGGGCAATTGGGTGCAACTGATTGATGAGTATGGGTTCCTTTTGGGGTGATAAAAATGTTTTGGACTAGACAGAAGTTGTAGTTGCACAATACTGTGAATGTACTAAATGCTACTGAATTGTTTACTTTAAAACAGTTAATTTTACATAAGTGAATTTTGCCTGCATCAACAACCACAAAAAACCCAGAATGTACAACTGTGAATACTGTTGTCTCCATGTTTTCCTCTGAATTTTATGAAAATGGTATCATGCAAGTTAACCATACCAAAATTATTTGCAATACATGTCCTATGCTCTTTACACCAATTTTAAGAAAACTGTCCAGAAGTAGCACCAAGTCAAACACACAATGAACTATTGGGAAGCAGTGACAACTGATGTTCAAAAATCCCTACATTACATGGCCCATGCCTTAGGCCTTATGTTCTATAATTTCCTTTCCTACTCACTATGTTCTAGACATATATGCCTTTATGCTGCTTATGTCCTAAAACATACCAAGTTTGTTCACCCCTCAAGGTTTTAGTCTTGCTGTTTCCTCTTAAGGATATGCTTTCCCCAAATACTCATGTGGTTTACTTCCTTACTCTTTCAGGTCTCCACTTACACATAACCTCTTTGGTGAGGCTTTCCTTGACCATCCTTTTTTCTTTTTCTTTCTTCTTCTTTTTTTTTTTTTTAATTTTCACCCAGCTCTGTTAAGGCATAATTGACAAAAAGTATATATTGTACACTTAACGTATATATTGTACACTAAAAACTGCATATATTTATAGCGTACAAGGTGATGTTTTAATAAATGTACTTGTGAAATGGTGAAATTAAGCGAATTAACATGTCCATCACTTCACATGCTTATTTATTTTTTGTGATCACCCTCTTTTAAATAAATGCTCAGCCTATCGCTCTATACCTGGATTCTCTGCTTTATTTTTTTTCATAGAATTTATCACTATTACTATTGGTGTATATTTATTTATAACCATCGATTTAGCTCTTACCCTTAGAGCTATTCATTTAGCTTTCTAACAGAATAAATGTAACCTCTGTCTCTACAATGCTAAATCTGCAGTGCCCAGAGCAGTGCTTGGCATGTAGTAGGCTCCCAATAGAGTCTTGTTGAAAGAATGAAAGAATAAATGAATTACTGGTAATGCCAAAAGATTCTTAGTCAGAAGAGGAAAGAATATTTGACTGAAAATTTGTATAGGGTAACTAAAGGGTAAATAGAGATAATGACTTCTATGGAAAGGATATATTAAGCACACCTCATAACAAGAGGCACATTTACAATCACGTTGCACCAAGTGGGTAGATCATCAATATTGGATGGGAACTCTTGCTTCAGTGAGGAAAAGTAAGGGCTCAGACAAACCTGTAAGCTATGGATACTTCAGGTAAATGAGATCAGGTTTGGTGTAATGAATAACCTCTTAATGTGGCTTTGGATCATGTCATAGATTCTATGTTTGATGGAATGACATACTTTATAATTTTTTTTGGATGCAAGTTAGAGGAAAGGTACAATTGTATACTGTGTCTAACAACTTTAACACACTAGAATTAAATTGCAGATGCAGAAATAAGCAAAATGCCTATGAGATCAGAACAGCTGTTAGGAAGCAAGTAGTAAAGTTATTGAATTTTGCTATAGTCTGAATGTGTTCCCCACAATTCATATGTTGAAACTTAATTGCCAATGTGGTATTATAAAGAAGTGAGGCCTTCAGGAGGTGATTAAATCATGAGGATGGAGCTCTCATGATTGGGATTAATGACTTCATAAAAGGGCTTGAGGAAGTGGGCTTGCTTCTTTCCATCCCTTCTGCCATGTGAAAACATAGTGTTTGTCCCCTCTGGAGGATGCAGCAACAGGGTTCCATCTTGGAAGCAGAGAGACTTAGCCCTTACTAGACACTGAGCGTGCTGGTGCCTTGACCTTGGACTTTCCAGCCCCCAGAACTAAATTTCTATTATTTATAAATTACCCAGTCTGTGGTATTTTGTTGTAGCAGTACAAATGAACTAAAGCAAATTTATTTTTTAAGAAAGGGTTTCATGCTCTCACTTAAAAGTCACTTTGTTTTACATATATATAGGTCTAACAGGCCTGTGATCTGGTTTCCAAGAATATAGCAGTTTAGATATGATAAATTGGGAATATACATAAACTGATTGCAAAGAAAGATGCTAAAGAACTTAATGGAAGGGTTAGGCAGAAAAAGTGCAAATCACCACAAAAAAATAGATGCATATATAAGTTAGGGTGCAGACAAATGGCTGGATAAATCTTTATAGCCTCTGAAGCTTCATTGAATTATAAACCCATCACTGATGTTCAAAAAAATGAACATGGTAAAGGTGAAAAATTAGAAATTGTGCCACAGAATTAATACATCAACTAATTAAATCCATATATGTTTATTGAGTGCTTACTATGCATCATGTCTTGTGTCAGTTGCTGGGATAATCAAGTCAAATTAGACCCATCATTCAGTGACAGCACGTTTTGAGGAGAAAAGGAGATAATATCTGGGAAAAGGCTTTTTATTCTGTGAAGCACTAAACACATGTATAAAAAATTAATATAATCTAAAATTTTCTGGAAAATGGCTCATATTTTAAAAGTCAAATGCCATTCTTGAATGAATTATAGATGAGTCAAGCAATTTTAGGAATCAATTCATTCTCACTCAGTTCCAGCGCACAGGCCTTCTCGTTGTTAGGGAAACACAAGATTATTCTTGTTTCTGGGCCTTTGCTCATGCTATTCTTTTTCTCTGCCCCTAAGTCTCTTCCTCAGAGCATCACTTTTAAATTCACATTTCTTTTACGTCTCTGTTCAAATATTACCTTATCAGACGGGCTTTTCCTGGACATCCTTATAAACTTAACAATACTCCTCTATTTTCTGAGGCTCAGACTTCTCTATTTCCTTTGCCCTACATTATTTTCTCCACAACACCTGCCAGTGTCTGATATGTTATACTATGTGCTTACTTGTTTAATGTTATCTATTCCCATTGAACATAAGAAACATGAGAGCAGGGAGCATGTCTGTTCCATTCACTACAGTTTGCCCAATGCTATGTAGTAGGCACTCATAAATATTTATTGAATGAATAAACAAATTAATTAATGCTTCTGACCTGAAATTTAGAGCAGTTTAGACCTGAAGCTGAGGTACATTTCTGGGGCCAAAAAAGGAACTAAAATTGTGGAAAGATATTTCCAGAGAAGGTGGACTGGAAGTTTGGAGGGTCAATGAAGGGACAGTAGAAAAAGCAAAAAGATAATGACTCAAGGAGGAAAGAGAAAAAGCCAGCTGACTTGAGGCATCAGAATCAGAAATGGCCTGCGATCTGACAAAGATTTCATGCCTAATCAAGCTACCAAAATAACTTATTGTGACTTTCTGACAATATTCTAATTGGAAGGTTCTTCAGAAAGATCATTAGTAGTATGGTTTTTGGAGGGAAGTTTCCTGGGCTTGAATCCTAGCTCTAAGGACACTGAGTAACTTTTCCCCTTGGTAAGTGCCTTTCCTGAGTCTTAGTTTCCTTGTTCTAAAAAAGTAATAATGAAAATACCTACCTCACAGAGTTGTAAGTTTTGGACAATAATCTGTTTAAAGCCTCATAGCTGAAACATAATCATTACAATAAAACTTTAATGCTATATCCCAATTCTGTAAAAAGATTTAAAGTCATCATAAGTATGTATAACATGAAATCTGATAGACATTGTATATAAGTGAGTAAGAAAAAGAAAAAATGTAGTAGAGATATAAAATGAAGTCGATTATAATACAAATATAAAAAATACACAAAAATACTTTGGGCACTAACATTAGGTCTATATGGGCTCTACTTCAGTAGATGTGGTGGTGATAGTGGGGCACAAACATATTACTACTGTAACAGGAAAGGGTAGAGATCCCAGGAGTTCCTTCATAGAAATACTCTTCTATTCCCTCAGTGAGTGAAAGTAGGAGAGGTTTGGCAACCAGAACCTGAGTAGAGAATCCTCTGCTTGGGGTCAGAGTAAGGATGCATCACATTACTCATGATTATCACAAAAAAGGATTTAGAGCTGGAAGATACCTTCGAGACTGCCATGCTCAATTCCTCAAACTGTTGCAGGGAAGCTTCTCTCACTAAACAAGAGGATGAACATATTACTGCCTATCCCTCAGACTCTTGGGACCGTGCTATATAGACTGACATGTTTCCTACAAAGAAAAAGATTTTTGAGGGATCTTGTAGTTTATCTGCAAAATCCTAGCAGATTTTTCAATGATCTGCTAATGATCCCTAAATTTTTTTTTCCAACTTTTATTTTAGGTCCAGAGGATACATGTGTAGGTTTGTTACATGAGTAAATTGTGTGTTGTGGGGGTATGGTGTACAAATTATTTCATCCCAGGTAGTGAGCATAATACCCAATAGGTAGTTTTTCAATCCTGATGCTACTCCCACTCTTCGCCCTCAAGTAAGTCCTTGTATCTATATCTACCGTTCTCTTCTTTGTGTCCAAGTTCTAAGAGCAATTTTTTTTTTTTTTTTTTTTTGAGATGGAGTCTCTCTCTGTCACCCAGACTGGAGTGCAGTGGGGCCAATCTCATCTAACAGCATATTTTTAAATGTTCACCAGTTAAGGCATAAAACCAAAAAAGCAAAACAAGAAAAAAAAGTTTTTGTTTCATTTGTAAACTATAATTGTAACTATGTATATATTTGATCTCTTTATATCTCATCCAATCAGACCCTTTCATAAAACTCTTCTATGTTATAAAGGCTCTAGAATTTTTGTCTGAGATTCTGCTAGACTAAAGAAGCCTCTTTTAATACTGAGACCAACTCACAAGACATTTGAAAATTGCTTATGTCTGACCTATATACCCGAAGAGAAATAGCTCCTTTTTTTCCTGATGTTTTTTCTTCCTTTCGAGTGAAGAAAGATGAAAAATTACAGGTTCCGAATAAATAATGAGATCAATACCAGGATGCAGATTTCAACATCATGTTTTGTATTTGTTAGTGAAAAAATAGCATCTTGTTATGATTGTTATCCCAACTTGTACCATTTCAAACCTCTGTTGTAAATAGAAAGAAAGTTCGTTAATTCATATTTTATTTAATTAAAGGTCAAAGAACCTCTAGCCAATTAACATAGAATTATAAAACCGCCACTGCTGACTTCATATTCATCTCAGGGGCATTGATAGGATGGGCCAATCAATTCCAGTTTAAAATGAGCCTTTCAACTGTTTATAAATGCCTCATAAACAGATTTCCCAAAGCAGAACCAAATTTTAAATTACATTTTCTCTTGAACTTTAACTTGCTGTTTAAAATATTTGATATTCACCTCTTTGTGAAAAAAGTAGGATCAAATGCAGAACTGCTCAATGCCCACCAAGTCTTGTCAGCGGGATTGTGCTAGTTATATAGGTGTAGGTATAGGTGGTTTTAACGGCTTCTTATTCCTAATGGGGATGTAAGGAATGCTTTAAGACAATGTCATGAGGATCAGACGGTCCTTTGCCATGGTTGCCCCATGGACTAGGGATATATATTTGTTTTATTCATTTGTGGTAAGTGGCAGGTGGTCTTTTTCTATTGGCACTCTAACCCTTTGTGCCTTTGCCTCTTAGGTGTGCTCTTTGAGCAAAAGCAGGGCTGACATTTATCTCCATGATGGAGTAAGCTTGACATGGGCTTCTTCTTTGACAAGATATTCTTTTATAGTTATCACCTCTGCTTTCACCTTGTTCTCAAAGTTTATGTCTTACTTTTCATCTGCTCAGGATGAATAATGTGATCCTCCTTACATAAAGCCCTTCTCACTCTAAATATATCACCTTTTATAAAATACTTTTTCATAGGTCTTTCATTTGGGACGGTGTTAGGAATACACTCCAGATCTTATGTATAATTGGTGTGGGGCATTCATATATACACAGGTGAAGCATAAAACATAAACTTCAATGTTTTCGTCTTTGAAATAATTAAACAGAATATCTAAGATCACATTTGTTTATGTTGTAACCTCAGATCAATCTCAGTATTTCTTCTAATAATAACTTGTAGGTTTGATTTAAATTTTGAGTTACAATGGGTCAGATGACTCTTCAACTGGGAAAGATGGCATGATTTTACTCTACTTAGGCCACCAGATAGTCATTTGCTTTCAGTGACCCAGTTCAGATGTAAATCAATGACCTTTTAGCAACTCCAGATGTATTCCTTAATGGGAAAAGTATTGTTTCTTTACAAAGATAACTTCAAAAACTGTAGTAAATGATAACATTATCTAGGTAACTATGTAGACCCCTTAAGTTCTACATTACTGTCTGCATACCACTGAATAACATAATAGATGTTCTATTACTAAGGAAGAGAGGATTTAAAAATCAGCTTATTTTATTTGTCTCCAAATAAATTTTATCTTAATTTAAAGTTTCAAATTTTTATCTTTAGGAGTCCATTTTGTCCATTTCTGTGTTTACTATAGAACAATGATTTAGAGAAAAACTGGTTAAGAAATTTTCATAATACTTTAGAACATGTTCCTTTTCCACAAATGTTTCCAATATCACAAATTCCAGATAGGAGTTAAATTGGTTATTTCCTGAAACTATGAAAATCAATGGTTTTAATTGAATAGACCTAGAAACCTATAGTTTTCTTTTGTCTGTCTTAAGGGGACTCTAATGATAATATCATAATAGAGTCAATTAACTATCACAGAGCCAGCAATGGTCTAGACATGGAAGCTCTGAGTTAATACCTAAACTTCTCAATCAAGGCACAACTGAGTGTCAAGAAAGTTACTATTCATCTTGTTCTTAATTTTTCTGTTTGAAAATATGGATAAAAATATGCACACTGGCTTAGAAAGTGTATTTTAGAAAGACCCTTCATGAAAACAAGTCTTATTGGTAATTTGAACGCAAACATTTTAGACTTGCCCCAAATTGACAAAAACTAAATTGCGGTTTCTTTGTTTCACAAGCTTGCTACTATGGGTTGTATAAAAGCTAACATCATTCCAAGAAAAATTGTAAAGGTGCTGACTAGACTAGCAGTGAAGTGTTGTTTCTTCAGGTATCCTGGTACTGTGAGAAGGTATAATGTGCAGCCGATCATACCTTGGCTACTCGTTATTTTGAGTCAGCTGAGAAAACAACACGGGTTTGGTTTATGTAATTTTGAGTTTCATATTATTTGTATTCTGTAATTCTTTCCATCCACGACAAATACCTTTAGATCAGCCTAGGAAAAAACACATTTTCTATTTTGACCAAAGTTTTAGCCACAGAAAATTATTTGAACATGAGTAACTGAAGATAACCCTAAAATTTTACTTTCATCAAATTCTGAATAGGGATTATTTTAAGAAGGTATCCTTTAAAATATGATTTAAAGTTCTCTAATTGCTATTATTTTTATTCACAATACATATTTTAAAAAATGGACACTACTGGGGCTTACTTACATGTCTGTCATTCTTGTTACTTGAATGGCATTTCACAGAAAAGTCAAGTTAGTGGCTAAGGTTGTATTGCCAACTGTTCCACTTATTTTCAGTTTCATGTGAATAAAAGTGGAAATTGAAACCAAAGAAAGAAAAAAATGATACAACATTATAACTCTCCTCTAACATCTCTCATATGGTGAGTTTCCTTGTTATGAGAGAGAGTGTCTCCAATTGAATCTAACTACATTCCACAGCTTCTACATGGAGAAACCTATCCCAGTCAAGAACTGGTAAGGTCAACTTCCCATGCATTGAAATCTAGACTTCTGAACTTGGAACTGTCTCTCCTCGGGAGAAGAGTCGTAAGTCTGTAATGGCCTTAAGTGTGTACTTTAATTTTCTGTGTGCTGTCTTTTGTAACAGAGAGAGAAAACGTTGTATGCAAGGTTTGACTTATGCATTTGAGAGACACACATTCTCATCCTCCCTCCCCCTGCCCAATCATACATGTCAAGTATGGACATGGGAGAAGCTCTAGGTTGTCAGCCAAAATTTCAATTCTAATCAACAGTGATGATTTGTGCCAGGCCCAAATTCCTAGAATAATCTGGAACTGATTAGAGATATTCACAGCTGAGAGAAATGTGTGTCTGAGAAACACAATGGGACTTTCTTTGAGGTTCCATGAATCTATGAATGTATAGGTGGAAGTGCTGATGGGAAGGAAAGGGATACAGAATACAGGGGATCTTCCAGTATTCTTTTTTGTCAGCCAGAAAGACTTTCCCTGCCTTCCTAGTGATCTTGAAAAAACAGTAGCCAACTCAAATGAGATGATATGTAAAACCTTTTGAGAATTATAAGCAATTAGACAAACATAAAGTTACATTATGCTTTTACATATCATCTATGTGATCTTTAAAACAACTCAAGAGAGAGAAGGCATGCACGATTTCACTTTACATTTAAGGAAACTGAAGCTCAGATATGTTAAGAGATTTGCTTAAATGCACACAGTAAATAAGAGGTTAAATGGGAGATTTAAGCCCATATTTCCATATGGTCTAAGCTGTCTTGTCTAGAAACAAAAAAGCTAAAAATATCCTGACCAATATTTCTAGTTATAACAATTTATCTAGACAATTCTTTCAATTCATTTTTCTTAAACCATAAAACCACCTTTCCTGCCATAAGCGCTGCTTTTTAAATAACTTTCCACATGAATATTTTTGTATTAGCATGGAAAGATAATGTGTTTTGCTAATATTATGTTTATTTTAGTCCACATTCTCTCCCTTAATATATGTATAATCTTTCCTGAATATGAATTAGCCTTTCATTTTCAACAACAAAAACCATTTAAAATGGTTTTGGGATTATTAGGCCAAGAAGCTTATCCAAACCGATGAAAGCATAACATTTATGAGTTCCCTCATTTGTAGTATAGACTGTAGATTAAGGCTGATGTCCTGCGCGTTAAGGTCCTTAAGTGCTCTATTGTGATTTTCCAACAAGCAAGAATGACTTTTACTTTGACACTAAATGTGATTTTTTGTCCTTAGGCCAAGATGGTTGGCAGATTGCTTTTATGTAATTCCTGTGAAGCTGGCAGGAGGTGACTCATATACATAAATGCCTCTTTCAATCAGGAAGAAGGTGTCAGAGGGCGGGTGGGTGGTGTCTGAATGACTAAGTTTTAAGATGTTAGGGGTACTGAAAAAAATGGATTAAATTGAAGGTTTCTAGGGAGATGCACACAAGAGGATCTGGATCAGATCAATAAATGAAAGACAAACTTTGAAAAGATTTTACTACATTGCTTGAGTTTTAGTCTACCTTTTATAACTCAATGCAAAGAAAAATTTCCAAAACGATTCATAAATTAAAAACAGCCCAAAGTTTAAACAAATTCCAGGAATCAGACTTGATTGCAAGATGCTAAAATTGAATTATAAGTAAGTACATTGCGTGAAAGGGACAGAAGAGTTATGGGTTTGAAAAAGCTATGAGAAAGTCACCTAATTTTCAGATACAGCTACAGGGGAGGAGGAGTATGTTCCTGAAAAAATAAAGACCTACTCACTGTATTTTTTTTTTTACATTCAAGTAAAATAACAAAACTTTCTCACAATGGTAGTCATATGGAGCAGAATAAAAATGTCTATTGAGAGAATAGAGGATTCCAGATAAATGTAAAGTAACGACATGACCATGTAGCTAAGCAGCAGACCCATAATTGCGGACGTTCTCAGTAAATGCTCAGTGGAACACATAAAAGCCTATACAGTGATTGAACGCCCAGGGAAAGCTAAGCAATTTGACAGAGTGAAATTCTTCGTTTCATGGCTTTGTGTTCTGGTTTTCTCATGAGACCATGTTATTTATCTGTTGTGATTTTTTCCTTTAAAAAATTTAAAGAGGACAAAGCAAACAAAAAACAACAAGCCCCTACCTAACCCAAAGAGAAGCATATATAAAATTGTTACCCAAAACGAGAGTGTTCAACTTGAACAAGGGTTGGAGTTTGGATTCAACAATGTTATCAACAAAAGGTTGCAGCATTTTTTTCTCCACTGATCATTCTGCATATTGTGTCTATTGATTGGCTTGCCCAATATTATAACATCGATCTATTATTTGCAGGAACTGTGTGATTATACTTGCAATTACAAACCAGAACAATATCTATTAGCACTTTTTTCTCTTAATTTCTGTGTAAAGATTATAGAGGAATTCTAAATGTCTTCAGGCAGTTCTGGGACTGTTGTCTGAACTCTTCTGCTAAGCATTTATTTTATTTTATTTTAAAAGTTTCTTGATGTGGAGCATTTTTGAGGGAGCTAGAAGGATTATTTCAGAAGACGTTTGATATGGTCTGCTACTGTCAATAGAGATTTTAGGAGACACAAAACTTAATTCCACATACTTGATTCTAATGTTATTTTATTTTATTTTATTTTTTTTTTGGAGTCTTGCTCTGTCGCCTAGGCTGGAGTGTGGTTGCGTGATCTCAACTCACTGCAACCTCCGCCTCCCGGGTTCAAGCAATTCCCTGCCTCAGCCTAAGGAGTAGCTGGGACTACAGGTGCCCGCCACCACGCCTGGCTAATTTTGTTTTTATATTTTTAGTAGAGAGGGGGTTTCACCGTGTTAGCCAAGATGGTCTCTATCTCCTGACCTCATGATCTGCCCACCTTGGCCTCCCAAAGTGCTGGGATTACAGGTGTGAGCAACCATGCCTGGCCCATTCCAGTTGTTTTTAAATAATGTTTAATTGGCTTTTGGGCAGAGTTGGTAAGAAACAAAATTCCTATGGAACTAAGTTAAAAAGGCATATTTTTTACCTTTATTTATTTGTGTTAGTGTAACAGTAAGAGTCTATCTCTAAAAGTAAAACACAAATTCTTTCATTTTCGTGAATGAAGATTTTGTTATTATTGCAGGCTTATTATCACTTCATATTTTCTGTTTAATGTAATGCGCCTTGTAAAACCAACATACGACAGAACAGAGGTCATACTTGCATTTCTCAAAGATGTCACACTGTCACTAAAGTTCCTGAGCGAGATTTCAGAAACACTAAACTAGGAATCAGATACTTTCAAAAAGAGTGAGAAAAACATGTTGACTGAGCCTGTGGATCCAAAAATTTGCCACTTTGGTACAAAAAGTGGCATTTGGGCCATTAGTTGCTCAGGCCTAACACATCGTGGATACTATTTTTTAAAAAATAAATTTTTTCATGTATACTGAAGATAAACAAAATGGTGTTATGGGATACGTATAGATAGTAAAATGATTACTATAGTGAAGCAAATAACATATCAATCATCTCACATAGTTACCTATGTTTTTGTTTGTTTTTATAGCAAGAGTAGCTAAAACCTACTCATTTAGTAGGAATCCCAAATACAGTACAGTTTTATCAGCTATAGTTCTCATGTGGTACATCAGATCTTTAGACTTGTTCGTGCTACATATCTACTACTTTGTATCCTCTGACCTACATCTTGTCATTTCCTCAAAAGAGGTCATATGAAGAGATGGATATCATTTTTAGAAGAATACTGGTGGATGCATAATCTCTCTTCCCACTGTGAACCTACTGTTCTCATTGGCAATGGAGTCTAGAGAGTAGAGAGGATTTTCTGTCACAAAGGCATAGTTGGTCCCAAAAGATAGAAAGATTGTTCAGGAAAATAAGACTGAATGGTTAAAAATTGTAAAGGCACAGAGTCAGACTAGAGTGAGACAGGGTTTGACTCTTGCTTTTCCATTACAAATGGTGTGACCTTTAGTAATGTCTGAATCTCAGTCCACTCATCTGAAAAATAATGCCTTCTTTATAGAGAACGCTGTTAAGAATGAATGAAATAATACATGAAAGCACTAGGTCACGTAATCAACTAAAAACACATAATAAGTCTTCAAGAATCTTACTTCCTTCTATCTCTACCCTTTCCTGATGAATGCCTCTGTATCAACAAAAGGCAAACCAGCACTCCCAAGGTACATTTGGAAGTGGGCTCAGTGGTGGTGGTTTAGTGAAGGGGCTATTTTAAGTACCTCTCATCAAAGTGTACTTATAGTTAATTCTAATTAAAACTAACATTTATGGAGAAATGAACACTTAATGAATACCAGGCTCCGTGCTAAGCATTCTACATGGACTATCTCATTTAATCTACTCAATAATACATCAAATTAATTATTATATTTATTTCATTACACAGGTGAGGAAATTGAGTTACACATAGATTAAGCAAATTTACTAGAAATTGAATTTCCATTTAGTTTAAGAAAGGATTTTAGGGTATTCTTTGCAAGAAGACTGTGATTTTGGGGTTACGTATTCAAGTTACTAAGTCTATATTAACTGTAAAAACTCATGTAATGAAAACACTATTAAACTGTAATACACATTCATGAAGAAAAAGCATCTGTGGTGTTTTAAAATAATTCCTGGTACTTGATATGGTTTGGATTTGTGTCCCCGCCCAAATTTCATGTTGAATTATAATTCCCAGTGTTGGAGGAGGGTCCTGGTGGGAGGTGACTGAATCATGTGGGGTGGATTTCCCTCTTGCTGTTCTGGTGATTCTGGGTGAGTTCTCACAAGATCTAGTTGTTTAAAAGTGTGTATACCTCCCCCTTACCTCTCTCTTCCTCCTTATCTGGCCATGTAAGACGTGCCTGCTTCCTCTTTGCCTTCTGCCATAATTTGGAGCTTCCTGAGGCCTCTCCAGCCATGCTTCCTGTACAGCCTGGGGAACTATGAGTCAATTAGGCTTCTTTTCTTTATAAACTACCCAGTCTCAGGTAGTTCTTCATAGCAATGCAAGAACAAACTATTACAGTACTCTTACATTTATGCATGTCTTGTGGGCAGAGACACTTAGTGCCTTTGCTCTGTATGATTGTTTTGAGGACATCTGTAAAAACAGCCTTGGAAGATAGAGATAGTGTCTTTCTTTGTAGTAAAGAAAATTTTGTTTATTTTGCAGCATAAAAAGACAATATTTACTTCTGTGGCAAAGGTCACTCAGGCTTACTGTCCATTATAAAATATTTGGTTTCCCTAAGCTTAGAGTTCTTCTCCTATAATGCAACCCACTGTATGTGAAGGCATCATCTGGCACTCTTCACACCACCCTGTAGGAATTAGAACTTGCAGAACCAGTTCAAATGCTGCTACTCTGGCTAATGCTAATGCTGTGAGTAATAAAGTCCTTTTCTTTTTGATCTAAGAGTGTTGCACCTTCTGCCAGCAACCATGAAACTGTGTCAGGGTGACTTGCAAGTTTGCAAGTGAAATCTCAAGACTCTTCACTGCTCTTGACAAGTGGCAAAAGAAAACTTGTAAGTATTCACGGACAGCAAAAGATTCAGTTTATTTAAGGTACTATCTGAAGCATTGGCACGAGGATGTAAAAATACTCGGGAAAAATAATCACTCCCAAAGGCTGTGTTTTATGATGTACCAGGGAGACTTTGTGATAGGAATTTGTGTGTGTGCTTGCAAGGAAAAGGAGAGGGTAAAGAAAACATATTGCTTGAAACCACGGAAAACTAATAAATATACATGGCTGTAAACAGCTTTCTAAAGGCAGGTACATTGTGCTGAACATGATTTATATGTTTGCTCTTGGCTTGAAAATGAGCATTGGTACTAGATTCACAAAAGCTGTTAAATTCTTCTGAGGCTCAATGCTGCAGGAAATTGTTCCATATCTATATTCTCAGGAAGCCAATTGGCTGGCTTGTAACTTTATGCAACTTTTTTATCTGACAAATTGAGTGGAGAAAGAAGGGTTAATTTACTGGGAGGTATAATTCACAGCTAATAAATTGTAACAAGCATCAGGAAGCAAAGAGACAGTAGCATAATGGGGACACAGCAAAGAGGCATTTTTTTCCCTTTAAATGTACTTAATTAGCACAGTTCATCCTCTGGGGGGCAGGAAATAATGAGACCATAACAGCCTTTGCCTCTGGATGCTGCTAAGTCTGTTTAAAAGCAGCAAATTACTACAGTGTAAGAAATCCCTCCTGTTATATATGAAGGATATTGTCACACATATATTTTCATTAAGAAAGAAGTAAATTTATTTATGTAAAACTAAGTACATTTTTATACTGCAATGTACTTTTGTATCAACAGATCTCTCTCTCTCTCACACACACACACACACATACACAATCACTTGCATTGTATGCATCATTTAAAAAATAAACTGAGTTTTATAAGCACATAATTGTGAGCTGTGCCTTGAGCATAATGAATTCTTAAGTGCAAAAACCTTCCATAAAAAATGTAGTATATTTTTTAGGAGAAATAAGGAAACTAAAATGTGAGTATCCAATTTATACCATAAAGGATATGGGTTCTCGAACTTTAAGGTTTCTCCTATAATGCCACACATTGTATGTGCATGCATCACCTGACCCTCTTCACATCACAAAACTCTTTTAGACCTTTTCAAACTGCATGAGGTAGGTATTATAATCATCCCTATTTTAAAGATGAGATGGATTCAGATGAGTCCGTAAATTGTTCAGGCTTCACAACTTACATGGATGGGAGATTTGAGCACAAGTTTGCCTAAGTCTAAAGCCTCATTATCTTTTCACTTTATATCCTCTTCCTTGTGCAGTAGAGAAAGATAGGTTTTAGGAAGATAAGTTTATTTATGAGCCTAGATTCATCTTTGGTTTTCCACAGCGTTCACATTTTCTCCCCAACAAAATGAGTTCAGTTTATCTTCTTCTTTAGAGCGAAATAATTCATGTCCTCAGTAGCTAGTCCTTCATATGGTGCCATGGAAAAGATAGATTATTCTTCATAATTTATTTAAATAATTATCCCAACAGACATTTATTGAGGGAGCCTATAGGTATTACTCTGTGCTAGGAACAGTGAAGGACATTAAAAAATATGGCACATAACATCACCATGAGGGACCGATAATCTGATAGGAGAACATATGGGTGAAATGTAAAATGGAGGGCAGTTTGTGATCCAGAACTTCAAATGAGACTTTCATGAATTAATTTAGAAATAAAATGTTCCCTAAAAATAAAGAGTGAAATAAAGAATTCATTCAGACTCTCAAGTCATTTCTAAGTATATGTGGCCATGACCTTCATGGTGACATACCCCAGGGATGATCCTCTTTTACTGTCTTCTCTACCGTCTTTTCCTAGATGATCTTATCCAGTGGCAGGAATTTAAATACTATCAACATGATATTGAGTTCCTGATTTATATCCTTCCTCCCGACATCTCTCTGAACTCTAGACTTGAATGCCCTACTGCCTGCACATCTTCACTTGGACATCTAAAAGGCATCATAGACCTAGGAAGTGTAGAAGAGAATTCCTGCTCCCCGCTCTCCCCATCCCCTTAATAATAACTAACACCAGGTACTGTTTTAAGTATTTTACATGTGTTTATTAATTTAATCCGTAAGGCACATCTAAGTAATAAGTGCTGCTATGATTCTAATTTTACCGAAAAGAAAACTGATGCAGAGGATAAGTAACTTGACCAAGGCTAGTAAGTGATGAAGAGGGGATGCAAACTTAGTGTTTGTCCACAATGCGCATGTCTCACAACTACTGTAGTACAGTCCTCTTCTCTAGGGCTCCCCAGCTGGAGGAACACACTGCTGTCAGGCCAAAATCCTAGTAAGTATCCTTGATTCTATTCTTTCCTAGTGCTTCCCACATACCATCTATAAGCAAGTTCCTTCAGCTACATTTTCCATATGTCTCAAGCTCATTAAATTCTCACCATCTTTATTACCACCACTATCACCTGTTGGGTCTAATTCAGTAGCCACCTGACTGGACTCTCACCTTCCATTATTTTTCTACAGTTTTCCATACGACAGTCAGCATAATTTTTAAAAAACCTAAATCAGACCTTATTATTCCCTTGCCAAAGACATCCAATGGCTGCTCCCTGAAATCAGAATAGAATCCAAATTCCTCTCCATGGCCCACCAGAGCCCACATAATCTGGTTCCTATCTGTTTTACTGAATTCCTGTCATCCCAGGCTCCCTCACAGTCACTGTGCTCCACTCACACTGACCTTTCTTCTCTCTTTCTTGGTTACACCAGGCATGTTTCATAATAGGGCCTGTTTCCTTTGCATAGAACTCTCTTACCTTAGGCATTTGTGTTTATTGTAGGTTATTCTCCTGTTTCATGTCTCAGCTCATATGTTATACCAGAAAAAATTTCCCTTTCAGCTTCTCTGAATCAGCACTCCCCTTGTGCTTAACCTGCCTGGCATATTCCACCACTCTGTATCCCACTGGCCCTGTTTTATTTTCTTTGCAGCTCTCTTATTCCTATAAGATTATTTTACTTGCTCATGTGCTTATGTGTTTCTTGTCTTTCTCCTCTCATTAGAGGTAAGATATATGTAAGCAGCAGACTTGTGCATTTTGGCTACCACTACACCACCAGCTCCTAGAACAATGCCTGGCACATAGTAGACACCAATTAATATTTTTAGAGTGAATGGCCAAAAATGGTCTAGTTTTCTTGTAGCTGACTTTATACTTCTGAAGCATTTATAAGAATTAATTTTACTCATTTTAGAATTCCTTCCAAGATGCTGCTCAAATATATTCTCCCTACATGTTATGTTCACAGTAAAAAAAATAGTGTAAATATTGAGGGCCAACTGGTATTAGGCATTTGACATGGAGTGTCATTCTCACAGGTGACATTCATGCTTTGAAGTAAGTGTGATTCTTATTTTAAAGATCTGGAAACTGATGACGAAGTGAGTTAAACACTTGCCTGGGGTTACTTAAATTGAAAAGGGCAGACTTGAGATTTGGACCCACACTGATTGCTTTTTTTTTTTTTTAAGACAGAGTCTGGCCCTGTTGGCCAGGCTGGAGTGCAATGGCATGATCTTGGCTCACTGCAACTCCTGCCTCCTGGGTTCAAATGTTTCTCCTGTCTCAGCTTCCCAAATAGCTGGGATTACAGGCATCTGCCACCATGCCCAGCTAATTTTTATATTTAGTAGAGACAAGGTTTCACCATGTTGACCAGGCTGGTCTTGAACTCCTTACCTCGTGATCCACCCCCTGGCCACTGATCTTAACTCTCAAGCTCTTTTCAGCAGGAATATTATATTCACCTGTGCAACTGGCTAGAAAATGTAAATAATCAGAAAGATGAAATGATGAGAAGCCTTTCAGTCTATAAAAAAATGTGAAAGTTGAGGAGTTTGGGTCAATATGGCAGACTAGAAGCAGTTCACACATGTCATTTTCACTGAGCAGAAACAAAAGGGCTAGTGAACACTGACCCGACAAGCCGATCACCTAAAAAACACATTGGGATCCATCAAGGCAGCAGGGAGACATAGAGAGCAGAGTGGAGTGAAGCTGGGCACCAGCCTGTCTGGGCTCAGTGCAGAGGCCAGGAGAACCCCTCAAAAATGAGAAAAGGCAAGTGAGTGAGAGCCCCGTGGGGTCCTGTGCAAGACTGGGACTGAAAAAGTCCCCTGGTTCTACTCCTTCCCTATTCAACAGGAGTTAACTATCCTAAATATATTTGCATCTAACAGTAGAGCACCCAGATGCATAAAATGAGTTCTTAGATATCTATGAAGGGACCTAGATAACCACATAGTAACAGTGGGAGACTTCATTGAGGCAGAAAACTAACAAAGATATTTATTATGGGAAGTCAAGGAACCCAAACAGAGGGGCTGCTGAAGCCATGGCAGAAGAACATAAATTGTGATGATTTCATGGACATTTGTTAGTTCCCCAAATTAATACTTTTATAATTTCTTATGCCTGTCTTTACTGCAGTCTCTGAACATAAATTGTGAAGATTTCATGGACATTTATCACTTCCCCCATCAATACTCTTATAATTTCCTATGCCTGTCTTTAATTTCTTACTCCCGTCATCTTCGTAAGCTGAGGATATATGTCGCCTCAGGGCCCTGTGATGATTGCGTTTCTGCACAAATTGTTTGTAAAGCATGTGTGTTTGAACAATATGAAATCTGAGCACCTTGAAAAGAACAGGGTAACAGCGATTTTCAGTGAACAAGGGAGATAACCATAAAGTCTGACTGCCTGTGGGGCCGGGCAGAACAGTCATATTTCTCTTCTTGCAAAAGCAAATAGGAGAAATATCACTGAATTCTTTTTCTCAGTAAGGAACAGCCCTGGGAAAAGAATGCATTCCCAGGGGGAGGCCTCTAAAATGGCCACTCTGGGAAGGTCTGTCTTATGCAGTTGAAGATAAGGGGTAAAATATGCCCTGGTCTCCTGCAGCACCCCCAGGCTTGCTAGGATTAGGAAATTTCCGCCTGGCGGATTCTAGTCAGACCGGTTCTATGCTCTTGAACCCTGTTTCTTCTTAAGCTGTTTATCAATGACAATGTGTGCACAGCAGGACAAGAACCTTATTAGTAAATCTAATTTCGCCCTGGTCTTGTGATCTTGTTCTGCCCGCACTTGCCTTTGAAGCATGTGATCTCTGTGACCCACACCCTATTGGTACATTCCCTCCCCTTTGAAAATCGCTAATAAAAACTTGCTGGTTTTGTGACTCGGGGAGTATCACGGAACCTGCTGACATGTGATGTCACCCCCAGAGACCCAGCTGTAAAATTTCTTTCTTTTGTACTCTTTCTCTTTATTTCTCAGACCGGCTGACACGTAGGAAAATAGAAAAGAATCTATGTTGAAATATTGGGGGCTGGTTCCCCCAATAGACATTCAGTACCTAAACTTGACATTTGACCAAATGGACCTAACAGACATCTATGGAACTTTCCACCCAAAACCAACAGAATGTACATGCTTCACATTTGCACATGGCATATAGTCTAAAATCAACCATACAATTGGCCATAAAACAATTCTAAGCAAATTTAAAAAAACTGAACTCATACCAACCAAACTTTCAGACCATAGTGCAATACAAATAGAAATCAATACCAAGAAGATCACTCAAAACCATACAATTACATGAAAATGAAGCAAGCTACTCCTGAATGACTTCTTGGTAAACAATGAAATTAAGTCAGAAATTAGGAAATTCTTTGAAAATAATGAGAACAAAGATACAACCTACCAGAATCTCTGGGATACAGCGAAAGCAGTGTTAGGAGGAAAGTTTATAGCACTAAATGCTCACATAAAAAGTTAGAAATATCTTAAATGTAGCATCACACCTAGATGAACTGGAAAAACAATAGCAAACCAACTACAAAAGTAGCAGAAGACAAGAAATAACCAAAATTACAACTTAACTGAATGAAATTGAGATGTGAAAAAATGAACTGAATAAAATTGAGACATAAAAAAGCATGTAAAAGATCAACAAAACCAGAAGTTAGGTTTTTGAAAAAATAAATAAGATTGATAGCTGACTAGACAAATAAAGAAAAAAAGAGAGAAGATCCGAATAAACAGAATCAGAAATGACAAAGGGGACAATACCACTGACCCCAGAGAAATACAAAAAATCCTCAGAGACTATTATGAACACCTCTCTCCACAAAAACTAGAATACCTACAAGAAATGGACACATTTCTGGAAGCATGTTCCAAAATTCAACCAGGAAGAAACTGAAACCCTGAACAGACCAATAATGAGTACTGAAATTGAATCAGTAATAAAAAGCCTACCAACCAGGAAAAGCCCAGGACCAGATGGATTCACAGCTGAATTCTACCAGACATAGAAAGAAGAGCTAGTACCATTCCTAATGAAACTATTCCAAAAAAAAAAAAATTGAGGAGGGACTCCTCCTTAACTTGTCTTATGAGACCAGCATCATTCTGATACCAAAAACCTGGCAGAGATACAACAACAAAAAAAGAAAACTTCAGGCTAATATCCTGGATGAACACAGAAGCAAAAATCCTCAACGAAATATTAGCAAATCGAATAAAGCAGCACATCAAAAAGCTAATCCATCACAGTCAAGTAGGTTTTTTCCCTGGGATGTAAGGTTGGTTCAATATATGCAAATCAATAAATGTGTTTTATCACATAAACAGAATTAAAAACAAAAAACACATGATTATCTCAATTAATGCAGAAAAGTGTTCGATAAAATTCAGCTTCCTTCATGTTTAAAAACCATCAATAGACTAGGCATTGAAGGAACATACCTCAGAATAATAAGGGATATCTATGACAAACCCACAGCCAATATACTGAACAGACAAAAGCTGGAAGCATATCCTTTGACAACTGGAACAAAACAAGGATGCCCACTGTCACTACTCCTATTCAACATATTCTGTGAAAATCCTATCCAGAGAAATCAGGCAAGAGAAAGAAACAAAAGGCATCCAAATATGAAGAGAGAAAGTCAAACTATTTATGTTTGCAGATGATATAATTTTATATATGGAAAAGCCCAGTCTCTGCCTAAATACTCCTACATCTAATGAACAACTTCAGCAAAGTTTCAAGATACAAAATCAATGTACAAAAGTCAGTAGCATTTCTATACACCAACAGCATCAAAGCTGAGTGCCAAATCAAGAACACAATCCCATTCACAATAGCCACTCACAAACCCAAATACCTAGGAGTACAGCTAACTAGGGAGGTCAAAGATTTCTACAAGGAGAATTGTACAACATTATTGAAAGAAACCAAAGACAACACAAAGAAAAGAATAACATTCCATGCTCATGAATAGGAAGAATCAATATTGTTAAAATGGTCATACTGACCAAAGCAATTTACAGATTCAGTGCTATTTCTATCAAACGATCAATGACGTTCTTCACAGAATTAGAAAAAAAATACTCTAAAAATCATATGAAACAAAAAAAAGTGCCCGAATAGCCAAAGCAATCCTAAGCATAAAGAACAAAACTGGAGGTATCACATTACCTGACTTCAAACAATACTTCAAGGCTATAGCAACCCAAACAGCATGGCACTGGTACTAAAACAGACATATAGACCAATGGAACAGGTTAGAGAACCCAGAAATAAAGCCTCACACTTACAGCCATCTGATCTTCATATAAAAAATGTTCAACATCCCTAATCATTAGAGAAATGCAAATCAAAACCCCAATGATATACCATCTCACATCAATCAGAATGGCTATTCCTAAAAAGTCAATAAATAAAAGATGCTGGTGAGGTTGCAGAGAAAAGATGACATACAGCGCTAGTGGAAATGTGAATTAGTTCAGCCACTGTGGAAAGTAGTTTGGCAATTTATCAAATAACTTAAAATAGAACTACCATTGCATTATTGTATTATTGGATATATACTCAAAAGAATATAAATTGTTCTACGTTAAAGACATATGCGTGTGCATGTTCATGGCAGCACTATTCACAATAGTAAAGACATAGAATCAACCTAAATTCCCATAAGTAGTAGACTGGATAAAGAAAATGTGGTAAATAGACACCATGGAATATCATGCAGCCATGAAAAATAACTAGGTCATGTCCTTTGTAGAACACCCCAGTGGATGGAGCTGGAGGCCATTATCACAGGCAAACTAATGCAGGAAGAGAAAGCCAAATACTGCATGTTCTCACTTATTAATGGGAGCTAAACATTGAGTACATACGAAAGCAAAGAAGAGGGCAATAGACAACAGCACCTACTTGAGGATGGAGGGTAGGAGGAGGGTGAGGATTGAAAAACTATTGGGTGTTATGCTTATTTCCTGAGTGATGAAATAATCTGTACACCAAACTCCTGTGACATGCAGTATACCTGTATAACAAACCTGCACATGTACCCCTGAAACTGAAATAAAAGTTATAAGAAAATATGAAAGTCAAGATAAGAATGTTTGAGGTCTACAGAATTGAGGGTTGAACACATTGATGACAGATTTGATAACAACCACAGGCTAGGAAATTTGTTTCAAATTAAAAGTAAACTTATGGACTGTATCAAAATAATAGAGGGTAGGGAGTAACATATGAATACCTACAGAATATTTTAAACAAGTTATATACCATATGCATAATGTTATTCCGGGAAACCAGAGAGTCTTGGAATTCTCTGCCTCACCAGAAGTCAGGGAGGCCGACCAGCCTTCTCACACATGAATTCATTGGGGCTGTTATGAAAGCATACCATGCGGAGGAAGGGGAATCCTAATTCTCAGAAGCAGTGTTCTGTTCACCCTATTTCACCATATAATTACTCTGCTCAAGTCAATTGGTGCTGGGCTTTTCTTAGTAATGTTTTAAAGAATTTCACAGAGTTAGAACTGGTCGAGACCTTAGCAGTGATTAAATCTAATTGTCTAATCCCAGGAAAAGAAACAAATCCAGAGATAAAGATTTATGGTTTGTAAAGTGCTTTCACACTCACAGGTTCGCTGCATTCTTATTTCATTGCCATCTTCGCAGGGGAGAAATGAGCTCTGAGAGTATACATGTCAGTAAGTTGTTCACTGCAGGAACACAGTGTACCAGGTGCTACAACCTGGTATATTTTGAAAGAGGTTGCATCAGCCTTCCCCCTTTATGATATTAATAAAACATTTTAAACTTAATCTGTAAGAATTAAAACTTTCTGGGAATATAAATATATAAAGGTTAGCAACAAAGGAACATGCTGTTCCATTTATGGAGTGTGAAATAAGAGGAAAAATAATAACTGATTGGTCAAGAACAAAAACAAACACCCAATGGAAAACAATTGACAAGAAACAATTCTCAAAAGGGAAATACAAATGGACGATAAACCTAAGTGACCATATTAACTCTTGCTTACAAATACAAATAACAATTAAAAAATGAATGAAATTAAACATTTTACCTATTAGATTTGCAAACATTAAAGAATGACTAAATCCAATGTGTAGAGAGACTGAGGAGAGAATTGCTTTTTGCTTTCTTCTTTGTAGTTTTCTATATTAATTATTTTCATTACAAAGGGCGTGGATTGTTTATATATTTAAAACAATAAAAATTTATTTTCATTTTGGACATTTGGACAAAAAAACTGCAAACAGGGCTCACCCTAATTGTAGTTTCTCAAAGGCAAATGTTAAAGCTTCCTAAGGTAAAATTTCTTCATTCAAAAAATACTTCTCTTGCTAACATTTAAAAAAATCACCTCGCGAGGTCAGGAGATCGAGACCATCCTGGCTAACACGGTGAAACCCCGTCTCTACTAAAAATACAAAAAATTAGCCGAGCATGGTGGCGAGCGCCTGTAATCCCAGCCACTGGGAGGCTGAGGCGGGAGAATGGCATGAACCCAGGAGGCGGAGCTTGCATTGAGCCCAGATTGCACCACTGCCCTCCTGCCTGGGCAACAGGGCGAGACTCCGTCTCAAAAAAAAAAAAATCACCTCATGGGGTACTCTATCCTACCTATTATTCAACCACAGATCTCTTTTGTAATTTCTTTGATATCTCATTAGAAGCACATTCAATTAGACCTGAAGTGTAAATAACCTCTCTCTCTCTCTGTTCTTTCCCCTTTAGGAAAACAATTTGCATTTCTCTATCCTAGTTCTTACACCTCCTGATCATAACCTTCTCTGCTGGAGTCTTTCTTCTGACTGATCGGATGTACAGGTTCCTGAAAGAACACAGAAGCAATGTGCCTTTCATTACTTTGTCAAAATTATCCAGTGTCCTCTTACTAGGCAATACTAACAAGTTATCCACTTATTGCAATTACTGTCTTCAATCTTCTGTTTCTTGTCCCTTCATATAAAATCCACCCTATTGATCTCCATAGGCAGTTTCACATGTACACATATTTGCCAAAATATTATCACACTGTCTTGGTATATGGTTCAAAATAACTAAATGTAAGAACTTTTCCAGCATCAGATTAAACTCAGTCACAAAACTATTAGTTCTATTGTGACCTCTTTGCATTATATATTTGCTTATATATGTAAAATTAAATATTTTTATACAACATGATTTTAACATACTTTCCACAGGGAAAAATAATAGGATCCAGGTCTCCATATTTTACAATAATATCAAATGTAGTCTATTTAAACCCATGTTTCCACAAATGGGCATTTCTACTACTTGTATTAGAATCATCTAGGTGATCTGGGCCTCTCTCTTCCCCCGATCTACCAAGACAAAAGTCTTTGAGTGTGGAATTGCGGAATCTGCATTTTTAAGCAAACATTTAAAGTGATTTCTCTTGGCTCTTCTGTGGTTTGGAAACTCATGAAAATAGTCCTATACTGATAAGTGATTAAACACATCTGAACATCACTGAGTGAAAGAATGATTAAGAGGAAACTAGTGATGAATTCTTGGACCATTCCTTTAAAAAAATACAGTCGGACTTTGCTTTCTGTTCATTTACAAGTTACCAGTAGATTGATCACTGGTGCCCAGTAATATCTGTGCTTCAGGTTCATCAACAATGAAAGTACAGGTATACTTGGGTGTGCTGGCATGGGCCTGTGATTTTAACTACTTGGGAGGGTGAGCTTGAGCCTGGGAGTTCAAGTTCAGCCTGGGCAACATGGTGAGACTCTGTCTCAGGAAAAAAAAAAAAAAAAAAAAAAAAAAAAAAAGATCAAGTATAAGCTGTTGACTATATCATATTTAAGTGGCTGGAAGGATTAGTTTTAATTAAGTAATAATTTTGCTCCTTAGAGACATTCAGTTACAACAGAGAAACAATCTGAAATCTGCTGATGGCTTGAAAACAAAGATAATTAATTACCCTCGTAGACTTTCCTTGCTTTTGAGGATGTTGCATTGAAATGGTGTCAATTTCTTTTCGTTTTTTCTTTTTATTTAGTTATTTACTTACTTTAAGTTCCAGGATTCATGTGTGCAGGTTTGTTATATAGGTATATGTGTCCCATGGTGGTTTGTTGCACCTATCAATCCGTCACCTAGGTTTTAAGCCCAGCATGCATTAGCTATTTGTCCTAATGCTCTTTCTCCCCTCACCCCTGCCCCCCACACCGACATTGTGTCAATTGCTAAGTAGGGAGCATTGAACAGAGGGCCTCCTAGGCCTCTTCAGAGGCTCTCAAGTATTCTGAAGTTTGATGAACAGCCTCTTGCCACTGGCATCCTTGAGTTAGATTCCACTTAGGTAAACATAACTTTTTTGAATACAATGAGCAGCTGTGTCTTCTTTGAGAATGGTGACTGAGTACTAATTAGTTTTTGCAAAGTGCAAATGACAATGCTATTGGAGATCTGCTTCTAGCAGGACAATCCTAGCAAGAAGGAAAAATGTGTCTTTAGTTTTCCATTCTTCATTTGCCCCTCAATTAGAGCAATGACAATGTCCCTGTATCACATTAGAAATGACATAGACTGGGAAAGTATTTTCTCCCTTTACTTCCTTTAAATACTTATTGCATTTCTAGAGCAGATTAGCAAATCATGTCGAGATCCTTTGAATATTAACCTAACTTACTTTTTTAAAGCAATCACACTAGAGTTAAAATGGGTTTTCATTATAATGTCTTTTTCCTAAAAATATTGTCAAATAATTTTTGTTAAATGTTATACAAAATTTCCTAGAAGTATTTTTCAGCATATCAGAAATCTGAATTTGGCAGGATATAACTATTCACTACTCCATTGGCAGCAGTTCTAATCTTCATTTTATTGTCAAAACCACTTGAATTCATTTATTCAAGAATATCGAGTAAGCTGTCTTTCTATGTGAACTCAAATACTTTATCTCTTAGGATTCTTAGATAAATATGGCTCTGTTATATGTTATTCTGGCACTATATATATAAAATATAAATACATATAATTTTTATATATTATATAAAATATATAAAAAACATATATTATATGTTTATATAAACATAATATGTAGTTAATATATATTAACATAAATATATAATATAATATATAATATATAATGTATATAATATTTGTATATATAATATACAAATATATAGTATATAATATATATCATAAAATATATACTATATATACTATATATAATATATAGTATATAATATATATCATAAAATATATACTATATATATACTATATATAATATATAGTATATAATATATATAAAATATATTCATCCAAAAGAATAGTGAAGGATTTATTATTGTTATTTTTGAGGATAGATCATTATTCAATGCCTCAACCAGTTGATCTAATTTCTACATGCAATGTTTTTTTCCCCAGAAATCTGATTCTACTCAGTTTATGTAGTCAGAGAAAAAAATAGAGACAAGTAGTTACTTAAAATAAAGATGTATGTATGAAAGGGGAAAAAAGGTACATTATTATACCAGGCACCAGGATATCAAAGCAGGGGAGATAAATAGAGAAGGGATAAACAGATAAAACACCATTGCTGTTTCTAGATTGGGGTAGTTAGAATAGAAATTCCAAAGAAGGAAAGACCAGTACAATAAGGGCACTAAAACTGAGGTGGATGCAGAAACATAAATCAAAGAGAACAAAATAGAAAAATGAAAGTATGATGAAATGGTGGCAATGAAAATGGTAAACTGTGCTTAGGTAACTATGTGGTAGTCCTAATCAACTGGCTTTCAAAACAGTCTCTAGTCTCATAATTGATGCACTTCTAGAAACATGATATTAGAAACTCCTAAAGTAGTGAATTGATCATAGTCACACATCTGCTGCAATCAAGCAATCTTTGGAGAGGTACATTTCTTAAGATACCTAAGTGAAGGGACGGTTACTTGCTCCCCCATGTTAACCTCCTGAGTGTAAGGAATATGAAGCATTTAACAGCACAATAATTTAATTTTCCCCAGTTAACTACTGTTAACTCAGAGATCTAGAGTCATTGTTTGAGCATCTATATGCCATCAAGATTTCATTTCCCAGTGAGGAAAATAGTAGTAAAGTAGTAGAGTTTCTTGGAGAGTTGAGTCATTGTAAGAATTGTAGCATGATTACCTGAAGAGCATAGCTTGTGGTACACAGAATAATATCTCCTTTGCCTCCCCTACCAAGAAATCCATGTCCTAATCCCTGGAACCTGTGAATGTGAACATTACATGGCAAAAGAGATTTTGCAAATGTGATTAAGTTAAGGACGTTGATATGGGGAGATTATTCTGGGTTATCCAGGTGGGCCATATGGGTCCTTAAAAGCAGATAACCTTTCCAGTTTTAGTAAGAGAGAGATGTGGCTATGAAATAAGGCACAGAGAGTATTTCTGACTTTAATGATGAAGGAAGGGAATATGAGCCAAGGAATGTGGGCAGAATCTAGAAGATGGAAACAGCAAGGTGATGGGTTCTCCCCTAGTGCCTCCAGAAAGGAACACAGCCCTGTGGATATCTTGAACTTAGCTCAGTAAGATCCATGTCGGATGTCTGACCTTCAGAACTGCAAAATGACAAATTTGGGTTGTTTTAAGCCACTAAGTTGGTGGTAATTTGCTTTGGCATTAATAGAAAACCATACATAGTTATTTTAGCAATTGGTGTAATTAATAACTATAACTATTAATAATCATTATAACTATTAATATTAAAATGAGAAAGCATGTAATCTTTTAAGGTAAAATTCTAATATGTATTTTCAGTTCATCTAGAAGTGTAATAAGTTGGCTATATTTCTTTGGTTATAAACAGTTTATAAATTATGTCAAATAGATCTCATGATTTATTTATATTAACATCATGATTTTAATATCCACTTTGTATTTCTGTCTCCAGTTTCATTATTCATAGAAGCTTATAAAACTTAAGAATAAAAAAGTGCTTTAGCTATTAATTCATTTTTCCCAGAGACTAAGTGACGATATGTCAGAATTTCCTTGACTTTTTCTATTTTGTTTGTGTGCTTTAAAAAATGTTAGGAATGCCAGCATAAAGCACTCTTAAACATCACACAGACTTTAAAATCTGAGTACATACAGATAGAAAAAGTGAAATTATCAGAATTATGGGCAATTTTCTTTCTTTAGTTGACTGAGTGCCAGAAGGACCTGTCACTAAGCTGTCACTATGCCACTCTCATACATCAAAAACTTATTTCAGCCCAAGACATTTCAAGAAGTGACTAATACTAATTTTTGTTACAGACTTATAAGCAAATCTAGGGCAAAACTTCAGATAAAACCCATCAAACTATAACAGAATCTGATAAGTTGTAATTTACTGTAAAGTAGAGTTTGGTAGGAAGAAATTGCTATGGACACCACCTAACACCAGTTGTGTTAAGCTCACAACTATGAAGCCCATGAGGTGGAAAAGCTCAGATTTTGGAGCCAGGTAGACCTGCATTTTATATTCTAGGAATGCCACTGACTAGTTGTAAGATCTCGGGCAAATTAGTCATAAGCTATCAGCCTCAGTTTCTTTATGTAAAATGATGCTGCTTATTATCTTTGTTTTATAGGATTTCTATGAGAATTACATGATGAAGCAAAGCACTTAAAACAACGTATGTACTCAGTAAGTGTTACCTATTTTGGGAGTAACTTACTGCAGTTTTTATGGGTTTAGCAGTATAAACCACCAGCATAGAGATACAAAAATGATTTTTTACATGCTGATTTATTTTCTGGAAACATGGAATGTTAGAAGAAATCAATTCTCTTGACCAAGAGAAGGACATAATCCAGTAACTGGCAAATAGTACAATTTTCTCCAAGGTTTTTGATTTCCTTTATCAAAAATGTGTTTCATTATTCATCAGCGTATCCTTTGAAACCTTATGACATTATTTTAACAGAGTAAATGTGCATAATTTTCTTAATATCTCTATAACCTAAATCTCTGTTCTGAATTTGCCTCTTGTATTCTTCTGCTATTACAGTATGTAGAAGTCATCATTGTGTGGTTGAGCTTTGGTACCATCTATGACAGCTCTCGTGTATCATGCGTGGGCTGGATTCACTGCAACAGACTTTTTTTCTTTTTTTTTGAGACAGAGTTTCACTCTTGTTGTCTAGGCTGGAGTGCAATGGCAAGATCTCAGTTCACCGCAACCTCCACCTCCCGGGTTCAAGCTATTCTCCTGCCTCAGCCTCCAGAGTAGCTGGGACTACAGCGCCCGCCACCACACCCGAATAATTTTGTATTTTTAGTAGAGATGGGGTTTCTCCATGTTGTTCAGGCTGGTCTTGAACTCCTGACCTCAGGTGATCTGCCCGCCTCAGCCTCCCAAAGTGCTGGGATTACAGGCATGAGCCACTGTACCCGGCCTGCATCAGACCTTTAAAAAATGTAATTAGTCACCAAATATCCTGTTCACATATTCATGTGTTCAGTAACAGCATTTTGCTTTCTTTAAATAATTTATAACTCATTCTTTTAGAATGTCTTTGCATAATAAATCACTCCTTAATAGTAGAGAAACATTCCATTTCACAATGTAACAACAAATTTAATACAATATATTAAATGTAAATAGATTATGAATATGAAATAGTTTTTCCCTTTGCTAATCTATTTTATGATTTCCCCATGTTAAATTATAAAATTATTTCCTTAAAATAACTGTATAGTTGTATAGTTGCTAGCACACTATGGCTATCTGAATGTGATAATAATATTGACAGTAATTTATGTTCCTGTGTATTTTTAATATGATCACATTATATCAAATGTAGAAATAAGTATTCCACCAAACCAAAAGAGAGAGGGAGAGGGAGGGAGAGAGAGAGGGAGACAAACATTTCATATACATTCATAAGAATGGTCTCAAATTGCCTAACGTTGTGACAATCATAAAACAATTAGGGACCAGTGGAACTGGACATTCTGTTACCAAAAATGTTTAGGTGACTTCCAGGGAGCAGTAATCTTCCCGGTATGAGCGACAATGGATATATATGAGGGAATTGTTAACTAGGCATTGTGAACTCAACAAGCTATCTTTTAAGGATGAGGGAAAATAAAGACATTTACAATGCAGAAAATCTGAGATGGTTTACCATTAATAGATTCTCTTTGAAGGAAGTCTTTAAAATAAAGTTTAGACTATTACCATGAATAAATTCTCATTGAAAGAAGTCTTTAAAATAGAGTTTAATAACTAATTATTTAAACTTACATAATTTCAGTTCGGCCTAAAGGTTTTTCTATACATCATGAACTATAACAAGTAGAGGTGTAAACAGACCGCAGTCTACACTTGTGCCAATTATTATGTTTTGGCCAGTCAATTGTGTTCGAATCATGTTCAAATAAGGCAAACACTAACCTGTAACTAATCCAGCTGTTTCTGCCCTCATTTCTGTTTTCTGTATGTCACTTTCCTTTTTCTATCCATAAATCTTCTTCCACCATGTGCCTGCGCTGGAGTCTCTGAACCTACTCTGGCTCAGAAGGCTGCCAAATTCATGAATTGTTCATTGCTAAATTAAATTCCTTTAAATTTAATTCAGCTGATGTTTTTCTTTTATCATGTCTAAAGGATATACTTCAGAAAGAATGCAATTCATTCATTCAACAAATGTATAGTGAGCCAGGCACATTTCTCTGTGCTGGAGATACATCAGTGAACCAAATAGAGGAAAAAAAATCTTGCCCTAATGAAGCTTACATTTTAATAGTCAAAATAACAAAGTAGTGGCCAAAACCTCAATTATTTTTGCACCAATCTAATAAATTAGTAAAATATATGGTATGTATGGTAGCATGCTGTGAAGCCTTTAACAACTGGGTCTTTGTGAATAAAAAGCCCAGATTTGTAGCATTTGTCCATTTTTATGGTGTAAATACTCCTTCCCTAAAGCTGGGAAGAGATGCACAAAACTGACCTTATAAGCCAGTATGAGCCAGTTTTGCACATCATTGGTGATCATAAGTGCCAGAACGAAACATTCTCAGGGAAAGATGGGAGATTTAGGGGTTGCAACTTTAAAGAGAATGGTCAGAGAAGACTTCACTGGGAAAGTAACATTTGAGTAAAGACCCAAAGGAAGCAAAGAAGAGAGCCATGCACCAATCTGGGGGAAGGACACTTTAGGGAGAAAGAACAGCAAGTGCAAAATTCTGAAACAGGAGCGAGGAACAGCAAGGATACTAGAGAGGCTGCAGTAGAGTGAGTGAGGGAAAAGGAGCTGGGTGTGTAGTGGAGATAAAGACCCTGGAAGTTGCTGGAGGGTTTTGAGGAGAGGAGGGTCATGATCAAAATTATGTGTCAATGGCATGACTCTGTCTGCTCTATAAAAAAAGGGGTAAGGTGTAGAAGCTGAGAATCACATCAGATGGGAAAAGGTAAATGGTTAGCAAAGAAAACAGTAGAAATCTGGCAAATGTAATCAAATTTTGATGGTAGTAAAAACAACAGTGCCTAATATCCAGGGTTGAACAACAACATTCACATCCAGAGCAAGAATAACCTATCAGCCAAAGGAGAGAGAGCATTATTGGAGATAAAGAACTTTCTACCTTTTGACTGAGGTATGAAGATATTGGCACTTGTTTAATGCATATGTTTAAATTTCTGGAGAAACTACTCAAAAAAAAAAAAAAAAAGAGAGAGAGATAAAATACATTCATTTAAACCAGGAATGGATAGAAAAAAGAAAGAAACTGACAATTCAAATGAAGGTAAAAATGAAGAGAGAAAAAGAAGAGACGAAATATAACCAGTGGGGCAAATATAAAGCACAAAATAAAGTAGCTGAAATAAATCCATATACATTGATAATCCAATTAACTATATGTAGATTGATCTTGTTAATTAAAAGACAAATATTGACAGAGTAGACAAAAAGCAAAGTTCACCTTGAAGCTATTTCCAAAGCTAATTTACAGTGCAAAGACAGCAGAGAGATTAAAAATATATAAAAAAGGGGTAAGATGTATTTCTCAAATACTAATCAAAAGAAAGCTGTTATAGCTGTATTAGCATTAAGCAAAACAAACAAAGGCAAAACAACATTAATACAGTTAAAAAGATAACATAGATTGATAAAACATTATATTAAAATACAATTTCAAAATATATGCACTTAACATAGCTTCAAAATATAGAAGACAATAATTTTCAGAACAAGGAAATACTTTCAATCAACCATCAGAGTTGGAAAATTAAACATAACTCTTTTGATAGCATCAGGGATACCACTCCTCTCCCTCACCCCCCAAAGAAGAATACAGTAAGAAGACAGATTTGAAAAACGTAATTAACAAGGTTGTGTTGATATACCTTAATTAGAGAATATATGTTCCTATCAAGTACATGAGGCATACTGTATCCAGTTATAAAGTAAATCTAGCAAATTTGAAGTATTGGTATCAAGCAGATACATGCTTCTATAGCATAATAAAATTAAATGAATATCAGTAAATAAGAAATAAGAAACATCAGATATAATGGAAAGGAACTCAAGAAATATGAGTTTAGGAGAAAAATGGCAAAACATTAATACTATGTACAGTGTACAGGTCTTGACATTCATACAGAGCACTTGAATAGTGAACTGTCTGGAGAAATTTTTGCTACCTTTCTATGTGTACTTATGACAGAATAATTGATTGCAGTTGTGTTTTCCCCCTCCTCCCAATATTTGGTATGTTGGTTTTTTTAGCGATATTATGAAGCCTCTGGCTTCCCCTTAGCTGGTGTGGTGAATATTCGTGATGAAGTCAAGCAGCACAGAGTGCACCTTTACACTCCAATTAGAGCCTCCTACAGTCAGCCCCAAGCAAGACTAAAAAGTCAGCTGAGTTTATCTTTTGAGCTTAATATGTCTTATTTTTCAGTTTTCTGGCTTCCCACTTCTATTTTCAGCACTTTCTTTTCCCTAAGTACTCTTGGATCTTCTGTTAGAGAGGAAAATAATGATACAGTCACTCATGACATTGTATTAAAAATTTAAGAACTTCCCTCTCTTCTGGGGCCACTTAAAAATGTAGATTTTTTTTAAGGGCTAATCTACAAATACACAAGTTATGGAATATTGAAATGTAGGAAAATAGTGGGAAAGGTCTGCGGTGGTTAAAAAAGGAAAGTGGCTGTTGAGTACCTCCGGAAAGAAGTACAAGGTACTCCAGGAGGAGCCACAGTTACCTCTTCAGTAAGCTCAGATGTGACCGGGTGGGTTCTTCATTTTCCGATGAATTTTAGGAATTTTCTCAAAGTTTGAAAGAAATGTGTACCTATTACAGAAATAGAAGAGAGAGGAAGGCAGAGATGCAGGAGGGAGTGATATGTAACCTCTTCTATGCATTGAGAGTATTCAACTGCAAGGAGTTCAGTAAAACTCTGAAAGACTACCTTTTCCAGAGTCTTTTCATTCAACTCCTCAAATATCTTGGGACATAAATGTTATATGAAATGGTAGGTCTAAAGGTATAATGGATCTTACGACAAGAGTGAGTTAATGCATCTAAAAGATCATATGGGTTGTTAGTGTTCACTGGGTCATGAAGTGCTTTCATATAAAACTAAAATGCTTTAATTGTAGAAATATCACTTTCTCTCTCCAAAAACCCTTAGTCGGGAAGTTTGAGGGTAGATCATAGATCACAAGGAACTTGAAATTTTGAACATCACTAAAACTCATCCAATAGTCCAATGGAACATGTTTGCATGCATACGTCCACAGACACACACACACACACACACATTTTCCTGACTTCAATTTCACTGAAATTTGTCCTGCCTTTTTAAAGGAATATTTGAATTATCTAAACAATTTTTTTTTCTTCGTTTCTTTATAGGCTATGGCTTGTAGCTTGCATATTCCCAGACAAACGAATACCTCAACTTAGGTCTGTTTTTTCTTTTTTCTTTTTTTCTTTTTCTTTTTGTCTTATTGTGGCATGAAGAATGAAACACTTTGTGCCATGTCACAGTTTCTTTTGTGGCTTTGAGGCTCTTTAAAATATACTCATATTATTCAGCTTCTAGGTGGGTAAAGCTGATATTGCATTGCTATTTAAATCTTCCCATTAAATAAGGAAGCACATTTTCTGTTCCACATAAGGAAGAAAAATAACATCCATGCAGTGATTAGTTTAATAGTTAAAATTTATGTCTTGCACTCTCCTTCCAGTTTGGTACATAACAGTTTATGTAACTTTTGATTTTCTCACATTCTTTTAAATTTTCCCAATACTTAAAATAGGGAAAATATAATATTTGCTCATAAGTGGTAATAATTAAGTAATTGATTTAAACATTTATATTAATTATATACCCTTAATCACAAAATTTATGATTTTTTTTTAGACTTCATGATTTTTGATTATTTCTTCCTTTTCTGATTTAGTCATGTCACCCCTATCTAACTCTTGGACTCTTAAGTTTTAGCACCAAATACTTTCAGTCCTAGACAAAACAGGACAGTTGGTCTTCCTAGACCCAGTCCACCCTCTAGCTACTGTATAATTTCTCTTTTTTGCTTCACACCAAAATTTCTCCACTGAGTGCTCTATACTCTCTTTCTTCACATCTTGACCCCTTCTTGACCCCTTAGTTAACTCCTCAACTCACTGCACATGGGCTTTGGTCTCTATCATTCCATTCACATAGATTACACAAGAGTCCCCAGTGATCTTTGTCTTTTCCCAAAGGAGACTCTCCAGTCCTTACCCCAGTGGACCCTGCTGTTGGGTTTTATACTGCTGATCACACTCCTGCTGAAGCTATAGTATCTCAGCTTCCTAGTCTCCGACTGTTCTTTTAAACTCTTATTCAAGGGATATTTCCCTCTACTTGTTTTCTAAAAGATGATTTTCCTCAATATTCTACATTTGATCATCTTCTCTCATCACTCTATAAATTATTTCCCTGGCTGATCTCACACACCTTCATGCGGTGAATGATTCCCTATAGGATGATGAATTTGAAGTCTATATGTCCTACCCAGACTTTTCCTGTGAAGTAACTACCTGTGAAATGCCTCTGCATCAAACATGCACTTTAATAAAATTGAAAATTTTAATATGACCTTTAATGATCTTCGCTATGATCCTCTTACTTACTGTTGTTGACATCATCAACAATTATCCACCTATGCTAAAATCCTAATGTCATCCTTATATTCTCTTTCATGCAAATTCTAATGCCATGATTATATTCTCTTTCATCTCCATTTAGCCAATTACTAAGTTGTTCAATTTTACTTCCTAAATAGATCTTATTGGTCCTTCCTTCTCCATTCTTACTCCAATTTCCTGGTTTTAAGAAATTGCTATCTTTGTCTGAATTACTGCTACAGTTTTCCAAATCATCACATCAATCTAGTCTTACCTGCGAACTCCGTCCTACATTCTTAATACTTACAGGTACACAGCACACACTGTAGTGTTTCCCACAACATAATTTATATAAAACTGTGTAGATATGTTTGTTATTGTGCTTACCATGTTGCGAGCTATTTACCTATTTACCGCCCCCATGAGACACTTTATCTTTGTATCCCTAAAGCCTGCCTCTGTGCCTGGAATGGGATATAGCCATATTAAGTACTGAACAGATAGATGCTCAGCACAATGTGCTTTCTTATGACTCTACTCTTCCCTGCCCCTCTTCTAAAGGAATGGACTACAGTTCAAGATTTTATCTGTAAGTTCCAAAAAGTGCTTCACATGTAGTACACACTTAATAACTAGTTACAGAATGAATACATGAATGACTGTTTATACTCTCAGGGCAACTGACTGCAATAAATTAGTGTTTTGAGACACAATCACAGACGCAATTTAGAAGTAATTAAAAAACCCAGATTATTCAAAACATATATATTTTTAAAAGCCTTAGGTAGTTTAGAAAATATATTTCTATCTAAATATGAGCAGGTCATAAAGTACACATGCCAAACTTTTCTTTAATGTGTTCAATAAGCCTCTAATTTTTCATACGCCTGAAAACTGGCTTAACTTCTGGAGCACAAAGACATTTTGTATTTTGTATAATATTAGGGGAAATGGGGGGCTACATAAAAAACTCAGGGATTTATTTACCATATTTTAAGTTTCCATAACAATGTATTTGACAGTTTCAAACAATTTCACATCAGAAATATATTCATATTGAAAACATTTCTCACCAAAATCATTTGAAATGGAAAAAAATGGAAGAATTATGTATTATTTCTAATCTTCAAACATGTAATAAATGCTTAAACTACCAGCTTGGTTTAAATTTAGCTATATTTTCAAAAGTAAATACAAAGACTTAATGGAAACTTAAATACAGCTTCTTTATTAATTAATTTCCATTTAGCTAAAAGGAAGAGACTAAAATAATGCCAAGAATATGGAAGTTTTTTTTTTTCTTTTCAGTCTTCACACTCTCTTACAGTAACATTTAATGGTCCTTCTGGTATTCTTGGTTCACTTAACTAGTGTGATGAACATTACTATTATTTGCCAGATGCTTAGTGACTAGAGAAAAGAACAAAGTTTTCAAGATATATTTTTTGCTATCTGATTTGGTTCTAGATAGTATACCAAAAGGTCAAAGCTGTAGAATAAAAACCATGTATCAAAAGTCTCACTTTTATGAGAAATCAATATGTAGCATAGCAGACATAGAATCCTATGATATTTCGAATGGGAAACTAAGATAAATGTAGGTAACTTTAATTTTTAAAATGTTTTAATAGTAAACAATCAGCTGTTTATGTAACACAATCAACTCATAATAATGACAAACTATTTCAAATAATTGTTTTCTGTTTAAGGGCAACAGTTTTACACAAGAAGAAATGTAATACAATTTAAATGCAGCATGATTGGCTTCATATATGTGTCAGAAGTGTTCACTGAAATCGAGTTAAATCCTCATGTGTATATGTGAATAAATATGCTTGTACAGTCATTGATTTTCATATTTAGTAGTACTGATTTTCAGTTTCAGAAAAATATAAGAGAAAATGCATTGCATATTTGACTTCCAAAAGTATCTGAACTTGCTACTATGAGATCTGTAATTCTTGAAATTTGTGGAAATATTTATTATCATCAAGACAAATTCACATTTAAATGTGCTAAGTCTGAGATTAGTAATAGTTTTTTTTGAGGTAGATAGTTTATGGACAGTAATTAAACAAAATGATTTCTACTCTAGTTGTAAATACATGTAGAAAACCATTTCAGGATCCTACCACACTCAATCTTTTAGTAAAATCTTTATTTTTCTTGATTTAGATAGAAGTATATAATCTTATTAGTCGATTTAGGGTGAGTGATAATCCTAGATTGCCCAGACTTTCCCAATAAATCCCACGTCCTGGGTAACCCAGTTGTAGTACAAACTGGGATAGTTGTATCCCTGCTGGGAGATGAACTGAACTTTGAAACTTGAGAAAATAGAGCCTTACCTTTACATCATTGGTGTTCATTCTTGTTCCCTCTTTTCCCACAAATATATCATCAATATCCACAAGGATGTACCTGTCCAAGGACAATGTCAGCCTCTTCCCTGATAAGAAGGAGATGGCATCTATGAAGATGAGCTTGTGCAGCCAAAAGTTCAAGTTGTTGCCAAAAAGAACCCTTTGAATTCCATCATGAAGCCCCAGGTCATGTATTATAGTGGCATAAAAAGCACCTTTAGAGATGGAAGGAGAAAGGTTTTCTGGGGTCTTTACTTTGGCAAATATTACCGGTTGGTAGGCTGAATGATTGATCTGAAAAACTGTCCAGTCAGTTCCAGGTAAAGAACCTTTTTCAAGCTTGGAAGATTTGGTCACACGAAGCAATGGAGAATGAGGATTAATACAACAATCTTTTACTGCAAGATTTCCATATATGGAAAAAGGGAAACCTTTTAACTGAAAGCTCTGTACACTCTTCTCACTAGTTTTGTGGAATCCAATGACACCCACACCATATTCTACACAGTATTTATCTAGAAGGCTTCGATTCCAGGAGTCCATATTTATATACTTTAAAATATTCTCATAAATAATGAGAATGTATTTGCCTTTCATTTTGTCTATAAGTGCTGGGAGATCTCCCTTTCCAGGGGCAATTTCAATGTGATACTGGAATCTACTTGATTCTAGAATCATAATGATGTCTTGACCAAGAGATGAGTACTGGCTCTCTACAAATACTAGGACTGTGGGATCTGTCCTTGAGGCATCAAAAAGCTTCATTGCTTTCACTTCCATGAGCCGATATGGTAGGTGCTGGAGGTCACCACAGTCAACTTCTGAAGCCGTCTCAGAGAGTTCATTTTCCTGTTTGTAGCCACTGTACAGGTAGTAAGCAGAAATGATAATGCTCACCATACAAAAAGTGGCAAGCAGAATGACTGTTCTTTGAAAGTGTCTGTGAAGCTTCATGATAAAACTCATGTTGTAGGTACTTTCCCCAACTATGCCAACAGAAGCACCATAAAAAATTAAAAGAAAAGATGGTGTTCCGGCTACTTTCCCAGTCTCAGTCAAGAGTTTATGTCACCATTGCAGCTCATTTGTATCACTTGATCAGGACTCACAGAAAATACAACCTGAAAAATAGAAAAGAATATAAAACAGTCAGTTTGCAGCATTATAATAAGCAAGTTTTTATCTTGTTGACTAGCATAAGTGGCAGAGTATTTGGCAGATGAACTGGTGTATAGTAAATTTGAAGCCCTCCCTTTTCTTCTGCCAGATCTGCGTGAGGACATGGGACTGATAGAAAGAGGAAAAGGGGTCCATTGAGCCCTCTATCCCTAGTACAAAAAAGACTTTGGGCTAACAGGAAATTTCATGATATTCACTGTGCTTTGCATCAAACTCTATAGATAGTATAGAACAAAGACCACAGAGCGGTCACCTAAGCCATACACTGCCATTTCTTGCTATCTGGCTATACATTATGTAATACACACTCAAGCTGTTTGTTTTTAATTACAGATACTGAATGTTTATGTCACAATTAAAACATGTTTTTTTCTTTTCTGCAAAGTCATTGGCACAGTCAATTTTATCATTGTATATGCATTTTACATTCATTAGAGAAACAACCTTACGATAATTGCTCTCATTAGAATAGCCCTTTCAAAATGCATATATGGCCCCACAATGCAATTAATTATTTTAGAACTGCATATTTTCATAGTTGCATTTTCCAAAAATCAAAACTGTCATGTGGTAAGATAAATATTAGGAATAAAATACTTCTCAGGGTTTCTGCAAATCTGGTGTGAGACCATTGGGAATCATATGCTCTTGGAGAAGAGCATATTTACCTATTGATTTACTTTATATGCCATTCTATTTCCACTTTTTGAGAAGGAGTTTTGTAATTATGTGAAAAACTACTCCAGAAATGTTTTTAAAAATGTAATGAAAACAACTGAGACTTCATGAAACACTTTGTTATGCAATAATTTGAAATCCCTTTCAAGTCTTAGTAACCTTTGAATATTTAGTAACTTTGAAAAATAATACAAAAGAAACATGGGCGCTTCTTTTTTTATTTGGGTGATCTACATTTATTAGGATTACACTTCCTCTGGTATCACAGCACACTGATACAGATTTACTGTTAAGAGTATTTTGAGTGCATGAAGCTTAAGCAAACTGTGTATATATCTCTGTCAACTGAACAATATTTTTTCTCGGCTAGTTGAACTAATGGGAAACAAACACATATTTCCTGGCTAGTCAAATCCAAAATAATGTACAGCCATGCTTGGATTTACCTGGGCACCTAAGGAATTCTTTTCCTTTTAAAAAAATTCAACCATTATTTTAGAGGCTACACATGCAGGTTTACTACCTGGGGATACTGCGGGATGCTGACATTTAGGGTATCGATCTCATCACCCAGGCAGTAAGCACAGTAACCGATAGGTAGTTTTTCCACCATGTATGTCCTCCTTCCTCCCTCTAATAGTCCACAGTGTCTGTTGTTCTTGTGTATATGTCCATGTGTGCTCAGTACTTAGCTCCCACTTATAAGTGAGAACATGTGGTATTTAGTTGTCTGTTCCTGAGTTAATTTGTTTAGGATTATGTCCTCCAGTTGTATCCATGTTACTACAAAAGACATGACTTCATTCTTTTTTATGGCCACATAGTATTCTATGGTATATTTGTACCACATTTTCTTTATCAAATTCACTCTTGATTGGCATCTAGTTTGATTCTTTACCTTATTCACTTATTCACTATTGTGAATAGTGCTGTGATAAACCTACAAGTGTATGCATCTTTTTAGTAGAATGATTTATTTTCCTTTGGGCATATACCCAGTAACAGAATCCGTGGTCAAGTGATAGCTCTGTTTTAAGTTCTTTCAGAAATCTCCAAACTTCTTTCCATAGTGACTGAATTTGTTTACATTCCCACCAACAGTGTATAAGCATTCCTTTTTCTGTGCAGCCTCACCAGCATCTGTTATCTTTTAACTTCTTACTAATTGCCATTCTGACTGGTGTAGATGATATCTCACTGTGGTGTTGATTTGCATTTCTCTGATGATTAGTGATGATGAGCATTTTTTCATGTTTGTTGGCTACTTGTATGTCTTCTTTTAATAAAGAGACTATTTTGGTAGGATATTTAGCATTTTCTAGGTATAGAATCATATCATCAGTGAAGAGAGATAATTTGACTTCTTTTTCTATTTAGATGCCTTATTTCTTTCTCTTGCCTGATTGCTTCTTTGAAGAAACATCTGCTCATGTCCTTTGCCTGTTTTTAAAGGGGGTTGTTTGTTTCTTTCTTATTGATCTGTTTAAGTTTCTTGTAGACTCTGGATATTACACCTTTGTTGGATGCATACTTTGTGAATATTTTCTCCCATTCTGTTGGTTGTCTGTTTACTCTGCTGATAGTTTCTTCTGCTGTTCAGAAGCTCTTTAGGTTAATTAGGTCCCACTAGTCAACTTTTGTTTTCGTTGCAATTGCTTTTGGGGACTCAGCCAAAAATTCTTTGCCAAAGCTGATATAATGAACAGTATTTCTTAGATTTGCTTCTAAAATTTTTATAGTTTGATGTCCTGCATTTGAATCAATTTGCTTACTTAATTTGCTTAGGATTACAGACTAGGCAAATTACCTTGAGTTAATTTTTGTGTATGGTACAAAGTAAGGGTCCGGTTTCATTCTTCTGCATGTGGCTAGTCATTTATCCCAGCACCATTTACTGAATAGTGAGTGCTTTACCTGTTGCTTGCTTTTGTTGGCCTCGCCAAAGACCAGATGATTGTAGGTGTGTGGCTTTATTTCTGAGTTTTCTATTGTGTTCCATTGGTCTATGTATCTGCTTTTGTACCAGTACCACACTGTTTGGGTTACTGTAGCTTTGTAGTATAGTTTGAAGTCAGGTAGTGTGATGCTTCTGGCTTTGTTCTTTTTGCTTAGAATTGCTTTGGCTGTTTGGGCTCTTTTTTGGTTCCATGTGAATTTTAGAACAGTTTTTTTTTTTTCTATTTATTTAAAAATAACATTTGTAATATGATAGGAGTAGTGTTGAATCTGTAAATTGTTTTAAGAATCATGTCCATTTTAATGACACTGATTCTTCTAATCCATGAGCATGAAAAGTATTTTCATTTATTTGTATTGTCTTTGATTTATTTAATCAGAATTTTTTAATTCTCCTTGTAGAGATCTTTTACCTCCTTGACTAGCTGTATTGTTAGGTATTTCATTTTCTTTGTGGTTATTGTACATGGGATTGTATTCTTCATTGGACTCTCAGCTTTGACATTATTGATGTATGTATAAGGACACTACTGATTTTTGTACATTGGTTTTTTATCCTGAAACTTTCCTGAAGTCATTTATCACTTCTAAGGACCTTTTGGCAGAATCTTTAGCATTTTCTAGGTATAAAATCATATAATCAGCAAAGAGAAATAGTTTGACTTCTTTTTCTATTTGGATGCTTTATTTCTTCCTCTTGTCTGATTGCTCTGGCTAGGACTTCCAGTGCTATAGGAGTGGTAAGGGTGGGCATCCTTATCTCCTTCCAGTTCTCAAGAGTAGTGGTTCCAACTTTTGCCTGTTCAGTATGACACTGACTGTGAGTTTGTTATAGATGTCTCTTATTATTTTGAGATATGTTCTTTTAATGCCTAGACTGTTAAGGGTTTTTATCATGAAGGTATGTTGGATTTTATTGAAAGCTTTTCTGCATCTATTGAGATTATCATATGGTTTTGCTTTTAATTCTGTTTATGTGGTAAATGACATTTATTGATTTGCATATGTTGAAACAGCCTTGCATCCTAGAAATAAAGCTGACCTGATTGTGGCCTATTAAATTTTTGATATGCTGCTGGATTTGGTTTGCTAGTATTCTGTTGAGAATTTCTGAATCTATGTTCATCAGAGATATTGGCCTGAGTTTTTTTTCTTCATTGTGTCTCTGCCAGCTTTTGGTATCAGGCTGATGCTTGCTTCACAGAATGAGTGAGGAAGAAGCCCCTTCTCCTCAATTTTTTTTGGGAATAATTTCAGTAGGATTGGTACCAGTTCATTTTAGTATGTCTGGTACAATTCGGCTGTGAATCAATCTGGTCCAGTGCTTTTTTTGGTGAGTAGGTTTTTTTTTTTTTTTTTTTTTTTTTACTGATTCAATTTCAGAGCTTGATATTGGTCTTTTCAGAGTTTGAATCTCTTCATGATTCAGTTTTGGGAGATTGTGTTTCCAGGAATTTATCCATTTCCTCTAGATTTTCAAATTCATGTGAGTAGAGATATTCATAGTATCTTTAAGGATGCTTCTATTTCTGTGGGATTAGTTGTAATGTTATCTTTGTCATTTTTGATTGTTCTTTTTTGGATATTCTCTTTATTTTTCTTTGTTATTCTAGCTGATGGACTATCAGTCTTGTTTATTTTTTTCTAAGAACCAGCTCTTGGTTTCATTGGTCTTTTATATGGATTTTGGCATCTCAGTTTCATTTAATTCTTCTTTAATGTTATTTATTTTTTTCTGCCAGCTGTGGGGGTATGTTTGTTCCTTTATTTTAGTTCCTTTAGGTACAAAGGTAGATTGTTAATTTGAGATCTTTCTAACTTCTTGATGAAGGCATTTAATGCTGTAATCTTTCTTCTTCACACTAACTTAGCTGCATCCCAGAGATATTGGTAAGTTGTGTCCCTATCTTCATTAATTTCAAAGAATTTTTTGATTTCCGCCTTAATTTTGATGTTCACCAAGGAGTTATTCAGGAGCAAGTTGTTTAATTTCCATATAATTGTGTAGTTTTGAGAGATCTTCTTGAATTGATTTTTTTAATTGCACTGAGGTTGGTGAATGTTGTTGGTATGATTTCAGTTTTTTAAAATTTATTGAGACTTGCTTCATGAACAAACATGTGGTCAATCTTAGAATATGTTTTATGTACAGATGAGAAAGATGTATATTTTGTGGTTGTTGGGTGGAGTGGTTCTGTAGATATCTATTAGATCTAGTTGGTCAGGTGACAAGTTTAAGTCCAGAGTTTATTAGTTTTCTGCCTTGAATATCTGTCTAATATTGTGAGTGTGGTGTTGACATCTCTCATTATTATTGTGTAGTTGTCTAAGTTTTGCTGTGAGTGAAGAAGAACTCGTTTTATGAGTCTAGGTGTTCCAATGTTTGGTGTATATATATTTAGGATAGTTAAGTCTTGTTGTTGGATTATACTCTTTATCGTTATGTATTGCCCTTCTTTGTCTTTTTAAATTGTTATTGGTTTGAAGTTTGTTTTATCTAATATAAGAATAGTCACTCCTGATCTTTGTGTATTTTCCATTTGTACAGTAGATCTTTCTCCATCCTTTTACTTTGCGCCTGTGGGTACCATTACATGTGAAATTTGTCTCATGAAGACAGCAGATGGTTGGGTCTTGTCCTTTTATCTACCTTGCCACTCTGTGTCTTTTAAGTGCGGCATTTAGCTCATTTACATTCAGGATTAGTATTGATCTGTGAGATTTTGGTCCTGTCATCATGTTGTTAGCTGGTTGTTATGAAGACTTGATTGTCTAGGTGGATTATAGTGCCTGCAGGCTATGCGCTTAAGTGTGTTTTTGTGGTAGCAGGTGTTGCTTTTCAATTCCATGTTCAGCACTCCCTTAAGAACCTCTTGTAAGGCTGGTCTAGTTGAAATGAATTCATTCAGCATCTGCTTGTCTGAGAAGGATTTTCTATCTTTTTCTCCTAAGAAGCTTAGTTTGGTGCCATATGAAGTTCTTGGTTGGAATTTTTGTTTTTTAAAATGCTAAAAATAGGCTCCCAATCTTGTCTGCCTGTAATGTTTCTGCTGAAATGTCTGCTGCTAGCCTAATGGGGTCCCCTCTGTACATGACTTGACCATTCTTCTCTCTAGCTGCCTTTAAGATTTTTTCTTTTGCATTGACCTTGGTGAATCTGATGACTGAGTGCCTTAAGGATGGTCATATCACATAGTATGCAGCCTAGGTTCTCTGAATTTCTTGAATTTGCAACTCAACCTCTCTAGTGTGATTAGGGAAATAGATTCACGGACTATATACTCAAATATATTTTCCCACTTGCTTATTCTGTCTCCTTCTCTCTCAAGGATGCAAATGAATCAAAAATTTGGTGTCTTTACATAACTTATATTTCTCAGAGGTTTTGTTCATTTTTAACAACTATTTTTCTTTAGTTTTGTCTGACTGAGTTGGCCCAAAGATCCAGTCTTCAAGTTCTGAAGTTCTTTTCTCAGTTTGGTCTAATCTGCTGTTAATACTTCTAATTGTATTATGAAATTCTTATACTGAATTTTTCACGTCTACTAATTCAGTTTAATTCTTTCTTAAAATGGATATTTCATATTTCATCTCTTGGATAGTATAAATAAATTCCTTGAATTGGGTTTCAGTTTTCTTCTGAATCTCAACCCTTCTTGCCATCCAGATTCTAAATTCTGTGTCTGTCATTTCAGTCATTTCAGACTGGTTGAGAACCACTGCTGGGGAGCTGGTGGATTCATTTGGAGATAAGGAGACACTCTGACTTTTCAAATTGCCAGAGTTCTTACCATGATTCTTTTGCATTTAAGAAGTCCAGTGTTTCCTTAACAATGATGTAATTTGAGTACTTCAGTTGGATTTGTTTCTGGATGTTTTCACATGCCCAAGCCTCTCTACAGGGCCTTTATTTGTGGCTGAATTCTTGCTCTTGGTTTCACAGGAGTGTATAGTAGCAAAATATTTTTGGCATTGTAGTTTGGGCTGGGATCCAGTAGATGATGCTGAAGAGTAATAGGCAGTAGATAGCCTCTTGTCTAGCTGCATGGCTCCTCTGTATTTCTCATATTTGCAGCCATGCTCTGCAGTGGGCAGGGAGAGACGTGACTTCCTCACCATGTTCACTCTTGGAACTTGGGAGAGCCGCTCTGATCACTGACATTGTGTCTGCATTTCTTTTGTTAGGTGGTCTGGGCTGCAGGACTCCCTGGCCAGAAGTTGCAGCAGGTAGATGGGAGACAATCTTTCCCGGCCAGTCCTGGGGAGGGAGGCATGGCCCCTCCCACTCCAGCCCATGAATGGGCGTCTCACCCCTCTCAGTGCTTTGAGAGTGTGAGCTCCTCTCCCACTTGAGTGCCAGCCACAGAACTTGGCTTGGCATTACTGAGCTGGCTGCTGCAGCTCTCGGGCACTTTAATCGGCTTGGGGCTCCATCCCTCAGGCACTTGGAATTGGATTCTGGCTGCTCTGAGGAATCCAAAGTGCTCCCAAGCCACCAGGAATATATAATTGGGTGGAGCAAGGCACCCGGGCTGGGCAACAGAGGCTGTACTGTGCATATGGTCCTGCAGGGTTGCTAGGGTGTGGCCCTGAGAGGGGCTGGCAGGCTGGAAGGCCTGCAGAACAAACATGACCCAATTCCACAGGGAAGTCAGCTCTACTTTCTTCTGGCCCAGTGGTCAGCTGTGGCTAGAGGTTTCTGGAGGGAAATGGGGAGACCTGGGTTATGGACGCCTATTACCATGTTCTGCCAGAGCTGCACCATGTACAAAGTCCCCTGTTTCATGCTGGATGAAGCTCTGTCTTTCTCTACTCTGCAATCAGATCCCCTTGTCAGATCAAATGTCCATGAGGTTGCGAGGCCCTCTAAGCCAGCATCCCATAGGCCCATGGTGAAGGTGGGCAGTCCCTCAGTCCCATCATGAACTATTCCCCAGGGGTTGTTCAGGGCCAGGGACTAGCCCACGCATTCCAGTACCCTGTGCCTGCCTTCTCCCTTCTCAGCTTCAGCATCTACATTGCATCTCCATCTAAGCATTTTCTCTCTTGAGATCTGTCCAAATTATGTTGGTTTACTCAAACCCTTGGTTTTTCTCTGTGGGAGTAGCACTTCTTTGCTGCATCTAGTTGGCCATCTTGCCTTCCCCCTGTGGAATTCCTGGGTGTTTCTTAGAGCAAAAGCTTATTAGAGTTTTATGGTCCTGGAACTTTACAAGAAATTATAATGGAGTATAAAAAAAATTAAGATAGGTCTTGTGACTGTACATAAGGCAGGCTAAAAGCTAGCTAGTACAACCATAAGCAAAGGTGAAAGATACTGTATTTAGTGTTTGTCATAAGATTAGAGTCTACTGCACATCTGCTTCTTATTCATTGTGTCATTTGGGCCCCTGTACCAAGTGAAATGATGAAGTTAGAATAAATGATCACCAATAACATTCTAGTTGCAAAATTCTATGACATAAACAATGAACAATATTTTGAACAATATGTTTATCTTTATGAATAACATAATGTTCTAGACTAGAATTGTAGGATATTTATAGGATATTATATTTACAAGATAAATGTGTTATCTTTTAAATTATATATTGGAGTTCATTCCTTAAAATATTTAGGGTATATATGTCATGCATTCGAATATTTATGGGGTAGCTCTCCTGCTATTTAAAATATAAATGTTCAGCAGACTGAATTTATTTAAAATGTTCTAAATTATAAAGCAGAGATAGTGACAAGAATGATAATAATGTGAGGGTTGTGGGTTACAGACAATGACTATAACAGGATGAGAGAAGAAAGAGACCATGGCAAGTGGGGGAGTCTGTGGAATGCTCCAGGGGGTAGGGAGGCTGTACTTTGGAGTAGGATTTGGGTAGAGCCTTGAAGGATGGGAGTAATTTGAACAGACATTTGAGATAGAGGGAATGTTACAGAGGCAGGAATGAGCACAAAATTGGGTAAGGATCATGAATAACGAGTGGGAGGAAAGAGTGAGAAATACTTAAAAAATAAATTTGACTATGTATGGGTAACCCAGATTATGATAAGACTTGAGAGTATAGAGGTTGTGAAAGTCTATAGGAAGGCCTTATGGTTTGTATGTGTCCCGAAAAGTTTGTGTGCTGGAAATTTAATTCCCAATGCAACAGTGTTGGGAGGTGAGGCCTCAGAAGAGGTGAGTAGGTCATGAGGGGTCCTCCCTAATGAATAGATAAATGTCATTATCTTGGGAGCGGGTTACTTATCTCAAGGGTGTCATAAAAGCAAGTTTGGCTGGCTCTTGCTCTCTTGCCCCTTTGTGCATGCTGTCTGCCCTTCAATCTTCTACCATGAGATGACACAGTAAGAAGACCCTCACCAGATGCCAGCACCATGCTCTCAGACTTCCAAATCTCCAGAACTGTGATCCATATAAATTGTTAATGTTTATAAATTACCCAGTCTATGGTATTCTGTTAGAGACACACAACTTTTCTTGATTAGGGTGATAACATAACAGATTTTTCTGGGACAAGAATTAATAACATGGAGAATATCATAGAGCAATCTTAAAGAGTTGATCTGGCAGGCCAGTGCAGTCTCATTTCTTACAATGTAGTTGTAAACTGCTAATCATCATAGGTGAGGGGGAATTGTAGGGAAGGGACAAATCTTACAAACACTGCAAAGAAAGGGGGACGGGAATTTGGCATGCCATGTGAGGTCTCTTTTAAATGTTCTGATATAGGTACAGATGATATTTAAGCAAATAAAAATTTACCTGGACAACAGGGTTTTCATTGTAATTATGTTATTTCATTTTGATAAGTAATTGCACTTTTAAAGTTATGTACATGCTTATGACTATAATATTCTGGAGCATAACAGCAGAATACAAAATCTCATATCTTCCCATTTCTGTGTTTCAATTTTACCTGTGAAGTGTTTTTGACTAGATATAAAATGTATTGCTACATTTTCCATTTTAGATAGTAGCGTTTTATAATTTGTTCCCTTTGTCAAAAGTGAAAGGCATGTAACTTATAGAATTCTTACCTATGATGAGGCAGAGTGGTGAGGAGTGTATGCTCTCACTGTTTAGGACAGATATTAGGAATCTATCAAAGTTACCTTCTCTGTTAGCCATTATAAAATGCTGAAGGACATTTCCTTTCCATTATACTCTTCAAGTTTCCTTCTGAAGCTAAAGAAAATTCCAGTGCATGTCCCTGAGGAATTGGTCTAACATATTTAAATGCATACATTAAAATTCTCCTGTTTTCTGCAAACCTTTTTCAATTGCACATCTCACTTTGCCATGCCAACTTCAGTCTCTGGTGCAGATTCTTAGAGCTTTCTATTCATACTACAAACTCATCCAAGGACAGCAACTTCCCATTCACTTCCATGTTTCTGCTAGCTCTGAAAACTTCAGGATGGACTGAACTGTTGCTGTCACTCCTCCTGTGGAAGGTGGCACCATAGCAGTAGGCAGAGGCAAAGGTACAGACTTCACCTGAGCCCTTCACTTTTGAGGCATCATGCAGATGGATGAATATGGAAAATTAAGCTCCTCGCCACAATTGCCCTGTGGTGCCTTCTCTGACTTTCCAAACTTGATAAGACCAGTGGGTATACATGGTCTTTGTGAAAAGAACATCTCCTTTGTACTTATTGCCATAATTAAAATTTTGTTTAAAGTCAGCCTCTCTGTATGCCTGGAAGCTCCAAGAGGGTTGAGATAATACCTTTCTTTTGTCTATCATTGCACCACTTGTGCCAGGAGCAATGACTTTTTGTGGAATTAATGGAATACAATGGCATCTTACTCCTGTGGGTTAATTTGACACTTTTACTTTATTCTAATGCTTTAACTTATCTGTTGAAGTTACAGATAACCATCACATTCAATGTTAAGTTAATATAATCATAGCATCCCAACATGGGATAAATTTAATACCATAATATCTATGGTAGATAAAACCTTCAGCCACCAAAAATAATTATCATTATACAATTAGTGATCACCTACTTTGGAATTAGTGCTGTAGTAAGTACTGTGGACACCAGAGAAGTATATTAGGATATTAGGAATAATTCTTTCCCCTAGAGAACGGACTCTATTAAGGGAAATGAGACTTGTGAAACAGCAGCCAACAGTATGTTGTACATAATAAATAGTGATTTATGCAGTATAGACTATCTGTTACAGGTTTCAGAAGAGAGAGAGAGACAGACACACACACACAGAGATTAGTGAAGCTTAGTAAAGTCAGTGGCAGTTTCTAAGAGACATGGTGCTTGAAAGTGACATGTCATGATGTACTGGGTTTGGATATGAGGATGGGGACAACATGCCAGGCAAAACTCCCTGGGAAGGTTGAAGAAATGAAATGGTTACAATGCGCTTAGCTCAAAGTGAAATTAACTAAAATATAGGATACTATGTTTTGGGTTGAAAATGGAAAAAATATTTGATTAAAAGAGTGCTGCAGATTAATGAAAGTCCTTGGAAGTGATTGTGAAGTACAAGGGTATGAACTTGAAAATAAAGAGCATTGGGTGCATTTGAACAGACGGATTTGATAAAGATAGTGTTTACAGATGATTAGTGTAGTAGTGACACCCAGAATGATGAACAGCAGTAATATGAACAGAGAGAGAACATGCCACACTGTGCAGAGTGAAGAAGTAGGCAGAGTCAAGACAGTCTCAGCTAAGAGGCTACTGCTGTAATCCATGTGTGAGGTGGTATAGGTCCAGACTAAGGTGGTTTTGAGAGAGAGTGGAAATGAGTAATATTTGGGAAGAAAGAAGAAAAGAACATGCTTACCGTTAAATTATGGTTGGGGGGTGGTAGCAGGCTTGGGGACTAGAAGATAAAGATGCCAGTATAATAGAAACGTAAAACTAAGAGGGGAAATTGGCTTGACTCAGTGATGCACACTTCAGATTCACATAGATAGATGGACTAAGTTATACATGATTAGATAACAAAATCACAATGTTATATAAAATAGTTGGATATAGACAAATAAAAAAAGTCAAGAAAATCTTTCGAATTGACAGGTTACAGGCACATCTGAATGTGCTACAAAAACCCAATTCCTCAGGAAAGCCTCTGCTGACCAACTCTATTCTTCCCCTTTAGACCAGGCTCCCTTTGGAGACTTTATCATAACTCTTATGAAATATTAACAGTAGTATTTGTCTAATGTCTGTCTTCCTTGTTAGACTGAAATTTCCAAGGGCATAGGGCTCATTTTTTTCCCCCAGTAACTCTTCAAATTTTTTAAAAAGAAATGAGATGAAAATACTTTTAAAAGCCAACAAGATCAACATGTAAACATTTCAGTATAGTGATGAATATGTTCTTGAAATGCTTTCAAAAAATACATAGAAAATTGAAGACTTCTGCATAGTCAGTAGGGTACTCTGAATAAGTACAGAACAAGCATACTAGCCTGCATGTGAGAGAGTTCCCATGGACACAATTGTCTTGATCAGCAGTACAGAACTGACAGTTGTGTTTGAATTCTGCTCCATATTCAACCTATGATGAGGACTATGCTGAGTGATCAAGAAACTATTCTAAATTTTAAAAATCAACAAATCACTTAGACAGGCATTCTGAAATAGTTAGGTTCAAGAAAGTTACAAGGTTGGATAAGTTATAAATGTCACTACATCATCAAGATTTCCTATAAGGCACCCTGAAGGAAATAATATGAGATGGGAATATACAGAATAACAATAGTAATGCAGCTAATATTAATAAACACTTACATAGGTACTGAAATTGTGTTGGACCCTTTAGAGGCGAAGTAACCTGCCCATGATGTCACAGCTAGTAGAGGCAGAACTGAAATATGAACTCCAACAGCCTGCATCAAAGATACCATACACCTGGGAAGATAACTGCAACGCAATCCTTCCATGCTAGGAATAAGTAGGAAATGCATCTTGGGCAGCTATTAACTTTGGATGCTGCAGTTTCCTTCTAAGCAAATGGGCTACTGTGATATCTCCTAAGGGGATTTTAATGAGGGTTAAAGCTCTTAGAGGCTGGGTGCAGTCGCTCACCCCTATAATCCCAGCACAAGGGGAGGCTGAGGTGGGCAGGTCACTTGAGCTCAGGGGTGGAGACCAGCCTGGGCAACACAGCAAAACCTCATCTCTACAAAAAATATAATATTATATATAAATATATATATTTTATATATATATATATATTTTCGGACATATATATGTTGGATATGGTGGCAGGTGGTCCCAGCTACTTGGGAGGCTGAAGTGGTTGGATCGCTTGAGCTTGGGAGGTGGAGGCTACAGTGAGCCATTATCATACCACTGCACTCCAGCCTGGGCGACAGAGTAAAATCCTGTCTCAAAAACAGCAACAACAAAAATCAAACTCTTATAATAGTGTTTGGCACATACAATGAACAAACAAAATTTATCTGCTATGATGATGATAGTAGAAATATCACAGGAAATGAGGGAAATATCCTGAAGATGACCAATGACATTTCATACACTAAGCGTTCACAAAGGGACAGCTATGAGCATTTTAGCTTAAGCAGAGTTGTGGGAAGCATATAAGCCCACCCTTAGTGCAGAGGTCTAAAGTCAGATGGATCTTAGAACAAAGAAAGGCTCAATCAGAGGCATAACCAGCACCATGTCCTTGGGCTTCTTTTCACCCCTCCCCCTTTCCTTAGATGAGCTCATATACTTCTTGGTTTTCATTACCATCTACACTCTAGTAAATTCCGAATGTTCATTCGTAACTCAGACCTCCTTCCTCTAAGCTCTAGGATTTTATATTGAACTATCAACTTGATATAATAGCAACAACAACTCACATCGACTGTGCCCTTTCTTATTATATTCCAGCCACTATTTGGCTCCACTAGAATCATGTCACAAGCAAACTTAACCTATCTAAAACTGAATGTATGATCTTTTCGCTAAAACCATCCTCATGGTCCCACAATCACCTACGTGCATCCTTAACACCTTCTTTTACTTGCAGCAACTAATCTCACCACAGATGTTCTTGGCTCCTTCTACCATTTTCTCAATGCAGCATCAAAGTGGATCTCTGTTGCTTCTTTCCAGCTGAGATCCTATCAATGGCCGCTTATTTCACTTGCTGGTTAAAATTCATATTCTTGTACATGTCCCACAAGACCCTGTGTGGCATGCTTCCCACTTTTATCTCTCAGGCCTGGTTACATGATGCTCTCCCTTCTAAGTTCCAGGCAAGTGGGTCCTCTTTCAGTTCCCAAAAGAGATAATCTCTTTTCTGTCTCAGGGTCTTTCTACATGCTGTTACCTTTGTCTGAAAGTTTTTTCTCCACTTCCCCATCTGGTTTCATCTTCCAAATCCTATGGTTCTAAGTATAAATATCCCTGCCTCACAAAAGTCTTCCCTGATCCTCCTGATCCGTCAGGCCTCCCGGTCACACATTCTCACATCACTCTCTACTTTACCTCTGTCGTGTGTTCCAAAGTTATAATTAGTTACGTGATTTTCTGTTATAATTAGTTACACAATTTTTCTCCATAGCTTGGAAGCATCTGTAAGTACTCGTCCTGTTCACTTCTATATTTTTAATGTCTAATAGAGTGCTTGAAGTGAGAACAGCCTATTGAATATTTGTTGAATGAGTGAAAAAGGCCTCTACTAAATTTTACAAATAGCAGCTGGCACTCACAAACTAGGGCAATATTTAAGTCAAACCATCTTGCATGAACGGCTACCTTCATCAGTCACACCGGCCTCAAACAGTCAAGGCGATAATATAAACATTGCGAATAGCAGTGACCACCTTGATCAGAGCCATAAATCAGGCATATCCAGGATGTGCTTTTCACCGAAATTTACTCAACTACTTATTTTTTCCATTCTGAGATTTTTCAGAATTCAGCGTGAATACAGTTGCTGTGCAATGCATCTGTTTTTAAAAAGACTCCACCAAGCAAATATTAGCCATTAATTATTTGCCATTAACAAAAGGCAGAGGAAGCAATTAGTTTTTGGAATCACAGACAATTCCATAACATAGTGAAAGAACTCAATATATACAAACATACATTTTGCAAAGTATTGCAATATCTGCAAGGGGAAGTGCCTGCTTGTCAATGTAACCTATCTTTTCTCTTCCACTAACACCCACCATCATCCCAAAGTAAAAATCAATTTCTAAATGAAATAGAATCATGTTAAAGTTGGCAGTACAAGAAAAGTGAAAAAAGATTACCATCTGGAAAATGAGTATTAATAACTAAAGAGCTTCAGGTTCTAACATAAATGAAAGATATTTAAAAGATCTTGAACAATATTCCCTTTTCTGAAAAAGGAATGAATTATAAAACTATATTTTATAATGTCGAAAAATGCAGTGGGAGGCCTCAAATACATGGATTTGCTAAAAGTAATTTAGTAATAATATTGAAAATTGACAAGAGCAAGCTTTTCTTCGGGAAAGAATGTGTGAAATTGTGTCATGTTAATTAAACCCTGCTGTGGTAGGCAAGTAAGAAGCTGATTTACATGGAGTATGACCAAGAATACACTCTGTCTCTAGAACTGTAATTTTTAAAAGATGGATGGGAGAAAAGCTGCACTTGAGGGCATTAGCTTTGTTTGGTACATTAAATGGAAAATGACTTTCTATTGTCATTCTCCCTCCGTCTTTGTATTAGAAATTATGAAGGGAAGACTATATTTTATTCACCTCCCTCACTGTTATGCCATCCAGTGATGCAAGAGAAGAAAACCACCCCACTGCTGTTTGCTGTTTATTCTGCCCTATATGACTGAAGGGGGAAAATGTCTGCCTTTACCCTCTAAGATTGGACCGGAATGCATGTATCAAAACATGCCGACATATTCTATCACACATGCTCACATATGACATATATGAGTGCTGACAATGCAGCTTTTAGGATCTAATCCAAACCTTTTATTTGTCCTTCATTAGACTCATGGGAACAAGAGAGTGTTAACCTGGCCTCTCATTGGTTGCCTGGACCATAAGATGTAAAGTTACAGATCAGTGTTGGCTATGTTTTAGGGCAGGTTACATGAACCAGAGAAGGAAAGACAGCCAATCTGTAGAGAGAAGATGATGCAAACAGAGTAGAGACGAATAATGAAAAATACGATATAGGGAGTCTTGAGGAGGTTGAAGGTTCTATTACTTTCTATTCTGTGGACACATCAATAAAAGAGTCAGGTAAATTATTCTTCTGTTACCTTGGGCACTTTTTGGAACAAGTGAGACTCAACCTAACAGGGGTAGCAAAAGAGGACAAGGAAATCACCTGAACTAGACCATATATACTTAACTAGGGAAGGCATCACGTTTAATTGTCCTGTGGACTGCTTTATGCCTGGCACAAAAGTAGATGCTTAGTAAATACCTCCTGGGTGAATGAATGAATATTTCATATGTAAGGGAAGTGGTGGAGATTGTTGGAGTGGTATATGGATTGCCTCTATTACATCAAGAGGCATATCAAGAACAAATATTTGAAACCTACAGAGAGACAATGTAGCATAATGGTTAAAGGAATGTGTGCTGGAGCCAGACTCAAACTGAATACCAGCTTCACCACTTTCCAAGGATGTGATCTTAGGCAGGTAGGTAACCTCTCAGTGCCTCAATTTCCTCATTTGTGAAGTAGGAATAATATTTACCTTAAATAATCTTTGTGAAGGTTATATGAGCTAAAAATTAATATGTAAAGTAGAACAGGGCCTGGTACAAGGTAACCATTCTACGAGCATAAACTGTAACATCCCTACTACCAAAAATCTAGACAGTAGTACTTATCATCAAGTTAAACTTTGTGTTATTTACTGATGTTTTCTTATCTGTCTTCGTTCTGTCCTCCAGAGTGATTTCTAAAACGCTGAACAAACAGGATAAAAAAGGGTCTCTGGAATCCTCGTTTTTCAGGTGAAGAAATCAAGCCCCAGAGCCAGCAAGGGAGCTGTTCAAGGCCACTCCTCTCTTGGCAGAGCCAGGCCTAGAATTTAGGTCTACTTTCGTGTTATTTTCAAATACTTGAATGAAACAAAAACATTCAGCAATGAAATGTATGTACAATGGATACTCACCATTGAGATGCTTAAAAGTTTTAGGATAGGACTGCAATAATTTATTTTTAAGCTCTTATTTGGCAACAGATAATCCAGAATTATAGCCCTCAGTAATTTGTAGAAGATTTTGGGAAATAATTTATTACAGACATTAATTAATTGTAGTAGGTCCTGACTACTTTTTTTCTTGTTCTATAACTTACATGAAATCAATGAAAATGTTCAGAGTAACATGAAAGAATAAATCACTCATTGTGATATCCAGGTATCTAAGAGTATAGTTTTTTACTATAAACAAACAGACAAACAAAGAAATATTAAAATCACCCTTTACTATTCTAAGAGAAACTTCAGTCATAAAATAGTTCTGAGCATTGTTCAGACTAATTATCTTTATAATATAGGTCGTTACTTTTGTGGCCTGGCAGCATTCCCTAATCTGGACAGGTGTTCAGAGTTCATGCATTTCAGTATGAATGCTCATTTATAATAGACATAGCACAGGGAAAGTAAACTTCCACTGTTTTCCCTTACTGTCTGAACTGTGAAGCAATTAGAAATTCAAGGCATTCATTTAGTTGAGAATAGTGTTTTTAACCTTAATTTAATTTCCCTGGTTTTATAGTATATATAAATCGCAAAGTATTTATATGTAGTTTTAAAAAATTATTTTGCATCTTAATAAATGCACGTTTAAGTTTAGAAATTGACTCTAATCACCAAAAAGCAGCTGAAACTCAACCAGGTTTCAAGGAAGTCATATAATCAGAGTCCCAAGATTAAAAGAAAAAGACTGTAATTTCTTTACAGTTTTAAAATTTTGAAACGACAGGTAGACAAATAGTTACATTTTAGCTTATAATAACTTCTTTAGCAGAACATATGGCTTAGAAAAAGAACCTCCAATGCCTGCTTATCTCTTCTACTGTATATTTTTTAACAAACTTTTCAGTTACACCAAAAATTACTCTAATATTTGCTGCAATGATCAGAAATAATGCTTTTCTCAAGAAAATTAATTAAAAGAGAAGGCATATATAACTCCACCAAACTAAACTATAATAAATATCTCCAGAAAGAGATAAGTTTTATTTTATCTAAAACATTTTAGTAATGTGAGGATCCTTCATTTTAAAGACTATGAAGAAAATTAACTCATGTGACAAGCTTATAATTAACATTATTTACACAAAGAAACAAATCTTCTGTTTTACCATCAAGATGATAAAGAAAAACAATAACAAAATTAGAAATGGAAGATACTGTGTTAACCAGAGAAATTTTTTTAAAAAGAGCTTCTCTTAGGCAAGCCTCTTTTTATGTTCAGTACTATTTTTAAAAGGAGCCTCTTTCAAACTTATATTTGAAATCTCCATCTCAAATATAATATTGATAGAAGGCTATGGATGAAGAAAAAGGAAAAAAAAAATTCCTTTCAGCTGAATATCGGATATTCTAGAGTTTCTCTGCCATATCATTCTGCTCTCTGGTGGTGAACAGCATTGCTCAGTAGTTGATAATATGATATTTTCTAAGGGAAAAAGAAAAAAAAAAAAAAGAGTGTGTCCCAGATCAGTTGCACCCATCTCAATATTTGATTTGTATTTTAATTTAATACAAATGTATTAAGAATGTAGCTGTTTGCATTGTCTAGAAGTGTTTTCTTCTAAACTCTTCCAGATTACATATGTTGCTATATTTAAATACATTTATAAAGAATATAGATACTAATACATTTTCAACATTAAATAACTCTGATGTTTAAACAGCATCCAGCTATTAGAAAAACTATTTGAAAAAGGATCTGAGTAAACCCTTTAAAGATGTCACTCTGCTTTCACTTGCCCCCACAAAATGGATATATTAAATAGAAGATATATCTATTTTCTTTATATTTAAAATTTCTGTATATTTGATACCTAGAGTGATTCTTTCCATTTCCATTTAATTTTATTAATTGTATAGTTTTAAATAGTGTCTATAAACTGCATCAAATAGAAAGCCTTTTGAGGATCATTACTGTGTAGATAGGCAGGTAGCTTAGTTTTAAGTCTCTGATGTTCCTTATAAAATTCTGTCAAGGCAACAGACATGTGATCTGTTAAACAAATCTACTTCAGAATCATTATAAGCTGGTGAATATCTTAAACAATTACAAAAGGTCATTTCTTTAGTACTGTAATTTTACGGAAAGGAAGCTTTACAATCATCCCTGAATGAGATGGTCCTTTGTTTCACTTAATTTAATCAAAATGCTCTATATTTCTTCTTCAAGAATAAAATGAGGCACTTGTTCAATCTTGAAATTTTTAGATTATTTGAAAACAAAGTTGTTATCTCTTAAAAGTCCCTACATTTATGAGTGAGGCATTAATGCACAGTATAAATAAATAAATACACTTACCTGGAATTAAAGTTCAGAGCTGAAAATGCTTGAGAAAGTTGCAATAGATGGAAAAGAAACGGAAACAGTACCACTCGCTACCATCGGCTCAGGCTTTTTGACTTTACAAGTGGCAGCAACACCAGTCCTGGCCCAGTACTCTCATGTTATGTAACATCTTATTAATATTAGCCATCAAACTGCTACCAAGCTGGTGAGGCACTAGAGGGCAAGAGTGTCACATGCAAGATCCGTCGCCAAGGGACCGGCTTTGGTACCACTTGGGGGAAGACAGATGCTAACTAAGCTGATAAATAACAGGATGCCCGAATACAACAGCAAACTTGAAACGTTCCTCAAAGAATATTTTACATGTCAATTTTCTGACTAGCGGAAGAGTTAACAGGTTAATAAATATGCGCAATCAAATAACCACACCATGAAAAACTTTGAGGATTATATTTACTAACCCACAGTCACTCAAGAGGATGTTTGTTTTTTTCTTTCCATTGTCTAAATAAACTTATTTAAAACAGGAGAAAAAAAGCTGGTTAAATAAAACGAGGGTCGGTTTCACGACTCCCTCATTCCAAGCCGCGAGAAACTTGTCTGGTCGAGGTGCCGCCTCTGGAGTCCGCATTCCAAGGCGCCCGGCTCGGGTTTCTGGGCGAGGAGAAGACGGGCCCCGTCCTCCATGGAGATTACCTGGGGCTGCAGCCGTCCGCGGGCTCCTCCTTCCCTCGGGTCTTCGACCTCAGCCGCTCCCCAGGGCCCCGCGTCCGGGTGGCTCTCAGGTGCTACGCGGTGCCCGGGGTCCAGCGGGGACGACGAGCGGGCGACCCCTCCCCTCCGCGACCGGGATCTCCGCGGACACAGCTGGTGGCGACTCCGGCCGCTCAGGCAGCGGCTGCGGGGCGAGAGCAGCCGGCGCGCCGGGGACTCCTGCGCTGGAGAACCGCGGTCCCGGGACCCACCCGGCCGCGCCGCCGCCGCCCTCGCCACCGCCTCCCGGGGCGGGAGCCGCCGCCTCCCAGCTCCCAGCCCGCGCGCGCCCACCCCGGGGAAGGGGAGGGAGCAGGAGCTGAGGACTCGAGCCGCCTCCATCGGCTGGGCTCCCGCCCGGACCGGCCCTGCGATCTGGCTGCCCGGGCCTGGAAAAGGAGACCCCGGGGGTTCCGCCCCGGCCGGCCGGTTCCGACCGCCCCTCCCCGCGGCTTGGCGGCGGCCGCCAAGGATGAAACGTCTTGTGCGGCCAGGGAAAGGGGTGCGAGTCCCCGAGGCGACGCTGGAAGGGTGGGGCGCACCCGCGCGGTCCCCTCCTGTCGCGCTCCTACGGTTGGCACTGGACACAGGGCGGCTGCGAGGCTGCAAGAGTTTCCTCTGTTCTCCAGTTTTTTTCAAAGGCCATGTGTTCCAGCTCCTGAAGACAAGTGAGCCAGCAACTGAAGAGAGATTTTGGATTCAAGGTGTGAGGTTACCCTCTCCAGAACTATAGTATGAGTAGAAGTCTGAATCGAATGATATATATTTTTAAAAATTTCATTTGATTCCACTAACATGTGAATTTTATTAAGTGAGTCTACTAATGATACTTTGTATTGGCCATTTGTGGTTTTGCTTCCCAACACTCACTCTTGTTGAAACAGTACCCGAGTTTATTTTGGAAGATCCAACCACTTGATCCCACCCCGCAGCCCATTTGCTTTAGGTGATGTCAGCCGCTGCTCTGACCCCTGGTAGATCCACAGCTCAGGTCTGGCCAGTGGTAGCTTTATGTCCTGGTAGCATGAGTGGGTATGTAACCCAAGTCTGGCCAATCAGAGACAAAACCACCATTCTGGGACTTTTTTTTTTTTTTTTTTTTTCTCCTTCCCTTGAAGAAGTGGACTCTCTTCTACTGGACTTTGCAAAATGAAGATGTGAGCTTAGAGCTTCTCGTGTTTCCATGAGAAGTCTGAAAATAAAGTTGATTTTCAGGAAGGCAGACCTGGGAGTGGGAGAAAAGTGAAACCCAGATGGAGATTTTCGAGCTTGGAATCGAGCTATGGCTGTAATAAGTTCTATCTCTGGATATTTTCATTCATAAACAAATACATGAACTTTTTTTTTTTTTTTTTTTTTTGAGACAGAGTCTCTCTCTGTCGCCCAGGCTGGAGTGCAGTGGCGCGATCTCAGCTCACTGCAAGCTCTGCCTCTCGGGTTCACACCATTCTCCTGCCTCAGCCTCCGGAGTAGCTGGGACTACAGGCGCCGGCCACTATGCCTGGCTAATTTTTTGTATTTTTGGTAGAGGCAGGGTTTCACCATGTTAGCCAGGATGGTCTCGATCTCTTGACCTCGTGATTCGACCGCCTCTGCCTCCCAAAGTGCTGGGATTACAGGCGTGAGCCACCGCTCCCGGCCACATTCACTTTTGTCTTAAGGCAGCTTGGATTGCATTTTCTGTCCGTTGAAACTGAAAGAGACCCAAATGATGATACAGAAATTAAATATTCTAGTTGTTTATTAACTTTATCAGAGTATTTGGATTCGTAGTGCAAGGCCTTCAGTTAGAACCCAATGTCCTGAAAGGGTTAGTTGGAATTTTTTTTTTTAAAGCCAGAGAGTTATATATCCTTTTTGTTATATGTGATAGAGGGGTTACAGAAGTGACTGAACCAATTGCTTCTCCTGGAAGCCCACAAAAATGTCAGGATGCTAGAATTCTTTGGCCAAGTAACATGTATTAGATTAGTTTTATTTATTTTATTTTTTAGTTGGAGTGTCCCCTGGAAGTCTTGTGCCTTTCAAGAATTTTAAGAACCTACATTTATTTTTCTATGTACTCCTTACCCGAGAGAGAGCCTACCCTGTCTTTCGAGCAGGCATGCATTCATCATTTTAGTAATCAAAAAAATTATTGCACACCTACTAAATGGCTCTGGGAATACAATAATATTGAAAAAAGAAAAGCAGCACCACTCTGCCCTTCAGTCCCTTATATTGATATAGCAATAGGAGGTCAGGCTCTTCTACAAGATTTCGGAGAATAGACAAGATTCATGAGTTCATAAATTCCTAAATGTTTCAGGGAATGTAGGCAGGTTCAGAAATGATATTCACATTTTCTTTTCTTTTTCTACCTCCTCTGCACAAAAACAAAAAACCAGAAAATATTCTTCTACAAAATAAGATATTTACTGTTCTGGTGACTGTATTTTGGGGTTTTCTTCAGCTAAGTTGGATAGGAGACATAATCAAATTTCTCATTGCTTTTGGGAGAGTTGCTACCTTCACCAGCTACTGCTCCTTCCAACCATCCATCTGGAATTACAAACAGCTTAGGGTCATGCTATCTTTTCCTACGAGATCCTCAAATCTTACAGCTCTGTTAGAGAAGTCCTCATCTGCACACATATGTCGTCTAAGCCAGTGTAATGGAAGATTGATACGTTGCCTATGTTTCCTTTCACTACTGGACTGCGTGCCCAGCAGAGAGGTAAGAAGGGACAGACAGCAGGGCCAACTATTGCCCCCTGTAGTCCTCCCTTCCCATCTTCTGTTTCTAACCCAGGGACATTAAGGCCAGCGAACAATTTTCCTCCAGAGATATATTCCTATTTAGTCTAACACTGTGGCAGTGCCCAAGTAGAGGTGGAGAAGGCCATCTGGTTCAGGGCCAGACATTCGTGAAGCACTTCAAATAGAGTCAGCTCCAAATGAACTTGTTCTATCTATCTATCTATCTATCTATCTATCTATCTATCTATCTATCTATTTTTTTTTGAGATGGAGTCTCACTCTGTTGCCCAGGTTGGAGTGTAGTGGCAAGATCTCGGGTCACTGCAACGTCTGCCTCCCAGGTTCAAGCGATTCTCTTGTCTCAGCCTCCTGAGTAGCTGGGATTACAGGCACATGCCGCCATGTCCAGCTAATTTTTTTGTATTTTAGTAGAGACAGGGTTTCACAGTGTCACCCAGGTTGGTCTTGAACTTCTGAGCTCAGGCAATCCATCCATCTCGGCCTTCCAAAGTGCTAGGATTACAGGAGTGAGCCACGGTGCCCGGCCTGAACTTCTGCAATATTTTTTAATAGGATAAATGGATTATGTTTAGTTTAGCCTTTTGGGATATACTATAGTTTTTGTAACCACTCTTGGCATTTCTGTTATTACTATTTACATAAATCCTGAGAATCTCAAAAAATGGAAGAGGCTCAGACTTCTGCTAAACTCTGAGAAGCCTTGAGACAATATAAAATATTTTTATTAGAATCCCAGCTTCAGACACAAAAGGAAGCATCTGCTGGTCATTAATACCCTATAGAAATCATTAAAAAGGGCCGGGCGCGGTGGCTTGCACCTGTAATCCTAGCATTTTGGGAGGCCGATGTGGGCGGATCACTTGAGGTCAGGAGTTCAAGATGGGTCTGGCCAACGTAGTGAAACCCTGTCTCCAGTAAATACAAAAATTGGCCAGGCACGATGGCAGAGCCTCTAATCCCAGCTACTCGGGGACGGGAGAATCGCTTGAAACCAGGAGACGGTGGTTGCAGTAAGCCAAGATGGTACCACTGCACTCCAGCCTGGGCGGCTGAACTCGACTCCATCTGAAAAAAAAGAAAAGAAAAAAAGGAAAAGCAAAGAAAAAAAAAGAAAAGAAAAGAAAAAAGAAAAAAGAAATCATGAAAACGAAGGAAAAAAAGTAAAACTTGTACTTTTAATATTGAAATCATCCTTGTATTTAGTCACTGATGCCAAAGGCATAGAATAGCAACTTATGGTAATATAGAGATTTAATAACTTATGCTTTATATAAGTTAAAAATTATTTATATCTTTTGATGTTTTTTTTTGTCCTTTATCTAAATTCTTCTGTGTGGAGGGTGCTGATTATAAAAGACTTTTGGGAAACTAATTTTAATTTCCAGAGTTCTCTGCTATTTTTCAATGTCTAGTTTAAAGCCATGTATTATTCTATTATGACAAATATTAAAAAGTACAGGTATTTATATAGGACATATTAGTATTTCTAACTTGAAACAGCTAATAAACTATAAGATTACAATTTCTTTAAAAATCTTCAGCCTGGACTTTATAGTAATTAATGACACTGTTAAGCTGCTTAAAGGTAATAGGGTGAAGATTTAATAGAAATTGTATTCTGGGTAGGAACTGCTAACTCAGCCCAAGGAAATGTACTCCAACTTTGATTGTCTCAGGAGGTGTCAAAGTGAAAACACATCAAAACCAAAAATCTCAGCAAAATGGTTGGGAGGAAGGAGGAAGGAGATGGCATGCCCCTTTCTGGCTGCCCTAAAGCCACAGAAAGATAAATTTTACCTGCTTCTTAGTGTCCTTGCAAACATTTCCTGTGAAAAGTAATGAAGGCTGAATTAGTAGTATTAAAGTCTCATCTTATTTTTATGAAACACCACTTTAAAGCTTAATAGACTAGATTAGAGCAGTGATTCTCAAACTTTAGTGTGCCTTAATATCGCTAGAGGGCTTATTAAATCGCAGGTTGCTTGGCCTCACCGTCAGAGTTTCTGATTCAGTAGATCAGGAGGTAGGGCCTGAGAATGTACATTTTAGCAATTTCTTAGGTGATGTAAATGGGGCTTGTCTGAGGCCATACTTCGAGAACCCCTGGACTAGAGCATTATTGAGAACCTGGTGTCTTTGTGTGTGTCTATAAAAATGAACGTGTGTTACTAAATAAGTTATTTGATTTTCAAAGCTAATTTTCTGCTTTTACGGTTATCATAGTAAATATACAGTAAATTGAGTATTCTGATTAGCTTTTCATATAATCAACTAGGCAAACTACCAAAGAAAATAAAATGATTTATTCAAAAATATACAGCCTTTGTCACGGTAAAAATAGCGAAATTTGGAAATGGGAGAATGAGTGCTGCACTCTTACCTCCTTGTGGGCTACCCCCATTACCGATTCGTTTTGTGTGTCCCCCTGCTCCAGGTGCACTGCCTTGCACATCAGTGATCATTTAAAACACACTAAAGAAGAGAAAGAAATTATTTTCTTAGTAGAAGAGGTAGTGTTTTACACTGTCCCTGCTGAAGGAAAAACCTTTTTTAATCCTGTCTTAATTAAAAAAAATTCTTAGCCAAAAATTACCTCTACACATTGTTTTCTGTGTAATTTCGGAATGCGTTTTCCTCCAGAATAGCTTTTTTCCCTACGTGAGACTGTTTTAAACTCTTATGTGTTGATCATAGGTATGTAGTTCATTACAAGCCTTGGGTAATGACTCTTTGGTAGTTAAAAACATATTCATATCTATAGGTTTAGCATAAACTATTGAAATTATTGTCATTTTGTTCCATCCTAATGGGGAAATATTAGCAATCAACAGATTGTAGAACAATTTGAGTCTTCAAAGCTAACTTGTAATATTCAGGCAGGACCAAATATCATTAAGGTGTTTCTTTGATCTAGCTTGCAACATTAAAACATCATTTTACAGCTTGGCCTTCTGCCGTGTAGTACAAGAGAGATTCATTGTGAGAATAAAATGGATGATTTCTCTCTCATTTGATCTGAAAACAGGCTTCATAAACACTCCAGAATATTTTCTCTACCATGTTACAGTGATGTATTTCCATTATATCCCATCCTTGGATTTCAGGAGGTTGAAGAAAATAAATATTCAAGAAGTAGGAGTTGTATGAATTAACTTAGTTTAGCTCCTTTGAAAGTATGTTTTTGAAAAAGTGATATAAGTTGTTAGAAAAGAGAGAAATAACAAAGAAAACTGAGACGCCCTGTCCATTATGAATTGATAAATCCAATGTTGTTAGTTTCGAGGCTTTTTGACTGAATTCTCCACCAAACATTTGAATTAGAATTAGAGTACTGTGAGTATATAAAACGAAAATTTAATTGGAAAATGCAACTATCTGTGCATATGTTTTTCTCCCTCAAACACACTAACAAATACCCTTAATAGTAACAGAAGAAATAGACAATGGAAATGCTGTTCACACAGTGCTAAATTGAAGTGTTGCACATCTTTTGCATTCTGGAAGATAAGAGAGTAGATGCCCTCATTTATTTTTCTTAAAACTCACACTTGAGCTCAAGCACTCAAACACCTAAATGAAATGAAATTACAAGAACTAATGATCAAGCACAAAATAATTTTCTACAAAGTCTCATTTTAATTATTGGGAACCATAATCATTTAGTATTCCTTTCACAGGATACAGTTCAGCACTCTAGAAAAGGCAAAGGTAAATAATATTGATTGGCCAAATGAATTTAAGTCTTAAAATTTTGTTTTCCTTAAGCCCTTTAGGTAAAGTATATTTAATAAATTAATCTTTGAAAGATTCTACTAGTAATTTGTGCCTATGTATTATATATAAGTTACAAATTTAGACTTTATTATATATAAATTACGAATTTAGATTCTATTGTTGATCAGGGCAGGAGTATAAGGTTAGCAGAGACGCTCCAGAGTTCTAAAACTTGTAGTAGCTTTGTACTTAGAGCAGAAGAAAACAAATGTAAACTGGGTTAAAGGATTTGGGGTGGTAATAGAATTATTTTTTATTTATACCTATCTATCCTAGTGGGGGCAACAGTTTTTTTTTGTTTGTTTTTGGTGGGGGCTACATTAAGCACAGCAAGCAGAGAGAGACGAAATGGAAAGTCACCAATTATCTGGATATTGCCACATTTCTGAAGTGTGACCAACATCAAATATTTGTCCAAATGCTTAATATATTCACATTTTTGTTCTTCAATGAAATAAATTTCTCGACAATATAGTTTATTGGAATCTGTGTAGAGCTGCATGACCTGAGACTCAACTTTGGTTATGCCACTTGCCAGTTACTTAACTTTGGGCTGATTGCTTCACCTCACCTGGTAAATGAGAACAATGGACCCTTCAGAGGAATGAATTGAAAATAAAACATGAGAAAATGCTATGAAATTTGCAGAGAGATATGTAGGTAAGTGATATTTTTAAAAATATGGGATTGTCAGATTGGTCATGTTTATAAGAATAAAAGTATTAACTATAAGATATAATTGAGTTACCTAAGACTTACATTTTAGTGTAAAAATGAAGTGAACATAATTTTCTATTCAAACCTTTCTCTTTTTTAAGGAAATTTAGTTTCTATTCTATTAATAATACTAAATGTAGTAATAAATTTAGTAGCTATAATCATAGGACATCATTTGACCACCTCTGAGATTGCCAGGTGCTGTTGTGTTCATCTCACCTAATTTCTGCTTGGAAGATCTCTGATTGGAAGGCAGTCTGCTAGTTGTCTTTCAATATTTAGTCTCCCCTTCCTCTACAATAAAAGCATCTGTAACAGACACGTAACCATGCAGAAAGAATGACTACATTTTCCAACAAGGTGTGGCTCAGCTCTAGCCAATGGGTTATAGAGGAAGTACTGTGCGATTGTTTCTGTGAACTGTCTTGTGACAGACAGACACTGGAGAAGCCCGCATGGTACCCACCCCTTGCTGTTCAGTCCTTGTAAAATACCCTCCCCTGGAGTGTGGACAGGACCTGTGAGTTATTTATAACTAATAGAATATGACAAATATGATGGGATTTTACTCGTTATGTTATGTTATGTTATGTTATGTTATGTTATGTTATGTCACATAAGACTTCATCTTGCTACCAGACTAACTCTAGTGGCTCTCCTTTCTGGCTTAATGAAGCAAATGGCCACACTGGGAAAGCTCATGTGGCAAGAAACTGCAAGAGGCCTCAATAAATAATGGATTGCCTCTAGGAATTGTGAGCTCTGGGATATCAGGGAAGCCTCCAGCCAACAGCCAGCAAGAACCTGAAGCTCCTAGTACCACAGCCACAAAAATAAATTCTGATAGCAATTTGAGTCAGCTTGGAAACGGATTCTTCCTCAGTTGAAACCCCTGATTGTAATGCAGCCCAATCAGCACCATGATAGCAACATTGTGAAACCCTAAGCATAGTAACTAGCTAAGCTGTTTTTGTACTCCTGACCTAGGGAAATTATGAGATAATAAATGTCTGTTGCCTAAGTTGCTAAGTTTGTGACAATTTGTTATGTGGCTCTAATACAGTCCTTCAGAGGCAGCTGGCACATGCTATTTGCCCTTTTTCTTTTTTCACGTCTTCTTTCATCTTGTTGCTTAGACTTCTGCTACAACCTTACTGAACCACAAAGTTGGAGTGTCATTTTCAAGATGATGAATCCTTGAGCTGAAACAGATCCAGGTTCCTGAAGGGTATTCATGTGAACATGAGCATTTATCTTGTTTGAGCCATTGTTATTTTGCATTTTCTATCACTTGATGCTGAATTATTCCAAATAGTACAATAAGTATTGTTAACTACTATTTGTTTTATTTTACTGTTTACTGTAATAAGAATTCATGTTTATTATAGGTGATTTGGAAAGTACAACATATACAGAAGAAGAAATATTACCAATTACTTTACACTCAAATACATCCACTATTCATATTTTGGTATACTTCTTTTTGGTATTTTGATCTAACATTTTGAAAATGAAGACCTCTACAGCAAATATTTGTGACATTTAAAGGTCATGGCTTCTAGGTTTATAAGATAAAGTTTTTGTCAAATTACTTTAAAACATCTGGTGGCGATATAAAAATCCAATCAAACCAAAAGAGGAAAAATATCCCATTTATTATTTTCATTAAATTTAAGTATTTTTAAAAAGTCTATTTAGACCACATATTTATGTGTTCAGAAATTTGACCTCAATAACTGAACATAAAAGAAGTGATATTTCTAAGAATTGGCTATTAATATAGCTTATTTTAGGTACCCAAATTAGATTTTTTTTTGTATCTTCACTGATGCATCTCAGGTCATTACTTAACTTTTAAGTTTGTGCATATATATGTTGTGATTTTGCTAATATTTTGAAATGCTAGTTGTATTAGCCCATTCTCACTCTGCTATGAAGAAATATCAGAGACTGGAAAATTTATTAAGAAGAGAGGTTTAATTGACTCACAGTGGGGCTCAGGAGGCCTCAGGAAACTTACAATCATGGCAGAAGGCACATCTTCCCAGGGTGGCAGGAGAGAGAATGAATGCCAGCAGGGGAAATGCCAGACACTTATAAAACCATCAGATCTCATGAGAACTCATTCACTGTCATGAGAACAGCATGGGGAAACTGCCCCAATCATTCAGTTACCTCCCACCAGGTCCCTCCCATGACACATGAGGATTATGGGATTAAAATTCAAGGTGAGATTTGGGAGGGGCCACAAAGCCAAACTCTATTACTAGCTTAAAAGTTATGCAAACCTGAACTTACTATATTATTAATTGTAGCTTTTTAAAATGTGAAGATTGGCTAAATCTTAGTTTGAGAGTTTTCTTTCAAAAATTCTCATCAAGTCCAAGGTTCTCAGTAGTTCTAATCCTCTACATAATAGTGCCAATCTATCTTTATAAACTTCTCCCTAAAACAAATCTTCATTCCTGGCAAATTAGTTTGCCAAATAGGACAGCTCCCTCTTCCACACCTTTTCTCAACTTTCCAGCTTACGATGCACTCTACCCTGCTCTGGATTTATCTAATTGGACTTTTCCTTTAAAGTTCAGTTAACTCTCAGCTTCTTCATGAAATCTCTCTTAGGTTAACTCAGACTTCTGTGATTTCTCCATTTCCTAACCCAGATAATTTTCTGTCCACACTACTTAGATGACATGAAGTACCTGATACTTCTCCCTGATGAAAAGGACATTCTTGTCCCCACCTCTCTTCTGCTGCATTTTTCTAGGGCGGTTAATTGATAAATAAAGACAAAAATTCAATGACTATATTTTGCACTTATTAAAAAAAGTAAGATTGTCTTTGGTGAAAAGTCTGTGAGCTTAATTCATGCATGGGGAAAGATTTAAGAAGAGTACATAAAATGAGGAACTATAAACTTGAATTCTGGAATTCTGTAGCAATGTCATCTTCTGAACTAAAGTCATATTAAGCAGGTATAGTTCTGGGGATTGCATTTCACGTGTACTGTTCTTGATAGAAGCAATCCTGTCTGTGTAATCATACTATATTTCCTTTGGAAGTAAAGAAAATTAAACAAAAAGTAAGGAGTAAAATATGACATTTTAAAAATGTTGGTAATTTACAGAGACTCTCCAATTCAAAATGAAAGTGTCAATCAATACTCAGAGGCTTTCATGTTCAAGAGTACTTCACAGAGTATAGATAACTCCTGTGGTTTGAATGTGTCCCCCAAAGTTGTTCATGTATTTTAAGGAAACTCAATCCTTAATACAACAGTGTTGAGAGGTGGGACCATTCAGAAGGTCATGAGGGTTCTGCTTTCGTGAATGCATTAATTAATTTCATTATCTCTGGAGTGGCTTCCTTATTGTGGGACTGGGTTTATTATAAAAACAAGTTCGGCCCTCTCTTGCTCTTTCTCTCTTATCCTCTCACCTACTATCATGGAATGCCTCAGCAAGAAGACCCTCATCAGATCTGGCATCTTGATATCGGACTTCCCAGCCTCCAGAACTGTGAGAAGTAAATTTCTTTTCTGTATACATTACTCAGTGTTTGGTATTCTGTTATAGCAACACAAAATGGACTAAGACAATAAGCAAATTGAAGTGGTCTTTTTCTAAAATGCTCCAGGGTGTTTCACTGTGACTTTGTACTGTAGAACAATGGGAGCACTGATGGCAGGGTCCCATGATGTACTTAGTGTACTTAGTGGAGTATTTTGAACCTTTAAAAAATTTGATAATGCCTTATAATTATAGTAGAAACATTAAAAAACTGTAGTAGATTCCATAACGAGAAAATTAAAATATAGATGGGATGTAAGAAGATGACTTTATGCTTTGCAAATGCTTTTATAATTTAATCTCATTGAACTCTTAGATGATTCCGCATATTATTATACAGGTGAAGCAACTGAGGCTTTTGGAGGTTCAAGTTAGTGGTAGAATGAAGGCTTCGATTCTGGCCCTTTAATTCCTTTGGACAAGCTACTCTCATTCTTGTGAAAAATTTATTTTTGGAGGTGTGGTATTTTTAATACATAGCAGATAATTAAATAATTAAAAGTTCTGTGGTTAAATTTCAAAAAGTTGATAATTATCCCTTGCTAAATAACTCTGCTTCCTCTCTCACTCGGAAAATAAAAGAAACTTTCTACATTTCCTACATTTCACACAGTTTCAGATTTGGTGGTTTTTCTAATTGATTAAGGTAGAACATGTAGGGACTCTGCCTCTAGGAGGTAAAGTATGAAGCTGGTTGAAGGTGGGGAGGTTTATATTTTCCTCTTCATGAGCAAATTGTTTCATAATTTGATGTGTCACTCCAGATTCTATTTTGGTGTGGTTTTATTTTCTAAGTTTCTATAGAAGGTGAAGTATTTTAATAATTTTCTATTTAAAAAATAATTTCCAGTTTCAGTGAGGTACAGTATATTTTTTATTTTTTATTTTTTTTACCAGAGTACATTTAATGATGTTAAATAAAATGCTGCCAGTCTCTCATATGTTCTCAAGGCAGTTATTGTTCAAGGTAGTGTTATCCTTAGAAACTCACCACTAGTTAGAGGTTCTGTTCTAGCCCAAGTCATGTTTGGAGTCTCCAGCTATATCTTTGATTAGTAACCACCAATCAGATCTTAGTCATTCCACTCTGTAGCCAGAACCACAATAATATGGAAGTAGTCAAAGTGACAGCTGTGTAACTAAATGGATGGAGCCAAGGCGGAAGAGAGAATGAAGTTTCTAGTTACTGATTTCTGTAAGTGATGGTCAAAACTCAGTGGTCACTTTGGAATTTGAATGTGTTCAACTTAGGTTTCAGGTTTAATAGCACCTTGTTTAAAATTGAGTTTCAAAAATCCATAAAAGTCAGAAGTCTTGTAGTGTAACAGAAGCAATATTGAACTTGGAGTCAAGGGCCCTGAGTTCTACCCATTCATTTACGTGTTTCCCAAACAGAGTCTCTGAATCAGAATCATTGAGAACATGTGCTAAAAAGCAGATTCCCCCACATCATGCCTAGATGTATTAAATTAGAATCTTTGATGGGAGCATGAGGGAACTATAGTTTTACCTCTCACCTCAAGTGATTTCTATGCACTCTGAAGTTTAAATTCCTATTTCTTCTTTTTAGATTTTCCTTATTCATGAGGTGAAGCCATAAAATATTTAGGAACTGTAAGTATCTTTTTATTCCCTGGCTCTAGTGATTCCATTAGTCCTTATGTGCCATATTTTTGGGTACAGTAGTTGGTTTGTTTAAATTACTATCATCTGTATAAATGAAAAATTATAATCTGTAAACATAGTTAACGATTAACCTTATAGACATTGTAGCCATCTTTTATTCATCTGTGCTATCTTTGATCTAAAATTTTCAGGATTTAGTGCTGTGTGATTTCTCTTGCTCCTGTTTTAGAACATACAGAAAAATATTTCTTCTAACAAAAGGCATAATATTAGTTTTATGTTATGCCCTTAAAAGAACGAAGATGTAACAGAGATGAAGGAGATGCTCATACAATCTTAACAATCCCACTGCCAACAAATCCTACAATGATTCCACAGTCAGGTTTTATTTCAGTAAGATTTTGATGCTGAAGAAAAACACTGAAAATACAACTGGAAAGATTGAAGAGCCTTGAAGAGGGATGAAGAGAATAATAAAATGAAATTATCGAGTGGGGCACTAAAATCAGAGATGACGATGAATCTTCATCCCTGTAAGTGCCACAAGCTCCAAAGGGCAGCAGAATCTTATATAATTCCTAGGTAGTATTTTAGCTTGATTTAAAAAACAATATATTACTACTTCTTATTAACATCTTTTTTTTCTCTTCCCATAGTATCCTGACTAAATTGCAAGGGAAAACACATACTTCCTTTGAAACTATAAGGAAACCACCGTATGAAAGAATTTTTTTAAATGCAGAATAAGAAAGGAATATGTAGATTTTCAATAAAGTATGCTTTACATGGTTCTCTGAGACAATATTTGAGGCCTGAGACCAATCACACTGTCAGTTATCCTGTTCTTATGCCCTAAATATCTTTGTATCTCACATCTCCAAGTATTACACTGGAGAGATCAGATGGAAATTTTTCATCAAACATAATATTAATGGAAAAATACAAAAACAAGACATACAGCCTGAGGCCTATATGCAGTAGTAAGAAGGAAAAATATAATTCATTTTGTCTTGGGAATAATGCTACATGTGTGGAACTGCCATTTGTGAAAAACTGGCTGAAAATTAATCTTTATTTTCCCACCACCAGTAGGGTACTCTCCCAACCTGGAATCTGGATAGTAGGTTGGAGTTGAGATTTTAGCTTTAGTCATTGGCTTTCGATTCAGGAGAATAGGATTTTTCTCGTCTCCTAAAATGCATAGATAAAATAATAAGGAACTTCAATCTGAATATTAAATATACCTAAGAGCATTTCTAGATGTGTTTCTCACTGCTTTAAGATTGACTTATAGCAAACATTTTTTTAAAAAGCAAGTCACAACACTAGAGTTGTCACAGCATTAGATGTCATGAGTGTTCTTTTTCAAAAGTTGATAAAAAAATAATTGCAACAGACAGCATTGCAAAAATCAGCAGATCTGTGGTCATTTCTGTAAGTGTCCTTTTAAAAGGGCTCATCAATCTATTTGACCTCTTTCTTAGACACATGATATTGTTCAACATGTGCCTTCTATAATGTATTTCCTTCTAATCTTTCTTATAATAGCTTTAAAACAGATCTCCAAGGAACGCCCTGACAAGAAGACAGAAGTATAGTAAAAGAACTAACAAAAGAACTTGGGGATAAATACTTAAGCTATAATATCAAATGAATTATTAATTATTAGAAAGTAGTTAATGCATTATCTACTGATTGTGCATGTTATCTCTAAGAGGTGATCGTAAGACTTTCTCACATATGAAATGATTAATTGAATTTATCTCTATTGTTATATTACCTAGTAAAAATATTCTAGAATATTTTATATCTATTTTATGTAAAATTAGAACAGCTAAAATTTGAATTTGTTTCGTAATTCTTACTAAGCCATATTGTTTGCTAGAATAAGTGTTTTTTTTAGTATAAAATTTCTAGTTACTTCATCTCTAATTTATCTAATTCCAACTGCTGATTGGAACTTGTTCCTAATCATAGAGGTGAATCGTAGAGATGAATACTGTTCCTTTAGCAAAGGAATACAGTATAACTTTTCCTTGTCTAGCTGCAGTAATATTTCTTCTCTTTGACATCAGCCATATCCCAAGTACTCCTATAAGCTACATATGGTACAAATTGAACAAATATCAAATGATTTATGGACACCTGAGTATGCCATATACCTTATTAGATAAAGAATAATTACTGTACGATGCAGGGACATAGTCTTCCCCTCTAAATTCATTATTTTTAGATTTATAGGGCTTGGTCTGAGGTCTACTAAAAATGTGTTTTAACATATTACCTTTGTTTTTCCACTTTCTGATGTCTGCTGTATGATTGATCACTGCGTATTCCTGTAGGAAATCTGAGTTGGATTCCACTTTGGACAGAACTCAGTGTCTACAAGCTTTAGGTTGCTCTTTATACTGCTTGTTCATGTGTTATTTCTATTGAAAGATTTCCAATGGTGTATATCATATTCATGTTTTTGCTCTATGTGACTTAACTCCTCTAATTATTTTTCTTTTGCTTGTGTGTGCCATTTTATGAGGTCACTAATGAACTTTCTATTAAGGCACTTTGACTAAAGCACTTTAGCACAAAGAATAGCTTTTAGGGATCAATAATTATAGTGAATTAAGTAATGCATTAATACAGTAAAAGATCATTTGTCATTAACTTCATAAAGGCACACTATCTTGTGGTTTAATGGATAAGCTCGCTCCAATTTATCACGCTATAGAGTATTATCATTTATAGTCTGAGTGCTATTTTATCAGAAAGTGCCAAGGCAAAGAATTAAGCTGCTAAGAAACCAAAGAAAGGCTATGTGATCTCATTCTTTAGCCTCAGGCAAATATTTTGCATTAAAATCTGTTTCCTGATGCTTTTAAGTTTAGGGTTGTGAAGGTCCTTTGATTTTTCCTGTTTGATTCTGTTGATGTAATGAAAGGTCAAATGGGAAAGACAATTAAGTAATTTGGATGCTGAAAGTCTTATTTGCTCCAAAACTTAAGTAGTATATGTCTTACTGCTAGAAAAAGTATACAGTTATTCATATTTGTGAAAAAGAAAAGCTTCAGATAAAATTGCTTTACAGATAAGAAACAATATAATGTCAATCTATTTGGGATGTAAAGGTTTAATTTTAGAGTACTAAAAAAATCTTTAATTTGATTTCATAATTGAAAGTTTAAAGGTAAACAAGAGAAGACCTCTAATTTTTTTTGCCAATGAACTGCATTTTCTGCAACAGTTCTTGCTCCATGTCCAGCAGCAAAGAGATGATCTAACTGATTATAAGCTTGTTGTCAAATCCTGTCTGATTTTAATGATGTAGACAACAAAGAATGAAGAAATATAGACAAGTGATAGAACAATTGAAGTATTCTGATTTGGAAGGAAAATCTAAAGTGCACAAAAATAACAGGAAATTATATATCAACTAATCCCCAAATTTAAAATAACAACATAGGCTTTTCATCGAGGTGCTTAGAAAAATATCACTTTCATATATTCTAAGATATTATCAGTTCGTAACTGTTCAGAACAGGTAAGAGATTGCTTTCTTAATGTAATTATGTATGAGTATGTTCTAAAATGAATAAATAGCATCAAATTAAAATTTTCTGTTTTAAATGTTTTTTGTTTTTTTGATTATTAAGACAATACATGTTAGAACTTAAAAAAGTCAACTTTTTAATACTTTCATTCAATAATTTTCTTTATATTTATGCATGTATGTTGTAGAAATTAGAAAAATGAATACACCTATTTATACTTATATATGTGTACACATATATGCATACAAATGACTTTTTATGTAAGTGGATTATCAGATTATTTCTGTATTGTGGAATTTTTTTTATTTCCAATAGTTTGCTGTTATAAATATTGTAAAATACATGTGCAAAATGACATTTTAATATACACATACATCTTTGTTCATATATGTGATTATTTCTTTGGCTAGATTTCCAGAGAAGGAACTTCAAATAATGAGTATTTTTACAATGTTTGATGCATAGTTAGGATTTGCTTTTCAGGTAGGTTGTGCCAACTGATACTCTTTATAGCAACGTGAGAGTTTTTTTTCTTACATTTTACTTAACAGTTGACACATTTTTGGAAATTTGATGGGTAAAATATAAAATTTCACAGTTGTTTTAAGTTGCATTTGTTTAATTATTAATGAAGATAAACTTTAAAAATTTATTATTTATAATAATTTGTTTACTCTGACCTGTATGTACATTTATTCCTTTTTTTTCTCTTGGTATTTAGGGATTTTCTCAATAATTTTCAGGAGAATTTTATATATTATAGTTACTATCTATTATTCTGACATATTTGACTTTGTTTTCTCTTCTTTAGTTTTTCTTATGCTTTTTTGATCTACAGAAACTTTTAGTATTTACATAGTTAAGTAAATATATTTTTCCTTTCCTTTATGGGTTTTCCCCATTGATTTTATCCTTAGAATTTCTTTCTCCAATCATAAATCAGAAAAATATTTACCTACATTTTCTAGAATATTATAATTTTCCATTTCATGTTTATATTTTTAATTCTTTGGAATTAATTTTGGTGGATGATGGCAAGTGAGTGATTCTTTTGTTTTTATTTTTCATCCAAAATAGCTAATTATTACAGTATCATTTATCAAATAACCCACTCCTTTCCTACTAATTTGTGATAATCCTTTCATTGTTTGTTAAATACATCTTATATAAACTTTGTATTCCATTTCAATGAAACACGTCTAGCCTTGAACCATAGCAAAGTTGTAATTGTGGTTCTACAACACATTTGAATATTGAATAGAGTTATAGTCTCACATTTTTACAATTTTCTTTATCAAAAATTTTGTCTGTTTATCCTTCCTTATGAATCGTGGAATTATTTTTGCAAGCATGAAATATTTCATAATTTATTTTGATTATTAATGTTTACTAATTATTGATTATAGCATATTTAATCTGAATATTATTTGAGGATAATTAATATATCTAGACTGTTGGCTTTCACTGAGGAATATGTCTTCATTTATTTTTGTCTTTAAAAAATCTTTTATAGAAAGAGTTTTAAAAATTTTCTGTATATGTACATCATTCAGGTCAAGATTATGTTTTCATATTTCACAAATTTTCTTATTGTGAGAGAATGAAAGTCTTTTAAAACTCACTACTCTTCATTGTAATATGAATAGTAAAAGTATTGAAGTCTCTGTATTTTTATTCAGCTGCTTTGTTGAATTTTTAAAATTAAATCCAAAAGTTTTATAGTTGGTTCTTTTAACTTTTCTAGGCAAACAAATAATAAAATTTTAATTTTGATGTTTATTTTCCAATTGAATACATATGTATATATGTATTAGCTGTTTCTTTTGTTTATTTTTGGCAATAGAAAGAAATTTCAGGTCAATATTAGTTTTAGTGTGATTGACAACAACCTTGACTTCTTTCCAGTGTAAATGGGAATATCCTTGGTATTTCTCATTGGGTAATTTTTTGTGATATGTTGTATTGATTACATTAAGGATAACTCATTTTATTCCAAAGTTAACTAATTTTCCTTTTTAATCAAAAGGCAAAACCTTTACAGCCTCTCAGATAGTACTATATTTTAAGATTTGACCTATTAATTTAACCTAGCACATAAAAAGTTTTATTTATTGGAATACTCATCCTTCCTTTCCTACCTTCCTTCCTTCCTTCTTCAGTAAACATACCTTATGTGTTGTCGTGGATTACTCCTTTAATATTTTTAGTTTTTAACTATAATGTTACTTGATGAAATGGATCCTGATTAGATTACATTTTGGGGGTAATATTCTTCAAAAGGAATGTAAAATGCTTACTGGGTTAACTTTTCTAGAAACCATAATCTGTAGTACAAAATCATAGGAACTAGCTTTATTCTCCCAATATGCAGTTAAATTTTATTTGCCAAAATATAAGTCTGGTCAAACAAAAATAAAAAACATTTTTTGCAAATTAATTATATACTTAGTGCAGAAAATTACCTCATTTTCAGCATTATGAAGAAATATTTATTATCAGGTCATTTTAAATCATGATTTTAAAGAAAAAGAATGGGGAATGTTTTAATAACTAATATTAATAACTAATAAGTTTTAATAACCAATTAACATTTTATTATAATTTTATACTGTATTTTTATTTGTTCATTATATTTATTATATAATGTTATGTAATAAATGTATGAGTATATTTATTTAAATATTAATAAAATTATATAAAAATTAAGTAAATAAAAATATAATCTAAATATAAGATAAATATGAGTATTATACTAATTTTATACTATATTTAATAGCTAATAAACATTTTACAGTAAAATATTTATCAATCTTTTAATAACTAATAAGTTTTAATAACTAAGTAATATTAACAATTAATATTAATACTTGGATAGTTATTTCTTTTTGAGATGGAGTCTTGTTTTGTTGTCCAGGCCGGAGTGCAGTGGCCCAGGCTGGAGTGTGGGAGCAGAGTGATCTCGGCTCACTGCATCCTCCACCTCCTGAGTTCAAGTGATTCTCCTGCCTCAGCCTCCTGAGTAGCCAGGATTACAGGCATGTGTCACCATGCCCGGTTAATTTTTGTAGTTTTAGTAGAGACGGGGTTTCACCATGTTGGGCAGACTGGTCTCGAACTCCTGACCTTGTGATCTGCCCACCTTGGCCTCCCAAAGGCGGGATAATACTTGGATAGTTATTTTATTCAACTCTGGAACTCAATTTCATAACATTTTTCTTAGGCATATTATATTTATTATTTTGGTTAAAGCAAATTGTACAGAAAAATAGGGGCATCTACAAAGAGTCTTTAGTGTGACTAATCCATTTGGTGAAATCAACTCTTCTCATAAACTACTGATAGTTGAAATCAGGGGGATGTTATACATAGCTGCAATTAACCGGATAAATAGATTAAGAGACATCTATCTGCAATAGCACATGGAGAAAAAAGCAGGAAGTGTGGACTTCGCTGGAGGCAGTTGAAAATATCTCATCTTTAGCAACCCTCACGGCCAAATAGTCTAGGTTTAGTTGCTATTCTAAAGTTGAAGCTGCATTTGAATTTTCTGAAATGTTTCCTAGTTGTTGTGAACCCAGCCAATTAAAAATACTGTTTTTTTATTCAAGGCAGTCATACAAAGAAAATTTAAATGCATCTAATTTTTCTGTAATTCAAGTGTACAGTACTATTTCAGAGCTACATGAAAACATAATGTAGCAAAAAGTTACTTAACCCTTGAGTATATTTGGAATATTAGAATGCCCCATTATGGGAGTTACCTCTAGAAAAATAATTCCATGTGGATAGATGATTTCATAACAAATGATTATGCTTATCTTAGTCCATATTGGAATAAACTGAGGAAATTCTTTCTCAATCTCTTTCTATTTTTCCAGCATCCTCATGGTGTTAAGATTCATTATGAGGGCATTTCACTTCTGTCTATTTAGGAAAAGGAAAACTGATTATCTAATTGTTTGATCTAGTATATGAAATCCCATATTACAATTTTTGGCATTAGTAATATTCAAAGGAATGCAAATTTAAACAGTAATGGGGCAATTTTAACAACTTTTAAATGAGCATAAATACTAAAAATGATAATAACTTGATGCTGGCAGGTTCCCAATAAAGCTGGTACATTAAATGTGGATTCTCATGCCTCTTGGAAAACACTTGGTACTATATATCATAAACCATAGAAAAGTTTATATTGGTTGACTCTGTAATTCCACTCTTGGGAATAGACTCCAAGGAAACTCTTCAAAATAATTTTAAAAACTATGAATATAAAGAAGCTCATTACAGCAATGATTATAATGGAAAGTTTAGAATGAAATTAATACTACAAACATCAGAATAATTTAAGTTACAGTATAGCCAATTGATGTCATGTTATAGTGTCATTAAGTAAAAATTATGAAAATGGTTCAACATGGAAAAGTGTTTATGATGTCAGATTAAATGGCAAAAAGTGAAAAGCAAAATCTTGCATACAAGGTTATCACAATTATAAATCCAAGTCCATATGGACATATCCTGGAAGAAAAGTTAAAAAGTAGAAATAACTAGTTTGAGACAAGTAAATTGAAGACTTTTTTCTTTGAAAATGTCTTCTAATGTTTTAATTGTATATACTGCATTTTAGTGGTTAGTTAGCTAGTGGTTGATTGACGATTTATTAAAATATTCATTAAAAATATTTTCTTCTTGTAGTTTATAGCTTAGGCACCATCCACCTCATATTTAACATTATGGATTCAGAGCACTATATGAAATATATGCGGCATTGGATGGTTTCAGTGACTCTGCTGTGAAGAAATGTATGATCCAGCAGCACATCACTTACGTTTCCTTATCTGATAAAATGTGTTCTGTATATTTCATCTGCTTATATACATATATAATTCATCATATTTTCAAAACGTGTTTGCTTACAGCAAAATCATATATGTAATCACAAAGATTATATTTTATAGTAAATAAGTTGTAAAGCAATGATATACAATGAAAATAATAGAATAAATCACACATCTAATCGTATTCCATCCTTTACGGTGTATATTCAGAATATTCAGACATTTTAGGAGCTTAGGAATTTTCTTTCTTTTTTTTGAGATGGAGTCTCACTGGCTTGCTCAGGCTGGAGTGCAGTGGCACGATCTTGGTTCACTGCAACCTTTGCCTCCTGGGCTGAAGTGATCCTCCTACCACAGCCTCCGTAGTAGCTGGGACTACAGGCACACCACCATGTCCTGCTGATTGTATTTTTGGTAGAGGCAGGGTTTCACCGTGTTCCCTAGACTGGTCTTGAACTCCTGAGCTCAACAGACCTGCCTGCCATGGCCTTCCAAAGTACTGGGATTACAGGCATGAGCCACTGTGCCCGGCCAGTTTAGGAATTTTCTTCTTCCATTTTGTGATGCTGTAACAGAATACAACAGACTGGGTAATATATAATAAAAATAAATTCATTTGTTATAATTCTAGTAGTTGAGAAGTCCATGGTCAAGGAGTCTGTATCTTGTGAGGGCCTTTTTGCTGTGTCATCCCCTAGTGGAAGGGCAATAGACTGCAAGAGAGCAAGAGAACAAGAGAAAGCCTAACTTTTACAAAAAGCCCACACTGGAGATAACTAACCCACTCTTGAGATAATGACATCAATCCATTAATGAGGGTGCTACGCTCATGACCTAATCACCTCTTATTAGGCCCTACCTCTCAATACTGTTGCACTGGGGCTTGAGTTTCCAACACGTGAACCTGGGGGTACATTCAAACCATAAAAAGAATCATGTAGAGGCTGGGTGCAGTGCCTCACGCCTGTAATCCCAGCACTTTGGGAGGCTGAGGCGAGTGGTTCATTTGAGGCCAGAGTTTGGGACCAGCCTGGCTAACATGGTGAAACCCCATCTCTACTAAAACTACAAAATTAGCCGGGCGTGGTGGTGTGCACCCATAGTCCCAGTTACTCAGGAGGCTAAGGCATGAGGATTGCTTGAACTCCGGAGGCAGAGGTTGCAATGAGTTGAGATCCACCACTTCACTCCAGCTTGGGTGATGGAGTGAGACTGTCTCAAAAACTAAATAAATAAATAAAAATAAAAAAGAATCCTGTAGATCAGGACTTAAAAACTCAAACAATAAATAAACAGAGCTGTTTAGTTTTCATTTATAGTATATGACTCAAACAGGGCCGTAGTGATCCAGGTCTTGCTGATTGCTGTGGGAAAATATAGGGTGACTGTTCAAAAGAAGCTAGACAGATAACTAGAGTTTTATGTGAACATTCTTTTTAGCATTGAAAATTAGTTCAAATTAGAAAAATAAAACCATAGTAGGCCAAAATGTATTTGTTTGCATACCATATCTAGCCTGGAGCAGTTTGTAACCTCTGGATCAAGTAGAAATTTTTAAATTTTATTTATTGTATCTTATTTTATAAGTAAAGACATGGCATTAAAAAAAAAAAAAATGAAGTTACCTGTCTAAGATAATAGCATATTAGTTTCAGAGTTGTCTCTAGAACCAGGTCTCCTGAACCTTGGTTTTCTGTTTCCTTGGGTGGAAAAATTGATTTTTGTTTTTTGTCTTTAGGAAATAATTCTTTACTATCCTTATTAGAAGGTATTTTTGGCTACAGATTATAGAAGAATATCTTATTGGTGGAGAATTGATATGGTTTGGATTTTTGTCCCTGCCCAAACCTTATGTCAAATTGTGATCCCCAATGTTGAAGGAGGGGCCTGTTGGGAGGTGATTGGATCATGGGGGTGGATTTCCCCTTGCTATTCTTGTGATAGTGAGTGAGTTCACATGAGATCTCGTTGTTTAAAAGGGTGTAGCATCTCCCCCTGCTCTCTCTTCTTGCTTCTCCCGTCATATAAGATGTGCCTGTTTTCCCTTTGCCTTCCATTGTGATTTTAAGTTTCCTGAGGCTTCTTCAGTCATGCTTCTGGTACAGCCTGTGGAACTGTGTGTCAATTAAACCTCTTTTCTTTATAAATCTCCCAATTTCAGGTAGTTCTTTATAACAGTGTGAGAATGGACTAATACAAGAATATTTAATTTTAGTGCTATGCTTCTAAAACTCCTTTTATATAAATTTCCTAAACCTCAAATTTCCCCTGAAAATCAAGCAAATGACAATCATCCCCTACTCCCTCCAACAACCCCCTCCCTCAAACCTTGCATCTGAAGCATTCTTCCAATATTAGAGCTAATGATTTCTCTTAAAAAGGCCACTATACAGAGAAGTAGAAATTTGGTAATCTTTCTACACCCTCAATGACATTGGCTTCCGAGACACTGTTTTAAATGGAGCATGTTGTGTTACTTACTTCATTTAGCGAATGTCTACTCCAGGAAGGAAGGCTTCAGAATGTTGAGCTCTGGATCTTCTCATGCTTTCAGAACAATAATGGATTTGCAATATTATTTACATTTAAGCATTTCCTATGTGTAGTAAGTCATATTCTCTAACCCAAGACAATGCTTACATTCAGATTTTTTTTTTTTTTTTTTGCCATCATTAATGTAGCATCCCTACTTTTGCCAATCAACTCAAAGGCACTCCATTTACAAGCATTTTTCACACATACTAAAGAAGAATTATCACAAACATATTTTAGCATAATTAAATACCTTACTCTGAGTCAGCCTTCCTTTGTTTTCAACCTAATCTGCATTCCAATCTTCAGTAAGTCTATCACATTGTTTGACTAGGTCATTCCCCTGCTCAAAAACCTTCAGTGTTTCTCATTACAGATTAATGTTAAAACCCATAGTTCACGAACTATGAACTAAGTCACCCAGGGTGCCATAGTGAATTCACAAGGACACCACAGATTTTTTGTAAAAATTGAGGGAAGCACAGCGAACGTTTGTCAGACACTGTCAAAATGACTATCTCAAAGTAGTTCACAGTTTTAATATTCACATTCCTTTAATTATCTTTCTTTCCTTTTGATGATGTCCTTTCTTTTCAAAGGTGAGTTTTCAACAAATTACTGTGACACAAGGCAGTACCACTCAGAAAATAATGTGGAATATGAAATGAGGGTAGTGATAGCCAATCTGATTTTGATGCCTGAGGAATTGTGCAATGCCCAGCAGGCATACATGTCTCATTAGTAAACAATCATGGCTGCTTAAGAATGAAATAAAATATTTTTTTTCTTTAAATGGAGTGCATTTATTTTTCAAATGATGACTGAGTTGTCAGAACATAAATACTTAAGTTGTTTGAACCTATTTAGTAAATGGAGGTATTTCTTTTATTCTGAGAATGCTATGAAAAAATTACTGAGATAAGGGTGTATCACGAAAGTTTGAGTATGTCTGGTCCAAGTCTTTTAGCCTTGCATTCAATGACATTTAAATACACCTTAACTCTTTTAAAATTTGTCTTATATCATTTTCTTATTTTAATTCTCTATTATCTCTTAAATGGTGTATTCATTGTCTCTTGATCATGGCTCATCCAGTTGGTATTTTGGGTGTTAACTTTCCAACCTGCACTTTTGTTCATGTATTTTCCACATGTGGCAGTATAATTTGTTGAGATATAAATTTGTGTTTTGTTATGTCTTTCCCCCTCTCTTTTCCAAACAAGTTCTTAGGCATTTTTAGATTATTGGATAAAGGAAGGTGGGTGGGAGAGGAGAAGTTTCCTCTAGTCAGAAAAGAGAAGCTATTGGCAGACAAAGAGTTTTTTTCTGATTTTGTTTCATTCAGAAGGCCAAAGTCCTCGAGAGATTTGTGTTTGGGGGTTGGGGAGAGCAGGAAGGGGACTGTGTTGCAGGTGGGGAAAAAAGAAAAGCAGAATGTCCTAGTTCCCTAGGCCTACTACAACAAATTAACACAAAGTTGGTGGCTTGAAACAACGGAAATGTATTTTCCAACAGTTCTGGAGACCAGAAATTCAAAATCAAGTTTATCGGCCGGGTTGGTTTCTCCTGGAGGCTTGGAGGGAAAAGGTCTCCTGCCACTCTTCTAACTTCTGGTGGTTGCTGGCAATCCTTGACATTCCTTGGCTTGTGGAGATATGTCTCCAATCTTTGCCTCAGGCTTCACATGGTGCTCTCTTCTACGTGTCTCTACATCCTCTTCTCTTCCTGTAAGGACACTTGCTTTGGATTTAGGGACCAGCCTAAACTCAGGATGATTTCATCTTGTGATCATTAATTAATTATACCTGCAAAGACTCCATTTCTAAATAAAGTCACATTATGAGGTTCTGGGTGGGCATGGGTTTTTTGGGGGACACCGACCCACTATAGAGACTGGGAGTGGAAAGAGATTGGCAGGTAAAGAATATAGGTGACTGCATTCCAGCCTGGGTGACAGAGCGAGACTCCGTCTCAAAAAAAAAAAAAAAGAATATAGGCGACTACAAGTATTGCAAAATGTGAAAAGGGACTGAAAAGACTTCTATTTCATCAAGTAGGAGAGATTTAGGTACCAGGGTTCTGGCAAAACCAAGATTCTTCTGTCCAAACTTGGCACATGAATGGTAGTCACCTGCCTTCAAGGGACCACACAGGCTTGGACCACATTTGATTTGAACAAAGTAATTTCACAATATTTATACATCTAATTGTGTAAAACATAATATATCACTACAAACACATTTATCCCACCTGTCATCCAGGTCTCAGCTGAAACTCCCTTTCTTTATAAAAACTTAGGCTAATGTCATTCCATTCTTCATTGATTTGATGATGACCTTCTTTTAGTAATTAATGTTGTTGCCTTATCTCATTTTTTCCTCTCAAAGTATTTGTATTTTAAGCTTGTGAAGCTATTTATCATTTTGTGTCTGTATTTTGTTTCCCTCCTATAATATATTTTAGCTTAACATTTATTTTAGCATTTTATGTATCTTGGTAGCTATCGTCGCTCTTATCACCATGCACCGTTGTGCCAAACTCCTATTAACCCCAATAGAGAAGGCACTAAGTTCAAGAGGTGGAAGAAAAGACCCAGAGCCAGCAAACAATGCAAGGAGTTTTTTTGGGGGATGATATACAGTGGAGAAAGTTCAGTGGCAGTGACTAGACAAGAGAACCACCTCACATACAGCCCAGTGGCAGGGGGCTGGACAACATGACTGCACTGCACAGTGATGGCAGGCGGGGTGGGTAAACCGCAACTGCTTGCAAACAACTTGCAGTCTAGATAGCATTTTCACTTAATGCCCTCTCCTTAATGACTTCTGTCTGGCAACCTTCATTTAACCCAAAACTCAGGACCTTGATCCTCTGTATGGCCTGCCTGTGTTCCACAGGATGGGCTGAAGTCTCAGATGTTCCTCATAGACAAGGAATCAATCTCTGGGTTGGCCAGTTGCAGGTTCCCTAGCTCAGAACACACATTCAGGTGCGACTGTCATTCAGTGTCATTCTTAAGTTATTGCTGTCAGGTGTGTTTACCATGCATATACTCAATAGTTAATGGATTTAATTTGATTGACTGTGTTTACTTTGTTTTCCTGGTGTTCATATCGCTCCCTATTTCTTCTTGGATATATTTAAGAAATATATTTGAAAACATGGTAATATATGGCATTTTTTTCCAGTGCAAACAAAGTATATGAGAGTGTTCAGTCTGCAAATACTCTTTATAATTTTGACCAACCTATCCCAAGGTAAATGACAAGTGAAAGAAGTTTTGTTTTCTATGTCTCTTGCATCTCAGGTGCCCTGAAATTGCTTCCTTTTGTGTTGAACAGCATTGCTAGCCAACCTTGGTCATTTCTGAATTTCACAATGTAGCTTGCTTTATCAGATGTATGTGGCAGTGAGCTCTGAGTAAGTGAAAAATGAACTACAATCTGATCTACAAACAGATCCTCTGGGACTCAGCTGGTGTTCTTGTGAGAATGCACTGCTCCATGTCTTTTCTTTTCCTTGATTTGAGTCATTTATATTATATTAGACCTGGAAAAAAACACAAAACTTAGGAAAAATTGAATCCCAGGATACATCCGCCATTTTCAAAGGAACTCAATTCATTTTCCATGTCTAGGACCAGGAAACATGTGGTCCTAGACATTTTCTTCTGTTTGACTAGAAGGAATGACAGACTTAAGCACAAAGTGAGAATACCTGATATCAATGACATTTTTTTCAGTACCAGAATGTTGTATGCCCAGAGTGGATCTGAATAGCTCTGAGAAAATCTATAAGCCATAGTCTTTAATTTTTAATCGACTAATAAAGAAAAGAAATCTTTTAAATCTTTAATTAAAATTAAAATAAATATCTTAAGATTTATTTGCCAAATTACACATTATTTATCACAAAATAGTATTTTTCACATAATCCTAATGTAATAAGTCATTTCTCCCTTAAATTAGAAAAGTGCATCTATTTCTGAACAATTTACCAATTTTTTTTTCTTGGTATAACAACCTCTCTTAACTTCTTCTCCTAGATGTGCAGTGTATACAACGGAATCATTTAACCTCTAACTTTAGGATGGGCAGTGCCTCAGTTCCCTGGGGTTCTTTCTGCTGGGTTTTCCCTGGCCTGGTGAAGGTAAAATTTGTTCCTGAGTACAGCTGTGCCTTGAGGACCCTGGTTTTATTAACTGGTTTCTGCCTTAATTATCTTAATGATATCTTAAAAATTTTTCTGGTCCTTCAGTTTGTTTGTCTGTATCCCTGTAATGCCATATATTGACCACTGAGCTCTGCTGTTGTTTACTTGGGGCGCTCTGAGGCCCTGCATTCCTGGTCTCTTGCATATGGCCTTTTTATAGACACCACTGCTCCCTTCAACCCTCCAACATCTGCACTCTGTCTCATAATTATTTTTTAAGATTGCTTTTTATTTTGTGGCCATAGCATTATTCTGAAACTCAGCTAAACTTACAGAGGGGATGAAGAAAATGGAACCTAAAGTAAGACAAGTAAGAGGACAAGGTAGTAGGGTATGAGAACAGATTTCCCCAAATTCATAGGAATGGGGTGTGGCAGGGTCCCACATTATCATAATCGTAATTGTCTCACTGGTGGTGGCTTTGCTGGTACCAAAACTTTCCGTGGTTTCTACAACCCCTGTGGGGAGATTTCTTGCTTGCTCAGAGACTGCATGATTTCCATCTAGCTAGCCAGCAGGGCAGTTGAAAACTCTAGAACCATTTGTGTTGGGTCCAATATTTGCCTCCAGCAAAGTGCCAGGACCAGAGTGCTTCCAGAAGTTGTTAGCAGCATATTTCTCCTGGTAGATGGGTTTCTACCAGTGTCATTGTTGCATTTAAAATTACTACTCACACATGAAAACGGAGTAAAATTTCTGTAAAGAGTCTTGTCATGCAGCTCTTTCTGTTTCCCAAATACCAAGCATTTTCTGTGATTTTTAAAACTTTGAAAATAGCTTCAAACAAGGAAAAAAAGAAGGTGACTCATTGTCAATAGTAATATTGAATTATACAACGAGTTGGTTCTAGCAAGAGTCAGCCCAGCCTTCACATGTTGGCAGCTCCAAGAGGCAGAGAGTGTGCAGAGTACCTTGATCACTTCTTTGACATCCACTGCAGTCTGTTTATCTTCTTTTGGACACTGTTTCTCCTCCTGGCTGGAATCTTACCATTCGAGACTGACTTATGTTTCTCAGTACTGTTTTTTCCTCAGTAGGGAAGACTGGTGCCCAGGTTCAGGTTTCTATCTACTATCTACTGTGAATTACTGTATTGTGTACCTAGCTGGAACAAGAGATCTAACAAATTCTCTGCATCCCTGTGATACGGTTTGGCTCTGTATCCCTACCCAAGTCTCACCTTGAATTGTAATAATCCTCAGGTGTCCTGCCCTCTCAAAGGCAGGGCCAGGTGGAGATAATTAAATCATGGTAGTGGCTTCCCCTGTGTTGTTCTCATGATAATGAGTAAGTTCTCACGAGATCTGATGGTTTTATAACGGACTTCCCACTTAGTTCTCATTCTTCTCCTTCCTGCTGCCATGTGAAGGAAGATGTGCTTGCTTCCCCTTCCACTATGATTGGAAGTTTCCTGAGGCCTCCCAGGTCATGCTGAGCTGTGAGTCAATTAAACCTTTTTTCTTTCTAAGTTACCCAGTCTCAGGTATGTCCTTATAGCAGCGTGAGAATGGATGAATACACCCTGGATCATGTGTTCTGGTTTAGAGTTAGAAGAGATGAGGTGCATGATGCAACATCATTGACTATGGAAAGTGACAGTTGAAAGATGGATGGAGTTACTGTAAAGATTTGGAAGTGGGGAAATAAAAGGACTGTTTTTGTGTTCATGAGGTGAAGAGCATCAGTACAGAGAATTTCATTTCAAATGATCACTTTTGTAATTATACATGTAGTTTAGTATAAATGTGAATGATCAACTGTTGTTTCTTATGTTCACTCACTTGAGTCTTGTTAAATGTTCCAGGTTGGCATGTTCTGGACGAGGGCCCTTTACTGCATGCTTGTTTATAACAACACAGTTCTTAATTAATAAGGAAATATTCTCTGTGCTTAAAACACTGAGAAGTATTAATAAAGAGAAGTAATAACTGAAGTTACGATAGTATTGATATTTTCACTTTAATCTTCTTCTCCTTAATTCTCTTTCTATATAAGTTTTAGGGCCTGCACAGGTCAAGTGGGAGTGAGTCTAAAATATTGAATTAGTGGCCAATGGTGAAAAACTGATAAAATTCATACTCAACTCCTGATACCTGTTTTCTCCTGGAAAAAACTGGAAATTGTAGGAATTCGTGGTCCACATTTTCGGTCTGTTAGCGTCCCCACTTTAGGAGAGGGCGTTGTTCTTTACATGTCCTGAACACCACAGCCCTGCACACTTCCTGCTGTCTCTTAAATTGTTCTTACATCTGACTTGCTTCACTTATGGATTGCCTGCCAAGCCCCTGTAGGCATTTAAGAGTCAACTGCTTTTAGTCATGTCAGCATTCTGTCAAAAAAGACCCAACACGTTTTACTTATACAATACGGGTATTGTCTTTACTTATGCAGTACAGGTATAGAAAACAACATTCTTAATATAATAATGCCCAGAACCCCTAAGCTCAGATAACCTCCTGAAAAGAGGAATCTTTACTTATGCAATACAGGTATTACAGAAACAACATCCTTAACATAATAACACCCAGAACCTCTAAACTCAGTTAACCTCCTGGAAAAAGGACTCTTTACTTATGCAATATAGGTATTACAGAAAACAACATCCTTAATATAATGATACCCAGAACATCTAAACTCAGATAACCTCCTGAAAAGAAGAGACCAAGGCCCAGCTTTTTGCAATATATTTCTCTGCTTTAGTGACTAGCACAATCACTGCGTTGACTGACCACAGGGTGCCTAGCTCCTGTCTTAGTGCTCTGGCCAATGCATGAAGGTAAATTCTGATTTTGATTTTCTTCAAAAGCAACGTAGAAAACCTGAACTCTTCAAACATCGTAACAGTGAGAAATAACAAAGAATTAAATATAGGTGTAGCACAGAAAAAAAATCTAAATGTTCTTGATTACAAAGTATAGCTTCCTCCTTGGAGATACGAGGCCCCATCAGATTCCATGTGAAGTGATAGTTACAGGCCCTGCTTTCTGAGTGCCCACCATCTGCCAGTTACTAGATTAGAGCATTAGTTATTTATTTATTTTCCTTAAGTCTTCACAAAAATCCTGTAAGATAAAGACATTTCCTCCCATTTGCTAACCAGTAGACACAGGTTGAGAGGCAAAGCAACCAGCCATACATCACAGAGCTCTTTAGTCAAGCAGCTGGGCTTTCACCCCAGATCTGATTCTGGAGCAGACACCTTGGACATAGTGCTATACTGAGAAACGACTAGCTTAAACCTTCTTTTCTTTGCTGCAGGCCTAGCTCCACACGGCTGTTAGCCCCTTTAACGTAGATCTCCAGCATGCCATGTTGAAATCTGGAATGAATAATATTATACTCTTCCACAAGAGGCCTGTCTTCTCTGTTGTGTTTTCCAGATTAAGATTAATTTGTGTTTATTGATCTTGAGTCTTCCAAACACATTTACAGATGAGTAGCTTTGTATGTTCCTTAGAGCTCAATCTGTCTTACAGCTACATTGTTGGCCTTCACCCGGTGGTAATGTCATTTGTGCTGAGTTGGGTGGGAAGTTTTCCTGGAGTCCTACTTCATTCAGGCATAATGAGAAGACAAGCAGTCAGGTTGCTGTACTGATAGAACATAGAGCCACTCTTCCATCATCTAGTAGGTTGGAATGGAGAAAAAAAAAAAAAAAAAAAAACAATTCCAGCAATGCATACAGACCAGGTAGACTAGAGGTTCCCTGAGTCCAGAATTATGACTGAGTGTAACTTTTATGCTAAGACTTCTCATATCCCTGCCTCTCTTTCTAGTGGTGGGTCTAGTTTGGGGTCTTTAAGCAGTAACATCAATAAGAAGAGGGAGAATGTGCATGGAGATGACAGCAGAACTCTGTGCTGGGAGTCCACAGGGGTATTGAGCTGATGCAGCATTAGTGACATGGGGCACAAGATGAACAATATGATCCATCACCCAGATTTCCACTTCAGAATTGAAGAATTTATTTGTTCTAATAAATTTAGAACAAATTTGTTGTTAGCAGTGCTGCAATCAGAAAGACTTCAGCTGTCACCCTCCACAGAAGAATATACCACTGCTGAGAAGCCACCTCACCCAAGGTCATATTGCATTTCTAGGGTGACCTGCATGCAATGGCTCATTTACATGGAATGTAAAATTTTGACCTTATCCTCCTAACTCAGAACAACTCTAAAGGGTCATTCAGCATTATAGCTTTCCATAGAAGTGGCTGAGCCCTTCATGAAATTGCATTGATGCTCAAGTCCTTTTGCCCAGTCCTAATTTTTCTCCTCTTTTCCACAGGAATTCAGCCCAATAACACTTCCTAATAACTGTCTTACATACTAAGCTCACTCTCAGCATTTTCTTCCTGGGGAATCTGACATGTGACAGCCACAAATAGCATGTAGATGAGAGGGGACTGCTCCATCCATAGCTGTAGCTGGTCCAGCGACCCATATGGATTGTTCTAGCAAGAAAAGTCTTTTAGCTGCAGAGTCGGAGAGGACTTGAGGACAGTTCTGGATAAAATGAGTACATTGGCAGAAACTTTCTAATGTTTTCAAAAACACCATTTCCTCATTTATTTTATCTCAGTCGAGGCTTTTGGAAATACATCTTAATATTATAGCGATTTATTTAGAGGCCAGTGGAAACACAATGATTTCTCTGTAGAATACAACAGCAGATTCCACCTCATACATGAAACTTTTTCTGATGAGCTGATACTGGTTTTCCTTGTCTGTAATTCTACAACACTTAGTCTGTACTCCATAGCTGGCCACTTATCTCTAGGCTTCTGCTGTTTGTAGAGAGTAGCCTTCTACATTCTAATGTGAAGTCTTGTCTTCTTAATAAGTTTATGTATTTTTTAAGAATACCTATTTTATTTTTTAGGTTTATATTCACCATAATACATAGGTAAGAACTGGACACACAGGAGACATGATGAATATTTTCGGACACAACTCAGATTAAACTCTCATTAATGGTTTGAACAATGGATACAGGATTCAAAGAGCTATATAATGTTGAGAGCAGAATTGGGTTATTCAGGCAGTTTGCCAAGAAGATGGAATTGGATCATTAAAAAAATTATTTCTGATTTCCCATTACTTTCTTTCCCATAACTTACTTTTCCCCTAACACAAAGGTAACTATTATATTCCAGATTTTTAAACATAGCTCTATATGTTTATATCTCATATCTAAAACTATTTTGGGCATAATCACTCTCATTTATCTTTGGTAATATGACTGGTAAAAAGTAGTATATAGTATTTCTTTTGTTACTGATGAAATTAAACATTATTTACCACTTGTTTGTTAATATGGTACTCTTTTCCTCTTAGTGACAGCCTGCTAATATCCAGACAATGTGCTACATATTATATATATATATATATACACACACACACATATATATGTGTATATATATTTAGTAAATATCACACTGTGAGGTCTTTATTTTTATCTCTATCTTATTAAAACTGAGTACTTAGGTAATCTGACAGCGATTGCAGAACTAATATGAGACAGACTCTACTTGTCTGTCTCACCTCTTAGGGTTCTAGGTCCCAGACCTTGTGATTATTACTTGGAGAGAGTAAAATAAGGATAGGGAAACAGTCTAGAGAATTACAAAAACAGATGAAGAATTTGTGAGCAAGATAAAGGTGCAGTGCTGGGGAGGCAGAAGGAAGGGTCTCAGGTTGAGAATATAGTGAGAGTAAACTCCTGACCCTTTCTTGGCTGGCCTCGTGTCTATTTCCACTTCCTGGGTGTGCTTTCGCCATAGGTAGCTGATGTCAGGAGACTTTTTTCCTACCGTGCTATGATCTTGTGATATCGAGATAAAAGGTGTCATATTTTTTTTTCTCTCTGAACAACTGAATGACCCTGTTCAACTTATTGTTACTCAAATGGGTCACGTAAAGATAAAGTTCTCTTAGAAATGAGCTTCACCATCTCCCTTCTTTTAACATGTAAGGACACTGAGCCAAAAAGAACTTGAAATCCCAAGATTCTAGAACTGATTGGTAGCGGACCTGGAGCTGGTATCTGGAAGTCCTGACTGATGGTCCTATTATCTTTCAGTTATCTTGTTTCCTCCTTATATACTCAGACACTATCTAGAGACTGGTTATAGGGAAGCCTCTAGATTAAAATAAAAATAACCATTGTGAATAAAAAAGACGGGAATTTAATAAATAACTTGGTATTTGAGCATCCAGAAGGCCTTTAGAGCTAAAGGTCTTACTTCACGGCTGAGTGGAATAAGCTTGTTAGAAGAGGAAATACACCTCTTACTCAAGGTGGCAGAGATGACAGATTTAACTGGCCTTTAAAAAATATTGCTTTTCCAAACTCACAGAAAACATTTGTCAAACCGCTATTGCTCATATTCTAGTAAACTCTGGTTACTTAAAAAAAAAAAAAAAAGCAAATAATATGCATATTAGAAAGATTATAAATCAATGGGTATCAAATAAATTCTATGTTGTGTATATTTACATTTTGACTGCTACCCAGCATCCATTTCTATTTCCAATTGACACCCTGATTTTTCTTGAGAGTATTCCAATTTCTCTTACTCTAAGCACTACCTTTAAAACTTTTCCTCTGCAGCTCAGAGAAAAACAAATTGCAAATTGCATCATTTCCCATCAAACACATACATTTATATGAAACTAAGCAAGTTTCAGCAAAAATATTACTAATGGTTATACATTCTGATATTTATATTTCTATTCAATATGAGTCTGTTCTTTAAAAAATTATTGCTTGGAGTTCATTGTACTGATGCATGTCCCACAAATAATTTATCATCTATAGTTTGGAAAATACTCGTTTAACTCATTATGATTTGAATGTAGTTGAACTGACCTCAGCAATGGTCAAATTACCCTCAATAGAGATCTGCTGAGGGATGGGTAGATAACCCAGACAGAGCCAATAAAATAGAAGAAAACTTTTGCTAGAACATAAGGATGTAAATTTTATAAACCCCACAGGCACTTTGCTACCACAAAGGTAGAATGCATCGTCAGAGGTCACTGGGTGGAGCATGAGGCTGCAACTTTCACTATAGGAGCATAGCAGAGCCATGGAAATAAACAGATTCTGGGTGCTATTGTTTGAGTAACTGTATCATGTTATTTTTTCAGTCATAATTCTAGACATTTCAGTTTTATAAAACAATAAATTGCATATGTTGTTATATAATGTCACAGATTGAAAATCTGAAATTTTATTTTGTAATTTAATCTACTACTTTCCATTTATTTACAGAAAAGATGATTTTTTCTTTTTCATGGATCTAAGTTGTGATTGAGAATTATTCACAGGAGTTGGAATGAGATGATACATTTAAATTTGTTGCTTGCTTCAGTGAATTCTGTATTGAAATGCACCTTCTTGACAATGACAGCTTAAACTCTTGAGAAGAAACATATTCTTAAATGACCCATTCCTAGAAGGAGTGAGAGCTTTGTTTCGAAGAGAGTGTTCACATCCATTTGGAATGAAGGGGATGCTACACTAGATATTCATCTTTATCATATCATGGACAGTTCAACATTATCCATGTGCTTCTAAAGCCTAATGGAAGTAATCAAGGGAACAAAGGATATGATCTTTTTGCTCTAGGAAGGGGACTCTTTAGTTGCAGGGAGGGACACAAACTCAGTGCCATGATAAGACTTTGAGAGGATTTCAGATTTGGATGGAATGCCCTACCTAAAAAGTGCCAGTGTCCTTTTAAGGTTTAGGACACCAGGAAGTTACAAAGGAGAAGGACGTGTTGCTTTGTTGGATAGATGAAGTAACTAAACCTAAATGTTATTTTGTGTTCCAAGTTTGGTGACTAATTCAAATAAAGAATTATAAAATAATTGTGGAACATCATTTTAGAGATGATGACATTAACTGTGTAGGCCAGTCAGAAACTTGTGAAATATTAGATATAACACACATAGGTTTGACTGAAGTGTAGCTGAACTTGCTTATTTCAGTTGGGAGGTGAAAATTACTTTGAAATCTGAAGGTGGATTGGGAATGAAGCACTAGATCTGATACTTGTTCAAAATCTTTAGTTAATGTTGACTTTTAATAAATGATTGAGGTATGTCTATTTGCAAGGATAGTGTGTCTACCATTAGAAACTTTCTATTAGGAAAGCAGCACAGATATGGAAATCATTCTTGAAGTTAGAAGTCCTGGTTTTGCTACATACTGTCTTTGTGACACTTAGAGGTTCCTTAGATTGCCAACTGAGAAATGAATATAATGCCAATCCCTGTAAAAATGGTTTGAGAAGCATTTTTATGTAGTACTACAAAGTACTATATAAATATATGAAATTATTTATGTACATTTATAGAAAGAAATGGCTCTGGCAGCATTAAGGAAGAAGTTAAACTAAATTTTATTTGTTAAAGAGAGTCAGAATTTGAAAGATCTCAATTTTATGGGTTTAACATTTCTGATTCTGTCTGAACATACGAGTATATGTTATAATATTTTCATCATTAGGTGACCTTGTAATTAATCTTGTCAGCCAATTACTGAAAGTGCTAGAGAGCCAGTCTCCTTAAAGAGTGGTTGCAAGCACAGTAGGCATTTTCATCTGCAATTATAGTTTGTTCAATGCTCAATCACCTCACCCTTCTCAATGCTGTGATGTTGAAAATAGAAAGAATCTTAGAGATTACTAATCCAGTATCCTCATTTTACAGATGAGTAAAAACTGATGTCCAGGAAAATTAAGTGAGCTGTCTAAAGGTACAGGCTGAAAGTTTTGGGAAAGTGAGAACTCGTATTTGGGACTTTTTGTTCCCAGTTTGATATGTTTTTCCCAGGGATCCATGCTGCTTCTCAAGCAAAGAACAACACCCTAGCTATAGTGGATTTAATTATTAAGTTACTTAAGCTTGAATCCATATGTTATTTCTACTGTTGAAGAAGAAATAGCCAAGGAAATATGTGAAACAATCCATCTTTTAAGTATGCCAGATGTTAACAACTCGTAATCCCAGTAATAGGGGAGAGTCCCATTGAATGATTACTGATTATAAAGGGACTTCCAGTCTTGGAATAAAATTAGAAAAATTACGAAATCACTTCCTTTAAGTTTTTGTTGTTGTTGTTGTTGTTGTTGTTGTTGTTGTTCCAAAAGGTAGTGGTTACAATTGTAATGAAAATTCTTAAAGTTAAAAATTGAAGGCTGAAAACATGGAAATGTTTGAAATGCATCAGTCAGACACTTTGGTCCCATCCTGCATCCTATACAGGTAGGAACCTGTCCCTCTATGACTTTGGCAGGAATCTGGAGATTTCTTTTTTGGGGGTAATGAGCCAAGGGATTCCAGGCCAGGGACAGAAGGCATAGCAGAATATACACATGAGTTGCCATACCAAAAAGAGACGATTATGTAAAAACACACCTACTGAATGGTGAGACCATCCAGCTCTCTTTCACCTTTTGGATATGTGCCTCTTGACACAACATTGCTGGTAGATTAAGGTTTACTCACTGACTTTTCCTTGGACAAACTGAATAGTTCCCGAGGAAAGACATATGGTTACTGACATTTGGAGATATCTCGACAAACTGGCGGGCTTCCACTAAACAAAATGTACCCATTCATGCATAACTTCCAATCTGCCCATTAGTTTCTCTTAAATATGAATAAACAAAAAATAATAATTAAACATTTGAGAGACACCTCCAAGATAAAATACTGCAATGAAAGCAAATTAAGAGAAAGTCGAATTCAAAGAAAACAGAAACAATGCAGGGGCAGAAGAAGATTTCAAAGGAGATAATATTTATCCATGAAAAGCACACCACATAGAGAAAATAAGAGGATGTTTAAATTTTTAAAATACATTAACTATGAAAAATATGTTATTAAGAAGATAAAGTCAAAGAAATCTATTAGAAAATAACCCAAAACACAAAGATATCTACAATTGTGGGGAAAAGATAAGAAACTTAAGAAACCTGAAGATGTTCAATAAAAAATTTTTAGGAGTACCAGAAAAAGAAAGCAGAGTTAAAAATGGAAGGAATCCAAGAAATAAATTAAAGGACTTAAACATTTATTTTCAAATTCAGAAGGTTCACCATCCATACGATGCCATTTCATCATAAAATTTCATAGACTTGTCAATATCATTAATTTAGTTAATTTAACAAAAATTTATTAAGTGTCTATTATGTGCCAAGTCCTCTACTAAGTACCAAACAAAGTGGGAGCCCAATGAGCAGGAGCCTGTTCTCATAGATCTTACCCGCTAGTGAGGCAGAGAGACAGGAATAAGCCACCTCACTAAATAATGTAAAACCTCCATGATTACACTTATAGCACATGGCACCAAGAAAGATTATTTTAGGGGCTTTGGTCGTGTAAGAGAGATTAGTAAAGATTCCTCTGAAGAAATAATATTTGTGTAGTGATCTGAAGGAAGAGTAGGCATTATCTAACCAAAGAGAGCAGGGTTGAGTGTTTAAGGCAGAAGAAGGCCCAATGGGATAAGGCGGTGACTGAAGGGAATCCAATGTGGATGAAACAGAGAGAACCAGTGGGGAACATGGGGTGAGAAAAGATTGGAGATCATAGGTCAGTGTGATGCTGACCGGGCAGAACTTCGCATGTATGCTATCTTAGAGTTTTGCTTTTTCTCGTATGGGTACATAATTGGAAGTCACTGAAATGTTTAAGCAGGGATGGAGAAGGAGTAAAATTTGAGTTATTGTGCTGGTCACTTTGCCTGCAGTGTGGAGAATGTTAGCAGCGCTGTTAGGGGCTTTCATAGTCACCATGCAAAGGATGATGGTAGCTTGGCCAAGCCTGATAATGATGAGTATGAAGTGAAAGTTTTTCAGAACTACTTAGTGGATTAAATCAGTGAGACTTTGTGATCAATTATCTCAAGGTTGATTCTCTGAATATTCTAAGGAAAAGCAAACTGGCTAGTCTCACCAAAGCAGAGAGGAAAATATAAATTAAGAACATCTAAATGTCAAAGCAAATGTATCAACTTCAAACAAAAGTGTTAAAAATTTTACCAGTGAGTGCTAGATATAATTCTATACAGTAAGTTTGCAAATCTAGACAAAGGGATAGTTTTCAAGGAAAATTAAAATTACCATTTTCTTTCATGGCTTGTGACATCCTGGATCTGCAACCTGAAAATAAAAGAACCAGATCCTTGTGGCTCCTGTGAAGGGGAGTGGGAGGATTTTGGTGCAATTGGACAGCACTGTAATTAGGGCATCTGGAAATATTCTGACCAACTCTACTGTGGTCCCTTTGTATCATCCCATGGTCCACGTTTACTCCCTGCCCTAGTGAATAACAAGTTTGACATTCCTCTGGGTAGTCACTGGATAGAGAAGCTGTCATCTTTGCAATAGCCTCTCCTGCATGTATTTCTTATATATTTTTCTGATATTTCAGCAGAACTGTAGGGAAAGAGAAAATAATATGTATATTTTTATTCTATTAAATCAGAAGCAGTAGTAGATATTTTTCTGAATGTATCTCTGCAGTTACTATTCAATATTGTAATACGTTTTGAAAGTTAGTATGATAATCTTTGAATTAAATTCAAAGAAAAATATTTTTCTTACACTTATCTCCCCTTTGTTTTCATATTCTTATTTATGATGAAGTTTATTCAGACATAAGGAACATCACCATCATTTATTGGTACACACGTTATGTTTGTGTATAATATAGAATCATACTTATGGAATTAGGAATATAATCTAAAGAATTTAAGAGAAAGCAGTCTAGACATAAATTTCTGAATGCCAAGGACATTTCTGTGCCTTAGAGCTTTTGGTTTCTCTGTTTTAAAAGATCTGGCAGAAATGAACTCCAACTGAAGCAGGGTGGATAATTAGATTCTGCTTCATGCAACTTCAAGGCATTTTAGAGTCAAAAAACTATAGCAATAACCAAAGAGCAAGTTATATTTTTCACAAGTTACACATTATGCAATTGTACAACCAAATGCTGTGGTGTACTGACTTGTCATTAAAAGATCATCAGCATAATACTATGAAAATATGGTTTGATCGAATGGTTTTGACACAGCTATACTTAAAATCCTATGGCCTGTTTTCATAAATGGGGGCTTGGCTTAGGACACAAAATCAGGGATCAGGCTAAATATGTTACTTTATATGAACTTTGCAGATGTGATTAAGGTGATGGATCTTGAGATGGGGAAATTATCCTAGATTATCCAAGTGAACCCAGTCTAATCACTTGAGTTTGTAAAAGCAGAGAACCTTTCATGGATGGAAACAACTACAGGAAAAACAGCACAAGTAAGATTCAACCCAAAGTAGCTGGTTTTGAAGATGGAGGAAGGGGCCCATGAGTCAAGGGGTGCAGGCAGCCTCTAGAAGCTGGGAAAGGCAAATAAACTGATTCTTCCCTAGAGCATTCAGAAATGAATGCAGCCCTTCCCGCACCTTGATCTGACATCATTGAGACCAGAACCAAACTTACGACCTACAGAACTGTAAGATAATACATTTTGTCGTTTAGGCCACAAGTGTGTGGTGATTTGTGACAGCAGCAATAGACAGCTGGTCCAGATGAATTGTGGGGAAAAAACCCCTAGGATGGAGGGTCTCAGGAAGCAGATACCAGTTAATACCACTGTACCCTTCCAAATTTCTGCTTTGGAAAAAGGAGATTTTACTCTCAGCTCCCCAGGAAAAGACAGCGATGGGAGAAGGCTCTCTGTCTACATAACTATAACTCTTCACTAGGGATGGCTACTTAATTTCTGGGACCCTGTGCAAGAGAAAAATTCCAAGCCCTTTGTTCAAAAAGCAGAAAAATACCATTAAGGATGCTAAAATATAATGCTTTTTCTTTTCTTCCATTGTCTCTCAACTGGAAGTATCTTTTTTTTTTTTTTTCTCCTTAGTGTTGTTCCAAGTAAAGAAAAATCACAAATTTAAATTTTTAGCATGAATTTTACTGTTCTTTACTGGCAATGCCACCTTTAAATACTAATATAAGTTGGGCATGGTGGCTCACGCCTGTAATCCAAGAATTTTGGAGGCTGAGTCAGGCGGAGCACTTGAAGTAAGGAGTTCGAGACCAGCCTGGCCAACATGGTGAAACCTGGTCTCTACTAAAAATACAAAAATTAGCTGGGTGTGGTGGTGGGTGCCTGTAATCGCAGCTACTCAGGAGGTTGTAGCAGGAGAATCACTTGGATCCAGGAAGCAGAGGTTGCAGTGAGTCAAGATTACGCCACTGCATTCCAGCATGGGCCATAGAGCGAGACTTCATCTCAAAAAAACCCAAAACAACAACAACAACAACAACAACAACAACAACAATATAAGGGCATTTAACTTGCATAAAATTATATACTTAGTATTTTATAGCTCTTGTATGTGTATGCATTTTAGTTTTTACCAGAACTGGAAATGGTATGCAAAACTAATTCAATTGTTATTTATTTATTTATTTCAATCATTTTTTGGAGAGCAGGTGGTGTGCTTCTCCTCTTTCTCCCAGTTTGTTATTATCTGAAATTTTATTATTATTTTGTATTTCAATAGGTTTTTGGGCAGCAGGTGGTGTTTGGTTGCATGGATAAGTTCTTTAGTGGTGATTTCTGAGATTTTAGGGCAGCCATTACCTGAGCAGTGTACACTAAACCCAATGTGTAGTCTTTTATCCCTCACCCCTTCTCCTACCCTTCCCCACTGGGTCCCCAAATCCTATTGTATCATTCTTATGCCTTTGCATCCTCATAGCTTAGCTCCCACTTATAAGTGAGAACATAAAATGTTTGGTGTTTCCATTCCTGAGTTATTTCATTTAGAATAGTGTTCTCCAATTCCATCCAGGTTGCTGCAAATGCTATTATTTCATTCCTTTTTATGACTGAGTGGTATTCCATAGCGTATAAACACCACGTTTTCTTTACTCATTGATTGATGGGCATCTGAGCTAGTTCCATATTTTTGCAATTGCAAATTGTGCTGCTATAAACACGAGTGTGCAAGTGTCTTTCTCGTATAATGCCTTTTTTTTTTCCCCTCTGGGTACGTACGCAGGAGTGGGATTGCTGGATTAAATGGTAGATCTGCTTTTAGTTCCCTAAGGTATCTTTTCTTAAAGATTCCACAGTTTTCCATAGTGATTGTACTACTCCTACCAGCAGTGTAAAAGTGTTCCCTTCAGCACATCCATGCGAACATCTAATATTTTTTGATTTTTAAATTATGACCATACTTGTGTGAGAAAGGTGGTACTGCATTGTGGTTTTAATTTGCATTTCCCTGATAATTTGTGATGTTGAGCATTTTTTCATATGTTTGTTGGCCATTTGTAGAATTGTCTATTCATGCCCTTAGCCCACTTTTTGCTGGTATTGTTTCTTTCTTGTAAATTTGTTTGAGTTCTTCGTAGATTCTGGATATGAGTTCTTTGTCAGATGTATAGATTGTGAAGATTTTCTCCCACTCTGTGGGTTGCCTGTTTACTCTGCTGATTATTTCTTGTGCTGTACAGAAGATTTTTAGTTTAATCAAGTACCATCTATCTTTGTTTCTTTTGTGGGTATGTTTGTTTTTGGGTTATTGGTCATGAAGTCTCTAGAAAGGTTTTTTTGATGTTATCTTCTAGACTTTTTATAGTTTCATGTCTTAGATTTAAGTTTTTGATACATCTTGAGTTGATTTTTGTATAAGGTGAGAGATGAGGATCCAGTTTCCTTCTCCTGTATGTGGTTTGCCGATTGTTCCAGCACCATTTGTTGAAAGGAGTGTCCTTTCCCCACTTTATGTTTTTGTTTGCTTTGTCAAAGATCAGTTGACTGTAAGTGTTTGGGTTTATTTCTGGGTTTTCTATTCTGTTTCATTGGTCTATTTGCCTATTTTATACCAGTACCATGCTGGCATAAATAGTATAGATTTTGTTAGCTAGTATTTTATTGAGGATTTTTGCATCTATGTTTAGCAGGCATATTGGTCTATGGTTTTCTTTTTTTGTTATGTCCTTTCCTGGTTTGGTTATTAGGGTGACACCGGCTTCATATAATGATTTAGGGAAGATTCCCTCTTTCTCTATCTTTTGTATCAATAGGATTGGTACCAATTCTTCTTTGAATGTCTGATAGAATTCAGCTGTGAATCCATGTGGTCCTGGACTTTTTTTTGTGTGGGTAACTTTTCAATTACCATTTCAATCTTGCTGCTTGTTATTGTTCTGTTCAGAGTTTCTATTTCTTCCTGGTTTAATGTAGGAGGCTTGTATATTTTTAGGTATTTATCCATCTCCTCTAGGTTTTCTAGTTTATCTACATAAAGGTGTTCACAGTAGCCTTGAATGATCTTTTGTATTTATGTGGTATGAGTTGTATATTAATATCTCCCATTTTGTTTCTAATTGAGCTTATTTGGATCTTCTTTCTTCTTTTCTTTGCTAATCTCACTAATGGTCCATCAATTTTATTTATCTTTTCAAAGAACCAGGTTTTTGTTTCATTTATCTTTTGTGTTGTTTTTTGTTTGTTTCAATTTCACTTAATTCTGCTCTGATCTTGGTTATTTGTTTTCTCCTCCTGGGTTTATATTTGGTTTGCTCTTGTTTCTCTAGCCCCTTGAGGTATGATGTTAGATTGTGTATTTGTGCTCTTTCCAACTTTTTTTTTGTGTAAACATTTAATGTTATGAACTTTTCTCTTAGCACCGCCTTTGGGGTATTCCAGAGGTTTTGATAGGTTATGTTACTATTATCATTCAGTTCAAATAATTATTTTTTATTTTTTATTTCTATTATTTTTTGAGACAGCGTCTCACTCTGTAGCCCAGGCTGGAGTGCAGTGGCGTGATTTTGGCTCACTGCAACCTCGACCTCCCAGGTTCAAGTGATTCTCCTGCCTCAGCCTCCCGAGTAGCTGGGACTACAGGCGCGTGCCACCACACCTGGCTATTTTTTTTGTATTTTTAGTAGAGACGGGTTTTCACCATGTTAGCCAGGATGGTCTTGATCTCCTGACCTCATGATCCACCCGTCTCAACTTCCAAAAGTACTGGGATTACAGACATGAGCCACCGTACCTGGCCAAGTTCAAAGAATTTTTAAATTTTCATCTTGATTTTGTTGTTGACTCAATGATCATTCAGGAGCAGGTTGTTTAATTTCCATGTATTTGCATGGTTTTGAGGGTTCCTTTTGGAGTTGATTTCCAATTTTACTCCACTCTGGAGAGTACTTGCTATAATTTTACTCCACTGAGAGAGTACTTGCTATAATTTCAATTTTCTTAAATTTATTGAGACTTGTTTTGTGGCCTGTCATGTAGTCTGTCTTGGAGAATGTTTCATGTGTTGATGAATAGAGTGTATATTCTTCAGTTGTTGGGTAGAATGTTCTGTAAACATCTGTTAAGTCCATTTCTTCTAGGGTATAGTTTAAGTCAATTGTTTCTTTGTTGACCTTCTGTCTTGATAACCTGTCTTGTGCTTTCAGTGGAGTATTGAAGTCCCACAATAGTATTGTGTTGCAGTCTATCTTATTCTTAGGTCTAGTAGTAATTGTTTTATAAATTTGGGAGCTTCAGTGTTAGGTACATATATACTGAGGATTGTGATATTTTCCTGTTGGAGTAGTCCTTTTTATTATTTTACAAAGTCTCTCCTTGTTGTTTTTAACTGCTGTTGCCTTAAAGTTTGTTTTGTCTGATATAAGAATAGCTACTCATGCTTGCTTTTGGTGTCCATTTGCATGGAATATCTTTTTCCACTCCTTTGCCTTACATTTATGTGAGTCATTATGTGTCAGGTGTCTCTTGAAGACAGTAGTTACTTGGTTGGTGAATTCTCATCCATTCTGCCACTCTGTATTTTTTAAGTGGAGCATTTAGTCCATTTATATTCAATGTTAATATGTTTCATTTTGGAGTTTGTGGTCCTTAGTCATCTCGTGGCACCACTTTCCACACTTTCGTTTCTTATTTCTTTTTTCCTGGAACAACAAATGCTTCTTTCTGTCTTAAGCAGAGAATTTCTGGGTGCATCAGGGTCTAAGCTCCTATTCCCAAAGGACCAGCCAACGAGTTTCTTTTAAAAGAATACCATCCTTCTCCTGAAAGGAATACTAGAGAAAGATGTTTCTTCTCCAATTCATTGCACAAGTTTATTTTATAGCTTCCAAGTAGCTTAACTCAGGCTTGGAGCATGAGCAACTTAATATTTTTTTCCAAGTGCTCCCTGCTTCCACTCTGTACTGCATGACACTCCTTACCCTATGACTCTGTAGAGGAAAAATTCTGTCTGTATTGTTCTTCTGCAACCGTTAAGATAAATGTTATGGTCTGAACATTTGTGTTCCCCTCAGATTCCTTTGTTGTAAACCTAACTCCCAAGGTATTGGGAGACAGGGTCTTTTGGAGTGATTAGGTCATGAGAGCAGTCTCCTTATTGGGATTGGGATTAGCACCCTTTAAAAGACACCCCAGAGAGCTACCTTGTCCCTAGTTATCTCCTAGACTCCATGCTATCCACCTCATTTCTTTGCTGATTCTAATCTGCATCCTCATGCCATAATAAACTATACAATGAGTATAACAGCTTTTTAGGAGTTTGTGAGTCCTACTGTTAATCATCAAACCTGAAATGGTATTTGGGTCTCCCTGACACTATTGGTGATTGCTGCATAACAGGAAAGATGAAACAGGAAGGAAAAAGGCTGTCATTTCCCAATAAGAATACTTTCTGAAAGTTGAGCACAATACTTCTATTTATATATTATTGACTAAAATCTAATTGTTAAACCCTATTAGCCATAATCTTATAGCTTGGCAGCAGCATGCTCATCCAAAAATTAAATTCTTGTCACTAAAGAAAGAAGGGAAAGTTGATGGATATTAGGAACCAACTAGTAGTCCCTTTCACAAGGAAGATTGAATGTTATTTATTAGGAAAATACCCTCTTAATCATTTGATTTTAAAACATTTTCTAAACATTTTTTTTAATTTAACATAACATAGCTTCAACTTAAAAGTTACACAAATGAATTTGTTTATTATTATCAAAACTTTTCTTCATTGAAAACTGGATGTTTCAACATAGATTTCTCTGTTTTCCTTATTTATTTTCTTATTTAATATACGCATGAGGTAAGCGTTACCAAGGCCTCAGTGCTAAATTAATGAGGCACTGCTAATGGAGGTAACTTTACTTGATGAAGATGAAGTATTTGCCAGGAATTTAGCTGTTCTGTAGGACAAAAATAAAATCTTAGTTTTGTGCTCATCATCTATCTATTTATCATCTCTCTATTAATCAATCAATCATTTATTTTTCTGTCTATTAATTAATGAGCTGACTTTATGGCTACATTCCTCACTGATTCAGGATTGTTTTTAAAAATGTTCCTCAGGGCACATAGACTCTTTCCCTGACCTTGATGTAGGTCTTGTGGTGCCTAGTCTTTGTGCTCTCTATTTAGCACTCTGGATACATTCTCTTTCGCCTCATCTCTTTCCATCTATTTCCCTGTTTCCCTCTGTTTCCCATCACTGCTCTACTAGACAGCATGGCCAAGATATTGAGCTGTCTAAGGGAAATTACCTCACCTACAGCCCCTGCAAAGGGAGGAGGTTTAAATCACTCCAGAGATGGGGTGACTATGGTCTATACCACATGACTTCCCTGTTCCTCACTGGCAGCTACCTGTACCAGGGTAGGCACCTGAGCAATGTGTAGGCTTACCCATGAGGTGACTTGACAAGTGAAAACTCTGCCCCCCGAAAGGATTAGCTGGGAAATTTTAGACTCTTTCTCTTGTGAATTTCAACTGAAAATAAGGGCCACGGGATTAGGTAGTAGAAGCAGAAGTTGAAAAAGACATGGAGAATAGTGGTGGGACAGGAAGCCATGAGGAAATAAGCTAATAGTAATGGGTACTGTTGTTTTCAGTTTGTGAAAGGAGAACAAACAGAGAAAGATAAGAGCTCAATACCATGCAGGCAGAGAAGCAACAGCCTCTTGCCTCACAGCAGGTAATAAGAAAATCTATTGAATCTCCAGAGTTCTGCCTGAGCCTCCACTCTCCAAATTGTGTTTTAGTTTCTGCGACATTTCATGCTCTGGGATTCCCTTGAGATTTCTCTGGTCCTCATGTGAAAATTGATCTTAACAATAAACCTCTCATTACTTGAGGTAATCCTGCGTGAACCCAACTCATACAGCTGCAATCAGTTTTGCTACTTTAGATTAATTCTCTCTGCTTTGCCCACAAACAACTAGCTATTCCTAATTCTGAACTTTAATCCTGTCTTCCTTTAGTTAGTCACAATTTAATTCTCACACACTACAGTTCTTCACAATTCTATTCTTGGGAGAGTTCCCTTTACTCTCAGCACTGACGAACTCTTTTACTCTTTTTACAGTATATCTCCACAGGGACTCACAAATTTATGTTTATGTGCTGAAGCAAACCCTCACTGGCTGCCATTAAACATTTAAACCATCCCTCACTTTCCCTCACCCACTCTGCCTCATAGTTTTTGTTGTGAGACATACTACCCAAAGTGGAGAGTATTCCCCATACTTCATGTCTCCTGAGGAGGGGGAATGGTTCTCTCTCTCTCTCTCTCTTTCTTTCCCTCTTTCTCTTTCTTTCCCTCTCTCTCTTTCTTTTTCTTATAAACCAATACGTTTATATAACTTCTACAAAGCTACAGCTGTCATGAGATTTATAAATAAGAACTTGGAATTTGGGAACTTGGGAATTGCTGGTGTGACTCATTGTACTAAATGATATGCAGAACACATTAACAAAATGTGTGTCAAGGGATTTACATTTTCATTTTTTAAAATCTTACTGATGACATTGTCCACAAGCCAATGGTTTTCAAAAATTCTTAAACAGTTGAATCATTTTTTTCCAAATGTGGAATCCCAACACAGAGTGTAGCTGCTTTGTTGGGAACAGAAATGTAAAGCTCAAAGACTGTCTGTCTCAACACCTTATCCAGCCAAATCCCTCCTGGTGGAAACTTGAGGCACCTTCTTGTAACCTCACAGCTCGTTGGAGTACAGTTTGAAAACCACTTCTCTGAATTTTGAGACAAAGCCTGAGTGATAGAAGTGAAGAGTTGACAGCTATCCAGGATCAAATGTTTTCATAGCCTTGAGAGGCACTGAGTGATACTCTTGCAGTCTCAAAGGGGGAAGGACTCCCTCTTACCCATCTTCTACTTTCCATAATTTTTTGTATCTATAAGACTCCATTATTTTGTATATCTGAGGAGACCATTCTGACAGCTTTACGGATGGTCCCAACTGACCTTTCATTTGTTTCTTGAGGGAGTGCAGTAACTTGTTCTGAAGCTTATCTGTGCCTTTCCCTATTTGTTCAATCTCTCCCACACCCCAGTGCCATCAGAGCTGGGATATGTGCTCCATGAGCAGTGGTGCCAAGTTCCTGGTTTCTGTGATGTCAGACACAAGAGGTGGGGGACCAAAGACAGTGAGAGGAGGAGTCTTGTTTGGTGTCTAACCTCTGCAGATCCTTTAGATTTCAGTAAGCAGTCTCTGAATCTCTGACTCACATGATAAAAGGCACCTGGATTAGTGCAGGTAGGAGATACTCTGGCAGCCCCCATGTCTGAGGAATTGCCATAGTATTTAGCTGGGCAAGCTCTATTGGCCAGATCAAGTGCTTCCTCATCACAGCACTGCAACACTTTGGGATCTTATCTTTCTTGGTATGATGCCCTCCTTTCCTTTACAGCTCACATAGCCTTTCCCCTCCTTTAAAAAAAAAAAAAAATTAAGCATAATAGAAATATCTCTTAATCAATGTAATTCAGTGACATGTAGAGCTCTGTACCAGGGTACAACTTTAAGTTCCCATTACAACTTTTACTTCCCAGTCATCACCTGCTCTGTATTCATGGGAGGGGGCAGTAGCAATGCCAGTTACCTGGGGAAGTTGGTGGACAGTTCTCTGACTATGAGCCTCAGTGTGTGAGTTTTCCCTTCATGGGTGACTCAGGAGAAAAAACAGGAATTATCTGTGTGACAGCTTGAATGTCCAGAGGTATTAGGGGACATATCACACGATAAGGTTATATAGGGCAGTGGCCTCCAACCTTCACGACACCAGGGACTGGTGTCATGGAAGACAGTTTTTCCACGAATGGGGCTGTGGGGTGGGGGAGGGGATGGTTTCAGGCTGAAACTGTTCCACCTGAGATCATCAGGCATTAGTTAGATTCTAATAAGGAGCGTGAAGCCTGGATCCCTCTCGTGAGCAGTTCACAATAGGTTTCATGCTCCTATGAGAATCTAATGCGGCCACTGATTTGAACATCTGTGGCCTGGGGGTTTGGGACCCCTGATATAGGGAATGTTCACCTTGTCAAAAAGGAAACTTTGGGTGATATTGTGGAGTTATATAGTTTAATGTGGAAGCAGAATAAAGTTGCATAAGGATTCAATTAGAATATGTACATGTATGTATATAAACATATATATATATATATAAAATTTAGCAAAACAGTTGGTTTATGGTGATCCCTCAATAAATGGTGGTAATTGTGGTTATCATTAATTTTTTTTAGTTTAATATCAACCTGTGTCTGATTGGGTTGATTATAAATTAACAATGTAATTTTTTTTTTTTTTTTTTTTTTTTTTTTGCTGGAGTGCAGTGGCTCAATCTCGGCTCAAGGCAACCTCCACCTCCTGAGTTCAAGCGATTCTCCTGCCTCAGCCAACCGGGTAGCTGGGGCTACAGGCGTCCACCACCATGCCCAGCTAATTTTTGTACTTTTAGTAAAGATGGGGTTTTACCATGTTGGCCAGGCTGGTCTCGAACTCCTGACCTCAAGTGATCCAACCATCGTGGCCAAAGTGCTGGGATTACAGATGTGAGCCACTGCACTGGACCTAACAATGTGAAATTAAATTCTCATGAGGACTAGTTAATTTTGTCTCTCTAAGAGTGCACCACTGGCATAGTGTTTCTGGTTCATGTTGTTCAGCCTTGTATCATTACAAGTTTTCCAAAAATTTGTGGAATGACTGAATGAGTTCCCGACCTTGGCATATTGTTTTCCAGCTGTGTATGCTGACACATCAGTGAATCATGTACATCTATCATCGTGAATGGAAAAGCAAAACAGAACAGCTTACTCTAGCTAGCGTCATTTTAACTGAATTTTGGATTTCGCTTATGCCCCAAGTTTTAATGGCAGTTTTCATTTTTAGGCTCTGTGCTTATAGAGGGACTTCAACGTTGTTACAGGAAACATCAAAAGGAGGGTTACAGATGTTTTCAGCCTGTATTTATTAAGCATTACCAGTCGCTTGAGGATGGCTCTTCACTAATCCAAAGTTGTTGGAACATAGAAGTTGCACATTGTGTGTAAAGTGTTGCCCCTTTGCTTGGACTTTCTTTGCTTTTTAACAATTTGGAACCAATAGCTTAGAACACAGTGGCTGTTAGAGCTGGGTTTACACTTCAATGAAAGGGGAAGATTTATCAGATGATAAACTTTTATAGTTGCTGTTCATGGTGTGGTTGGGAAAGGAATAATTAAAATCTACAGCATGTTCTCTTTTCCTCAGTCTATTTTCTTTTAACCCAAGGCCACCTAAATGCCCAACTAAATCAGTCAGCCATGGAGGCAAAATGTTTTCTTCGTGCATCACAGATACTCTTGCACTTTCGTGGGAAAGTTATAGAATATTTCCACAGAACATCTGCCTATTCTTGATGCTGGTGTTTATCAGGGCCCCATGGCTTGTGTTTGAATGGAAGCAGTGGGCCTCACAGGAGTAGAAAACAATCAGAAAAACCATATCCTGTTGAGTTTTGCCTTGTGGTTATGAGGATAAAGGAAGAGATAAGTATATTTGTAACTGATTTTCAAACCACACAAGGAGAGGAGACCAATTCCTTTCTTTAGTTATTTTAAATGCAGATATTCCTAATATATTTATGTTGCTTTAATTTTCTGTGAACTTTCAATTTTATAATGTTGTTGGCCAGCTTTATATTTGTTGTCAAGTAATCAATTCAAAATAACATAAGTTATAAGTACACTATATCTTAAAAATTATGAAGCTTGATTCTGCAAATACTTGTAGAAGATGTTAAAGAATAGCTTAATATATTGACATATACAAGTTCTGGTCATGAAACGTTAACTCTCCTTATGTATAAACTTTGTGAAGGAAACTTAAATTAGTACCTTAGAAACGTTAGAAATATAATTCCTTAAAATAAGTTATACATTTAAAAAATTCCTTTTTAAAAACGAAATTATAATGATTTGACAATAGAGATTGGATGAATGGTGCAGAGATTCTAATTTTCAGGCTGTCACTAACCTTGTTAGCCAAATCAATTAGGCTTTATTTATGATCACAAAAGGTTTATGTGGAGTGAAATAATATTTTTCATGGTTCTGTATCCTGCCCCTTAACTCCAATATACGTGCGATTCACTCTTGAACAACAGAAGTTTGAACTATGTGGGTCCAAATATAGGCAGATTTTCTTCTACCTTTGCAACTCCTGAGATTGCAAGATTAACCTTTCATCTTCCTCATTCTCTGTAGCCTGTTTAATGTAAAGATGATGAGGATAAACACCTATATAATGATCAATTCTACTTAATGATTAGTAAATATATTTCCTTTCTTATAATTTTCTTAACATTTTCTTTATTAAAGCTCTCTAGTCTCAGAATTATAAATTTTTCCATGTCTAGAGAAGTGGTAAGTTCTCTATCACTTATAAATAGTAGGTATTATTTAAAATATAATACCTATATTACCTATAATAGGTATTATTTACAAGTGATAAGTTTATTTATTTACATTTTTATTTTAGGATCACAGGGTGCATTCACAGGTTTGTTACATGGATAAACTGCATTTCACTGGGGTTTGGTGTACAAATTATTTCATACCCAAGTAATGAGAATAGTAACCCAAAAGTTTTTTTGTTCTCACCCACCTCACACCCTCCACTCTCAAGTAGATCCCAGTGTATCTTGTTCCCTTCTCTTTGTCCATGTGTACTCAGTAATTAGCTCTGACTTATAAGTGAGAACATTCAGTATTTGGTTTTCTGTTCCTCTATTAATTTGCTTAGGATGATGGCCTCCAGTTGCATCCATATTGCTGCAGAGGACATGATTTTGCTCTTTTTTTTTTAATGGATATATGTATTCCACAGTGTGTATGTACCACATTTTCTTTATCCAGTCCACTGTTGATAGGCATCTAAATCGATTCCATGTCTTTGTTATTGTGAATTATGCTGCAATGAACATATGTGTGCATGTGTCTTTATGGTAGAACAATTAATATTCCTTTAGGTATATATCTAGTAATAGGATAGCTGGGTTGAATGGTAGTTCAACTCTTAGTTCTGTGAGGAATTTCCAAACTGCTTTTCACAGTGGCTGAACTAATTTATATTCCCACCAGCAGTAATTAAGTGTTTCCTTTCTCGTCAGCCTCACCAACATCTGTTCTTTTTTGAATTTTTTAAAAATAGAAATTCTAACTGGTATGAAATGGCATGTCATTGTGGTTTTGATTTGCATTTCTGTAATGATTAGTGATATTGAATATTCTTTTATATATTTGTTGGCCATGTATATGTCTTCTTTTGAGAAGTGTTTGTTCATGTCTTTTGCCCATTTTTTAAAGCGGTTGTTTGGTTTTTGCTCATAAGTTTGTTTAAGTTCCTTGTAGATTCTTGATAGTAGACTTTTGCTGGATGCGAAGTATGCAAATATTTTCTCCCACTCTGTAGGTTGTTTGTTTACTGTTGATAGTTTTTTTTTGCTGTGCGGAAGATCTTTAGTTTAATTAGGTCCTGCTTGTCAATTTTTGTTTTTGTTACCATTGCTTTTAGCATCTTTGTCATGAAATCTTTGCCAGGGCCTGGTTTAGATTGGTATTTTCTAGGTTTTCTTCTAGAGTTTTTATAGTTTTAGGTTTGCATTTAAGTCTTTAATCCATCTTGAGTTTGTTTTTGTATATGATAAAATGTAAGGGACTAGTTTGAATCTTCTGCATATGGCTAGCCGGTTATCCCAGCACCATTTATTGAATAGGAAATAGTTTTCCCATTGCCTGTTTTTGTTGACTTTGTTGAAGATCAGATGGCTGTGGGTGTGTGGCATTATTTCTGGGTTCTCCGTTCTTTTCCATTAGTTTGTGTATCTGTTTTCGTACCAGTACCATGCTGTTGTGGTTACTGTAGACTTGCAGTAGAGTTTGAAGTTGGGTAGTGTTATGCCTCCAGCTTTGTTATTTTTGCTTTGGCTATTTGGGCTGTTTTTTTGGCTCTATATGAGTTTTAGAAATCTGTGAAAAATGCCATTGGTAGCTTGATAGAAATGGTGATGAATCTGTAAATTGCTTTGGGCAGTATGGCCATTTGTACAATATTGATTCTTCCTATCCATGTCATAGAATGTTTTTCCATTTGTTTGTGTCATTTCTGATTTCTCTCAGTGACGTTCTATAGCTATTGTTATAGAGATCTTTCACTTTCCTTGTTAACTGTATTTTTAGATATTTTCTTCTTTTTGTGCCTGTTGTGAATGGGATTACATTCTTGATTTGGCTCTCAGCTTGGATGTTATTGGTGTATAGAAATGCTACTTATTTTTGTACAATAATTTCTGTATCCTACAAACTTTGCTGAAGCTGTTTATTAAATGTAGGATATTTTGGGCACAGAGAGGAGGTTTTCTAGGTGTAGAATCCTATCACATTTTCAGTGAAGAGATATGATTTGACTTTGTGTCTTCATATTTCCATGCCTTTTCTTTCTTTCTCTTGCCTGATTGCTCTGGCTAAGACAACTAGTACTATGTTGAATAGGAGTAGTGAGAGTGGGTATCCTTGTCTTGTTCTGGTTCTCAGGAATAATGTTTCCAGTTTTTGCCTGTTAAGTATTGGTTGTGGTTTGTGATAGGTGGCTCTTATTATTTTGATGTATGTTCCTTTGATGTGTAGTTTATTGAAGTTTTTTTTTTTTTTAACATGAAGGAGTATTGAATTTTATCAAAAGCCTTTTCTGAGTGTATTGAGGTGATTATATGTTTTTTTTGTTTGTTTTTTTTTGTTTTCTTTATGTGATGAATCACAGTTAATGATTTGCCTATGTTGAACCGACCTTAGATCCCAGGAATAAAGCGGACTTGATTGTGGTCAATTAGCTATTTGATGTGCTGCTGGATTGAATTTGCTTGTATTTTGTTGAGGATTTTTACATCTATGTTCATCAGAGATATTGGCCTGAAATTTTCTGTTTTTCTGTGCATGTCTCTGCCAGGTTTTGATATCAGAATGATGCTAGCCTCCTACAGTGAGTTGTGCAGGAGTCTTTCCTCCTCCATTTTTTGGAATAATTTTTGTAAATTGTTACCAGTTCTTTATACAGCTGTCAGAATTCAGCTGTGAATTTGTCTGGTCCCTGGTTGGGTAGGATTTTTTTAATACCGATTAATGTTCAAAACTCATTTTAGCCTGTTTAGGGTTTCAATTTCTTCTTGGTTTGATATTGGGAGATTGTATAGTTCTAGTAATTTATCCATTTCTTGTAGGTTTTCTAGTTTGTGTGCATAGAGGCGTTTGTAATAGTCTCTGAGGTTTTCTTTTTTGTTTTGTATTTCTGTGGGGTTGGTGATAACGTCCCCTTTGCCATTTTTGATTGTGTTTATTTGGATCTTCTCTCTTTTTTCTTTATTCATCTAAGTAGTTGTCTATTAATCTTGTTTCTCCTTTCCAAGAATCAACTTTCAGTTTTGTTGCTCTTTTGCATAGATTTTCACATCTCAGTTTCTTTCAGTTCAGCTCTATTTTGATTGTTGCTTTCCTCCTGCTAGTTTTGGAGTCGGTTTGCTCCTGCTTCTCTGGTTCCTCTAGATGTGATGTTAGGATTTTAGAGATATTTCTTTCTGATGTGGGCATATTGAGCTATCAACTTTCCTCTTAACACTATTTAGCTGTGTCCCAGAGATTCTGGTATGTTGTGTCTTTGTTTTCATTAGTCTTAAAGAATTTCTTGATTTCTGCCTTAATTTCATTGTTTACCCAAAAGTCATTCAGGAGCAGATTATTTAATTTCTACATAGTTGAATGATTTTGAGAGATCTTGGTTTTGATTTCTGTTTTTATTGCACTAAGATCTGATTATGTGGTTGGCATGATTTTGGTTTTTTAAAATTTGTTGAGAATTGCTTTACATTCAAGCATGTGGTTAATTTTAGAGTATAGGCCATGTACAGATGAGAGGAATGTCAAGTTTATTGTTTTTACATGGAGTCTTCTCTAGATGTCTGTTGGGTCCATTTGGTCAAGTGTTGAGTTTAGGTTTCAAATATCTTTGTTAGTTTTTTGCCTTGATAATCTGTTTAATACTGTCAATAGGGTGTTGAAGTCTCCCACTATCACTGTGTGGTTATCTAAGTTTCTCTGAAGTTTTTTTTTCTGGGTACTGTTGTGTTGAGTGCATATATATTTAGGATAGTTGTCTTCTTGTTGTATTGAACCCTTTATCATTATGTAATTTCCTTCTTGGACCTTTTTGATAGTTGGTGATTTAAAGTCTGTTTTATTTGGAATAAGAATAATAAACCCTGCTCTTTTTTGTTTTCCATTTGCATCATAGAGTTTTCTCCATCCATTTACTTTGAGCTTTGGGGTGTCATTGCATACGAGATGCGTCTCTTGAAAACCCCATATAATTGAGTCTTGCTTCTTTATCCAACTTGCCACTTCTGTGCCTTTTAAGTGGGGCATGTAGCCCACTTACATTCAAGGAATATTGATATGTACACATTTTATCCTGTCACTGTGAAATTAGCTAACTCTTATGTAGACTTGATTGTGTGTATAGTTCTTTATGGTGTCAATGATCAAGTGTTTTTTTTTAATTTTAATTTTTCTTTTCTTTTTTTTTTTTTTTTTTTTTTTTTTGGTGTCCAGTAATGGTCTTTTGTTTCCATGTTTCACATTACCTTAAGGGCATCTTGTAAGACATGTCTGGTGATAAAGAATTCTCTTAGCATTTACTTGTCCAAAAAGAATTTTACTTCATCTTTGCTTATGAAGCTTAGTTTGTCTGGATATGAAATTCTTTATGGAAATTATTTTTCTTTAAGGATGCTGAATATAGGCCCCCAATCCCTTCTGGCTTGTAAGGGTTTCTGCTCAAGGCACTCTGCGCTTAGTTGATGGGTTCCCTTTATAGGTGACATGCCCCTTCTCTCTAGCTGCTTTCTTTCACAGTGACCTTGGACAATCTGATTACTATGTGTCTTGGAGATGGTCATCTCACATAGTATCTTGCAGGGGTTCTCTGAATTTCCTGAATTTGAATCTCAAACTCTCTAGTGAGGTTGGGCAATTTTGAGGGACAATATTCTCAAATATGTTTTTCAAATTGCTTGCTCTCTCCCTGTCTTTCAAGGATGGCAGTGAGTCATACATTTGGTCTGTTTGCATAACCCATATTTCTTAGAGTTCTTGTTCATTCTTTTTGATTTTTTTATTTATGTCTGACAGAGTTGATTTGAATTGGTTTTCAAGCTCTGAATGTTTTCCTCAGCTTGGTCTATTCTGCTCTTCGTATTTCCAATTATATTATGAATTTCTTGTAGTGAGTTTTTCAGCTCTATTAGATCAGTTTCATTCTTTTTAAAGATGGCTATTTCATCTTTCAGCTCTTGTATCATTTACAAGATCATCTGAGGCTGAGTTGCAAGTAGGTGCAGCCAGGAAGGGACCCTGGGAGAGACTGGCAGACAGAGGGGCACTCAGATCAGCCTGGCCCCATCCCACAGGCAAGATAGCTCTGTTCTTTCTAGGAGCCACTGTCAACAAAGGCCAAAGCCAACATAAAGAGTGAGACGAGCCTTGGAGGATAGGCATCCCTGGCTGTGCTCCACTGTAGCTGTTCTTTGCCAAACCAGCTGGACTCCACACAAGCTAGAGTCCTGTCCCTGTCAACTCTCCAACCAGCTCTCTTTGCATGTCCATGGAGGTCACTGGGTCTTCTGCAGCTAGGATTCCAGAGGTCTATGGTGAGAGTTGGGCCATTCCATGCCTATTTAACTCACTCCTTCCCCAGGAACTACTTGGGGCCAGGAATAAGTCCTGGTGCTCAGTAGCCCCATGCAGAGTTCCTAGCTTCCTTCTCCTTCATCCCGGTGTCTGTATCTTCTCTCCATCCACTCTCAATGGCTTCTTTCCAAAGATCTACTTGGAGTGTGCCAGTCTTCATGAAGGTCTGGACTCTTGGTGGGAGAAGCACTTCCTGGCTGTGTCTAGTCAACCATCTTGTCTTTTCCCTCAAATAAGTGTTGTATTGACCATATTATAAAGAATTTTACTCAAAGAAGAGTTGTATAAATCTTATGAGACAGGTTTATTCTCTAGTTTATTTGTAGGTAAAATAAAATACTTCTTAATATAAGAATAGAATCTGTTCGGAAAGAGGGGGTGCTTGCAAACACACAGACTCACTCTTCTACCACCACTTCCCAAGGCAAATGAGTAATGACTCTAAATTATCACATAATCCTGTTTGAAATCTATTTCCTTACCAAGCATTCTCTAAATGTAAAAGTGGTATACAAGTATGGTTATTTGAAGAAGAGCTGGCTGTATTTCTGGAAAAACCAATAACTTCATCTGAATAGCTCTTATAATCAATAACAAAGTTCAGGAAATCAATATATAGAAATCTGTGCCATTACAATATATATTTTAAAATATAGTCATGAAGAAAATCATTGCTACAATGAGATGCAAAAGAAAACCAAAAAATAAGAAAAAAACAGCCGGTGCTTCGATTGAGAAGATCAGTTTTTAAAACTGTTAGTGCCATATATGTAATCTACAAGGATTTTAAAAGCATATAGCTAGATGAATTGATTAAAAAGTGTACAGTGTAGGCCGGGCGCGGTGGCTCAAGCCTGTAATCCCAGCACTTTGGGAGGCCGAGACGGGCGGATCACGAGGTCAGGAGATCGAGACCATCCTGGCTAACAGGGTGAAACCCCGTCTCTATTAAGAAATACAAAAAACTAGCCGGGCGAGGTGGCGGGCGCCTGTAGTCCCAGCTACTCGGGAGGCTGAGGCCGGAGAATGGCGTGAACCCGGGAGGCGGAGCTTGCAGTGAGCTGAGATCCGGCCACTGCACTCCAGCCTGGGCGACAGAGCGAGACTCCGTCTCAAAAAAAAAAAAAAAAAAAAAAAAAAAAAAAAAAAAAAAAAAAAAAATGTACAGTGTATATAAAAATGTGCAAGAGCAGCCAAAAAATTAAAGAATAAAGGATAGTAATTGAATGAACTAACTCTATCTGATATTATAGCACATTATGAAACTGTTATAATCAAAAGGGCATGATACTGATATAATTTTGTGGAACCTAAAAGAAAAAGGCATCCATATTTACAAAAGTGTAGTGTTAAGATTTTACATAAGTGAAAAACAATGAGTAAGTGACAATTGAGAGTACTTGGATAAATAAACAGATTTCTGTCTCATTTCTTATAAAAAAATTATTTGAAACTGTAAAAGTATTGGAATAGAACTTAGATCAAAAATACATTGCTGTAAATGACCAGCCTGGCTAACATGATGAATCCCCATTTCTACTAAAAATACAAAAATTATCCAGGCATGGTGGCGGGCATCTGTAATACCAGCTACTGGGAAGGCTGAGGCGGGAGAATTACTTGAACTCAGGAGGCGGAGCTTTCAGTGAGCCGAGATCGCACCGTTGCACTACAGCCTGGGCCACAGATCAAGACTCCATCTCGGGGGGGGGGAGGGGCAAAAATAGACCAGAAATAAACAATTCATAAGTTGGAATTGTGAGCCATTCTGAGTAGCGTGATGAAATCTTGTACCATCCTGCTTCATCTAACCTGGGATGCGAATCATCCTTTTGTCCAGCATATCCACATTGTATATGCTATTTGCCATCACTTAGTAGCCAGATTCGTTTTCAGATTGAAAAAGTAGAGTACATATGGGTTTAGTACTATCCACTGGGGCATCCACTGGGGTCTTGGAACATATATCCAGAGGACAAGGGTAGATACTCTATAGTATTATAGAACAAGCCTTAGGATCAATGGTAAAATAAAAAATAGACAGATAAAAATTTATAATTTGTGTACAAATTGTATAGTATTTTTAAAAACAATGCACACAATGCTATGTTAGTATAGGAACATATCTAGAAGAATTCACCAGAAATTAATCACATTTATTGCATCTGAAGCGTGGAAGACAAGAAGAGAACACAGGCAGAGAGGAGGAATTTTTCTCTTTATAGTTTTTTTTTTTTTTTCCCCCTGCTCCTGGAGTGAATGGGGCTGTGCAAACTGGTAAATAGTACTTATAAATATTTGAAGGCTTTATTATTTAGAACACCTTTATCATGTAATTTAACAATCATTAACACAATGAGATAGTATCATGTCTATTTTACAGAGGAGGACTGGAAGGCTAAGAAAATTTAAGTATGCAAATTAAAGAAGTTTATTAAGGCGAGAATCGGGAAGTGGCTTCAAAATGCATTTGCTGGGAATAGGCACAGATGTCCTTCATGGTGAGGTCCAAGCTTAAGTCAAATTTGGCCTTTTGGATATTGCCACCCCTCTTTAAATTCCTTGGGATAGTTTTCCCAACCAATGGCACATGTTTAACTTTGGTGATATCAAAGAATGAGGCCACCATTTAGTTTTTGGAAACACACACACACACAGTGCTGAATGTATTGCTTACTTAAGTAAGGGAGAGCTACTCTGGTTAGGTACATCCTCTCTGAGCATAATAAGGAACTGATTGTATAAAAGACTTTTGGGAAATAGTGAGTCAGGGAGTTGGTGGAGTTTTAGGGATGGATTGATGTCACCTTTAGAAACACAGTTACTTGGGCAAGAGTGTAGTTGATAGATTGAGTTTTAAAAGCTTGTTCATGGGGGTAAACCTATCCTTATTTAGCTGATTTTCAAAAGCAAAGGACTGTCACTGATTGGTTTCCAAAAGTGTGTTCACTGAGGTACTCTATCATTGATTGATTTAAAATGAATTTTTGTGGTTATTTGTTGTCATGATTACAACATAATCAGAATTTTCCTAGGTGTATGGGAACTTTTAAAATATTTTTCTCCATGTAGATTGTAAGTGTTTCCCATTTTGGGCAACAACTTCTGCTCTTCAGTGCCATGCAAATATGTCCTCTGGGTTACCTAGTATGTAGACATTAATGACTTGTTCTTAGAGTTCACCCTTGCTCATTTTCTTCTCCCACATAAAGAATGTATGAAAGAAGCGTTGACACTTTGGGGAGTAATATTCTGAAATTCTGACATCAGTCTAATCTTTTTGTAGCCAGAATCCTTGCTAAACCCAGAAAGAATTCAGATTTCTTTGGATCTATTTGAGGAATTTGTGATTACAGGCAATCAGTGGTCTATTTACATGACAGCCCGATAATTTTGACTGAGAGAGGAAAGGAGAGGTTGGTGCACAGGATCTTTGAGAAAAGACAATGAAAGAGTCATTAAGTGTCTGGTCCTCTTTCAAGTTGCCTACACATTTTCTTGAGCACCTGTGGAAAGAGGCATGGAAGGAAGTACTATTTTCATAAAAACCTTTTTCAGATACAATGAGAAAGTGCACAACAGTTCAAGTTAGATCACTTGGGTGGCAACAACTGATAAATATGGGGACAGGCAGTTTCACTAGTGCCTTTCTGACTCTTGTGCATTGTTGGTTTTGGGATGTTTGGGAGACAGCATCTTTGTCAAGTTCTCATGGGAGGCAGCATCAGAAATCACAGCAGTTGGGCACCTTCTGCCAGGTTGGGGAACAGAAGTTATTGCTAAGGAGAAACCAGGGCAGGAGAGCAAGGTCAGGGCAAGTTTTCCTGAGGTAGGTTTGAGAGTCTATATAGGCTTTCACACAGGGAGGCCTAAGAAATATTAGGGGGCCTATTTTCTAGGCAACTGGAGATTTTGTGAGTAAATGGAGACAAAAGCAGAATATTTATATGATTATTACATAACTTTGTTTAACTGTTAAAGTGACACCATCTGACACCCAAAGAACTGAGAATTAAGGATGTTCAGTTTACATTTATTTAATTCTGATTAAAAACCAATGTTGATCCTGTTCTGAGGTTACTTTTTGTTCTTCAAGACTCATAAGCACTTATCTCTTTGTGTTTCTAGACATAGTCAATTTATTCATTAATTCATCTAGTTATATACTTCAATCAGGCATTCAAACAACAAACATTCATTAGTTGCACACAATAATGAAAAGACAGTTTCTACACTTGTAGTGTTTGTGGCTTAGTAGCTAAAAATCACAATGATAATTATAATATTTTGATATGTATAATGGAGTTATACACAGAGTAAAAAAAGTTGTACAGAAAAATAGGGTCTTAAATCAGCTGGGTAGAGTCAGAGAAAGCCTCCCATAAAATGAAATCTGAGTCATAAAGGAAGATTAGTTGGTTTCCAAGTGGTGACAGTGAGGAGGAGTACCCCAGGCAGTTATGTGCAAATGTATGAGAGATTTGTCAGGGAACAACAGAGGATGTTAAATTACTTGAACATTTAGAATAGAAGTAGAATGGTAAAGGATGAAATTGAATGGATGTTAAGGATACACATAATGAAATGGTACTTAATGCCCTAGTACAGAGTTTATTATGGCGAGCAATTAAAAAAGGTTAAACAAAGAGTAATAGGATTAGATTTTCATGAATGTAAATCACATTAATAACATTTTTCAATATAATAAATATACGTAATTGTATAATATATATCTACATCCTTATCTAATCAATTTCTCTATATTTTACAAACTACCTCCCTACCTTTCTTATATTTTTCTTCAATACCCAGTTCAATTTCGTATGAAACTATCTCATAACTATTTCGAGGTAAGATAAGAAAATTCTTAAAACTAATTTTAGGAGGGTATATAAAAATGCCCCCCATACGACAGCCAGTGTCATCTTTCCAATCAAGAAGGAGCAGTCCTATTTTAGCTAATTATTCTAAAAATATATCTGAAACTGGCTACTTGAGAAACTTATTTGGAAAAGTCATTCTTCACAGAAGAATGGTTATCTGTACTGCTCCAACAGTGCACTTAATTTCTAGAAGATTGTCAAATAAGTTTTACTCTACATTTTTGTGGCTGGGCATAGCCTTTTATTTTCTTCTAGCTCCTCTTCTCATTAGTGATGCAATTCCCTCAGGAATCTCCACATAAAGAAAGACATCTGTTTCCATTTTCTTCTTAGAGGAACAGTATCTCTATACATCATTGAATAGATTAGTGTCATGAGTGTTAGCACTTTCCGTGAAGCACAATCCCAAAGTCCAAGAAAAATTGAGATCCCCAGAGGAGAGGATGGAAAGTATTTCCCCCACACCACAGGGTGCTTTACTGCTACTGCTGCTGCTGCTGTTTAATGTAAAGGGTGATATGTTTTTCTTTTTTTCCTTCTTCCCTCTCTTCTTCCTCTCTTCCCTTTTTACTTCCTTCCCGTTTTTTTTTTTTTTTTTTTTTTTTTTTTTTTTTTTTGGAGGCAGAGTTTCACTCTTGTTGTCCACGCTGGAGTGCAATGGCACAATCTCAGCTCACTGCAACCTCTTTCTCCTGGATTCAAGCAATTCTCCTGCCTCAGCCTCCCGAGTATCTGGGATTACAGGGGCCCGCCACCATGCCCAGCTAATTTTTTGTCTTTTTACTGGAGATGGGGTTTCTCCATATTGGCCAGGCTGGTCTCGAACTCCTGACCTCAGGTGATCCGCCCGCCTCAGCCTCCCAAAATGGTATTACAGGCTTGAGCCACTGTGCTGGCCTTCCAGTTTTTATGTGCAAAGTTAGTAAGGAAATAGAGGTATTTTACTTTCACTGACCATGTAAATTTCCATTTACATTCTAAATTAGAAAATTATAATATGATTTTGTTTTCTGCAACATCTTAGAAGTATAATGTGTCTCAAATGGTTTTACAGCTCAAAAGAGAAGTATTAATTTTAAGTAAAAAATACACTATATAGGAATAAATGAGAGAATAATCTATGAGAAAAGAGAGACGCTGTATTTGTCTCTCAAGCAGCATAGTTAATTCACATATTTTGGTCATCTATTTTGGGTGAAGTCTATTTCATGAATTATGAACACGTTCAGTAATAAAGGACTGAGAAATTAGTTCCATATCACAAATCACATATTTTTATTTTTAAAAACATGCATCACTTCAGCTAGGTTAAAATATATCATCTTGTGACTTTCTTTTGCAGATTATGTAGCTCTATCAGTGGGCCTTATGCAATTTATCTTAGTACTATATAGTAGCCTAAATCTTAGGATTCATGAATATTGGCAAAGAAATACACCCCCATTAAGCATGTTGCATATGTAATACGTAAGCATTTATATAAGCAAATGTTGATCATTGTTTTTAAAGATAATGTTCATTTTTTAAAAAGTCATTTAGCTCGAAGCTGACAGTAGGAAACAATAAGGAAATCAACCGTTATCAAATGCACGCTATGTGCCAGGCCTGGTGTACACAATATCTTATTAAAACCTTACACAAACTCTAAGTTTGCTGTTGTTTTCTCCATTTTATAGATGAAGATGCTCAGTCTGAGAGAAGTTAAGAGGTCTGGCCCTGTTTGTACAAAATCTAAGTATTGGAGCTTTGAATAAAATTCAGATCTGTCTGGCTTCAAATCCATGCTCTTTTCAGAATATTATATAAAAGGTTTGAAGACTAATGACACTATTGAGTAAATTGTGTGTTTTGTGCTAAATTCAGATAATTTTTAACACATGTGCTCTTTGAATTTGTTTCAAAAATAAAATCATCCTAAAGTACGATTCCTTCATTGTCTGAAGTGGCCATTTCTTCAAGGTAAAAATTGTTTCATTTTCTAGTCTTCACCTTGCCAAAGTTGCAAACTTGTCAGATATCTAGAAGCTTCTGAAGGGTTTAAGGATATCCCAGTAGGTTCTGGAGAAAGAAAATGAACAGTGTAACACTGTTACCCTTTATCACTGGTGGGGGACAGTGACAGAATAGCCCTTTCTCCCCTGGCAAGTCCTGATACACTTGCTCTTTCCGTTATAAACTTCTGTCTTATCAGATACACATTCACTAAAGATTTTAGCTGGGAGATGAGTGATTTTGGTGCATGGTTTTCCTGAACAGAATTATTAACTCATTCCATGATTCAGGTATTACCTTGTGTATTTTTATTGGAAGTTAGTGCATGTACCAAGACTATGTATGTAAAAATGAAAAGTCATTCCTTGAATTCCGAGATTTTTTCTCAGAAATATGAAAGTTTTTTTTTTTTTAAATACTAATATTCCCACCTTATAATAGGTGTCTCAGTTTATTTGGGCTGCTGTAACAAAATATCTTAGGGTAGAAATTGATTGTTCACAATTCTGAAGGCTGGAGTACTCAAGATCAAGACACAGAGTCAGTGTCTGGTGTGAGCTTGTTCTCTGCTTCAAAGATAACACCTTTTTGCTGTGTCCCCATATGGCAGAAATAGGAGAGGCAGCTCCCTTTGACTTCTTTTATAAAGTTTTAAGAGGGAAATTTGGGCAACATAGCGAGACCCCGTCTCTACACACACACAGACACACACACACACACACACACAAATTAGCTGGGCTAGTGGTGTACACTTGTAGTCAGGGCTACTTGGGAGACTGAGGTGGGAGTATTCCTTAAGCCCAGGAGTTTGGGCTGTAGTGAGCTGTGATCACTCCACTGCACTCTAGCCTGGACAACAACGTGAGATCTGTCTCTGAAGAAAATGAAATAAAATAAAATAAAATTTTATGAGGGCAGGACCCTCATGACTTAATCACTTCACAAAATACCCCACCTCTTAATACTATAACATTGGGTGTTAGTTCCTAGCATATGAATTTTGAGGAGACACCAACATTCAGATCATAGCAACAGGTTTCATGGAACGTGCTTCTATGTAAGATCATTCCATACACATTGGTTTCTCAACTTCTGCACTACTGACATTTGGGTTGGATACTTCTTTGTTGTGGGTGGCTGCCCTTTTCAGGATATTTGACAGCATCCCTGTGTTCTATCCACTAGATGCCAGTAGCATCTCCTCTTCTATGTCATGACAATCAAAACTATTTTTAAGTATTGTCACCTATCTCCCAGAAGCTGAAATTATCCCTAGTTGAGAATCACTACCCTGGGTCCATAGAACTTTATTTCTGGTCAATTTGGAATAGGAAAGAGGAAGATGGTCTTGAAGATAGAGAAGAAAAGAAGATAAGAAAGAAAAGTGAGGTAAATAAAATTAGATGTGAGCAGGATTATTAATAATATACTCAAACTGAAAGCAATCCAAATGTTCATCAGCTGATAAATGGATAGAAAATTGTGGTACAGCCATACAGTGGAAATTCAGCAACATACAGGAATGAACTACTGAACAATGCAAAACAGATTGCATTTTAAATGTTTAAAACACCATGCTCAGTGAAAGAAATTTCACACGACTGTATATGTGATGATTCTATTTATATGAAGTTCTAGGAAAAACAGAACTACAGTGACAGAAAGCAGACAATGGATGCCAGAGGCTAGGGGTAGGAAAATGCAATTGACCTCAGAAGGGCATCTGGAAGATTTTTGTGGTGACAAAAATATTCTTTATTTTGATTGTTGTGGCTGCATGACTGTGTACATTGCCAATATGAATAAAATGCATACTTACAGTAGTTTAACTTTATTTTATTTAAATTATACCTCAAGAAAACTGTTAAACAAGTAAATGTGAGAATGTAGGAAAATAAGTACAATGTAGTGGACAGGATGGGGGTGGTGAGGAATTTCCAGACTCATCTTTGTAAATAGTCTGTGACAATTGACCTCCTGAAAGTGGAGACGATGCTCAGGGCTGGAATTGATTGGCAGGTCTGATTTTTGGTGGGGGGAGGGGCGGGGGGCTATCCCTCAGCAGTTGCTATTTTACACAGTGGCCTGCTTCTAGTGGGGCCAGTCAGAATTTTCTCAAAGATGATCTGAGAACTCCCAGAGGCCTCTTTGAGAAACTATGAATAAATAAGAGATAGGAGGTTAATACTGAGGTTCAGCACCCTCAATAAAAAGTCACACAGTAGTGTCTCTTTAGACTCTGAGATGCCAAGCAAATTTTAGAAATGACCGTATGGGGTTCATTAAGCAAATTTTCAATGTTTCCTTCCTCCGCAACCCACTTTAGGGGCTTTTCTTTTGACGGAGTCTCTCTCTGTCGCCCAGGCTGGAGTGCAGTGGCGCGATCTCGGCTCTCTGCAAGCTCCGCCTCCAGGGTTCACTCCATTCTCCTGCCTCAGCCTCCCAAGTAGCTGGGACTACAGGCGCCCGCCACCTCGCCCGGCTACTGTTTTGTATTTTTAGTAGAGACGGGGTTTCACCATTTTAGCCAGGATGGTCTCGATCTCCTGACCTCGAGATCTGCCCGCCTTGGCCTCCCAAAGGAGCTTCTTGACTTGAAAGAATGTGAGTAGAATGATCTTAATGCATTCTTAGCATAAACTTGTTCACTTTTTCTAGAAAATGGTAAGGAAAGAGGCATAGAATTATAAGACAGAAGCCAGATAATTAGAAGAAAGGGTTTGTTTGTTGTTTTTTAAAGTTTAAAATTGGCTTTAAAGAAAAAGGCTTTATAACTCGATAGACCTGGTGCCCATCCTGGCTCAGTCACGCTCTTGCTCAGTGAACTTAAGTCAATTACCTTCTTTTCTGAGACAGAATTTCTTCATATAGAAAATGGGACAGTAGCATCTGCTTCTTATAGTTGTTATGAGAATGAAATGAAAATGCTGTATGAGTTTCTGATGGCTCCTGTAATAAACTATCACAAACTTGAAGTCTTAAAAAACAAAAAATTATTCTCTCAAATTCTGGAGGCCAGAAATCCAAAATCAAGGTGTTGGCAGGGCCACACTCTGTATGCAGACGCTAGAGGACAATCCTTCCTTGCCTCATGCAGCTTCTGGTGACTGTCGAGACTCCTTGGGACTGCACTATTTCAATCTCTGTTGCTATTTTCACATGGCCGTCTGTGTGTCTCTGTTCAATTTCCCTCTTCTTTCTTATAAGAACACCTGTTACTGGATTTAGTGCCCTCCCTAATCCAGATGACCTTGTCTCAAGATCCTTCATTATATTTTTACCCTTCTTTCAAACTAGTTCACATTCATAGATTCAAGGCAGATATATCTTTTCAGGGTGGGGGGCGGGTGTGACATTATTCAACCCACTACAGGTACTACTTATAGGGAGCACATAGTGTCAGCTCAGTACTTAGAGGCAATTACTATGGTCATGATTTTATTTTATACATTTCATGAGGACTAAAAAAAACTTCTGTAATAATCATTTGGATGCCTCAAATTACATGTAAGTCTGCTCTCGTAGGCACAATAATCTGTCAAGATGAATCAATTCTAAAACTAATGAAAATTCTACATTTAGTTAGTCCTTTCTCCATTGCTGTGACAATAGTCCTCTTTTGTCTTCTTCCAATCATCTATGTAGCCTAACATTTATCCAGTAAGGGTGAGCATGAGACCACACCATCATTTTTATTTTACATAATATTTTAATAACAAATATCTATTAAACATTTATAATGATAACAATGAATCAAAAGGGTAATACAAAGTATAAAATGTGATAATCTGGAAATTTAGCTGTATAGAATGGAAGAAAGTTAATCTGTTAGTACTACTTTCCACACAGACTAAAACAGAGGTGACATTACTTGCTCAAGGTCACATAAGCCGTGTGATTTAAGGGACATCCTTACATATGGAACTATGACTGACTTAGCTGAGTTAAAGAACCTCTCTACATATGGAACTATTACTATAATACACACAATATATAAAGCTCCTTATCTCATCCCTCCTTCCAAGTCAAAACTTTTAATTATATGCCTTTAAAATGCAATAGCTTTTGAAGTTATGATTAAAATACATCTCTGCTTTGCCCAGCAGGATTCTGTTGAGTATCTTAAGTAACTCCAAAGAAACTTTTTTTCTCTCCCTTTTCATAGGCTTAATAACAATCTTTTCTCTCTTGATGTTCCTTTGTAGTGATATACAGGCTTGGTGTTTTCTATAGATAACACAACACAAGATCAAAATGTGCAGAAGTAAAATAAATGGCATACGAAGCTCATCTGCTGTCTGTAGGCAGCACGTTGGCAGCGATTCCGTTTGCTTTACTGCGGTCTTGACAGGCATCCTGCTCCCTGACAGTGAAGCTAACATGCCTCAGCAGTGGCTGCAAAAGCAGCTTCGGGTGATTAAACCTCAGTCCTTCTGTCAGGAAACTGCTGGTGATGTCTTTTCTCACGACTACTTATGTCTCATTATAAGCCTCCTTTCTTCTCTGTAGATTTGACTCTGGCATTGCATAGAAAAAATGCTCACGTGGCATATCTTGTTTCCAAATCCCTTACCTTTATATTTTAGGGGACAGGATGCTTTATTTGCTCATTACCAAAGAAGCTGAAAACACAGGAAAATATTTCTGAAAATATTGAAGCTTGCACATGCATTTCTAGTCTAAATATAAATGCTTGATTTCTTTCCCCAATAGATTATAAATACACATGGTTGCTCTGTTTTCACTGATATTTTTTAAGCAAATATTTCTTTTCAGTATCTTAGTGCTTATGATGTAGTGGATTTGTGAAGTTTATATAAATATATAAAATATTAATTTAAAAAACTAATTTAGGTAAGTCTTCTAGCCAAAGAATAGATTTATAGGCACAGATAAATATTGTAAAAAATCATGTATGTATTTGGTCTAATAGTCTGAACAGGCTTTTGGATGGATGTGATTTGTGAAAAAAGACATGAAAATTATGAAAAATATTGAGCTGGGTGTTGGCATAGGGGAAAGCTATTCCGGGCCTGGAGTATCATCTGTATGACTCAGGAATGGGATTCATTTATTTATTTTTTTATTGTAAGTTCCGGGGTACATGTGGAGGACATGCAGTTTTGTTACATAGGTAAATGTGTGCCATGGTGATTTGCTGCACCTGTCAACCCATCGCCTAGGTATTAAGGCCAGCATGCCTTAGCTATTTTTCCTGATGCTCTCCCTCCCACTCCTTCCCCAACCAACAGGCTCCAGTGTGTGCTTTTCCCTTGCCTGTGTCCATGTGTTCTCATCTTTCAGCTCCCACTTACAAGTGAGACCATGTGGTATTTGGTTTTCTGTTCCTGAGTTAGTTTGCTGAGGATAATGGCTTCTAGCTCCATCCAGTGTGGCGATTCCTCAAAGACCTAGAACCAGAAATATCATTGGATCCAGCAATCCCATTAATGGGTACATACCCAAAGGAATATAAATCATTCTATTCATATTATAAAGATACATGCACGTACATGTTCATTGCAGCACTATTCACAATAGCAAAGACATTGAATCAACCAAAATGCCCATCAATGGTAGATTGGATATATGCAATGGTAGATTGCATATACACCATAGAATACTATGAAGCCATAAAAAGGAATGAGATCATGTCATTTTCAGGGACATTGGATGGAGCTGGAAGCCATTATCCTCAGCAAACTAGCGCAGGAACAGAAAACCAAATACTGCATGTTCTCACTTATAAATGGGAGCTGAAGGATGAGAACACATGGACACAGGGAAGGGAACAACACATACTGGAGCTTGTTGGGGTGGGGGAGGAAGGGGGAGTAAGAGCATCAGGAAAAAATAGCTAATGCACTTTGGGCTTAATACGTAGGTGATGGGTTGATAGGTGCAGTAAGTCACCATGGCACACATTTACCTATGTAACAAACCTGCATGTCCAGCACATGTACCCCAGAACTTAATAAAACAAAATTAAAAAAAGCTTTAAAGATAGAAAGTAATATATGTTAATTGTTTGATTAAGGTTGTTTCTAATTTTTAATTACTCTTGTTAAATAATAATGCAATGAACATGCTTATAGATACACCTTTCCCCTTTATTTCTGATAATTGTATCCTCTTTGACAAAGGGTGGAGCTATTATTTTTCATTTTTTCTTTTGTTGTTTCAGTAGTTTCTAGAAAAAAAAATTGTAGCACAAAGAAGCATACCCAAATATTATCAGTGTTTTTGGTGAAATTAGTTCCTATTATTACTAGTGAAATTGGAAACTATTGTGTGTGTGTGTGTGTATGCATATGTGCATGTGTGAGATTAAGCTCACAGATAAAATGACTTAAACACTTTTCCATAATTTTGCATAACTCAGACGTGATTACATCTTTTTGAATTTTCTACTACTCAAAAATTTAAAGGAGCTGGTTTAAATTGCTATCTATATTAGGTATGTTATTTGAAGGTAAATGTTATGATACATATTATTTTATTTAAGTTTTGGTCCATAATCTGTTTTTGGGGTTCAAACTTAGATCAACTTTTGAACTTTTTCCTTTTTTTTCCAAAATATTATTGTGCAACTATTTTATATTCTTGTTAAAAAAAAAAAAAAAGGAGTGATAGCAAATCTTCAACAAAACCCAAACTTTGACTTTTATCTTCCATCTTCTTTCTAATTCTTGATTGTGATTATTCTTTCTTTCCCTTTTTCTCTAACTCTTTTGTAATTTTTTAGAAAAATTTATTTGAAAAAATCTGCATGGATGATTTGAAGGTTAAAACAAAATTAACATTTAAGTAAAAAATTATTAGGTTAGGTCCAAGTTTGACTTTTTATTTCACTGAAATTACTTGTAACCCGACTCCTTTGGATTGAAGAATCTCCCTTTTTGTTAAGAAAATTTTTTAAAATTGTTTTTTATTTTTATTTTACTTTATGTTCTAGGGTACATGTGTAGCAAGAACAGAGAAAATTTTTATCCTATTGTATCTCTGAATATTATTCTTCCATTTTAACATCTATGATTTCTAGCTTAAAATTATTTCTTAGATTGTGTTTGTCTTTTCTCTCTGTATTCTTAATGAGTGCTGTGTTTTTTGTCTTTCACACTAGAAATTCAACTTTTAGGCTATGTTTTGTTTTTATAGCCTTCAGTGAACACTTAAATTGTAATTGAATTTTAAAGTCCCCCGTTTGTCTTTTTCACACAATTCTACTTTTATCTGTAATTTTTCTTTTCTTTAAAAAATTTTTTTTTAAAATTGAGACATAGTTTGGAGTACAATGTTGGAGTGCAGTGGCACAATCTCAGCTCACTACAACCTCTGCCTCCCAGCTTCAAGCAATTCTCCTGCCTCAGCCTCCCAAGTAGCTGGGATTACAGGCATGCACCACCACGCCTAGGTAATTTTTGTATTTTTAGTAGAGACGGGGTTTCACCATGTCGGCCAGACTGGTCTCGAACTCCTGACCTCAGGTGATCTGCCCGCTTCGGCCTCCCAAAGTGCTGGGATTATAGCCACTGTGCCCGACTGGATTTTTCTTATATTATCCTGAAGGCTAAGGTTCTTGAATTTTATTAAAATGGTACTATGATTTTTAAAAATGTCAAGTATGCCAACCAGTTGTTTTCTTTCTTAATTTTCATGCATTTCTTGAAGAAAGTCATTTTCATTGCCATGATTTTTCTTTCCTTTGCTTTGCTTTTCTTTCTTTCCTTCTTCTTCTTCTTTTTTTTTTTTTTTTTTTTTTTTTGTGATGGGGTTTCTGCTCTGCTGCCAGGCTGGAGTACAGTGAGTCTTGGTCTGGAATTTTCCACATTCCTTATTTTTCCTTCTTGTTACACATTCTAGGAGTGAGTGCTACCTAGACTTACCATTAATGAACAGCCTTGGCAAGGCTGATGATATGTCCTTAGTCCTTCAAATAATAACTTGGTTATGAGCAGCCTCACTTTTCTGATCTAATTCTGAAAATCAGGCTCATAGTTTCTCCCCTGTTTAGTTTGCAATGGCTAGTAGGTATTTTTTCTACTCTGAGTCTACTGTATTTTAACTGGATTGTCTCCTTTTACTGATTTGGGGGTTCTGTGACTTGCTTAGAGAGTTAGGGATGACACATGACTAGGTCCTCCTCCAGCTGGCTTGGCTCTTGGAGCTCATTCATTCTTTGCTCCTGTGTACACCTTTGCTTGGGGGCTCTGGGTCTCAGCTCTCTTTGCATTTAAGTAATCACAGTGTTGAATTTTACTAAGCCTTGTCCTCCTGGAAAATATATAGTAATAATGTAAATACTCTTACCCTTTTGTGTTCTGGGAAATGACTGACTGCAAAGAACAGCCATCTTTCACCATATAACTAGACAAGTATCACACATGTCCCCTTAGTTACCTGTGAATGCTGGAAACACATCCTCCAAATGTCCATCCTTCGCATCATACATGTTAGCTGAACTGTTTTGTTTCCAGCGATGAATTAAAACAAAATGCTTGTTAATGAAAAATTTTGGTTAAGTTTATCATCTTCCCCGGATGCCTGAATGTTGATCCATTCCCAGCCTGGGCCAGTTCTCCTTATCAGTCCCTCCTGAGATTAGTCTGACCTCAGAGTAGAACATGCCCTGATTCCATCCCACTCCTGTTGTTTATCCCACTTACACTGATTCTTTCTAGCCTTGTTCAGTCCTCCCTAAAAAACAAACAAACAAACAAACAAACAAACAAACAAACAAACAAAAATCCTTTCTGCTTACCTTTTGAGATGCCTGCAAATCTCCTGGTTGAGTGTTCTACCTATTGCAATACTGATTTTTACCATATGGTGAAAGATAGGAATCCAGCTTTATTCTTTTGTATATGGATATCCAGCTGTCTCAGCACAATTGGTGGAAAAGACTATTCTTCCTAAATTTGATTGTCTAGGTACCATTGTCTAAAATTAATTCACTTTAAATGTAAGAGTTTATTTCTGGATTTTCAATTCTATTCCATTGATCTTTATGTCTATCCTATGTCAGTACCACACTGTCTTGACTTCTGCAGCTTTGTAGTAAGTTTTGGAATCAGAAAGTGTGAATCTTCTAACTTTCTTCTTTTCAAGATTGTTTTGAACATTCTGGGTACCTTGAATTTCCACATAAATTTTAAAATAAGGTTTTCAATTTCTGCAAAAAAAAAAAAAGAAAATTCAGCTAAGATTTTGACAGAGACTACATTGCCTGTGTAGACCAATTTGGGGAATGTTACCATCTGAATATTTTTTTGTGCTCTCAAACACTGAATATGAAATTTCTTTTTATGTATGTATATCTTATTCTTTTAATGATGTTTTATAGTTTTCAGTGTACATGTCTTGAACCTCTTTTATAAATGTATTACTAAATATTTTATTATTCCTGATGCTATTGTAAATGCAACTGTTTTCTTAGTTTTATTTTTAGATTGTTCTCCTTATCTTTTTAACATTTATTTAGCAAGAAATGTTTTTCTCCTGCAAAGATTTGAAAGCTCTGGCAGGCCCTGAATTAGCTTTGTAGGGCTGCCATAACTAAATACCAGAAACTAGGTGGCTTAGAACAGCAAAGTGTATTATTATCTCACTCTTCTGGAGGCTAGAAGTCCAGAATCAAGGTGTTCTCAGGGCTATGCTTCCTCTGAAGAGGAATCCTTCCCTGTAGGGAAATTTTTCCTTGACTCTTTCTAGTTTCTGGTGGTTTTTCAGTAATTCTTGGAGCTCCTTAGCTTATAGGTGCATCACTCCAATTTTTGCTTCCATCATCATTGGTCCTATGTCTGTCTTCGCATGGTGTTTTCCTCTTCTTATAAGAAAAGGGCACTAGTTGACTGAATTAGGACCCACCCTAATGACTTCTTCTTGACTTGATTACATCTGAACAGACACTATTTCCAAATCAGATCACATTAACAGGTTCCAGGGGTTAAGACTTCAACATAACTTTTGGAGGGCCGCAATTCAACCAGTAATAAGCCCTGTGAGGTTTCAGGGTTATCTTAGGCAATAAAAAGTTCGATGCCATCTTCAAATTTAAAAACCCAGTTTTTATTAAAAAAAAAAAAAAAAAGAAAACAGAATGTGCAGTGCAGGTCAAAGGTAAGGCCTGTAGACTTCCTGTCCACTATAGAAAAGCACGAAATGGGTTTCTTTTATCTTTTTTGCTAGGCTACTCTACCCCGTGCAAGCTGTTGTTTCTGACCTTCTGGAGTTTGGAGGAAGGAAGAAAAGAAAAAGAAGAGAAGAAAGTTATTATTTTACTTGTATGGGTTATAAACTGCCATCATTACCTCTAGGCCTAGATTATGCTTATCATGGATTCTTTGGAAACTTCTCTTACATCCCTCTGATTATAAATCTTATGGTATATCCTATATGTACACTGTTCCTCCAGCTGTTGGCTCACTCCTCAGCTCCTGGCTTTCCAGTAGTGCTCTCCAAGCAGACACTCTCTGTTGGAGATCGTTTGCCCTTCCCCATTAGCAGTTCTACTGGAAAGAAGCTTATTTTGAGCTAGCTTTACTACTTCATGGCGCATGTCTTGTTCACATACTAAAGTAGTTTTCGCTCTGAAAAGGGTAGCTATATCTCTTTGGATGAGGGAACTAGTAGCCCATCTCTTCTCAATTTTTTCAGATGGTTCAGTCCCTAGTGTCTCTAAACTGCAGAAAACACAAATTAACTTGTCCATCCCTGTAGCCCTTCTTAATATACTTCAGGTGAAGAAGGAGGTACCTTTATGCTCTCTCTCTTTTCAACAGGTAACACTCACAGTACTGTAATATCTGTCTCTAAAGATTCTTCCCACATCATTCTCTTGAGACTCCATGTGTTTGTATAATTGGTCTAGACAAAAACTTTAGCTTAAAGGGCCCAAGAATTATATAACTTGTTATTATAGTTTGAATTCTCCCAGAACCAGACCCTAAGACAGGTTTAGAGTGTAAGTAGTTTATTTAGAAGGGGTAGGAAACATCAGCAGAGGACTAAGGAAGTGAGAAAATGAAGAAAAGCTTCTAGAAAAAACATACAACTCTAAAATGACTATCACAATGAAGGATTGAAGCTAAATTCTACAGTGAAACTGGGAAACTGTGTAAAATGCATGCTTCAGAATTATCCCATCGGAGGAGCCAGAGAGAGTGATATTTATAAATCAGAGTTGGTTGAAGGATACTTCTTCCTAGCAAGAAAGAGGAGGAGAAAAAGTGTTAATTTCCTGACATTTCCAGCCTGCTGCACCTGTGAATAGAACTGTTTTGTAGAGATCTAGAATAAGCTTTCAGACACACAGATGCAGATCTTGGCAGTTGGAAGATTTCCAAATAGCACTGTAATTGAAAGGCTCAAAGAATATGGGTAGGGCACTCACTTTATTTGCTACAGCCTATTCCTTGCATGCTCAGATTCCATTTGTCAAGGTGGTGGCTGGTCACAATTTCTTAAAAAAGAAAAAGGCTTTACTTACACTACAAAGATTGGGAGATTGAATGGCAAGTTTTAGTCTCTGCTACTTCCAATTATCCCAAGGTTATGAATGATATTTGTTATTTCCCTTCTCTACCACGGATGCTAAATTACCTCACACCATCACCTAACAATTCTCTGTTGCTTGCCCAGTGGTATAACCTAGACAGTCTGTAGCAGTTGCTTGGCCAACATCCCCTTCTGTCCCTTCACTGTTTTTTTTTGTGCATGATGCCTCGGAATGTTCTTTCATGTCCAACAGTCAGTACCTGCATTATGTTGTCACTGCTCAATCGTCAGGCTGCTGAACCCACTTTGCCTATAGAAAAGGAGACTCTGAAGTGGATAGGAGTTTACGTCCACATCGGGGGCATCTCTTAACCAATGGCTGGCAGGTGAAATGATATAAGCATTCCAGTTCTCTTACCTTCATTCAGTACTACTCTGAAATGTAACATACACTGTTCCCAGGGCTCTCTTGTGGAAAGAAAAAAGTTTCTCTCCATGGACCTTTGCCTGGCGTCATACCCTTGATTGGCCTTCATCCATTCCCAGTCCCATTTAATATACTCTAATTACTAGTTTTTCCTAGGAAAATCTCCCTAATAAGTAATTTTTCACAAGAATCCTTGTGGTAAGGTCTGTTTCTGGAGCTTCACCTTAAGTGATTGGAACTCGTGGTTACCATGCCTTGTTAGGCAAATTCACATTTAGCGTTTAAAAGCACCAAGAAAACCAGTCAACCATTTGAATTTCAGAAATACTCATCCCTTCTCTGCTGTAAAGCGGTAGCATTGTCTGCTCATAATAATCAGGATCAATTTATTCTACTTTCCTTTATATTAAATCTGTTTTTTTTAACCTGCTTGTCTACTGATATTAAAAGCACCAGACAGTAGCCTAGCCCTAACTTTAAGTTTAGTGGATGCCTTAGCATGTCTTCTGTTAGAGACGTCTCTTCCCTGGAACCAGGACCTCTAGTTCAGCAGAGTTGGATGAAAGCACAAATTTCCCAAGGGTGAGTAATGGTGAGGCAGCTACTTCTAATTCCATGAGTGAAGTTCCAGATCTGTATACTCTACTTTTCAAGGATGCATGTAATAGCTATTCGTTTAAAGTATATAAAGCATATTGAATGACAATGTCCCAACATTGCATGATAACATCTCCAAACTAATGCCTTACTAGTTGAGCCTTTCGGAGGCTATTCTATGGTTGTAGGTAGCAGCTGTTTCTGGGTAATTTGATAAACTGTAAAAAAAAAAAAAAAAAAAAAAAAAAAGGAATTTAATCATAGATCCATGGTGGCACCTCTTGAAATGAAAAGTTGATTCTTTGCCTACAGATAATATATGCAGGATCTCATGATGCAAATCAGATACTATGTGAGCCCTTAAAATGTTACAAGCAAGTTACCGTAGGCAGGAAAGCCAAACCCAAATCTTGAAGAAATGTTGATTCTTGTCAAAATGAATTGCTGTTCTTTGTTACCAGGTTGCTGGTTGGTTTCCTTGAGTGGTAGTTTCATAGAGGAGGGGACTCAGTGTTGATCCGTTTTTCTTGGTTGGATATTAAACACTTGCGGTAACTAGATAAGCCATGGTGAGCTATATGTCTTGCTGTTGAGCCATTCATGATCTCTATATCTGCCACCATGACTGTTTATGCCTTTTTCTTACCCCTCTTGATCTGTTTTGGTTCTATAGCATGAGCAATACACTTGCATTGCTTCTGTTGCCTGAGTACCTATCTTGCCCATAGGAACACTCTCAGTTATAACACATCTATGGAGCCCTGAAGGTCAGGACTCATGGGTGCTATTCTATCTTAGAGGCTTGTTGTCGTAATTATGTCTACCTTGCCTCTAGTTACATGTTGCCAAATGGCTTTCGCTGTTTTGAAAAATGATGATCTGCGTTGACCATTTGAATCTTTTTTCCATTGAATTTAATGTCTTGTTAGGTATAATTCTTTTCGACCCTGGCTTTCTTTTAGTAATCTCAGGTTTGTTTGCTTTAAATAGAGTATTTTGTTTTCTAAAAGGAAACTTCCAGTATTTTTCCCCAGTTGGATTATCTATAAACAAATGGGCTAGAAAGTTCTTAGATTTATCATGTTCTCTTCTTTATTTATTTAAAGCTATATAGCATTTGTGCAGCTCTTCAGTCATAAAAATGAAAACCAATCAAATTTTGTAGGCTAACAGAGAATTGAAAGATAAATTAAGTCTTCAACTTGCCTTTTCCTTTCTTAGGACTTACCAAAATTTCACATGATTTTTTTCAGTTGTCTCTTTAAGATGTTGTTTGCTCTTAGTTTATTTCATGTCAGTTTTGATTACTGATAATCTCTTGCAAGCCAGTCATTGAAGCTTCAACTTCTTTGTCTTATTCCATTTTCCTTGTAGGCACACCTCATTGCATTCTGTCTCTGTCATGAAATTATCAACTCTTTATGTGAAGCAAGTGTTATGCCATATTCACCTGTGCATTTCCTCTGCCAAAAGTAGTAGGCACTCAATAAATGTTCATTGAGGGAATTAATACATAAATAAATGAGATTGCTGAGGGCACAATTTCTCCTGTAACTTGTTTCTCGTCTGTAAATATCTTGCATTGTTTTCCTCTGGGTTTTCAGGTTTGAGTAGAAATTCTAGCGAATAGATTGGAAGCAGTTCTGCTGAACATCCTCTGCTTACTTTCTCATTTCCTTTAAAAGTCTCACTTTTGCAGAACATCTTCCATTGCCTATCCAACTTAGCTGTTTTTCTACTCCTTCACTTTTACTCTGTGATGTTAAAATAGGACTCTTTCTTCTTTTTTTTTTTTTTTGAGATGGAGTCTCACTCTGTTGCCCAGGCTGGAGTGCAGTGGTGCGATCTCAGCTCACAGCAAGCTCCACCTCCCAGGTTCACGCCATTCTCCTGCCTTAGCCTCCCGAGTAGCTGGGACTACAGGGGCCCACCACCACGCCCTGCTAATTTTTTCTATTTTTTAGTGGAGACGGGGTTTCACCAGGTTAGCCAGGATGGTCTCGATCTCCTGACCTCGTGATCTCCCTGCCTCGGCCTCCCAAAGTGCGGACTCTTTCTTCTTCTGAGTTTCAGTTGAAATATCAAAGTCCAAGAAACATACAATAAGTATTTACATAACTTAAAGTGAGTTATATTGGATGAAATAAATGTCTGTAAAACGGATTCTGCCAATATAAGAAGTCCTCTACCTCAGTCCATAAAAGCGTGGAGATTAATGAGTTAATGAGGATTAAGGTGAGGATTCCATTAGGGAGAATTGTTGGAGTGTAATGACATATTCTGCACTGACCTCCCACTCCTAAGTATGAGATACGAGTATATGTGTGGGATTCCTCCACTTTATGTAAGAAAGGCTTCAAAAGAACTACTCAGGACAGGTGCCTTCAGAATTTAAGAGATTATCAAGGCTAAGATGAAATGTTGTGCCTAGATTGGCCTGAGGCAGCAGATAAGAGAAAATACAGGATTAAATTGGAAGTCAACTGTACTTTCACCATCAGTGGTGGGGCCAAAGTTGTTATTACCCATGGACCAGATATGGACTATGTGGGTGAGATCCTTTCTGCAGCTTTCTTCCAAATGGCTATCAAGATGGGTAAAGTGACCCATTAAAAAAGAACAGAACTTCAGAAGCCCAGATGATGAGGGGGAGTCAAAAGCAGCCAGCTGGAGTATGTCACTCTGGTCAATGCTTGCAGATGGAAGTTCGCAGTGAAGGACTATCACGTGTATGCATCAGTGTGACTCATAGGAGAAAGTGTGAGCTGCAAACATTTACCAAACCCAGAGGATGCCATGGATAGATCACCACCTTTCCAGCCTCATGTTTGTACCTTTTTCATTTAATCTCTTTTCCCTCTGTCAATAATAGTAGCGTACAGAAAGTAAGAGTGAAAAAATGTTAACTTCTCTGAATGAAAAAAATACCCAAACTTGTCTAAAAGACAATATTTTTGTGTAATGACATTTGTAATTTCCTGTGGTAAATAATCAGTATTCCCAATAAAGTGTTTAGACCATTTTCTGATATTTAATGGGATTAAGACTTGTTTTGGGAAATCATTTACCCTGCACCCACCTACTCCACTGACTACTATTCATCTAGTGGACCTTATTCATTCTCTTCAATTTAGGTTTGGTCTAATAGTCTAATAATTTTCACGCCGTGTTCTTTGCTTATAAAATGTTCCTGCCAAGAGAAAATTGCTGAAATACTCTGCTAAAGGCCTTCTTTCTTACAGAAGGATTGTAATAAAATTTGGATACACTTTTATGCATTGTCAGAAGGTTTTTTTGTTTACTTATTTAGTATTATTATTATTTTTTTCATATACTTCCTTCTCATTCTTCAGGCTTCTAAGTCTGAAGCTGACCTGAGTTAGGTCAAGAGATGTATTTATATTGAATTCATATTGAAGTCATCATATTATATTAGATTGGACTGGAAATTTTAATTATTGAAATGAGATTACCCTTGTGACTTAGATGTACTATAAGGGCCAAATGACTTAATTAAAGGGATTAAGGAAAGAATTAGATTTTAGAGAGGTATTGAAGGAGCAAAGGGAGAAAGAATAAAATAGCTTTTTGATTGTACCATACTAAGCAGCTCATTAACAGTTATAAATCTTACTATATAAATGTGACCCATACTTAAGCAATTTCTTATTCTATTCATAAATATGGCTCTTATTTCATTAATTCAGTGTATTATATTTCAGTGTGTAGTTCTAGGTCTATTCACTGGTTTGCTGATGATAAATGCTTAATGCAGGCATACGTCAGAGATATTGTGGATTTGATTCCAGACCACTGCAATAAAGTGAATGTGTCAATAAGGCAAGTCACACAAACTTGTTGGTTTCCCAGTGCATACAAAAATTATGTTGACACTATCCTGGAGTCTATCATGTGTGCAGTAGCATTATGCTTAAAAAATGTACATACCTTCAGAAATATTTTATTGCTAGAAAATGCTAATGATCGTATGAGCCTTCAGCAAGTTGTAGTTTTTTCTGCTGGTGAAGGGTTTTGCCTTGGTGTTGATGATTATGGTTCTGGATACTGAAGTTTAAGGTGGCTGTGGCATTGTGTCTTTCTTAAAATAAGACAATAATGAAGCTTCCCACAGTTCTTTTTATTAACTGACTTTTAATGAAAGATTTCTCTATAGCATGAGATGCTGTTTGATAGCATTTTACCAGCAGTAGAACTTTCAAAAGTGGACTCAATCTTCTCAAACTCTGTGGCAGCTTTTTTGACTGAGTTTACATAATATTTTAAACTTTTTTGTCTTTTCAACAATGTTCGTAGCATCTTCATCAGGAGTAGTTTCCATTTCAAGGAACCACTTTCTCTGCTTATCCATAAGAATCAACTTTTCATCTATTTTAGTTTTATCATGAGATTGCAGCCATTCAGTCACATCTTTATAGTTCCCTTGCTATTTCTACCACATCAGCAGTTTCTTCCTCTACTGAAGTCTCAGATTCCTCAATGCCATCCATGAGGGTTGGAATCAACTTTTTCCAAACTCCTGTTAATGTTGATACTTTGAAATCCTCCCGTAAATCTGAATGTTCTTCATGGCATCAAGAATGGTGAATGCTTTTTAGAAGATTTTCAATTAACTTTGCTCAGATCAGAAGAATCACTATCAATGGCAGTTATAGCCTGACAAAACATATTTCTTAAACAATAAGGCTTGAAAATTAAAATTGCTGCTTGATCCATGGGTTGCAAATGTGTTAGCAGGTGACACAGTTTGGATCTGTGTCTCCATCAAATCTCATGTTGAATTATAATCCCCAGTGTCGAAGGTGGGGTCTTATGGGAGGTGATTGGATCGTGGGGGTAGATCCTTAATGAATAGTTTAGCACCGCCACTTTGATGCTGTTCTCATGAGAGTGAGTGAGTTCTCATGAGATCTGGTGTTTAAAAGTGTACAGCAACTCTCTGCCCTCTCTCTTCCTCCTGCTTCAGCCCTATGAAGTGATACCTCCCGCTTTGTCTTCCATCATGACTGTAAGTTTCTTGAGGCCTCTCCAGAAGCCAAGCAGATGCTGCCATGCTTCCTGTACAGCTGCAGAACTGTAAGCCAATTACAATTCTTTTCTCTATAAATTACCCAGTCTCAGGCATTTCTGTATAGCAGTGTGAGAAAGGACTAATATAGAAGGCATGAAAAGGATATTCATTTCTTTATATATCTGCATCAGAGCTTTTGGGTGTTCAGGTGTATTATCAATGAACAGTAATATTTTGAATGACATCTTTTCTTTTCTTAGCAGTGGGTCTCAGTAGTGGGATTAAAATATTCAGTAAATCTTGCTGTAAACAGGTATACTGTCATCCAGGCTTTGGTGCAGTTTTAGAGAAGCAGAGTAGATTTAGCACCATTCTTAAGGGGCCTGGAATTTTCTAAATTTTAAATAACATGGACTTCCACTTAAAGTCACCAGCTGCATTAACCTGTAACAAGAGTCAGTGCATCCTTTGATGCTTTGAAGCCAGGCATCGACTTCTCCTTTCTAACAATGAGAGTCCCAGATGGCATTTTTTTTTTTTTTTTTTCATATAAGGCTGTTTCACTCATATTGAAAGTCTGTTGTTTAGTGTAGCCACATTCACCAATGATCTTAGATTAAATCATCTGGATAACTTGTTGCAGCTTCTCCACCAGCACTTACTGCTTCATCTTGTCTTTTATGTTTTGAAGACAGCCATTTTCCTTAAATCTCATGAACTAGCCTCTGCTAGCCTCCAGCTTTTCTTCTGAAGCTTTCTCAGCCTTCAAATAATTGAAGAGAGGTAGGGCCTTGCTCTGGGTGAGACTTTGGCCTAAGTTTAAGGAAATATTATGGCTGGTTTGATCTATCCAGACCACTAAAACTCTATCCATTTCAGCAATAAGGCTGTTTCCCTTTCTTATTGTGCCTGTGTTCGCTGGAGTAGCACTTTAATTTCTTTCAAGAACTTTTACATTTGCATGCACAACTTGACTGTTTGTTTGGCACAGGAGGCCTTGCTTTCAACTGATCTCTGTTTTTGACATGCCTTCCTCACTAAGCTTAATCATTTCTAACTTTTGATGTAAAGTGAGAAATGTTTGACTCTTTCTTTTCCTTGAACAACTAGAGGCCATTATAGGGTTATCAATTTGACTAATTTCAATATTGTTGTGTCTCAGCAAACAGAAGGGCCTGAGGAGAGGACAGAGATAAGAGAAAGGCTGGTGGTGGAGCAGTAAGAACACATATGTATTTAGTTTGCCATCTTTTATTAGGTATATATTTATTTTTTGAGACGAAGTCTTGCTCTGTCGCCCAGGCTGGAGTGCAGTGGCACGATCTGGGCTCACTGCAAACTCTGCCTCTCGGGTTCACACTATTCTCCTGCCTCAGCCTCCCGAGTAGCTGGACTGCAGGCGCCCACCACCACGCCTGGCTAATTTTTTGTATTTTCAGTAGAGACGGGGTTTCATCATGTTAGCCTGGATGGTCTCGATCTCCTGACCTCGTGATCCACCCTCCTTATCCTCCCAGAGTGCTAGGATTACAGGCCTGAGCCACCGTGCTCAGCCTAGTTTGCCATCTTATATGGGCATGAATTATGGCACCCCAAAACATTTACAATAGTAACATCAAAGATCACTGATTGCAGATCACTGTACTATATATAATAAACATAAAAACATTTGAAATATTGTAAGAATTACCAAAATGTGACACAGAGTCATGAAGTAAGCACGTGCTGTTGAAAAGGGGGCTGTTGAAAAGCGCATACTGACTTTAGGTGGTGGGGCCAAGATGGCTGACTAGAAGCAGCGAGGTTCAGAGGCTCTCTTCAGAAAAAACCATAATAAATGTGTAAATCCTTCACCAGCAACCAAGGTATCCAGGTTCTCTCATCAAAACTGACTAGAACGCTGGCATGACCCACGGAGAGAAGAAGAGCAGTGTGGTGTGGAGGCCCACTTGAGAGCCACACAGGGAAGGAGAACCCCCTCCCACCAGCCAAGGGAGGCAGTGAGTGAGCATACTACCCAGCCTAGCCGGGGAAACTGTGCTTTTTCCATGGAACTGTGCAACCCATGGATCGGGAGATCCATGCTACTGGGGCCTAGCGTCCCAACCCCAGAATGCATAGATTTTTAAAGCCTCTCAGCTGGAGTCTGCTTAAGCATACTGAACTCCCAGGGACAGGGGCAACCAGCACAGGCAGTGCTGCCTCCTGTCTAAGTAATTTGAGCTCCTTGGGGGAGTGCCAGCAACCAGCACTGAGACTCACAACTGCCTAACATGCTAAGCTTCCTGGGCAGGAGAAGGGTGGTACCCATTTCCAGAGCTCCAGGCTGTGCTTTACCCCTGCTGGAGCCAGGGAGGCTGGGCGACTTGGCCCCAAGGGTTGTCCCCATGGCCCAACACACTGGCTGTGGCAGTGTGCAGCCAGAGTGCCTCTTCAGGTCTAACCTTGACCCATCCTTGCTCAGTGGACAAGGCTTCCCTGAAGGATCTCCAATAACTCCAGCCAGAGGCTCAGGGACAGAATTCGGAACTCCCTGGACCTGAGCCCCTATGGGGAGGGGTGGCCACAGTCTCTGCCGACCAGCAGATATAGTCTCTCCTCCTGGCAGTTCTGAGGAATCTGTGCAGCCAAGAGGAGTGGGTTTCCCCCAAGAAAAGCACAACCTCTCCACCAAGGGACAAAGTGCTTTGTTAAATGAATCCTGTTCCCTGTGACACCCAACTGGGTGAGACTCATCAACAGGGGTTGTCAGACACCTTATACAGGAACAATCCTACTGGCATCAGGTTGGTGCCCCTCCAGGTCAGAGGTTCCAGAAGAAGGAGGAGGCACCCATCTTTGTTGCTCTCCAACCTCCTTGAGTCACATCTCCAGGCATGGGAGCAAATCAGATGAATAAAGCCTGAAGCGAACCCCCAGCAAACTGCAGCAATCCTACAGAAGAGGGACCTGACTATTGAAAGAAAAACAAACAAGCAGAAAGCAACAACATCAATAGCAACAGCAACAATAACAACAACAAAAAGGCCCCTGCAAAAACCTCATCCAAGAGTCAGCAGCCTCAAAGACCGAAACCAGACAAACTCATGAAGATGAGAAAGAATCAACGAAAAAATGCTGAAAACCCAAAAGGCCAGAGCGCCTCTTCTCCTCCAAATGATTACAATGTCTCTCCATTGAGGGAGCAGAAGTGGGTGGAGGATCAGATGGACGAATTGACAGAAGTAGGCTTTAGAAAATGGGTAATAAAAAATTACGATGAGCTAAAGGAGTGTGTTCTCACCCAATGCAAAGGAGCTAGGAACTTTGATAAAAGGTTAGAGGAATTGCTAACTATAATTACCAGTTTAGAGAGGAACATAAATGACCTGATGGAGCTGAAAAATGCAGCAGGAGAACTTTGTAAAATATCAACAGCCGAACCAACCAAGTGGAAGAAAGGGCATCAGAGTTTGAAGTCCACCTTACTGAAATAAGACATGCAGAGAAGAATAGAGAAAAAAGAATGAAAAGGAATGAACAAAGCCTCCAAGAAATATGGGACTTCATAAAAAGACTGCACCTACGATTGATTGGAGTATCAGAAGGATTTGGGGAGAATAGGAACAAGCTGTAAAACACACATCAGGATATCATCCAGAAGAACTTCCCCAACCTAGCAAGACAGGCCAACATGCAAATTCAGGAAATACAGAGAACACTGTTGAGATACTCCATGTGAAGTTCAACCCCAAGACACATAATCCTCAGATTCTCCAAGGTTGAAATGAAGGAAAAAATGTTAAGGGTAGCCAGAGAGAAAGGTCAGATTACCTACAAAGGGAAGTCCATCAGACTAACAGCAGATCTCTCTGCAGAAACCCTACAAGGCAGAAGAGAGTGGGGGCCAATATTCAACATTCTTAAAGAAAAGAATTTTCAACCCAGAATTTCATATCCAGCCAAACTAAGCTTCATAAGCAAAGGGGAAATCCAGATAAGTGAATGCTGAGGGATTGCATTACCACCAGGCCTGCCCTGCAAGAGCTCCTGAAAGAAACACTAAATATAGAACAGAAAAACTGGTACAAGCCACTGCAAAAACACACCAAAATATAAAGACCAATGACACTGTGAAGAAACTGCATCAACTAGTGCACAAAATAACCAAGTAGCATCATAATGACAGGATCAAATTCACACATAACAATACTAACCTCTAATATAAATGGGCTAAATGCCCCAATTGAAAGACACAGACTGACAAATAGGATAAAGAGTCAACACCCATCGGTATGCTGTACTCAGGAGACCCATCTTACGTGCAAAGACACACACAGGCTCAAAATAAAGGGATGGAGGAAAATTTACCAAGCAAATTGAAAGGAAAAAAAAGCAGGGTTTCAATCCCTGTCTCTGAAAATATAGACTTTAAACCAACAAAGATCAAAAAAGACGAAAAGGGGCATTACATAATGGTAAAGGGAACAATTCAACAAGAAGAACTAACTATTCTGATGATATATCCACCCAATAAAGAGTACCCAGATTCACAGAACAAGTTCTTAGAGACCTACAAAGAGACTTAGACTCCCACACAATAAGAGTGGGAGACTTTAGCACCACACTGTCAGTATTAGACAGGTCACTGAGACAGAAAATTAACAAGGATATTCAGGACCTGAACTCAGATCTGGATCAAGTGGATCTAGTAGATGTCTACAGAACTCTCTCCCTCAAATCAACAGAATATACATTCTTTTCAGTGCCACATGACACTTATTCTAATATTGACCACATAATTGGAAATAAAACACTCCCTAGCAAATGCAAAACCTGAAATCATAACAGTCTCTCAGATCACAGTGTGATCAAATTACAACTCGGGATTAAGAAACTCATTCAAAACCACACAATTTCATGAAATTTGAACAGCCTGCTCCCGAATGACTCCTGGGTACATAATGAAATTAAGGCAGAAATCAAGAAGTTCTTTGAAACCAATGAGAACAAGGAGACAACATACCAGAATCTCTGGGACAGTGTTAAAGTAGTGTTAAGAGGAAAAATTGTAGCACTAAATGCCCACATCAGAAAGCTAGAAAGATGTCAGGTCAAAACCCTAACGTCACAATTAAAAGAGCTAGAGAGGCAACAGCAAAGTAACCAAAGCTAGCAAAAGACAATAAATAACTGAGATCAGAGAATAATTGAAGTATAGAAACACTAAAAACCCTCCAAAAAATCAACAAATCCAGGAGCTGGTTTTGCAAAAAACTAACAAAATACACCACTTGCTAGACTAATAAAGAAGAAGAAAGGGACTAATTAAATAGACAGAATAAAAAATGATAAAGAGGATATCACAACCAACCCTACAAAAATACAAACTATCATCAGATAATACTATAAACATCTATATGCAAATAAACTAGAAAATCTAGAAGAAATGGATAAATTCCTGGATGCAAACATCCTACCAAGACTAAACCAGGAAGAAGGTGAATCCCTGAATAGACCAATAACAAGCTCTGAAATTAAGGCAGTAATCAATAGCCTGCCAACCAAAAAAAGCCCAGAACCAGACAGATTCACAGCTGAATTCTACCATAAATACAAAGAGAAGTTGGTATCATTCTTTCTGAAAGTATTCCAAACAACTGAAAAGGAGGGACTCCTCTTGAACTCATTTTATGAAGCCAGCATCATCCTGATACCAAAACCTGGCAGAGACACACACAAAAAAAGAAAACTTCAGGCCAATAGCCCTGATGAACATTGATGTGAAAATCCTCAATAAAATACTGGCAAACAGAATCCAGCAGCACATCAAAATACTTAGTCACCACAATCAAGTCGGCTTCATCCCTGGGATGCAAGGCTGGTTCAACATGTGCAAATCAGATAAACAGAACCAAAGACAAAAATCACGTAATTATCTCAATACATGCAGAAAAGGCCTTTGATAAAATTCAACATCACTTCATGTTAAAAACTCTCAGTAAATTAGGTACTGATGGAATATATCTCAATATAATAAGAGCTATTTATGACAAACCCACAGTTAATATCATATTGAATGGGAAAAAGCTGGAAGCATTTCCTTTACAAACCAGTATAATACAAAGAGGCCCTCTCTCACCACCCCTATTCAACATAGTATTGGAAGTCCTGGCCAAGGCAGTCAGGCAAGAGAAAGGAATTGAGGGTATTCAAATAGGAAGAGAGGAAGTCAAGTTTGCAGCTGACATGATTTTATATTTAGAAAACCCCATCATCTCATCCTCCAAACTTCTTGAACTGATAAGCAACTTCAGCAAAGTCTCAGGATACAAAATCAATGTGCAAAAACATCACATGCATTCCTTTACACCAACAATAGGCAACCAGAGAGTGAAATCATGAATGAATTCTCCTTCACAATCACTACAAAGAGAATAAAATACCAATGAATACAGCTAACAAAGGATGTGAAAGACTTCTTCAAGGAGAACTACAAACCACTGCTCAAGGAAATCAGAGAGGACACAAATGGAAAAATATTCCATCCTTATGGATACAAAGAATCATGACAATGACCATAGTACCCAAAGTAATTTATAGATTCAATGCTATTCTCATCAAACTACAACTGATATTCTTCACAGAATTAGAAAAAACTATTTTAAATTTCATGTGGAACCAAAGAAGACTTTGTATAGCCAAGACAATCCTAAGAAAAAAGAACAATGCTGGAGGCATCACATTACCTGCCTTCGAACTGTACGACAAGGCTACAGTAACCAAAACAGCATGGTACTGGTACCAAAACAGACATCTAGACCAATGGAGCAGAACAGAGACCTCAGAAATAACACCACACATCTACAACCATCTGATCATCAACAAACCTGACAAAAACAAGCAATGGAGAAAGGATCTCCTATTCAGTAAATAGTGCTGGGAAAACTGGCTAACCATATGCAGAAAACTGAAACTGGGCCCCTTCCTTACACCTTATACAAAAATAAACTCAAGATGAATTAAAGACATAAATGTAAAACCCCAAACCATAAAAACCCTAGAAGAAAACCAAAGCAATACCATTCAGGACATAGGCATGGAAAAGACTTCATAATGAAAATGCCAAAAGCAATTGCAACAAAAGCCAAAATTGACAAATGAGATCTAATTAAACTAAAGAGCTTCTGTACAGCAAAGGAAACTCTCATCAGAGGGAACAGGCAACCTACAGAACAGGAGAAAGTTTTTACATCTACCCTTCTGACAAGCGTCTAATATCCAGAATTTGCAGGAAACTTTTTTAAGAGAAAAAGACAAACAACCCCATCGGAAAGTGGGCTGAGTATATGAATAGACGCTTCGCAAAAGAAGACATTTACGTGGCCAATAAGCATATGAAAAAAAGCTCAACATCACTAATCGTTAGAAAAATGCAAATCAAAACCACAATGAGATACCGTCTCATGCCAGTCAGAATGGCGATTATTAAAAAGTTAGGAAACAATAGATGCTGGCAAGGCTGTGGAGAAATAGAAACTCTTTTACACAGTTGGTGGGAATGTAAATTAGTTCAACCATTGTAGAAGACAGTATGGCGATTTCTCAAGGATCTAGAACGAGAAATATCATTTGACACAGCAATCCCATTACTGGGTATATACCCAAAGGAATATTAATCCTTCTACTATAAAGACACATGCACACGTATGTTTATTGCAACACTGTTCACAATAGGAAAATCATGGAACCAACCCAAATGCACATCAATGATAGACTGGATAAAGAGAACTTGGTACATATATACCATGGAATACTATATAGCCATAAAAAGGAATGAGATCATGTCCTTTGTAGGGACATGGATAAAGTTGGAAGCCATCATCCTTAGCAAACTAACACAGGAACAGAAAACCGAATACCGCATGTTCTCACTCATAAGTGGGAGTTGAACATTGAGAACACATGGACACAGAGAGGGGAACAACACACACCAGGGCCTGTTGGGGGCTGGGAGTGACGGGAGGGAACTTAGATGATGGGTTAATAGGTGCAGCAAACCACCATGGTACACATATACCTATGTAACAAACCTGCACGTTTTGCACATGCATCCTATTTTATTTTATTTTAAAATAAATAAAAGAGTAAAAGAAAAAGTGAAAAATTAAAGACTAAAAAAAGGAAAATGATTTCAATAGACTTGACACAAGTTGCTGCAAATTTTCATTTTGTACAAATTTTGATATCTGATAAGTATATAGTAAAGTGAAGCACAATAAAATGAGTTATCCTATACTAAATGCAGGAATTCCTTTTATTAACTATACAAATGGTTCCAACATTTTCTATTGCATTGATCTCTATTAGCCAAGTAAAAAGGAAGTTATGAGAAGCAATTGGATATTCTTTCAGCTTTTAAATGCTTCACTATTTCTTCTAATTAATAAGTCAATTGATATAATTTTTGAACTCATTACTATTGTAAGTATATCACATCAAATTCAATTTATAGATTTTTTTTTGTTTGTGAAAGTTAAACAGGAGCAATGTTCTCATAATTTACATCAATGTTTAACTACCTGAACATCATTCCTAGACCAATGTCTTGCATGTAGTCTGTGCATAATAAATAGCTAAATTGAATTAAATCGTCTCATAAGCAAAGGAAAGCAAAACCGTGTTTGCAAACTTTTGCTGTTAGAAAACCATGATCATTGCTTTTATTCTCATTACTCCAGCAATATTTCACAAGTTTGTCAATTTTGTCAAATATTTAGTCTGATTTTATTTCTTTGTTATTAGGTATATATGTGTTTGTATCTTTATATCAATTTTGGGAATTTATGTTTTATTGTTACTAAAAATCCTTTACATAAGTTAATTGTTTGTACCTGAATTCTGTTTTACATTGTATTGACAATGCCACAGTTCTGTTTTCCTGTTGTTGTCATTTATTTTTTATCAATGTCTTTATTTGTATACTTAAAAAAGCATTTTGCTTTAGATATTTTTCTTTTTGACAGCTTTTTTTTTTTTTTTTTTTTTTCCAACAAAAGCCTCTTGTTTTTTTTCCACTGATGATTTCTATTAAAAATATACAGTATATTATGTAGGACTTCCTCTATTTATCTTCCTGTTCTCTGACTTGAACTTTGATTCTAACTCAGTCTGAGGGTCATTGAATTATGATAGCAGTATTCAGCCTATTCATGGTTTTTTGTTCCATAGCTCCTGGTTTATAGCTACCCTTAATTATGTTCTTTGTATATCTAGTTTATACTTACTTTTAATTCTACATTGTTTGTGTTACTGTTTTTCTATTACTTGATGATTTATACAATAAATCTCCTTTCTTCCAGGCTTAATATTTTGTTCATTTTAAAAATTTGTTTTCCCCTTTGAGTTATGGCATATGTATTCTGCTTGAATTTTATGCACACTAATTTAATGTTTAGGAGTAATTATTCTTTTTCTCTTTTTTTGAGACAGAGTCTCGTGCTGTCTCTTAGGCTGGAGTGCAGTGGCGCCATCTCGGCTCATTGCAAGCTCTGCCTCCCTGGTTCATGCCATTCTCCTGCCTCAGCCTCCCGAGTAGCTGAGACTACAGGCACCCGTCACCATGCCTGGCTAATTTATTTTATTTTTTATTTTTAGTAGAAAGGGGGCTTCACTGTGTTAGCCAGGATGGTCTTGATCTTCTGACCTCGTGATCTACCCGCCTTGGCCTCTCAAAGTGCTGGGATTATAGGCGTGAGCCACTGTGCCTGGCTGATTATTCTCTTTTTTAATTGCGTGATTGAATCTTAAATACAGAAACCATATTTTTTATTTTGAAAAATCATTATGTTTACTAATTGTAACTATTTAGCCATTCTTATGATATTTATATTGCAATTCCCTTGTGCATTTTTCAGTAGCTCAGCATCATCAGAACACCAGTTCTGTTTGTTCAGTTTATTATACCTCCTCCCAGTGTGTTCCCTTAAATTGCTTGTGGATTTTATGTATGTGCTTATGTCAACCAGGATTTAGTGTGATCCCTCTATCCATGTGAGTCAGTGAACTCCAGGCTATGTAAGGTCTGTCCCTTTGGCAGTGGACAACAGAAAGCTGTGAAAGATGGAGTTGAATTGTTGTTGTTGTTTTTGGTGGTGGTGGTGGTGGTGGTGGTGGTAGTGGTGGGGTGTGTGTGTGTGTGTGTGTGAATGATCAGTTGGAAATCTAGGACATTTCTTTTGAATTATTTTGAGAACTCTGTTTGCAAGTAAAAGTGAGCTCTTAGGCACAACTGTCATTTCCTGACCATGCGCCAGTGTGAGGGAGAAGCCAGTTTCTCCTCACTCTGGACACAGCAAATGGATGGAGACAGTGAGGAATTCACTCAGGCCAGTCAGCTGGCTCCCTAGGTCACATTTGTCCCTTATTTCCTCAACAGGCAAGTCTCTTCAAAAGCCTCATATTCCTAGTTTCCTCCTTCGTCTGCCTTTGCCCTTGCACTTTATTTCCAAGGATGTATTCAGAGCTATCTATGTTAGCTCAGGTGAAGTGGGACTATTGTAACAAAAAGGCCTAAAAACATAATGACTTAAACACTAGTTTCTCTCTTAATGGACTGTCTGAGGTGAGTGACCTAGAGCAACAGTCAGCTCCGCTCTACACAGATGCTTCTTTCTGTCATGTGATGGTCATCAGTACCATGAAAGCTGAGGTGTCATGGATTATACCTGTGGGAAGGGGAAGACCATGAGGCATGTACATGTTTTTCAGGCAGGCCTAGAAGAGATACACATCACCCCTACTAACATTTCATTAGTAGAAACTTAGGCAAATGACAACACCTGGCATAAGGGATGCAAAGAAATATATTCCCTGGTTGCAGCCCTGTCATATATACAACTATTCTATGGCAGAAGAGGAAAATGGATTTTGGTGGACAGTTAGAAACTTCAACCACAGTATTCATGCTTTTTAGAATACATATCGATGAGTCCAATAATCGGCTTGTTCTTTTAGCTGGTTTCATCACTCTCTCCAGAAGGGAGTTGGGAGTAAAATTTGGTTGCACCTTATATACCTAGAACATTGGAGAGTTTCACACTGTTGCTACATGAACCCGCTGCTGAGACAGCACATTATTAGCACCTATTAGCACCCTATGGCGGTTATGTAATTTACTGGATAAGCGGGACACCTTTAGCAAACAAAATGGGGTGTTGTTAATAATTATAGATTGCCCATGACTTATAATGGTTTCAACTTTAGAATGGTACCTCTACAAGCATTCTGTTTTTCACTTTCATTACAGTATTCAATAAGTTACATGAGCTATTTAACACTTTATTGGGAAATAGGCTTTGCGTTAGATGCTGTTGCTCAACTACAGGCTAATGTAAGTATTCTGAGCATGTTTAAGGTAGATTAGGCTAAGTTATGATGCTCATTAGGTTAGGCGTATTAGATGCATTTTCTACTTAAAATATTTTTAATCTATGATGAGTTTCTTGGGAAGTAACTTCATTGTAAGTTGAGGAGCATTTACACACCAAAACACTAGAAAAACTGCAATGTCTGGTAACCTTATCTTGACTTCTTGACTCTGAAGACTGAAAAATTCTTTTCTTATTGTACTATTCCTTTGCTGTATATTTTGGTTAGTAATGGGAAAATCATTACTAACCAAACCAAAGCCATTCTGCAATTTTCATTTTTCTCCTACTGACTGCATAGCCTCTAGGATTAAACAAGAGAATCCTGACTCACAGGCTTATGAACAATTGCAGCAACTAACTCATATTACAGCTTTCAAGGTCTTTTCACATATATTGTCTCTTTTGACTTAAAAGAACACTGTGCCGTAAGTGGTATTATTATCTCTGTTGAATTAATAATGAAAAGAGGCCCAGGAGGACTAAGATTATTATATGGTACAACCAGAACTAGAACTTACATCTCCTAATACCATTGGCTGTACTGTATCACTACACTTGCAGTTTTCTCTCATTCTGACAATAGCTTTTCCATTTAATGATTTATTGGTAAGAGCAGAATGGAGTCAGCTCCCTGTATTAGCTGAAAAACAAATGCTGAATGCTGGAAATAATGTCTTTGGAGCTAAGAACTGAAGACAAAATGAGGTGCTCATCATTCTCTTTTATCTCAGTTTCCATTATGGATAAATTAATTTATAAGAAGAAACATTTCACTTTTCATCACTGCCCTTGCTTCTTTACTAATAGTAACTGGGCTTGTTTTTAAACAGATATTCTTGTTTCTTTTGGGGGGCGGGGGATGGAGTCTCGCTGTGTCGCCCAGGCTGGAGTGCGGTGGCAAGATCTTGGCTACTGAAAGCTCCGCCTCTCAGGTTCACGCCATTCTCCTGCCTCAGCCTCCAGAGTAGCTGGGACTACAGGCGCCCGCCACCACGCCCAGCTAAGTTTTTGTGCTTTCAGTAGAGACTGAGTTTCACCATGTTAGCCAGGATGGTCTCCTTTTCCTGACCTCGTGATCTGCCCGCCTGGGCCTCCCAAAGTGCTGGGATTACAGGCGTGAGCCACCGTGCCTGGCCTAAACGGATACTCCTTTTATTCCTCATTTTTCTCACAGTAATTTAAAATAAATAAATAAATACAAGTCTTGGGAGAATACTTTTAGGCTATCATGTTATAATATAGTGTTTTCCTGAATATTTTGTTAATAGTTTTAAACTAACTTGAGCATGTCACAATACAACTCTTCTAATTATGTGGCTACTGATTGCCTTTTTGTTTATTCATAATTTTTAATACTATGCATTTTTCACTATTTGTAAAATTATAAAATATAACATCTGTAAAAGGTCTTAGAGATAAAATAGTTTATCACCCAAATCTCCATTTTATAATTGAAGATAGTATTCAGATTTCTAATTCCTTCCAAACAGAAAAAAGGAAAAACAAAAATAAAGAGGATAAAACAACAAAGCACGTAAAAAGCAAACAAAAAAACCCCCAATATTAAATAAAAAATAAGCTGTTAGTGTAATAAAATAGTAAATATTCAGTATGCTTTAAGTGAAAAAGAAATTGTAGTATATGTGTTCAATGGAGTATTTTTCAGCCTTTGAAAGAAGATACTGCCATTTATAACAGCATGAACTAACCTGAAAATCCAACTCTTTAATTTCAGTTTTATTTGTTGGTATTTGGGTTATCCCAGATATAGAATAGTTTCAAGAAATTATAAGTTTTAAAGTGTTTGATTATACCTCTTTTGCAATACCATGAATGGCTCTAATTTTTTTCATTCCATTTTCTAAAAACAATTCTTACAAATTCTTATAATCCACGTTACCACAAAAATAATGTGTTAGAAAACTGAAACTTATTTCTAGTAGACACTATTAGTGTCTTGCCCACATCTCTTAGGCATTCACCATTTCTAGGTTTATTAATGACTTCCTATTTCAAATAACTGCCACTCTTATCCAGAGGACTTTCTCTGTTTGCAAAACTATTCTTGGTCCTCTGAGCAAAGCAAACCAGAAATGCTAAACAGTAAATGTCCCTGGGAACAGCCCTCAACCTGTCATGGGTAAGAGTGGGAAAAAAAATCTCAGCTTCTTTACTACTGAAAGTCCAGAAATAGTGGTGCTGGAAGAAGTGCTGCAGGCAGAGAGGGCAATCTTTGCCAAGAAAATGTATGTAATCCTATAAGGATGAAACACTGTATCCTACATGATGGGAAGTTTTAATGTAATAAATCTACGGCAAGGTATCTGGATGTTCCTGCCAGACATAGTGACATTTCAGGGTCTTAGCATTGACCTGGCCTGTAAGTTGGCAGGTTGGGCAGTTAGCATTGATGGTAGCTAGGTCAGATCATAGTGCTGATCTCATGCATGGCCACCATCCCCTAATGCCTTTGTCAGTTCATACATCGGCCCATTGAATAAGGAAGGACAGGAAGTGGCCAGTGAAGAAGACTTGACATTTTTAGGATGGGTCTTCTTGTGCTCCCATCGGAATTGATTAGGTCCTTCTTCAATTTTGTTAAAACAAGGAACTGGAAATCACTGGTTTTACAAAATAATTTGCAATCCAGCGATTAGAGTCATTCATTTTCTCGATTTCATTGAACTATACCAAAAAAGCTTTCCAGAAAAAGGCTCCAATATTACCTGTTACTCTTTCACTTAGGATCTTATGTTTACAAATAGAATCTTATATTTAAAAACAGACTAAACTGGGATCAAATCAACCCTGTAAACTTAGAACTTAATTATGAACAAAGACTTATATAATGATGACAAATTTCAAAGTTTTCAAATTGCCATTAAAGGCATATACTCATCTCTTGGTGTCCATGGGGGTTGGTTCTAGGATGCTTGGGGATACCAAAATCCACGGTTACTCAAGTCCCTTATATAAAATGGTGTAGTATTTGCAAAGAACCTATGCACATCCTCCTATATACTTTAATCTCAAGATTACTTATAATACCTCATACAATGTGAATACTATGTAAAACATTGTTCTACTGTATTTTTTGTTTGTATTTTTATTGCTGTATTGTTATTTTCATTCCTTTTCTTCAACTTTTATTTTAGAATCAGGGTATACATATGTATATTTGTAACAAAGGTAAATTGTGTGATACTGAAGTTTGGGGTATGAGTGAACTGATCACCCACATAGTAGGCATTTTTTCCAAATACCACACAGTAGGTAGTTTTTCTCTTCCTCATCTATTGTTGCTATCTTTATATCATATGTATTCCATGTTTAGCTCCCACTTATAAGTGAGAACATGTGGTATTTGGTTTTCTGTTTCTGTGTTAGTTTGCTTAGGACAGTGGCTTCCAGTTCCACCCATGTTGCTGCAAAGGGCATTATTTCATCCTTTTTTTATGGCTGCGTAGTATTTCGTGACATATAGGTACCAAATTTTCCTTATCTAGTCCACTGTCAATGGGCACCGGGGTTGAGTCCATATTTTTGCTATTGTGAATAGGGCTGCGATGAACACATGAGTGCATGTGTCTTTTTGGTAGAATGATTTTTTTTTGGAGGGGGGGGAATATATCCAGTAATGGGATTGCTGGGTTGAATGGTAGTTCAATTCTTAGTTCTTTGAGGAGTTTCCAAACTGCTCTCCACAGCGGCTGAAATAATTTTCATTCCCATCAACAGTGTATAAGTGTCTCCTTTTCTCCTCAGCTTTGCCAACATCTGTTATTTTTTGACTTTTTTGCAAAAACCATTCTGACTGGTGTAAGATGGTATCTCATTGTGGTTTTGATTTGCATTTCTCTGATGATTAGTGATGTGGAGCCTTTTTTCATATGTTTGTTGGCCACTTGTATGTCTTCTTTTGAGAAGTGTCTGTCCCTGTCCTTTGCCCACTTTTAGTGGGGATATTTGGTTTTTACTTTTTGATTTAAGTTCCTTATAGATTCTGGTTATTAGACCTTTGTTGGATGCAGTTTGCAAGTATTTTCTACCATTATGTAGGCTGTCTGTTTACTCTGTTGATAGCACTCTTGCTGTGCAGAAGCTCTTTAGTTTAATTAGGTGTTACTAATCAATTTTTTGTTTTTGTTGCAATTGCTTTTGAAGACTTAGTTATAAATTCCTTGCCAAGGTCAATATTGAGACATGCATTTCCTAGATTTACTTCTAGGCTTTTTATAGTTTTACGTTTTACATTTAGGTCTTTAATCCATCTTGAGTTATTTTTTGTATATGGTTGGAGCCCAGTTTCATTCCTCTGCATATAGTTAGCCAGTTATCCCAGCACCATTTATTGAACAGAAATTCTTTTTTCCCATTGCTTATTTTTGTCCAGTGTGTTGACGATTAGATGGTTGGAGGTGTACAGCTTTATTTCTGGGTGTTCTATTCTGTTCCTTTGGCCTATGTGTCTGTTTTTGTATACATACTGTTTTGGTTGCTATGGCCTTGTAATATAGTTTGAAGTCAGGTGTGATGCCTCTAGCTTTGTTCTTTTTGTTTAAGATTGCTTTGACTCTTGGGGATATTTTTTGGTTCCATATGAATTTTAGAGTAGCTCTTTCTAATTCCATGAAAAATGACATTGGTAGTTCAATAAGGATAGCATTGAATCTGCAAAGTTCTTTGGGCAGTATGCTCATTTTAGCATGGAATGTTTTTCCATTTATTTGTGTAGTCTTTGATTTCTTTAACAGTATTTTGTAATTCTCCTTGTAGAAATCTTTCACCTCCTTGGTTAGCTGTATTTCTAAATATTTCATTTTCAGTGTGGCTGTTGTAAATGGGATTGCATTGTTGATTTGACTCTCAGCCTGGACATTATTGGTTTATAGAAATGCTACTTGTTTTTGTGCATTTGTTTTGTATCTTGAAGCTTTACGTAAGCCATTTATCAGTACTGGAAGCCTTTTGGTGGAGTCTTTAGGGTTTTCAAGATATACAGTCATATTGCCAGGGAAGAGTTTGACTTCCTCTTTTCCAATTTTGGTTGCTTTTTATTTCTCTCTCTTGCCTAATTGCTTTGGCTAGGACTTTTAGTAGGAATGATGAGATTGGGCATCCTTGTCTTGTTCCAGTCCTCAAGGGGAATGGTTCCAGCTTTTGACCACTCAGTATGCTATTGGCTGTGGGTTTGTCATAGATGGTGTTTATTATTTTGAAATATGTTCTTTCCATGCCTCATCTGTTGAGGATTTTTATCATGAAGGGATGTTTGATTGTATTGAAAAATACAATTTACTAAAAGTGCCTCAGGAAGAAATATAAAAATGGGAAGAACTCCATATTGCTTAAAGAAACTTAATTTTCAATAAATAAGCTTTATGAAAATACTTCAGTTGTAAATGACTTCTCTGATGATGCTCTAAAACATTCAAGGAGATATTACCAACTGGCACAGTATCTTTCAGAAAACACAGAGGAAACCAACTAAACTCGTTTTATGAAACTGACACAACCCTGACAACAAGCCTCACAAAAAGTATGAAAAAGACGATTACAGATCAATATCCCTCCTGACCACAGACACAAAGTCCTCAACAATACATTAGCAAACAAAATCTAGAATTATATAAAAATGTCAATACACTATGATCAAGTGAAGTTTATCCAAGGAACACAAGATTGCTTGAAAATTTGAAAACTATTGATGCAATGATTCACTACACTAGCAGATAAAGGAGAAAAAAATTTGATCATATCAATAGATGCAGAAGAATTTGACAAAATTCAATAAACATACATGATAAAGACTCCCAAAACTAGGAATAGAAGGAAACTTCTTCTATATCTAAGGAAATGTTATAGAGAAAATCTATAAAAATTCTTATAGCAACACATATTAATTGTGAAATAGTGCGCGTTTTTCCTTAAGACCAGGATTTTCCTGGCAAGGATGTCTGCTTTTACCACTTTTATTCAACATCATAGTAGAACTCCTAGCCAGTCTAATAAAGCAAGAAAGTGAGAGAATAGACATACAAATTGAAAGGAAGAAGTAAAATTGACTTTATTTGCAGTTCTAAGGAACCTGAAAGACAAAGAACATAAAAAGAAACAAAAATCCTTCTAGAAACTGTCTGAAAATCTAGCATTGATAAACAAAATTCTCAGAGAAATAAACTTACCAAAAGATATTCAGATTTCTACACTGAAAAATACAAAATGTTGCTGAGGGAAATTGGAAAATTTTTTAAATAAATGGAGAGCTATATCATATATTTATGGATTGCAAGAGTTAGTATTTTTAAGATGTCACTTTTCCCTGAATAGATCTATAGATGCATCATAATCCCAGTCAAAATTCTAGCATATTTTTTGTAAAAATACTCTTCAACAAATAGTACTGGAAGAACAGATTATTCATCCACAAAAAGTAAACCTCCAGCATATCTCAATCATATCATATATATATATATAAAATTTGAAACTGATCATAGGCCCAAATATAAAAGTCAAAAAAGATGAAACTTCTAGAAACAAAACATGGGAAGAAACCTTGCAATTTTGCATTAGCAAAGATCTTTTCAGACAGGATATAAAAAACACTAGCCATAAAATAATAAAACAAAGTAAATTGAACTTTGCCTAAATTTAAAACTTTTCAAAAGATATCATTAAGAAAATAAAAGGGTAAGCCACAGACTAGAGGTAAATATTTGTAGTACATAAGTCTGAATAAATATCCAAAATGTAAAATGAATTCCTATAACTCAATAATTTAATTTAAAAAATTAAAAAAACCAACAAATTAGAACAGACTTTTCAAAAAAGAAGATACTAATGGTTAACAAGTATATAAAAATACTATTAGTCATTAGGAGATATAAATTAAAGCCAACATGAAGTATGATTTGAGACCATCTGTTATGGCTAATACTAAAAAGATTTAGTATCGTGTTGGAGTGAATGTGAAATAATTGGCACTCTCACACATTGCTGGTGGGAGTATAAAACAGTACAACCACTTTAGAAAAAAATTGGCCATGTTTAGTTTAAATATACACTCTCTACATGTGAGTGGATATTTAAATATACGCTCTCTATATATGACCTAGTAGTTCCACTCTTCTGTATGTGCGTAAATGTGTGAAAACACGTCACATAAAGACAAACAGAGAAATGTTTAGAATTGTTTATTTGTAAATCCGAAAACCAGAAACAAGCCAAATATAGATGAATGAATAAACAAATTGTGGCATATTCATATGATGGAATACTACTCAAAGCAAAAAAAAAAAAAAAAAAAAAAAAAAAAAAAGGAATGAACTACTGATGAATACAACATGGACACACCTCAAACACATACTGAGCAAAAGAAGCCAACTGCAAAATAGTACTTAATATATGATGATAATATATAAAACAAAGTTCTAGAATAGGAAAAATGAATTTAGAGTAATAGAAGTCTGATCAGTGGTTTTCTGGGGATGGGGACGTGAGGCATTGATTACAAATGGAGAAGGAAGCTTTCTGGGTGGTAGAAATATAATCAAATTAATATCTCATTTGTAAAGGTAGGCATATGCATGTATACAAATGGGTGCATATATTTGTCAAAACTCATTGAACTACACTTAAAATGTATGCATATTAATTTATTAAATTATATTTTAGATTTTTTCTTTCTTTTTTGCAAGATGGTGGATTAGAGGCATTTCTAGCATTTCTCCCCCACTTGGAAGGACAAAATAGTGTGTGGAGATTCAGGCTGTGAGCTTTTTTTCCAGAAGCGACACAGGAATTGAACAGGAAAACTGAAGAAATCCACAGACCCTTTGTAGGAAGTATCAGGCTACAGCCTACACCATGAGTTAGATGAAGGGCTGTGAGTCCTGCGTGAGAGACGGGGAGAGACTGCCTCCAGGATACACACCCCAACTGTGAGTTTGAAAGTCCTGACCACAGGGGAAGGCCTTAAGTCTACCCAGAACAGGCACCAGCTTGGGAGGGTCATGGAACATAAAAGTAGGAGCAGTGTTGGGAAGACCCTTGTGTGTGCTCCCAATCAACAGTGAAGACTAAGGGAAACCATTCTTTATTGTTCCTCACAGGGAACCCTGTGGAGGTCAGCCAAAAAATAATTCAAGCAGTGATCACAGGTTGAAAAAAGCCCCCAACTGGGTTTCACGATATAACCTCAGGTGGGAATGAACTCCCTTGGCCAGGGCTGGGTAGTTGGGGCGGCGGTTGCGGTGAGGGTGGGGAGAAGAGAGGGGTGGGAAGGTGGGTTGGGGGAGCGCTGCATCCAGGAATGCAGGTGCAGAAGCCAGCTTCCAGCTTTGCAGGTGAATAGGGAGGGGTGTGGCCTCACTGAAAGCCAAGGTTGCTATCTCTGATGGAAAGCTTATGACCTGGGTCAGTTGGGAGTTCTGAGTGCAGGCTGCCAGGAACTTAGCTTGCTGCCACTAGTAGAACACTGCAGGAACAGGGTATGCCTCACCAAGTGCATGGAATCTGTGTAGAGCTTATTCCTGACTGCTACACCCCACTCCCCATGTGAAGTCTTCTGTGCAGCACAGCCAGCAGCACTTCCCTCTGGACCATCAACCCAGTGACCTGAGAATCACCCCCATCCACTGACACCCACAGGGGCTGCTGCCCTGCATGCTGAGAGTCAGAGCACAAACCTGCTTGAACCAGCCCCCATTTGACTTTGCCTCGACACCCACCCTTGTAGCTTAACACAAAAGACAAAAACTTTTGGGAGATTTATGGCCCCACCCATTGCCTGAAAAACCATTACCCTCCTGGGTGACATAAGGCAAGCAAAAATCTCACTGCTACCACCTCAGGTGGTGCTGTTTTGCAAGCACTACCTTCTGGCTGGAGGCCAACCAACACAGTCCATTATAGCATCTCCTGGTAGAATAACACTGCTTCCAGGAAGGAGAAAACGGCTGTGAGACCTCAGCTATCACCACTGTCTGCATCACTCTGGCTAACCAGAAGGTCCTGAGTCTTTCCACATGACCAGTTCATTACTACTACAACCAGCATACAAGAAAGCCAACAAACTAAGGTTATCTATTACTAAAGTATCTCAGAGAGTCTATGTCACTCCATTGCCACCCTCATTAGAAGTGATGCTGCTACTCACTGCTGGGAGACTTGAGGAAAGGTCACTTCACTGGATCCGTTGGAGACATTCGCCAGCACCAGCCTTGAATGTAGTAACTTTGCTGGGCAGCTAGAGCCAGAGGAGCAATGACACTGACAGTAGTCTGGATCCCACGGACTCCCACTCCTAGGGGAAGGGGCAGTGTACCACATCAAAAGAACACCCTGTGGGACAAAGGAATCTGGACAGTAGAATGTGAGCACCAGATCTTTGCACTGGTGGGAAGTTTCTTTCAGCAGAGGTACAGTTGCAGTGCTTGGCTCAGCAGGGCAAGTCTGCAGCTCTAACTCAACAGTCTGATATCCCTAGTGCACATGAAGGGTCTTAGAGTAGGGGACATCTTTCCCCACTTACCCACCACAGCAGACACAGTTGGGGCTTCTATCACAGGAACTCTGCGTAGGTGCAATGCAACTATAGTCTTTCTGGAACATGTCGGGGTACTGCATCCCCATTGGAGGAACACTCTCCAGGTTCAGGATTGCAAGAGAGACAGAGTCACAATTCCCCACTACTTGGAACATCCACATTCCTACAGATGAAAAGAGGTGCTTGTCTAATCTGAATAGCCAGAGAGCTGAGGCAGGAGTGTGTCTGAGGGGTGGATAGCTTTCCTATCGAACTGTTAGGGGAACTTAGGTGGCTTCCACCCTTTCTCCTGACACAACCTCAGTGTGACTCACGGAGAGCTCCTCCAGTCACTTTTGTCAAGGCTGTGACCTCTGTTCATCACTGGGTATTGCATTTATCCACCTGCTTTAGCTCCAGTTGGTTCCTACTCAGGGACATCTCCCCTACTTTCCTGAAGCCTGGACAATAAAACCACTAAATAAAATACTGGGGAAAAATTAATAAATAAAGGAGTGCATGCCATGGGGGAATTAAATAAGCACCAAGAGACTACTAACATTCCAACGTCATAGGCAACAGTAAACTTGCTCACACACTGAGCACATTGCTACTATAAGCAGCATATGAGAAAACCATTTATAAAAAGACTGTCTGTAGCCAAGGAACTCTAACAGAGTCTTTACCGTTGAAATCACCAAGAACAGAATTAGGCTGTAATAAACCATCAGCATTAAAATTACGTGATTAGGTGAAAAAAGAAATTTTAAAAAACAGTCAAATCAAACATAAATTCAAGAATAATTAGAAGAAATAGTCTACTCAATTGAGAAGGAGTCAGAAAAGTAACTTTCATAATATGACAAAAAAGCGTTCTATAACACCTCCAAAAGATCACAATGTATGCGAACCAAGATGAAAACTTTGAAATACTAGATAAAGAATTCAGAAGGTTGGTTATCAAGCTACTCAATGAAATATGAGAGAAAAGTTAAAACCATCATAATGAAATTAAAAAGCAGTTCAGGATATGAATGAAAAATTTTCTAGAGAGATAGTTATCATAAAGAAAAAATCAATCAGAATTTCTTGAAATGGAAGACACACTTAGGGATTTATAAAATGCAGTGGAAAGTATTAACAATAGAACAAGTAGAAGAAAGAATTTCGGAAGTGGAAAACAAGCTTTTGAATTAACCCAGTCAGATGAAAATGAAGAAAAATGAATCAAAAGAAATGAGCAAAGTCTCCAAGAAAAATGGGATTATGTAAAATGGAAAATATCATGCACGTCCATGTGAAGAGACCACCAACAGGCTTTGTGTGAACAACAAGGCTGATTATTCATTTGGGTGCAAGTGGGCTGAGTCCAAGAAAGGAGTCAGTGAAGGGAGTTAGGGATGGGACAGTTTTATAGGACTGGGGTAAGCAGTGGAAAGTTACAGTTAAAGGGAGTTTCTCTCTTGTGGACGGAGTGGGCGTCACAAGGTGTGTGGTGGGGAGATCATAAGACTCATTTTCCAGAAGAAGAATGTCACGAGGTTGATTGATCAATCAGCTGGGACAGGGCAGGAACAAATCGTAATGGAATGTTACAAACTTTGTCAATCAATTAAGAAAGGAGCTGACTCTTTCACTTCTTTTGTACTTTTTGGTTGCCTCAGACCATCTGGATGTATATGTGCAGGCTTGGGCTCAGAAGCCTGACAGAAAACCCTATGAATCCCTGGTGTTCCTGAAAGAGAATAGAAAACAATAAATCTGGAAAAGTTATATGAGGAAAGAATTGAGAAAAGCTTCCCGTGCCTGGCTTGAGATCTAGATATCCAAATCTAGGAAGCTCAAATAACTCATGGGAAATTCATTGCAAAAAGATCTTCACCACGTGATATAGTCACAAGGCTATCTAACGTCAATGTGAAGGAAATAATTCTAAAAGCAGAAAGAAACAAGCATCAGGTAATCTATAAAGAAAACCGATCAGACTGACAGTATACTTCTCAGCAGAAATCTTACAAGCCAGAAGGGATTGTGGTCCTATCTTCAGCCTCCTTAAACAGAATAACTGCCAGCCAAGAACTTTGTATCCAGCAGCAAAATTAAGTTTCATTAAATAAAGGGGAAATAAAGTCATTTTCATACAAATAGATGCTGAGGGAATTTGTCACTACTAAATATGTACTACAAGACCTGTTAAAAGGAGTTTTACATCTTGAAACAAAAACTTGATATGCACCAAAATAGGACCTCTTGAAAGCCTGAAACTCACAGGGCCTATAAAACAATAACATAGCAACAACAACAACAAACTATCTGGGTAACAATTAACATGATGAAAGAACAGTATGTCACATCTCAATATTAGCATTAAATGTAAAAGGCCTAAATGCTCCACTTGAAAGATGTAGAATGGCAGAAAGGATATAAAACAATCACAAATCAAATATTTGTGGTCTTCAAGAGACTCGGGTAACATGGAAGGATTCATATAAACTCAAGGTAAAGGGGTGGAAAAAGATATTCCATACAAATGGAAACCAAAAGTGAGGTTATTATATAGTGATAAAAGGATCAATGCAGCAAGAAGATATTATAATCCTAAATTTATAGGCACCCAACAGAGCTCCAGATTTCCAAAACAATTACTACTAGACCAAATAAATGAGATAGACAGCAACACAATAATAGTGGGAGATTTTAACATACCACTGACAGCACTAGAGAGATCATCAAGGCAGAAAGAAATAATGGACTTAAACCAGATTCCAGAACAAATGGACTTAACAGATATTTACAGAACTTTATACTTAAGCATGTGGTCTTACCACTTCAGCTCCCCCTGGTAGCAATGGGACCTGGTTTTGATCCCCCATCATTTACAGGGCCAGCTCCAGAGCCCCAGGTTACACGTCAAGAAATAATCCAGGAGGGTGGTGTTTCCTCCTGAAGGATGGAGGGGCAATAAGAGAGTTTTGGGAAAGTACTAGATGCTTACCTTGGCAATAAGCAAGCAAGAACCACAGAATATACATTTTTTTTTTCATTAGCACATGGAATAGTCTCCAAGATAGACCCTATGATAGGCCACAAAACAAATCTTAATAAACTTTAAAAAATCAAAATCATATCAATTATCTTTTCAGACCACAGTGGAATAAAACCAGAAATCAATTCCAAACTCAAAACCATACAAATACATGGAAATTGAATAATCTGCCCCAAAAGATTTCTGAGTTAACAAATAAATCCAGAGGGAACTTAAAAATTCTTTGAATTGAATGATAATAATGACACAGTTTATTGAAACCTCTGGGATACAGCAAAAGCATTGCTAAGAGGAAATTTTGTAGTGCTAAATGCCTACATTGAAAAGTCTGAAAAAGCACAAATCAACACATAATATCACACCTCAGGGAACTAGAGAAACAAGAACAAACTAAACCCAAAGCTGGCAGAATAAAAGAAATAGCAAAGATTGGCACAGAACAACAACAAAAAACAACAAAATATCAATGAAACAAAAGCTAGTTCTTTGAAAAGATAAAAAAATTGATAGACCATTAGTGATATTAATGAAGAAAAGAAGAGAGGAGATCCAAATAAGCTCAATTAAAAATGAAAATGAAACTATAGGCATTACAACTGACACCACAGAAATACAAAAGATCATTCAAGACTACTGCAAATACCTTTAGGCACACAAACTAGAAAACCTAGTGGAAATGAATAAATTCCTGGAAACTTACAACCCTCCTAGATTAAATCAGGATTCAGTAGAAATCCCAACAGACAGATAACAAACAGCAAGAATGAATCAGTAATAAAAAAAATTGCCAACAAAAAACCCAGGACCAGATGGATTCACAGCTGAATTCTACCAGGTGTTCAAAGAAGAATTGATACCTATCCTATTCAAACTATTCCAAAAGATTGAGAGAGAATCCTCCCTAAATCATTCAATGAAGCCAGTATCATCCTGATATCACAACCAGGAAAGGACATAACATAAAACAACTACAGACCAATATCCACGATGAATATAGATGCAGATGTCCTCAACAAAATATTAGCAACACACACCAACAAATCGAATCCAACAGCCTATCAAAAGGATGATACACCATGATCAAGTGGGTTTCATCCCAGGGATTCACGGATGGCTTAACATATGTACACAAGTCAATAGATGTGATACATCAAATAACATAATTAAGAACAAAAACCATATAATCACCTCAATAGATGTAGAAAAAGCATTCAACGGAATCCAGCATCCCTCTATGATAAAAACTCTCAACCAGGCATAGAAGAGACTTATCTCAAAATAATAAAAGCCATATATGACAAACCCACAGCCAACATCATACTGAATGTGGAAAAGTTGAAAGCATTCCCCCTGAAAACAGGAACAAGAGAAGGATGCCCAGTTTCACCACTCCTATTCAACATAGTTCTGGAAGTCCTAGCCAGAGAAATTAGACAAGAGAAAGAAATAAAGGGCATCCAAATTGGAAAAGAGAAAGCCAAACTACCACTGTTTGCAGATGATATGATCGTATAACTAGAAAATCCTAAGGGCTCCTCCAAAAGGCTTCTAGATTTGATAAATGAATTCAGTAAAGTCTCAGGTCACAAAAACAATGTGCCCAAATCAGTAGCACTGCCATACATCGACAGTGACCAAGCTGAGAATCAAATCAAGAACTCAATCTCTTGTACAACATCTGCAAATAATAATAATAGTAACAGCAATACCTAGGAATATACTTAACCAAGGAGGTGAAAGATCTCTGCAGGGAGAACTACAAAACACTGCTGAAAGAAATCATTGATGACACAAACAAGTGAGAACACATCCCATGCTCTTGGATTGGAATAATTAATACTGTGAAAATGACTATACTGCCCAAAGTAATCTGCAGATTTAAATGCAATTGCTAGTATAATATCAACATTGTTTTTCACAGAATTAGAAATAAGAAATCCTAAAATTCACATGGAACCAAAAAAGAGCCTGAATAGTCAAAGGAATCCTAAGCAAAAAGAACAAATCTGCAGGCATCACATTACTGAACTTCAAATTATACTACAAGGCTATAGTTGCCAAACAGCATCATACTGGCATAAAAGTAGGCACATACGTCAATGGAACAGAAAGAGAACCCAGAAATAAAGCGAAATTTGTACAGCCAACTGATCATTGACAAGGAATACCAAAACATAACTTGGGAAATGGACACCCTATCTAATAAATGGTGCTGGGAAAACTGGCAAGCTACATACAGAAGAATGAAGCTGGATCCTTATCTCTTACCTTATACAAAAGTCAATTTAATATGGATTAAAGACTTAACTATAAAACCTGAAACCACAAAAATTATAGAAGACGATATTGAAAAAACTCTTCTAGGCATTGACCTAGGCAAAGAATTCATGACTAAGACCCCAAAAACAAATGCAACAAAACCAAAAATTAATAAATGGGACCCAATTAAAGTAAAAAGCTTCTGCACAGCAAAATAATCAGCAGAGTAAACAGATAACCCACAGAATAGGAGAAAATATTTGCAAACTACACATCCAATAAGAACTAGTATTCATATTCTACAGGGAACTCAAACAAACCAGCAAGAAAAAAGAAATAATCCCATCAAAAGTAGGCACAGGTCATGAATAGACATTTCTCAAACAAAGATATACAAATGACCAAAAAAAGTATAAAAAGTATAAAAAATGCTCAACATCACTAATAATCAGAGAGATGCAAATGAAAACCACAATAAGATACCAGATTACTCCTGCAAGAATGACCATTATGAAAAAATCAAAAACCAATAGATGTTAATGCGGGAGTGAAAAGGGAACACTTTTACATCACTAGTGGGAATGTAAATTAGTACAACCTCTATGGAAAACGGTATGGAGATTCCTTAAATAGCTAAAAGTAGAACTGTCACTTGATCCAGCAATCCCACTGCTGAGTATCTACTCAAAGGAAGAAAGTCATTATATGAAAAGGAAACTTGCAAACATAAGTTTATAGTAGCACCATTCACAATTGCAAAGATATGGAACCTACTTAAGTGTTTGTAGACCAACAGGAGGATAAAGAAAATATCTCATATATAGGTATATATACACCATGGAATACTACTCAGCCATAAAAAGAAACAAAATAATGTCTTTGGCAGCAACTGGGATGGAGCTGGAGGCTATTATTCTAAGTGAAGTAATCCAGGAGTGGAAAACCAAAAACTATATATTCTCACTTATAAGTGAGAGCTAAGCTATGGGTATATAGAGTGATATAATGAACTTCAGAGACTCCAAAGGGAAAGGTTAGAAAGTTGGGGGTGGGTATAAAAAACTACATATTATGTTCAATGTACACTACTTGGGTGATAGGCGCCTGAAAATTTCAGGATTCACCACTATCTAATTTATCCATGTAACCAAAAATCGCATGTACTCCAAAAGCTATTGAAATAACAAATTTTTTTAAAAATTTTATTTTAATAAAGTAAAGTAATCGGTGGGAATTTCTTTGCTTCAACCGCTTCTGAAGGTCCACAACTCATAATCTGTAGATGGACCTGAGGCCACTGCTGGTGAGTCTGGCAGGAGGGAAAAAAGCTGGACGTGGAGCCAGGGAGAAGGAGGACAAGTTAGAACCTGTGGCATCTTTGCTTGTTTCTGTCATTGCATGTAAGTATAACTACTTCAATCAATGGCTGTTACCTCACCTCTGTTTTCCAAATTGTATACACATTGCTCTGATGCAGAACCCTGCAGGGAATTCTGGGACAACAGATTTCAGATTAAGCAAGTTGACACAGTTCAAACCACCTCAGTAACCACAAATGACTACAATTCTATTTTTAGAAGCGAGAAAAACCCAAGTCTGACAATTTCACCCACCAAAGCTTGAGAAAATTGGGAGAAACACTATCTAAATTCATAACAGTTTTCTAAAGGGTAATTTAGCCACTTGATATTGTTAGCTGTCAAATTAACTTCTCTTACTTCATTTGCACACATGAAATTTATTCATAAAGGACTGTGCATGGTACACTGAGCAGCAGAGTATTTCTAGCTTCTTTACATTCACTACTCAGTATTTTTTTTTATTTTTCATTTTACTTCCTTGGTGTTTATCATCCAGCTATTACTATGTATGCCTTGTAAATATATAATTACACACCAGGTTTGCATCTCACTGAACAACCCTGTTTCAGTAGGAGGGAGATATTTATAAGCACAGCTGCTGCTATTATTGTGTTGCTCTCATGCTTCCCACCCAGGGACAAGGAAAAAAAGAGAGGAGAAAGATATAGCTCTGTTCATTATTCTTCTGGCGCTGCACAATAAATTTGTGACTAGAAATCATTTATTTTTAACAGGTTTAGTTGCTAGGTGTGACTTCTGTTACTCAACTAATGAGCAATTCTGACATATGCAAGTGAATTGCTGATAAGCACAGTTTTTATACTTATCCTGGTGCGCCGAAACTTTTATTCTTTCTTAACTGCTTTCCCTTGTCAATATTTTATCATTAACATTAATATTTTCTACGTCTATGAAAAATTTTAAAACAGACTAAATTACCCATTGAATGATGGATATGGTAATTACCCTGATTTGATCATTATGCTACGTATTCATGTGTTGAAACATCACTTTGTACCCCATAACCATATATAATTATTATATATCAATTATAAAATTAAAAATTTAATAAAAGGAGGAAATAAGTACTTAAGAAACAGGCAAAAATGTTCTTTATTACCTTATTCAGTTAATAATTAAATCCCATTAATACTTATTCATTCTTCTGTTTAACATTTATTAAATATCTACTAGGTGTTGGTGAAGAAAATGAGCTAAGGAAGTGGGAGGGAAAAGATGAATATAATGTGGCCACAGTCCCTCCTCTCCATACATTCCCATGGCTGCTGGCTCCCTCACGCCCCATGGGATCAAGTGTGGTTTGCTCTTAAGAGACTCATCAGAAGGGATTCACAATACCAACCAATCAAACTTAGTAAACTCTGTTGGATACATCTTAAGGAATCCCCTGTAAAACCCCCGCTCCACGAATTTATTCCCAGTGCTAACTCTTCCAAGACTTACTTCCCACTGCCTCCATCCAAACTCAATCTTACCTTATCCCTGCCTCATCTGTTACTCTCTTCTTCAATGCAATAAGTTCAAGGCCATTTCCCAGACTTACTGCTATCCCACCATTTGGGGTGCTTTCCTTCCTTGTCTTCATATACTACCCATGCTTTAAAATCAGTTCTGACAACTCTTAGTCTACATTCTACATGTGAATTTCTAATCTGTAAACACTGAATAATAATATAATGATACCAACCTGTTTTTCTCAGTCTTTGTTTCATGGGTGTATGTTTTTCTAACTAATTTGTTAATTAAAATCTATCCACATTTTGTGCTGAAAAGCTGCAGGCAGGCCATTTAATTCATAGACATCTACAATGAAGTGATTAGGAGCCCAGCTTCTGAAACCCCATACTGGATTTATATATAAGTTATTTGCTGCCTTATCATGGGCTCATTTGTAATAACGCTTACCTTAAATACAAACACATTGTAGAGTAGTACAAAAATATTCTTTTCTTTAAATTCTTATTATATAAGCATTTTCCTACTTTAAAATTTTTTTACTTTTTAAAACTTTTAAAACTTTTTTCTTCATTGTTGAAAGTAAAGACACAAACATACACACTAGCCTAGGCTTACACAAGGGCAGGATTATCAATATCACTGTCTTTCACCTCCACATTGCCCCTACTATAAGGTCTTCAAGGCACTCACGTGCATGGAGCTGTCATCTCCTGTGATAATGATGTCTTCTTCTGGAATATCTCCTGAAGGACCTGCCTGAGGCTGTTTTGCAGTTAACTTCTTTTTATATAAGGGAGAAATACACTTTAAAATTGCAATTAAAAGTATAATATGATAAATACATAAAACAATAACCCAGTTGATTATCATTATCAAGTACTATGTACTGTAAACAATTATATTGTTATATTTTTATATCACTGGGAGACTGTAGGTTTGTTTATACCAGCATCACCATAAACACATAAGTAATGCATTGTGGTATGATGTTATGAGGGTCATGAAGTCACTAGGCAATAGGAATTTTTCAGCTCCATTATAATCGTATAGACCATTTTCATATATGTGATCTGCCATTGAGAGAGTTGTTACTGCTACTCATGACTGTATTTATATAGCATTTACATTGTATTAGGTATTATAAGTAATTTAAAAATAATTAAAGTATATAGGAGGCTATGCATAGGTTACATGTAAATACTGTGCTGTTTTATATAAAGGACTTGAGCATCCATGGATTTTCGTATCCTTGGGGGTCCTGAAACCAATCCCCTGTGGATACTGAGGGACAACTGTAGTCATGAACATATAATCTTCAAAGTTTCCACATTTAACATGCTCACATGGCAAACATCCCATCCTGGTCAAACCTAATTCTCCACAAACAGTTCGATTGCATCTGTAACAGTAAAACTTAATTTGGAGAAAGCATAGAATGATGCTGACGGGTCTCAGTTTAAATTTATGGTCACTAATTTTTAGTTAACCCTTAGTGTGGCTTCGGCAATTCATGTTTTCCACTCCATTCATGTTTTTATTGTTCTTGGGCAGCTAACTGTATCATACCTTCTCCTCACATCTTAATCTTTTATCAGTTTATCCTCCATTTTTACGCATAGCTGAAAACCAAACTTTCTCTTTTAGCAAACGGAAGAGACCTTCACACGTTACCACCAATACATCTTCCCTCCTTCCTGCCCCTGAATCTAAAAGACTGTACCCTTCCTCCTGTTAATATAATTATCAGTTTGTGCTGCTAAGGCCAACCCTTTAAATTGTATATTAGAACTTATTTCTCTTGACTACTTAAGAACACCCTCCAGCATTTCTCCTCTTTTTTGTAAGCATGATTAATATTTCACTCTTATCTGGATCAGTTTTATTTGCATATACACATGCAGTTATTTCTCTCATCGAAAACACCTTCTCTTGGTTGCCACTTCAGCCTCCAGCTCTCAGGTTATCTCTCTACTTCGTTTACAGCAAAATTCCTTAAGAGCTGTCTATATTCTGCCTCTTCTTCCTCTTCTTTCCTTTTCTCTTGAACCTACTCACTTCAGTCTCTTGCCTTGAGTTCCAAAACTGCTCTTTCCAAGATCACTAATGATTTCTCCATTGATAAATTGGCCAAGACAGGTTTTAACATTCCCTGTAGCTTGACTAAACTTTAGACAGTTTTCTTCTTGACTACAGGCCCCTGACCTCCCTTTTCTTAGATGATTTACTTCAGAACACTTGCAATTGCAAGTTCTATCTTTCTCCCTTTGATATACATCTCTCAGACTCTTGTCAGGTTTACAACTCAGGACTGTCTTTCTCAAGGACCTGAGAGCTGTCCCTTTGAGATATAGTCATCAAGAAAGATAGCGCTCCTATATCCCGGTCTGTGGGAGTGTAGGAGTCTAACTTGGATAAGCACCAAATTAGCAAACACAGATGGCCTAATCATGTTGACCAACCTCTCCCAGTGTCCTCTGGGACTTTTCTATTAGCTCACAATTCCTTCTAAAATCCCTCTCACCTTTGTCTCAGTGGAGTTGAGTTCAATCTTTCTTTCCTATTGTGAATCTTCTTTGCTTTTGTAACTCCATCTGGTATAATGGCCAACTCTCATTGCTTATCTTTCCTAACATGTCGATATTATATGGTGTAATTGGTCACAGTCTTTTGTAAAACTTTCTGCTTTTCTTTTTAATATCATATTGGTTGCTACTTCTCAGTCCTGCTTGCTTCTTTTTTCTCATAAAATTGACCTTTAAAGATAGGACTGAGCCAAGGCCCAATCCTTACCTCTTATTTTCCATAGTTATGTTATAATCCTTAAGTAATTTTCTCTAGTTTTACAGCTTTAAGTGCCATTTACATCAGTTAGAGTTTGATCAGGGAAGCAAAACCCCAATAAATGATATGGAATAAGACATTCATTAAAGGTGTTATAACTGCTCTGGTTGCTGGTGAAGAAATCTTGGAGGGCTGTTGGCTCTGCATATGGTATGAGCTTAGGCTCATTGAAATCCTCAATGGCTGGCAGTTGGAAGAAAATCTGGATGTGAAGCTTGGGAGAGTGGGAATGACCCAGATCCAATAAATGAGCAGAAACTGGATTTCACAAGGAGAAACTGGAACCTGCCTCCAACGTGGACAAAGTGGAAGAAGCTAGTAGCCTTCCTCATGGAGCTATACCTAGTTGGTTCCAGACCTCGGAGGAGATGAAGAAAGAAATTTGGTGGGAGCTAGAGGAATTGTAGCCTGCGTACTGCCACATGCCATTAAGGTGCACAAGTCAATCAGTGACAACGTAAGCACATTTACAGCAATGCCTGGTGCTCCAACCTTCAGAACTTTGTGCCTTCTGGCTAACTTCCACTTTTCAAATCTTACACAAGTGTCTTGTGTGGCCCACCCTACCATAGAACCATATAGGAAAGAAAATTTGGGGAAACATTTCAGTAGCGAATCTGATATCCTTCAAAATGACCACATCCCTTATATACTGACAATTGTTAATTTTATATCTGTAGCTGAAACTTTCCCATGAACACTAGATTTGTCTATATGCCCACTTATTTTCCATTCAGATATCTAGTAAACATCTTAACTTGTTTGGCTGCAGTTATTTGCATCTGAGTAAATCTAACTTCATCTTTCCAGTTTTTTATGCAGCTGGAGTTACTCTAGTCTCCCCACTCCTACCCATATATGATCCATTAGAAGATTCTGTTAGGTCCAACCCTCACAATGCAGGTAACCCTTGCTATCTAAATTATCTGTGTCTAAAACTCAGCGGTTTAATTAATTTCAGTAAATGGTACCTTTTGTTACCTAAACATGCAATCAATGCTGTGCTTTGAATATAGGAACTGAACAGAAAAGCACAATGAGGCCTATATGTATATTCAGGATCTGATATTTCTCATCATCTCTGTCAAAACCACTCATCTCTTCCCTCATTTATTGTTGCTTGATTTGTCTCCCTCTTCCACACTTGTGCCTTTGTAGTCTATCTTTAACTTAGCATTCAGAACAATCCTTAAAAAAAGCCAAATCATGTTACCCATCTGATTATAACCCAGTAAAATCCAAAGTTGGTTTTATTCTTGCCAAAGCCTTTGTAGTATGACCCCTCACTACCTCTGAGACATCAGAGCCCAGTAACACTCCCCTCCGTCCACACACACACATAGCTTTTGCTTCATCTCCACTGGTTTCCTCCCTGCTCATAAACACTCTACTTCAGCTTTCCACTGCTGTGTCCCCTGCCTGAAAACTTTTCCTTCCCTCCCTCCGACAGGCACGTGGCTTTTTCTTTCTCAAATTTCCACGTTTTTCTGAAATGTCACTGTGATAGTTAATTTTGTGTGTCAACTTGGCTAGGCTGTGATGCTCAGTTGTTAGGTCAAATACCAGTCTAGATGTTGCTGTGAAGGTAGTTTTAAAGATGTAATTAACATTTAAATCAGTAGGTTTTGAGTAAGGCAGTTTACTCTCCATAATGTGGATGGACTTTGTCCATTCAGTTGAGAGTCTTAAGAGACTGATGTCCCCGGAGGAAGAAGGAACTCTGCCTTCCGACTGCTTTGGGACTCAAGACTGCAACATTAACACCTACTGGAATTTCCAGCCTGCTGGCCAGCTCTTCATATTTCAGACTTACTAGTACATCTGTGTGAGCCAGTTTCTTAAAATAAACCTCTCTTCCTCTCTCACTCCATCCTATTATTCTGTTTCTCTGCTGAACCCTGAATAAAACATTCGCCTTTTCATTAAAGTTTTTGCTTTGTTCGAAATAGGAATCATCCTCATACAAATGCCCCAAGACAATTCCTATTCCACTTAACTGATTTTATTTTTTTCCTAGAGCCCATGTATCCTATGTTGATATGGTTATTTATACCATCATTTTCTTAGCTTGTGCCAGAAATTCTAAACTTTATAAAAGTAGGCACTTTATTCTGTCCTCTGCTGAATCCTTAACTTCTAAGAGTGGCTTAGAATAGGTACTTAGTGAATGTTTGTTGAGTGGATGAGTAAATGAATGAGTGAGTATTTGTTGAATGAATTTGTTGAATGAATGAGCTTTAAATGAATCGAGTTTCCAATTTGGTTGAAAAATTTTTGGTGATGATTGAGTGAGTCTTTGGAATGGCATGAAAACATGGTAGGGAAGTTGTAGATAGGAAGAGGAAATTATGAAAACATAGATGTATGAAAATTGTTGTAAATCATAGAAGAAAGAAACAGAAGAAAACCATTAAAAACAAAGAACTACTTTTCATCTTCATTGTGCAATGCTTAAATTGATAATGATAGTTACTGTTTTTCTTGCTTCTGCCTAGAAAAGAAAAACAGTCCAAAGAAAATTAGCTTTGAGAAATAAGCACAAAGAAAAAGAAGAAAATTGGAGAAAAGTAAAAAAATGATAAACGGTCTTAATGAATGCCAGTGCTTAGCTAAGATTAGGAACCACAAATGCTAATGCTACCTCTTTACATAGATTGTAACACTGCTTATCTGTTTTGCAGAGAAGAGAAATTAGCTTATGCTATAAAATATAAAAGTGAACAAAACAGTAAATATTTATAGCCTTCAGAGTAAAATTGAAAAGAAAAGTTTATTTGTGGAATTTGAATATTTTATGCATTGCATTTAAAAGGATATTCTGTACCACACTCCTGACAAAAACAGATAAAATAAAATAAAAAGCATGCTCGCTCCTTTTATATGAGATATCCAGCCCAGACAATGCATTGCAAGATTAAGGTGGCTTTTAGAGTTTCCTTTATTCATGTTTTTCCTTTATTCATTTATTCACAAAATATGCATTGATTACTTCCCACGTGGCAGACATAGTAATAGGCACTGTGTTTATGAACTTATCAGATATAATCTTTGATTTGTGAAATTAGAGGCTACTATGGTAGCAGATGCTCAGGACTAATCAGATACATATATAATGGCAAATGGTGACAAGAGATAAAAAAGGGGGAATTATAAGATGTTATGGGCTCTACTATAAATGGGAGACTTAATTTTGATGGGGTATCAAAGGTCATTCTCTGGGGCATGTTTACAATAAGACCTGAGGAATGAATAGGGCTTAACTAAGCAATGAATGGAAGAATTTAACTTTGGGATAGAAGGAACAAAATACCTAAAGCAGGAAGAAAAGACTTGATGCAGTTGTGGAAATGAAACCAGTCCAAGATGTTTGGGGGAGAAACTTGCTTGCTGAGGAAGATAGTAAGGGACAATTCCTGTATGTCATTGTGGTCCTTAAGATTTGGAAATTCATTGGTACCTAAACTATCAACACTGGTATGTGAAATTTTAAAAATACTGTCAGAAAATTGTATATAAAGGCAATACAATATTATTTACAGGAATATTATTATTATTTACAGATGTTTTATTGCTAGAATCAAGGGAGAGAGGCTTTGTTAACAGGAATCACCAATAAGTAACTGCAGCTATCCTAATGTCAGATGCAGACTGTAAGATTAGAATTTAAATACGAGTAGTTTGTTGGAGAGCTGATTCTAGGAAGCATGGTAGGAAAGCAAATGAAGTGAGTCAGATGAGGGAAGAAAGCTGTCACAGGCTGAATAATTGCTCCCAAAGATAGCCCATTCTAATCCTCAGAACCTGTGAATGTTGCCTCATTTTGTAAAAATGTTTTTACAGATGTGATCAAGTTAGGGATCTTGAGGTGAAGAGAGTATCCTGGATTATTAGGCTGAATCCTAAATGTTGTTACAAGTGTCCTTCTAAGAGGGAAGTAGGTGGAGGTTTGATTACAGAAGAGGAGAAGGCCACATGACTACAGAAGCAGAGATTGAAATAATGCTCTTGGGAGACAGAGGAAGTGGTCACTAGAAGCTGAAAAGGCAAAAAATAGATTCTCCTCCATAGCCTCCAGAGGAAGTATGGCTCTGCCAACACCTGCTTTTGGCCTGGTGAAACCTGCTTCAGACTTCTGACCTGCAGAAATGTAAGATAGGAAATTTGTGTTGTTTTAAGCCATGGTACAATTTGTTACAGCAGCAGTAGGAAAGAAATACAGAAGCAGACACAGAAGGACACATTAAAAAGCAGGTTATGGAATGCTAGGGTTCAGTGTTATCGGTGATCTGTGGTAGATAGTGAGTGAAAAATACTCCTCAGAGTTTTCCAAACCCAGTGGCAAGAAGGCTGAGAAATTATCAACCGACACCCATTTATGATTTATTGAGAGTGGATTACAGGGCTATTAGCTGCCTGGAACATTTGGCACCTTCCTCTAGGGTGCTAACCAAATGTGTCTGAAGCCAGAGAAAGCACTCTGGCAGAAAATGGTATAAGCATGAAATAAGAAACCATTACAATGTGTGGAAATGTTTGGGGTCAAGAGCACTGACAATGTCCACCCTTAGAGCTCGGATCTACTCATATCCATGATAAGTTCTCTCTGTTCTTTCACTGACTTTTCAAGCAAGTTGAATTTCTTTTTTTTTTAAAGCCTCAAAACAGAGAGTACAGTGAAATAAACTATCTCTGCTCCTCTAGTTGGTTCCAAAACCATATTTGACTTTTATTATGTGCCTTTTCTATTACTCATTTTAGATCTTGCTACTCTCAGCTAGCAATTCTGTGGATTTAGGTTTTCTTGTTCAGTAGGGTAACTAAGATCTTCACCCCTAAGTTATGTAAACCTTGTTTACTCTGCCCCTGTAAGGCTGTGGCTGCTGCAATGGCCTATTCTTGGCTTTTATTGAGCATGGAAGTGCTAAGAGAAGATCGAAGGTGTCCCCTTAGTTTTAACATTTTCTTCCCTAGCTTCATTATGTAGCAGCCACTTTATCTCATAATGACAATCAGAGATTACCCCTAACAATATAGTAACTCATTTTTCTTCTTAATAATTTGTGGGTATATAGAATAAAGGAACATCTGTAGCTTTATGTCTTATGAAGTACATACTGTATCAACAGATAGAAGCATTCCTTCACATGGAAAGCACAAAGTTCCTAAGTGAGTCCTGTAGAATTACGTTGAGAGGGGCCAATTCTACTTCCAGCTCTTCATTTCCAGACTCATATATTGTCACTATTAGCAACACAGTATCATATAACAGTTATTGCTTCAAAGTATATGCTGCATGTCAAAGAGAGTATCCCAAATATATACAAAGTGCCATCCCCAAACTGATGCCTTAAATTGTGTATGACACAATTCCAATGTCCAATTAGTCTACACACTTCCAGGTGAAGCAATATGTAGTAGGATTGTTAGATTCCATAGTCATGTACATATTGTCACACCTCTTGTATGATAAAGTAGGTCCTCTCATCCAGGTCAATATGCTACAGGATCCTGTTTGGTAAATCAGACCTTAGTGAGGCTTTGAATAATGGTGTTATTTAACAACTCAGTGCAGAAAGAAAGGTAAATCCACACCAAGAACACACATAGTCTCAGTAAGGACAAATCACTGCCCACCTTCAGAGCTGAAGGAGTCCAAAATAATCCATAGCCTCGAAGTGTGTGGTTCATCTCCACAAATTGTAGAACCATATTGAGTTTTATCACCAGTCTCTGACTGTTGAAAGTTGATAGGTTAGACTTCCAACGCTGGCACTAACCCGATAAACCTTGATGAGAAGGAGTCCGTGTTTAGCCTCCATGCCTGCCAATGTGTCAATCCCATTCATAGGCCCATTGTGAAAGCACAAGGGTGGAATAGGTCAGAGGCTGGTAGACATCCATGAGGCAAATCATACTGTGTTCTTACTATGTGGTAGATGCTCGCTGTTGGGTTTTGACATGAGACACAAAGTTGTACACATGGATTTGTCTTTCCTGCCTACAATGCTTCTCCTAGCACCACCATTCAATACTTTCAGAATGCCTTACTCATGCCATAATGTCCTATACTAAAATGCTTTTAAGTAGAGGTGATTCATGATTACAGAGGAAATGTGGCAATGGCCTCATTACCAAGGATTTCACTGGTCTTACCGCATCCCTTGTCATGCAGAAACAGTTGGCTTGGAAGAATTATAAAATAAACTGTTAGAATTTATCCAATTTTGGAAAAATCTGAGACACATGCTTTCTGATGTTTGGAGGAGCTGTTGTGCAGCATGTGATATATGCCTTAAGCAAATAACTAATAGATGGTGCTGTCTCTCTCAGAGTGTGTATACAGGTGTGTCAAACACGGTGGAGAGATGAGAGTAGGTTTTCTCTCACCATATCCTTTATTTCTGCTAGAATTCTTGCCTCCTTTTCCCATCATCTTCATTTTGTGGATTTGGTGATCCTGGTCCCCAAAGTAGGGCTTCTTCCACTAGAAAAAACAGTCATGATGCCAACAAACTGAAAGATGAGTCCCCTGGCCTTTCTGGACTCTATGCCAATTATCTAACTGCTGGGGTGATTAATCCTAATAACTAGAGACAAATTGGCTTGCTGCTAAACAACAAGAAAAATACTTTTAGAATCCAGGGGATTCCCTAGAGAGTCTCTTAATATTCCCTTGCCCAAATATTACAGTCACTGTAAAATTGTGTTAACTAAAAAAAACTGTATATCTCTATCTATCTATCTATCTATCTATCTATCTATCTATCTATCTATCTATAACACCATGGACACAGATACTGCAGAGATAAGGTTTGGGTGACTCTATGAGGCAAATAATTTTGTGCAGTGTTGGCAAAGGATAAGAGCAATATGGGATATGTGTTGGAAAAAAGGGTTAGGATTACCAGATTTGTCCTCATGGCAAGCGACAGAGTTGTGAACTGTAACAGTTTTGTTTCTGCTTATTTAACTGTTTCTTTCATCTTTCTTTCCATACTACCCTATATGAAGAATATCAGTTGGACTAATATTGTAGCATTCACATGGAATAATAACTGAATAGATACTCCCTGCAGGTTGGGCTTTTTGAATTCCTTGAGTTGATATTTTACACTTTCACCCAACAAAGGGTGAAAGTGAATGCTGAGAAGCCAAGGGATGCATTGCACTCGATATCTACTGTTTGCCTCACCAGAGGTACTCTCAATTCATTTTTTCATCCCATAAGACTGACTTGCATGAATCCAAATAGACATCAATGTTTTGTCATAATTGTACAGGTTTTCTCCTTCAAGATTTCATTAACATTTTCTTTCCTCATTCTGTTGGCCTGTGATGGAGCACCCTATGTTACTCGACTGTCTTTTGTGCTTTCCCTACCCTGATATCTTCTTAAACAGTGTCCTTATAAGTAAATCTCCTTGAATTATCCTATTTCAATTCTATCAGCAATTACCTGTTGGGATCCTGACTGATAAAGATGGTGAGTGTGGTTTTGGATGTGTTGAATCTGAGGGTTTTGGAGATTAATATCGAGAACATTTCTAAATTGAAGTTGGATAGAAGAGTCTGAAGAGATGGGGAAAAGTCTAGATTAGTGACATACATTTGGAGGTCATTAGCATGTAAGTAGAGGATGAGGTCACTCATGAGGAGCACCAGGCTGATGGTGGAATAACTAGAGACACAGATGATGAGATGACAGGCAGAGGATGAAGATCTCACAAAAGAGGAAAAAATGGCACAGACATCAAATCATTCAAAGAACTTGGAATGTGAAGCATAATGAGAAGAAACAGGGTGGAAGACTTACAAAAAGGGACAACCATACTGTCCCCGTGGGCTGGACAATGGTAGCATCCTTTTGGCTGGGATAAATGTCACTTTCATTGTCAGAATCCCATCTTTTTCTCTTTCTTCCTCTCCCTTGCACTAACTGAAATGTGTATATAGTTACGGCAAGGACTGAGAAGGTATTTTTCCAATAAAATGACAGACTACCGTATTTAACAATTTAATTTTTTTCCCTTCACCTGATCAAAGTGAAAGCTTTTGTGGAGGTAAACAAGACAACAATCAGGATGTGGTGGTATCAGCAATATTTTACAACTCATTATTTTTCCCATGATTTTTCTATAAAGTGGGTACAGTCAATGTCAAGATGCAGTAGAGCTAGTAAGATCATACTTTTAAAACACAACTTTGTTGTATATTGCAACTTCAAATTCAAAGTCATAGAGGTACTTGCAAAGTCATAAGAAATCCAATAACATTGTAGGGGACAGAAAACACATTGAAATGTTTGAGGAATGGGTTGTAAAAAAGTGGAGCTACCTTCGAAAAAGATATTTGTTTAGAAGGTTGTTAAGAAAGGAAGAAAAATGACCAGACACAGTAAAATGACATGGAATTTTGGAAGATATTCTCCTTTTTAGGATAAGGAGTATGTCAGCGTGTTTTAGTATTGAGAAAAATACAATAACAAGGGAATAAAATAAAGATACATAAGAGAGATGGAAGACAAAAGAAGAAATGCTCCAGAAAATGGCAAGAGACAAAATCAAGAGAATGTGAAGAACAGTTGAACTTGAGTAGAGGGAGAACCTCCTCAACCTCTGGACCTATAAGTCAAGCAATGATGTGGATGCAAATTAATTTATAGGTAGAAGGGCAGAACATTAAAAGTTTATGGTTTCAATTTTCTTATTAAGTTCTGTTGTGAGTGAAAAGTGAGCTGCAAAGAAGGCAAAGTATGAACTAGCTATTGGGGAAGTGGGAGGTGACATTGACCACAGGTATTAAAAGGATGATAGTGGTGAGGGCTCAAATGATGGCAGAAAATATGAATTTATAATGGTGATAATCTACTATATATTTGTGTATTTCTCTAACAGTCCTCAGAGTTTCTTGTTAACTGTATAGGAGTGAAAAAGTCAATCAATATCACTGTGATTCAGCTGCTAAATATCAAGAAAAGAATATGTTTGTTTTTTCTTGCCTTTCTTTCTCCCACCCCCTTTCCCTGTTTCCTTCATTCCCTCTTTCCATCTTTTCTTACCACTTTTATACCTTCCTTCCTCCTTTCATTTCTTTATCTCTCCTTCTTTTCTTTTTGTCTTCTTTTGTTCTTTTTTCCCCCTCCAACACTGGTGATGCACCTTTATGTGTCAAATATTGAAATAGCTGCAGAAGACACATTTTTCAATATAGTTACAGTAGAAAGTTTCAAAGAGAAGTTGCTAATGCTCCTCAGCTTGGGAGGCTATTCATCTTTCCATAATGCCAAGTAGGAAGACAAGAGTGTTTTTATACTTTGAGCTTCTGTTAGTTTTATTCTTTTGGGAGTACAAGAAGTAAAGTTTGAGTTATTCTGAGAGTTTTATCTTTAATAATTTTTGCTAAGGCCTCCTACTCCATCAATACTTTTAAATCTCCATCCTAAGACATTTGACAGTTTATGAAATCCCTGCATACTGCTTGCAACCTATTGGGAGTTATTATTATCTCTTTAGAAAAATTATGTAGCCACCTCTCTCAACTATTGCTGCCCTATGGGCATGCTAATACTGTGCCATGGTGAATGCTGGTCTTCTCCTTTAGGTCCTCCACCCCTCTGCGGCTGACTTTGCTTACTGCTCTTTATTGCATTCACATCTACTTGGAAGTGGACATGAATACCTACTTTAGAACTGACCATTCTCCTCTCCCAATTCAAGGGACAAACAAAAAATCTGGTGTTCTACCTTCTCACTCAACCTCTGTTGTCAACACCTTTGTGTGAATAAGGAGAGAAAAGAAACCCTGAGAGGTGAAAATTTTCTTTTTATCAGGTTACATAATAGGGAGAAATCTATGCAGGTTTGTAGTCAGAGAACTAGAACTTAGAGAAAGGAAAGGGAGAGATAAAGAAGACAGGAAAACAAATTTAGAGTAACATAGATGATGCCATCCAATTCTTCAAAGTAAGGAAATAAGGAAGAAAATGAAAGGAAAGAAATGCTCTTTCCAAAAACTTTGGGGATTACACATAATTTTCATGACTTGGCTCAGAGACTCAATGGCGACAGCCACAGAGAAGTGAAATGATATATTCTTGACCTTTTGCATTTTCCTCTCCCTGCCCACTCAGAATGATTCTTGTGATGAAATGAAAATTTTTTCCTACTGTGAAGTTGAGAACATTAAGTAAAGCAATTCATCTGTATTTCAAAAAGTTAAAATAAATTGTTGAAATGCTCACAGTACTTTCTAATTCAGTAATATTAAGGTAAAGGATGACTCTCAGTGATGTGAGAGTATAGGTGGCCAAACCCTTTGTTAAAAAACCTAGTTGATATCTGAAGCTCCTATGTTGCCTCTTCCTGGTCCAATGTCATGGCTAGTTCCTTAGCTCTGTTTCTTGCTGGTTGGGTTGCCTGGCAAATGAATGATGCTTAAAGGAAAAAAAGATCAAGTAATTTTCTCTCACTTTACCTGGTTTTGGCCCTGGTCTCTCACCTACTAAGTTCAGTGACTTCAAATAAATCTTCGACTGAAACAAAGAGACTGTCCCTATGGGCTGGACAATGGCAGCATCCTTTTGGCTGGGATAAATGGCACTTTTATTGTCAGAATCCCTTCTTTTTCTCTTTCTTCCTCTCCCTTGCACTAACTGAAATGTGTATGTAGTTATGGCAAGGACCGAGAAGGGGTTTTTCCAATAAAATGACAGACTACCATATTTAACAGTTTAGGTTTTTTTTTTTTTTCCCTCACCCAATCAAAGTGAAAGCTTTTGTGGAAGTAGACAAGACAACAATCAGGATGTGGTAGTATCAACAATATTTTACAACTTATTATTTTTGCCATGATTTTTCTATAAAGTGGATACGGTTTGCTTTGTCAAACTAGAATGTGTATATAAACTGTGCTGACAGTCACATACTGAATCTCACTTATGAGTTTAACGCTGCTTTAGAGCAGTCTGAGTGGTGAGGGAACCTAAAGCACAAACTACAGGAACATAGTCTGCATACAGTCCTTTTCCTGGGGAATTTTTTTTTTCTTTTTGGAAATTGCGGCAAAGCTACACAAATCAATAGTAGCACATTGATAGAAGAGAAATTCTTTGGAGGTGCTACAAGCACACGGTGTTTAGGCCATAAAATGTGATATAATTGATTCTTACAGCCCTTGCTGCTTTCTAGCATCTTTATGTATATTTATGTATTTATATGTGAACAACAATCAAACGAATGAATGCCACAGACAAATGATTCACTCTATTTTCTTGTATTGGTTTCCTTCCTGTGCCCTCATTTTTTTGGTTTGTGTCTGTGTTGTATAACCTATATAAGCTGTCACAGCTGTTCGTCAGTGCTTTCTAACAGCCTTTCCTTCCTGAGAGAAGACTAGATCATTCTGGATACTTGGCTCCTCAAAGATGTCTGGAATTCCATCCAAGACTCCCCGTCTTGGCGATGAATGACTTTTCTTTCAAGTGGTTGAAATATAACTTTGGAAAGTGATTAGTTTCGGGAATGACATCTCAATGAATCATCCAAGGCTGGGTTATTCTACCTTGAGTAACTTTGCAAATACAAAAAAATAGACTAATAGGCAAGATACAGCTTTAGTTTTCTATTAACAGAGCTACCCAGGAATAGCCCAAAACAGCATGAGAGATTTTCTAACATTTATCCAACATTGTTGCTTATTTGATTGAAAGAGTAAGCTAGTTTTTGGAAGACTGTCTTACCTAGTATATAGGTAAGTTTAAATTTAGTTTTCTGAAAGGAAGCTCTGGAAGAAACAGGGCAGGTTATATTCACTTTTTAGAATTCCCAGCACATGGTTGGCATGTAATTTTTTTTTTTTTTGGATAATAAGGGTTAAACATGACGGAATGCCTGCATTTGCATCCACTCACTCTGCAGTAAAATGACATTAAAATAATTTTAGATTAGTTGAAGCTACCATAAAAAAAAAAAAAAAAAGAACAGAAGAGGAGAGAATTTAAGCAGCAAAAATAGATGCTTAAGCAGTAGTTAATTTAGCTGACAGAAAAATTAAAACCTAAACTGGCTTGTAGAGAAACTTTCAGCCCCAACCACTGGCCTTGGGAAGGGGATCAGGTAGGGGGCTGGCAATTAGCTCTATAAAAACTCTCAAACATTGGGATTTGATGAGCTTCTGAGTTGGTGAATGTGTCCATGTGCTGGAAGGGTGAACATCCTAACTCCATGGACAGAAGCTCCTGTGCTCAGGACCCTCTGGATTTTGCCTTATCTACTCTGTCACCTTGCCCTTTATCTGAAGGGATGAAAATAAATGCATATGTTCAAGCCTGTTTAAAAAAATAGTCAGAAGTGTTTGTTTCCCACTGGGCAATGCCAGAAATCCTCAGGAATTGACAACAGCAATAACCTTTACAAAAGGGGATGGTGGTGGTGGAGGAGGGGCAATGGGACTGAAAACATTAAAAAGCTTCTGCACGACAAAAGAAATAATCATCAGAGTAAACAGACAACCCACAGAACAGGAGAAAATATTTGCAAACTATGCATCTGACAAAGGACAGGTATCCAGAATCTATTATGGAAGGAACTGAAACATATCAGCAAGGGGAAAAAAAACCAAAAAAAACAGTAATCACATCAAAAAGTGGGCAAAGGACAGAGACATTTCACAAAAGAAGATATGCAAATGTCCAACAAATATATGAAAAAGTGCTCAACATCACTAATCATGAGGGAGATGCAAATTAAAACCACAATGAGACACCACTTTATTCCTGCAAGAATGGCCATTATCAAGAAATCACAAAAGCAATAGATGTTGGTGTGAATGTGGTGAAAGGGGGACACATACACTGCTGGTGGGAATGTAAATTAATGCAACCTCTGTGGAAAACAGTATGGAGATTCCCTAAAGAACCAAAAGCAGATCTACCATTTGATCCAGCAACCCCACTCCTGGGTATCTACCAAAGGAAAAGAAGTTATTATATGAAAAAGACACATGCACATATATGTTCATTGCAGCCCAGTTCACAGCTGCAAAAACATGGAACAAACCTAAGTGCCTGTCTACTGACAAGTGGATAAAGAAAATGATACACACACACACACACACACACACACACACATATGCAGTAGTTAATAATGAGATTTTCTAACATTTATCCAACATTGTTGCTTATTGGATTGAATGGTTATATATATATACACACACACACACACATATATATACACACATATATGTGTGTATATATATGTGTGTGTGTGTGTGTGTGCATATATACACACTATATATACACACCATGTATATATATACACACACACACACCATGTGTGTATATATGTATGTATATACACACACACGTATACCATGTGTGTATATATATACACTATACACACACACACACACACCATGGGATGCTATTCAGTCATAAAAAAGAATGAAATAATGTCTTTTGCAGCAAGTTGAATGAAGCTGCAAAGTGAACTAACTCAGGAATGGAAAAACAAAAACTATACATTCTCACTTATAGGTGGGAGCTAAGCTATGAGTAGGCAAAAGCATGCAGAGTTGATATAACGCCCTTTGGAGGCTTAGAAGGAGCAGAGAGAGAGGAGGGTATAGGAGTAAAAACTACATACTGGGTACAATGTGTACTACTTGGGTGATGGATATACTAAAATTTCAGAATTCACCACCACTATGTAATTCATCCTTGTAACCAAAACCAGTTGTACCCCAAAAGCTATTGAAATAAAAATATATACATAATAAAAAGAAGAACTGTTTGAAAGTCTCTATATAAAGCAGTTCCAGCAGTTGACCACCCCCCCGCCACCCCCCCCAACAATATCACAGTTGTCACTCTGAAAACCAGGTGAATGCACCCACCCCAGGCCTGCAGAGACTCTGGAGGGATAAAGAACCTTAGGGACAATGAATTCAGAAACACACATGCCATGCTGATAAGTGGATGCAAAGGGGGATTGGGAAACGTAATTCCTGCTGGCTGGGAGTGATAGCTCCATTGTGGGAAGTGAGTAGGAATTTTGGACTATGCACCATCAATGCCTCATTATGATGAACACTAACCTTAAGGAACTTTGTGAATAGGACAAGTTACTTGCTGTAGAATAATACTGATTTTTTGTTTCACTTTATTCAGTGGAAATTCCCAAATCAAGTTATTTTAGTTTAGGCATTTTGACTGGTGACCCCATCAACCTCATAATAAATGTCTGAATTTGCAAATATGTCCCAAAATACAAGGGGTTATTTCTTTATTCTGCATGACCACTGGGCCCTGTGCCCTAAAATCTTGCTAGTTATCTGTGGCAAACTGCAATATGAAAACTTTAGAAATCCCTTAAGACTTTCAGGGATCTAGCATACGGTATGATGTAAATGTGTTTATGTAGTTAGTTTCATTTGAGCTGCAGTCTTTAACTATTTCTTTAACTCTGGAACAGACATGTTTTGTACCATGCACCACATCTGCTTGACCCACCTGTGACTTTAGAAGCAGTTGTGGTGGGATGTTCCTGTGCACAGTGGCGGCTTTGCACTTCAAGCACTTACTGTGTTTTTTAGCATTTTCTGAAGCCCTGGACAGTTCACTTAGCCCAAAAATTGGGCAGCTTGGAGGTGCAAGGAGTTAATGCCCTTTGGCTAACCTTAACCAATAAGGGAGCAGAATGGACAGATAAATCTCTCAATCACTCATCTGTCAGAGGAACAAATCAGAGATGTGATCTACACAGTTTCTCGGAGGATTTCACTTGGGATTGACATCCAGATGCTTTAAGTGGTAACCAGCTTAGTACCACAGCCTTAATTAGCTTTCTTCCTATCCCTGTGTCACATTTCATGGCCCCTCACTTCTGCTTCCTGAGACCACTTCCTATATATGACACCTGCACTGAGATTCTTGTCTTAGGCTCTGCTTTGGAGAAAAATCAAACTTAAACAATTCCCATGAAAACATTTGTTATGTCGTAATGCAAACTCTGTTTGTTGTCCCAGTTCCACTCCACTATGGAGCGGAGGGAAACAGGTGATTAGAATTCTGCAAATACATGTTTAGATTTTTATTGGACTTACCTGCCTTAGGAGTGGTAAGGGTAACATGATTACTAGCATTTATAAGAGATAAAACCTTTTGTATTTTTAATTACTGATTCATAATAAGACAGGAATTTTAGAAGCTAGCACTTTGTATTAATTTAAATGCTGGTAATTATAATACATTGTAAAGTGGGCCTACAGTAGCAAAGGAGAATGGTTAGATATGTGGTCACCCCCACAGAGATGCCTGCAGCATTTGGAGATTCCAGAATGAAAGGCCTGCCTCCTTCTTTGCTCTTTTCAGAAATGATGGCAGTTGGGTTTGGAACTTTGCTGATGTGCACAGAATGTTAACCTAAGGAACCAGAGGAATTGAAAGAGAGTCTCTGACAAACATAAATTTCCCAACATTTTTTTTTCATTTTTCTGCATCTTCTCCTGGCCTTGGAGTCTGGAACACCTTTCATTTTTTTTTTCCTTTAATATACAGATTGGCAGACCCCTAAACAGAAAATATTTCAAATTTTATGGCTCTATTTTTTTCTGGAGCTGATCTCTTCCTGCCTAAGAGAGCCTATTCATCATCCCAACCAGCTTCACATTGCTCTACTCACTCTCACACAGAGAAAAGAGCAGAGGAACACTGAGAAAGACAGGCTAAAAGGAAGAGACCTTTTTTTTTTTTTTTTTTCCAATGATGCTTGTTTAATTAAAAACTTAAATTTTATTTCAAATGTATTTTAGTTATTTATAGAATAGGTAATATAAATAGTACAAAGTATTTCTTTCAAAGACAACCACTAATAACAGTTGTTTTGTAAATACTCTAGACATATTGCATATGTATATGTACATACATATCACTATGTATCATAATATGTCTTTAATATATGTAATATCTAGTGGTATTATATAATGTTATATATAAATGAATATCCGATATATAATCAGTAATAGTAACATATATGCATGCTGTTCTACCTGCTCTGTTTCTTGTTTTTTCCACTTAGCGTATCTTAGAGATTTTCCATGGTAAAAATATGTAACACAATCATTATTTTTAATGTCTTCATAATGCCTAGTTTAGGAATATGCCATTAAAGGTTTTACCAATGTTCAGTATAGGAGTTCAGTGTGGATCTTTGCACTTTTTGTCAATCTTTTTCTAATGGAAACAATGTTATAACAACTATCCTTCTCTGTATCCCATTTTCCCCATATGTTACCAAATCTGCTGTAAAGTCCTAGTAGAACTGCTGAAAGAAAGAGTTTGGAAATTTATAATTTTGATAAAAATTATGACATTCTTATTCTTAGAGTATTATTAATTTCAACTCTTATAAGTTATATTTGAGTTTCATTAATTGATTAGTAAGATTCTTATATATAAGGAAATTAGCTTTAAGTTGGTGATATAAGTTGTAATTTTTTCCTGTTTCCCATTTGTTTTTTTTTATTATTATTTCCAGAAAATGTAAATTTTTATGCAGTTAAAAGTATCTTTTCTTTTACGTTTCTGAGTTTTGCAAACATCCTCCAGAAAGGCTTCTCTTTTCTAAGATTATATTTTTATGCTTTCTTTTAGTACTTTTAGAGTATGCTTATGTTTAAGTCTTTGAGCTGTTTGGAATTGACTTTGTGTAAGGCATGAGTTAGAAAAACATCCTAATATTTTCTATGTATTTGGCAAGTGATATGAACTCCTTTATTAAATAATTCATATTACCCATATGTATTTGAAACACTATTTTTATTATACTAAATTCCTGCATGCATTAGATCTAATTATAGATTTTGTCATTTCTCTTTTATTAACCAATTTTGTTCATTGTACATAAATACACATTTTTAATTACTATAGTTTTATAAAAGGTTTTAATATCTGGACAACCAGTCTCTCTCCAACCCTTATTACCAGCCTTGTCTTGGTTATTCTTGCAACACACACACACACACACACACACACACACATACAATTTTAGAAGTGCCTGGTTTTATTTTTTAAAAGTAGTATTATTGGGGTCATATTAAGATTATTTGCTAATTTAGATAAGTGATATCCTTATGATATCAAGGGTTCTAATTCAAGAATGGTATTGTTTTTCATCTTCTGTGTCCCTTGGTAATATTGTAAAGTTACCATTTTATTCAGATCTCATGTATTTCTTAAGTACATTTCTAGGTGTTTTATCATTTTGATAGTAGTTATATTTGGCATTTTCTTCCTTTAGCTTCTATTTCGTTGTTTGACTCTATGAAGACTATTGATTTCTCGATATTAATTTCATACTCAGGTGTCATAATAATTCCTCATAAAATTTGTAACAGTTTTTCAGTTGATTTCATTCACCTTTCCTAGCAAATAATAATATTATCTACAAATAGTAATAAGTTTATTTATTGTTGTCCAATTTTTATGTCTCATGTGCTTCTTTCCCTGAATTCGTTGACTGGTAGTTGTAGAATGAAGCTTAAAAATAGAGGTGAAAAGGATATCCTTTTTCATGTTGAGTAATTTTTTTCTTTCACTTCTTTTTTCAAATTTTATACTCTATTATTTTTGTAAATAATTCAGATTTTTTTTTTTCTTTTTTTGAGATGGAATCTTGCTCTGTCGCCCAGGCTGGAGTTTTTGCAGTGGCGTGACCTCGGCTCACTGCAAGTTCCCCCTCCCGGGTTCAAGCCATCCTCCTGCCTCAGCATCCCCAGTAGCTGGGACTATAGGCGCCGGCCACCATACCTGGCTAATTTTTTGTGTTTTTGGTAGAGGCGGGTTTTCACCGTGTTAGCCAGGTTTGTCTCAATCTCCTGACCTCGTGATCTGCCCGCCTCAGCCTCCCAAAGTGCTGGGATTACAGGCGTGAGCCTGCGTGCCCAGCCAGAAATAATTTTTATAGAAAATAATAATTTTCTTCATAAAAGATAGGTGTCCTTATTTCATTGAGGTCTTTAGGTATTAGAATTAAATTTAACAAACGTTAAAGCTTATTTAAAGTATGACTCTAACATAGACCACCAGTTTTCACTGGTAACATGGTAACATTTTGTTAGTAAGTACATTTTGTTTGGCATTTTCTCCCTGTTTCTTCTGTTCTCTGTTTTAAAAATCTTTCCAGTATCTTCTCTGGTTTGTTTCTAGTTAATATATTCTTGTGAATGAGGTGAAGTTTTTCCGTATCAGTTACTTGCAACATGTCCATGTGGAGATGGGAACAGGTCTGTCTTCCCTGTAGCAGGAATTTTCTCCATAACCTATGGTTATCCACAGGTGAGTTCTTTTCACTTGTATTTTTCCCCAGCTCACTGATATTGGCACTTTAGACACCTCCTAATGCAGTCTTTCTCCTTCCCTGTCCAACTGACACATGGTGTTCTGCAAATTGGTTATATTATTTGGATCCTTGTTCAGTGCCATTTTCTCTGCTTCTTAAAATCAGATGACAGACTAGATACAGGTAGTCTCCCTCCACCTCCTTGTGTCCCTGTTGTTCCAAACAAAATATTATTGATCTTGAATATCAAGTGTTTCCCTTGTTTAGAGAGTTACGTTCTGCAACTTTGTCTCAGCTGCTTTCTAGCATTCTCTCTCAAGTTTTTCTGTATCCTAGTTGAACCTCACTGGTTTCAACAACCCTTCATCAAATTTTGTAGTTTTAGTTTGTGGAAATCTTCTAGTGTCATTGAAATTGGAGTTTGCATTTTTGTTTATCTTTTTCATTATTTTGGATGATTTCTAAAACAGAATGGAGGGGGGAGAAATTATCTTATTAATGTGTTGTTATAAACTAAAAATATCCAGAATCTACAAGGAACTTAATTGAATTTGCAAGGAAAAAGCAAACAGCTCCATCAGCAAAAGATATGAACAGACACTTCTCAAAAGAAGACATTTATGTGACCAACAAACATGAAAAAAAACTCATCATAACTAGTCATTAGAGAAATACAAATCAAAACCACAATGAGATACCATCTCACACCAATTAGAATGAATGGCAATCATGAAAAAGTCGGGAAACTACAGACTCTGGAGAGGATGTGGAGAAATAGGAACGCTTTTACACTATTGGTGGGAATGTAAATTAGTTCAACCATTATGGAAGACAGTGTGGTGATTCCTCAAGGATCTAGAACCAGAAATACCGTTTGACCCATGAATCCCATTACTGGGTGTATACCCAAAGAATTATAAATCATTCTACTATAAAGACACATGCACACGTATGTTTGTTGCAGCATTATTCACAACAACAAAGACTTGAAACCAACCCAAATGCCCATCAATGATAGACTGGATAAGGAAAATATGGCACATATACACCATGGAATTCTATGCAGCCATAAAAAAGGATGAAAAGGATGCGTTCATGTCCTTTGCAGGGACATGGATGAAGCTGGAAACCATCATTCTCAGCAAACTAACACAGGAACAGAAAATCAAACACCACATGTTCTCACTCATAAGTGGGAGTTGAACAGTGCGAACACACAGACACAGGGAGGGGGACATCACACACCAGGGCCTGTCAGGGGTGAGGGGCTAGAGGAGGGATAGCATTAGGAGATATACCTAATGTAGATGATGGTTTGATGGGTGTAGCAAACCACCATGGCACGTGTATACCTATGTAACAAACCTGCATGTTCTGCACATGTATCCTAAAACTTAAGGTATAATAAAAATCAATAAATAAGTAAATAAATAAATCAATGTAAAATCCAATTTTGAAATAAAACAATAAAAATAAAAATACCTATACTATTTTAGAAATTCAATTTTTCTAAGGACTTACTACTTCATAATATCTACTAAATCCAATTTAACTTATTTCTTTAGTTTCTCAATCTTGGCTATAATCAACTTTTCAGGACCAGATATGTTTAAACCTTGATAAATGTAAAGGCATACTTTAGGTGAACAGTTGCAGGACAACTTGGAGGCACCGAGTTGGACGTGGGAGAAAGAATGTGTAATAAGGAGAAGTAAGGAGTGTATACTATGTTGTTTTCATTCCAGGATTAAACTAGAATTTTGATATTGTGCGTATATGTATGTAATTTATTTAGTTACAATAGTTTTATAATTTTGTGATGTTATATACTGTAATTTATAGCATTAAACTTATTCAGAGCTGTTCAAATAAGAAGAAAAAGTGATGGTTCTTTCTTTCAGTTAAACAAAAATCGGAAATAGTGGCTATAAAAGTTACTCTCAAACAATAATTTAATGCAATTGCCAATGTTTCATAAGTTCAGTTCTCCAGGCTGAGAAAACATTATCAGGAATTATTCTGAAGTTATCAGATTAATTGTGCCATTATTACCTTTATTGGCGTCTTTAAATTAGTACATTAGAATATTAATTTCAAAAGCAAATTAAAATTAAGGCAGTCCTTTGTTGAGGCATATCAACCCTTTTATTCAAAGTTGAATCTAAACTATTCTAAGTTCTAGACTGAATTTCTAGGCACATTTAATAAGGCAAAGATAAATTTTGCCTTAATTTCTGCTCTTTTGATAAAGCTATCTAATCTTATTAAGCACGTAAAATCTGCTAACTGGTGGAAAATACTTTTAAAAAGTAAAATCAAATACATTTGATAAAAGTACTTATCAGGAATTAGTTTGTAAATGTAACCATAGAATTCTATACATATTACATAATTCATAGAAATTACTTTGCAAAGAATCCCCCAATAGCCCAATTACATGTTGACAATTTGACTTTAAACACTGCTTGCTGAATTGAAGTAAAAATTACAATGTCAGGAAATAATAGTTAGAATTTATTAATAATTTCATCTAGATGAGAAGTAAACCACAAAATATAGCCATGATACCTATCAAAATATGAATACATTGTTCTATAATAGCAATAATCCATTATGTACAGAGCTAAAAGAAGCAATATACAAACTGGAAGGATCATGGGCTTCGAATACAGATTTATCTGTGCTCAAATTCCCTCATCCTGCTTCACTTCCTATAGGGAATGTGACCTTGGTCAAGTTACTTGACAGTCTCTTTATTTTTGATTTTGTGATAATTGTTGCCATCTAACAGCATTCTTAGGAAAGGTACAAATATTAGACCATTGCAGTTTGAAAACAAGGTTTGGGCAAAGGAAGGAGTCAAGCACCTATCACGATATGTTGAAATTTACATTATTGTGGGACTCAATATTACAGGGTTTTACAGCAATTTATTGCCCATTCTTTATTAGTTCAAAACTTTAGCAAAAAAGAAGTGATATTTGTGAGACCCCTGAAAAGCTCAATAGAAAAAAAAAAAAAAAAAAAAAAAACCAGCAACAATTAAAACTAGGACAATAGGCTGAGGAGGCTCAAATTCTGGCTTTACCACCTACCACGTGGGGCAGTTACTTAACCAATCTGTGCCTGGTTAAGTGCAATTCTTAGTGTGCTGTTAGGGATCTGTGCAATCCCTCCTCTATCAAACAGGGATAATAATAGTAGCTATCTTCTTGTGGCTTATTACATGTAACAGTGAACAGTCTTAACTTACAAAGCTTACTTGTTCTGTGAAAAAGTAAGGAAAACCATTAATTGTGCTGTGAATATTAGGAGAGCTTTAGTTTTACAAAGAGGAGTTCGACCACAGGCCTCCCAAGACAAAGTTGTAAGCAACAATTGTATGGATGTTCATTTAATGTTTGAGGTTTGCAGCACCAGAGCATCAACCACAGACTAATCTAAAAGTCCTCTTTTAGATTAGAGAAAGTTTGGAGTTGATAGGGAGACTGTCAAAGGGAGACTATCAAAGCAGTGGATATCTGCTTCACTAATAGTCTGACAATTCATGAGTTAGAGAGTAGTAATAACCATCATAAAAAGTACTATTCCAAGAAAGAAGAAGAAAAAACAATTCAGGCAAAACTAATAGTTCTGGTTATCCGTATTCCATCTGAGCATCTTATGCTTGAATTGTGTTAAAGAACACTTACTAAGGGAAATGGTAATAAATGTTTTGAATAAACTACATTGAAGTTCTACTATGTCACAGAAAGAGTAAAAACGAAGGAAATATTCCACTTGTTAAGTATCTTCTCATCTAAAATAGTAAACACATATACCAAATGTAACACAATATTTCACTAGAATTTAAAACTAAACATATAATACTCTTTATTTCTGGAAGTAAAATGGTCTTTGTCCTTATCCAGCTTTCATTAAACAGAAAAAACTCCACCTGAGACCTCAATTCAGCACCTAAAGAATATGTCCTGTGGATATTCTTAGGGCCTTAAGGTCTCAGGTAGGTCTTAGAGAAACATCTACCTTTTAATTTTGACCTGTGTATTTGGGATATGAGTCCTTTGCCAGATTTATGTATTGCAAATATCTTCTTTTAGTATGTACTTATCTTTTTATTCCCTTAATGGTGTTTTTGATGAGCAGAATTTCTCTTTAAAAAGTTTACAGTTTTAATGATGTTCAATTTATCATTCTTTTCTTTATGATGAGTGTTGTTTAAGAAATTGTTGCTTCCTCAAGGCAAAGGAAGAGAATGCCAATATGAATTCATCTGAAGCATAATTTTGTCTGATATATGACATATAGGCAAAAGTACTATCATTTAATCAATCTTGTTGGCACCATGTAATTCCCATTTTATTAGAAACAAATTATCAATGTAAGAAGTCATGAATTCTATTATTTTTCTGACAGCCATACACACTTAAGTAGTTAATATCCACAGAATACTCTGAAAATTCATATAAAAAATTTTATTTTTAGATTGAACTAAAAATTAGTCTAAAAAAGTTTTAGAAATTTTTATATATAGTAATTCAAAAATCTACCTTTCTGAGCCTTCTAACCTATTGGTGCTGGCTCTTTTCTGTGATACTTCATGAGACATCTAGTTTTTTTCTCTATGTACCCATTCTTCGGTACTTAGAGGTGATTATCATCTTCTTACTAAGGCTTTGCTTTTAAAGAGCATCACACACCTGAGTAAAAGAGAGCACTTAGTTTTGAGGTGATCGGGGAAGAGAGTCAACAGGTACAGAAAACACAAAAACGGACATCACCTTCTTTCTTTCTAACACATTTCACATATAGAACTCTTTGCAAATTCATTTGGTTTCCTGTTCTTCTAAATACAGTAATCCATTGACACCATGGATTTGTGTAGAACAATACCAAATCAGATCTAGAGCTTAGAGGTCATTTCAGAAACTTACGTGATTTAAGAAACCCTCAAACACATTTGACTTGGAAATGTGTAATCAGCAAGCATGAATGTTTGAAGGATGTTTTCTTGGGACATTTCCACTTTTATATAAGGGTGAAAAAGGTACAGGGGTAATGAAGCCAAGGTTGAGAATCCTTTGAGCCCGGGAGTTCAAGGCTACAGTGAGCTATGATCACACCACTGCACTGTAGCCTGGACAACAGAGTAAGAAACTGTAAGAAGTAGAATGAGAAGGAGAAGAAGTAGAGGAAGAAGGTAGAATCATTAAACTCATACAGGAGAGTTTATAAAAACAGCAACAACGTCAGTGGCTACAGAGAGTCAATCGAGTTAAAGCCTGACAAAAGGTCTTCGTATTTGTTGACTTTTAATTCATTGGTGCAGGTATGCAATTTTAGTAAAGTGAGGAATTAAAAACTATATATTAGAGGGTTAATAATAAACTAGAATAGTTATTATGGGTATAAAACCCTTTTCTGTTTAATGGTATTGAAAAAATCTTGAAGCCTGGAGTATCTAAAAGTGATAATGTGAGGGCTGTTAGCTCACTGGTAAGAGAAAAAGTGTTGAGATCTGTGGTTGTGTTGAGAAATTTGTGCTTAAACATGAAAAAAGTGATACTTAAATTGTAGAAAAAGATTGGCAATGATGAGAAGTGTTTTTATATTCACTCGAGGGTGCTGTCTACTTTGTGGAAGGTTGCCACTTTACATTTTGCCAATCATCTGAGGAGTTGCATATAGAAACCTGAGCTAACTTCTACAGATTTCTGACTATTCAGACTGTGCTTTGTTGCCCTTACAGATCAGTTTGGTTGAAAGTTTCCTTCAGTCATCCCTGGACCATTTGTAAACATATGGTTAAAAAATAGGGCATTTCAGAAAAGGAAGAGGTTCAAGAAAATATGGGAAGATATAGTACTTAGAAACTAGGAAAAGTAGGGCTTAGCCTTAGAAAATAAACTTTGAATCAGAAAAAGCATGGCATGGAAATCAAGAGCAAATGAGATAAAGACTAAGCTACAGAGATATGTAAAGGTGAGAAAAAGAGGGAAAACTTTAACTATTTAAGAGCACCAACCTCCTTGTAGAGTAAGGAAATTGATAGTTAAAAATTAAAAAAAAAAAAAAAGATCAGTTATATTTAGTTTGGAGAAAAGTGAAGACAATAATTTGCAGTAGTGATTTTAATGATCATAATAGTCATGTTATAAATAAAATGACATAGGTAACAATTATATTAGTGATTAAGAGAAAGTGCATTAATACCATGGATTTGTGTAGAACAATACCAAAGCGCACACACATGTAATTAGGTAATAAAAGGATTATTCTGTTGGACCCTCCCCATGAAAGCATTCTGTTTTCTGCGAGCTAACCCTAAGTCAGGATTTTCTCTGATGCATAATCAATCCAAGATTGAAGGTCGATTATTCAGGAGAGTCCAAGTTTCCTCACAGCAGTAGATATTTATGTTCTCCAAATATGGTGAAGTTCCTGGAAGTATTCCTTTTCTTGCCACCCAGTTTTTAAACTTGGGGACTTTCTAAAACGTCATCAATCCAGACTAGGAATCAGTCCTTCCTTATCAAATAAGGTGGTATTTTAGAAAAACAGACATCACCTTTTTTCTTTCTAACACATCCCACATATAGAACTCTTTGCAAAGTCATTTGGTTTCCTGTTCTTCTAAACATATCATTTCAAATTTACATTACTTTTTTAAAGAATTACTTAGAATAATTTTTATCCTTTTATATAGTGTATAGAGAGGGGACCTTTCAGAAATTAAGAATTTAAGTGTTAATTTCAGAGCCCAATTCATGACTGTTTCCAAGATACTAGAAAGGCTGAATTAAACTAGATACTAGAAACTAGATCGACTCTGGTTTATTTTATGTAGGCCTACAATATGTCATTGAGTTGGCTTACAAGTGAAACAATTACAATCTTCAGTGAAATTTGGAAGTCAGTATAATGTTTGCTAACATTTTTTGCAAATGTGGAAGGAGGATACTGCCTCACTTCTTCCCTGATCTTAGTGCTGAGTGGTAGCTTTTCCTAGGCCTAATTTAATTTTCTGTACTGTGGCTATCCTCCATGCCTATCCCAGAAAGGGATCCCATCGCTATAGAAAAATGAGATTTTGTTGTTGTTGTTCACTATTCTATGCTATCTATCAATAAATGTACATGCGAGATTTTAAGCAGTTGGTTTGTGGCTATTCACTAAGAATCCAATTAGTCATGCAACAGACATTTATGTAGTTCCTGCTAGATCTCAAGACTAAGGAGCAACTAGGTGAAGAGATGAGGTACTAGTCTAGGTGGGAAGCATGACAGACAAATCATGACTTTCTTGGAACTTAATAGAAAATGGGCCAGAGAATTTTAAATGATTGGTATGCTATGAAGACAATAAACAGGGTAATGGGATAGAGTGAGTGGGAGAAGCTACGTTAGATTTGGAAATCTGAGAAAACCATTCTATGAAGTTGTTGAAATCTAAATGATTAGAACGAGTCAGTCCTGAGAGAATGTCTGAGAGAAGAATCTTGTGAGAAGAAGGAAAGGTGAGTGCAAATGCCCTAATGTGGGATCAAGTTTGTATATTCCAAAAGCAGGAAGTGATTGGTGTGGGTGGAGGAATGCGGAAGAGGAGAAAGTTATGAGAAGGTTGGGCAGGTGAGCAGAGGCCAGTTCTCAGTGTATATGAGAAGCTGGAATTCTATTCCAGGTGCCACTGAGAACCACCGTCAAATTTTGAGCAAGAAAATTGTATGATCTAAATTTGATTGCAAAATGATTATTCCGGATGCCATGTGCAGAATGCAGGAAACAGCTGATGCAGATAGACCAGTTTAGAGACTCTGTCTATAGTCTATGTGATCAAATTATGGAGACTTGTACTAGGAAGGTGGTAATGCAGATAGCAGACAGTGGTAGACACAAAATTTATTTTAGGGTTGGATTTGACTGCTTTGCTAATTGATTATATAGAGAGAATGAAGGAAAGAGACAACTCAAGATTGATTCCTGGAATTTTGGCTCTAGAAACCAAGTAAATGATGGTGATATCTTTGGATTACAGATAACACATGTATTCCTAGAGACAAGGATTCAGGATGACTTTCTAATGATCCAAGATTCTGATTTTTGCAGATCTAAAATATTTTGGGAGTAATCTCAGGACTCGTGGGGAGCCTACTCCTCCAGCTTCTTTAATCATTCGGACAGCACATAATTCCTTGTGTTACATCTCCTTATCTTTCAGGTGCTACAGTGATTCCTATTTCTTGCACCTGAGCTCTGATAATGTGAACTTGAGGAAAAACAAGAGTATAACTCCAATGAAGACAAGATAAAATAGTGTTTTCAAACTGTTGACTGACTGTTAAATGCTGTTGAGAGACCAAGTGAAATAAATAAAATATGTGATCTTCGGTTGTATAACCAAAGATAAAGGAAACTGGTGATGATGGTAACTATAGTCCAATAGAAGACTGGAAAGAGAAGCCCAAGAGGATGATGTTAAGGAGGAATAAGAAGTCCAAGAAAAACTAGACAAATTAAACCTTTTAAGTAGTTTTGTTGTGACAGGGAACAGAGAAAGGTTAGAGTAGCTAGACAGGAGCAAGGGTCTAAAGAAGGACATTCTTTGGGTGAAGATACTTAATGTGTCAGTTATTTTACTGTTGGCTATAACATACAATTGAAGTTGGCTTAAGCAATAAAGAACATTGAATGGTTCATGTATCTGAAAAAGTCCAGAATTGGGGGCTCCAACTATATTTTTCTTCAGCTCTAAGTTCTGCAGTTTTTGATATTTTTTTTTTGCACTCAGTTTCAACTTTTATCATAATAACAAAACAATAGTATCTGATCTTTTAAATCTTCAGAGCATATATTTCAGAGTGAGAGGAAAACAAAAGTCCCAACATTTACTCTGATCGGAGCCACATATATTGAACATAATTTCCAGAGGAATTTCATGAACTAAAATGGCTGAGGTTTTGGTCCTTGTCACACCCTCAAACAATAGCCGTATAGAGGCAAATAATGTGCCCTTAATTGCTTACACTCTGAAGGTGTAGGTAGGGTTCAATCTCATCCAACATTTGACTGATGGACAATGGAGGTGGAAAGAATGATTAAGTTTCACAACTTAATCATTGGTTTTGTGTGGTGGAAAAGAAGCTACAGAAAGAAATTAATGATAGACCAGACAGTAGAGGTCATTTGGGTGTAAGACCTTCAAAATCTAAGAAGGGTGCTCCATAGCACAGGGGCAGGGGCTGGCATGGAATAGGACAAGGCTTTCATTATTCACTGAGTTAGGAGAAAGGGAGAAAGGGTGGCTGGGGAAGAGAGTAGCTGGCTGCGTGTGGGAAGATGGAGTTCCTACATGACGGCTTTTATTTTCTCAAGAAAGCGTGAGACAAGATTATCAGTTGATGGTGGAGGAGGCAGAGAGGCAGAGGAATGAAGAGGCAAGAGGAGGAGGTGTCAAGTCATCATCTTGGAGAGTGTGAAAGTGAAATGTGGGGGATACACAGAATGAGTGAACAACTGAGAACCACTATCATATTTCTATTTTTATTTAGGAGAACTGAAATTCGCCTAGAAACTCACGTTAGCAAACTTGAAGTGATTATTTATTCTCTCTTTGGTTTTTTATTTTCATCACTCCTAATTTCTAAAAATGATATTCTTTAGGATTTTTTTCTTTTTTAGTATCCATTTTTTGGTCTCCCATCCCACTCTCACTCCCCTGGTACAGGCTGTCATCATGGCCACAGGGGGATTATTGTGGCAGCTTTAGCAGAAATCTCATATTCAGACTCTTCCTTCCCTGATCTAATCACGCTGTCAGAATAATCATTCTAAGTACAGCTTTTGTCGTGTTGTTTCCTTGTTCTCCACATCTACCCAAGTTTCAAAGGTCTTTAGATTAGGTCTTCCTTATATTTTTTCCCTCTATTTTCCAGTATAAACATTTCTAGTTCTGTCAATCTAGTCTTTTCCTTAGAATTTAATGTCGTATCATTTGCTTTTTTGTTCTGTGTTCACTCATGATCTCCTTGCTGGAACTCACAAACTTGACGTTTTTACTATGTCAAATTACGTTCATCCTTTAGGACTTTATGTAATGATGTAAATATTCTATATCTGCATAGTCATATGTAACTATTAAGTATTTGAAATGTGGCAAGTGAAGAAGTTATGTTTAAATGTTATTTTATTTTAATTAAATTTAAATTTAAATGTAAGCAGCCCAGTGTGGCTAGCAGCTACTGCATGGACAGCACACCTTTAGGATCCACACCTTATCCTACTGTTTCCTAAAGTCTTTCTGGACCATTTAACCACTTAGCCTTTTGTAGCCACCCTTCTTCTCAGAAGTCCGGCAGCTTTCGTAATCTATGCAGAACAATTTTGTATTTATTTCTATATTTTCTTACTTTCACGCATTTACATTTGCCTTATTTCTCCCTTTTTCTCTTTTACTTACAACATAGAACTCATAGCATAACCTTTGGTATATGCTTACTGAGGTTTGAGTCATTTTTATGTAAGGGGAAGCTTGTCTCCTATTGAAGCAAAATAAAAAATCAGGTATCAAAAACAGAAGCATTCTGCCAGGCCAACCTTTTAGCAGGAACGGAAATTCAAAATGGCCTCTTTTTCTTGAATTCTTTTCTCTCTTTTGGGTTGCTCCCACATTTTTTCCTGCTTGGATAAATTAAGATATCATTGATGTTATTTGCATTGCAAAGACTATTTTCTGATATACAGTGCAATAATACTTTATTTCTATTAAGACAATAGTGTTTTTACCAGTGTTCTGTGGGATTTTAAAAGTACATTGTTACTTTTCCTCTGGAGTTACTCAAATGTGTAACATTTTCCTGGAAGTTGTGGAACTATTTGATCTTATGTTACTAGACTAAATTGTACTCTAGCAATTAAACCTAAAAGTCTTTTAATTTGAAGACATTCAGCTTTTTAAGTGGGAAGTAAAGGGGCATATTGCTGGTCTGGAGTGAAGTTAAATGGATTATTCAGTCATTCTGCTACCACCCCTCTTCTGAAGGGTTATTCAAATCTACTCACATAATACATGCATTTTTCTGCAGTGATTAGCCCACAAGCATTCAGTTGAAAGAAATGTAGCATTCTCCTTTTCCCTCCAATGGGAAGCTGGCCTTCATTTATGCAAATGATGGCACACATGCTGGGGGCTCACCAGAGACCGTGACACAATTGCTTCAACAGAGATATAAATCCCCCCACAAGCCTGCCTTTCCTATTCATGAAGCTGCTTCCGCATTCAGTAATGTTCATTTGCATGTTAACACTAGCAAAAAGTATTCCAAACATAAATGTCCAACTTTTCAAATGGGAGGAGGGCAGGCAGCCAGGAAGAGGAGAAGGGAGGAGAAGCCTAGGACAGACAATTGAGTTCGATTTTGCTTTCTTGACAATGAAAGCCTAGGAACAAAATCAACTTGCCAACTCACCTTTTCTGAAAAATAGAAAGGAGTCAAGCCATTTTACCCCTTCCAGATTAGGCAACTTAACTTTCTCCCAGTGTTTTCTTAAACTTGGATTTAAACTCTTTCAAACTTGTTTGATAAGGCATATCAATTCAAATACTCACTGTGGTTCGCACATATCAGAGTTTGTTCCTAAGACTCAGAGTTTTATCTTTTTCATTTGCTTCCTCATGAGCACTTCCTTATTATCCCTTCACACACATACATGTAAACCCTCTATCAAGCAAATAATGTAATACACTATTTGCCATACATCAGTGTTCCGCATAACGACAAAGTGACGTGACTTGGCTAAATTCTGTTTTATTTAAAATGACTAATACTACTCTATGGTATGTGGAGTCCTCTGATTGATTTAAATGCTTTCACTTCTATTATACCATATGAATAGAGATGCAATGAAACAATAAGAGAACATAAAATGTAATAGTTTACTTAAATGGAAAAGTCTGGGGGACTTTTAGGAAAAAAGGGATACTTCAAGAATAGTAGAGCCAAATAGGATATTTAGTCGAATTAAAAAAAAATCTGGAGGAGAAATCAGGACAAGAACAACAAAAAAGAATGTTTAAAGGAGAGTAGTTGAAGAGAAATCTGACATTTAAACCTAGGCCCCTAATGGTGCCCATGGCAACTCTTCTGACAACTGGGTTTAAAAAAAAAAAAAAGACAAAAAATCTATTCTCTTCTTTGCTTTCAAGGATAATCCTTGCTTTTTATTTTTTCTTCCTGGGAACCATGACAATTTTTTTTTTCTCTTTTGGTACCATGCAGAACTTTCTTTTATAATCGACCTAATAAATAATGGAGGGTTAATGTCCTTTAGACAACTAGCTGGGAAATTTGATCTTCCCAGAACACGTTTTTACACTGGTGTACAAGCACAGAATTATGTGATCTGTGTGCTGAGAAGCATAAGTTAGTTGTTTTATATTTGGGATTTATGCTACTTTACTATTATCAGGTTGAATAATATAGCATGAAGATGAGTAATAAACTTAAATTTTTCTTTTGAATCCAACAAGTGGAGGTAATCATTCTCTCTCTCTCACTTTTTTTTTTTTTTAAAGATAAAATTCTTATCTATTCTTCTGGCATTCAGGTATCTCTGGTTGTATCATTGCCCAGGATTAGATAAAAATAGTAGGTGTACACTGAAGGTATGACATTTACCTTTTCATTTCAAATATGATTTCCAAGTTGAGACTCATTTTTCAAGAATTCTGTTGCAGCATCAGAATTGCTTTTCATTTAGAGCTGACCCCATGTGAGCCTAAACACTGGCGTGGGAACAAGTATTTGCAGGAAGATAGTGTTACTACTGCCCAACGGCCTTACTGCTATTTTGCACATAACTTGCTCTACATGGTTTTCTTTTCTTTTTTCGGTTTTTTTTTTTGTTTTTTAAGTAGAAAATGGAAAAGATGGTCACATTTTCACCATCTTGTTTGCAAAGCACAAGTCTGAATTTTAGGAATGCCAGTTTACCCTTAAACTTGTTGTTTTTGCTTTTAAGATAAAAATGCTCATACTCAACAAAATTAGTACAGTTCAATAATACAGATTACCCCTTTTATGTTTTGGAGAAAAATTTCCAGGAAGATTTAATGTCTCTAAAGGATCTTCCTGTTCATAATTTCCCAAAATATTGAGATTATTTTCTGAAAAGATTAATAATCCTTTAGCAGTAAGGATGTTTATTGAGCATGGATTCTGTGCCAGGGCCATTTTACATAAATTATTTTTTATCCTCTTGACAGATCCATATGATAATATTTTATGCTCATCTTCTGGTGAAGAAAAATAAAAAGGAAGTTGTCCAGTCACATAATTCAAAGGCAGTTGAGCTGGCATTCAAACCCAAGCCTATCTAAATCCAAATGCTCACACCCCTTTTTGTATCTCACCTGACATCTCAGAATCAGCACCATAAGTCCCATCTCACTTCTTGAGCAGATAAATTAAAGCGCATTACAAAATAGATTAAAAAGGATGTTGCTTTTTGTTTTCTTTTCCTCTACAATTTTGTTGTAGTTATTGTTGAGTTCATGACTAGAAAAGCCTAACCAATCATAGGGTGTGGAAATGGCAGTTTTCTTCATAAAACTGTCAATGACCGATTTGCCTCTTCATCGCTGATATCAATTGCACCTGACATTTCCTAGCAGAGAGCTAAAAATTAACTAGTCACAACTATGAAGATGAGAAATCTTTTCAACATAGAATCCTATCTTGGCATCTGCTTCTTGGAGAACTCGAACTGACATAAGCGTCAAAGTATTTGAGCTTGGAGATCACACACACTGAATATGTGTTATCTCATGATAATACTGTTTCTAGGTGTTGTCAGTGTTACCCTAACGATCTAAAGAACCGTAGATCTTTTGTAACTAAAAGTATATCAACGAATTTAAATCCTGGTCTTCATCAACATAAGTGCATTTGAATAACTGTCTATTTGTATAAAATCAAATTTTGGATGAAAAGATTAAGATTTCTTAAAGGAATACACCACAGTGTTTACTAAATTCTCCATAGACTATATGTAGGCATGTATGACCATGATGAGCGGAACAAATAATTCGATAATCAAACTTACCACTAAACAACGCTTTAGCTCTAGAATTATTTAAACAATACACTGAGATTTTTCTCATTTGAACTTCAGTGTCACTATCCCTTTTACCTAAGCACCATCTGAGTGCCTTCTTTATTGGAAACCATATTTCTACCTGATCCAGTTAATATTCTTAACACTAGCCTGTTAGTCCCCAGTACAATTCTACTACTGAATTTCTTTTAAATTTTAACTTCAAATCTAATGATCTTTCTTTATACTAATCACTTACGTAGTGTCACTACCTCTGCACCTAGCTGATTCCTCAACCACTATCTTTTTCTCCTGAAGGACTGGGCTAGGAAGGCATAAATTTTCCCATCATGAGGAATTGGTTGACTAAGTTGTTCATCAGTCCAGGGAAGCAAGTATGTTCAGTTCCGTAGCTGTAAGTTTATAACAGTTATACTGACAGCTGATAGATGCTATAGAGTAATGTCTCCAAAGTTATACAACCTGGTAATTCTAACTCTACTGCTTATTAGTATTGTGACTTCAGAAGTTTATAAATCACTTTAAGTCTTAGCCATCTGCAAATATCTGTTTATAATAGCATCTATTCACAGAGTTGTTATAATGATTGCATTATGATCTACATAAAGTAAGTAAATCTTACACATAGGAAATCTTTGATAAATGTCAGTTATTATTATTATATGTTGTAGTTCAATGTGCCCAAAAATAAATACTTGACTTTCCCTAATCCAGATTTTTTCCTCAAAGTAAGCTAAAATGAAAACACCTCTCCTATAAATTAGGAAATTAAGTAACCATAAAAATATGAGTTTGCTATGTTGTTTATTCAAGCTCTGGATTTTCACTGAAGTTTTGCTTTTTATTCTTATTTATAAGTGTATATTCCTATAACATGATTGTCTTTAATTAAAGGCACATTTCAACCATTTTAGTAAAAGAAGGTAAATAAGTACATTAAAACATGGCCAAATCTACTAGTGGTTCTACCTAAAAATCAGGCTGAAGATAAGATGGTATCTGGGATTCTTCAGCTCTCAAAATATGACATGTGCAATTTCTTTTAGTAATTATACTAATTGTGGAATTTAAAATACTTAGTAATCTCTTGTTTAAAATGAATGTAATGAGAAATATGATTGCCTCTCACTTGAATTTCTAATGTCCTTTAAATGTGTCTTTTTCTCATTGCATTAAAATTTGCAGTTAAGCTTCAATGTTTTCTCAAAGCAAATTACTTTTCGGTTACATAAGAAATAAAACATTCCGGTTGTGCAAAGTTTCTTGTGCACAGCATTTATGACATTTGAGAATAAATACTGGGCTGAATGGGACTTCTGGTTTCTATATTGCACCTTATTTGGGGACTCAAGACGTCCTTTTGTGACACCACTCATACAAAAGTATCCATGTGATCTCTCTTTGATAAAGACTGTTGAATAGCAAGTGGGCTACAGGTAATGGGTCAATAGAGCTGGAGTGAAGAGAGAGTGAACTTTCAAGAGGAGTTACGAGTTCAGGTTATTTTCCTCCTTCCCACTTTAAAGACTTCACCTCCTTCATATGGTCCTCTCTCATCTCAATTTCTTCCCCATTTTGTTTCTTTCTCTCCCACATCTCCTTTGTTACCTAATCTTTGGGGTGGAAAATGAATCTACAAGAGGTATCAGACTTTTTCTTTGTTGTAATCTGTCCAAAAGGTTTTCTGGGTTTTTATTTTTACTTTCGCGTTAACTGGAGTTGTCCTTAGAATTCCAAGGAGTAAGCTAAAAGAGAGGGAATTAAAGAGAAAAGAGGTTAATATTAATATTTTTTTTGTTTGTTTTTATTTGTTGGTTATGGAAGCATTCAGACATACAGAGTGGAGAGAATAGTACCATGAATTCGCGTGTTGTCATTATGCAGCTTAAACAATCACCAACGTGAATAATTTTTGTTTCATTTACCTTTCTCTATTTTCCATCTGTTTTTGATCCTGAAGTATTTTAAAGTAAAACCCTGACATATTATTTCACCATTAAGTACATCAATAAAGATTTCGCAGATAAAGACTTTTGCTTCTGTTGATGATTTTACTCTGAAAAGTGGAAAACAGTCAGTACAATTTTCTTCCGTATTCTATGATAACCTTTCACACTAAATATATTGCATATAGTTGTGAAAAAAACCTTGCTTTGTTCTCAAACAACAGTAAGATTTTCTTACTACTTATCATGCTAGCTGTGTTTACTATTTAATGAGAAACCATTTAGAGGACCTGAAATTCTATGTTGATAAACTCCCTATAGTATAGATATGGTTTTCTTGTTTTGTAGTTAAAACTATTATAATTTGGGGTCTTAGCAAATGCAATAATACAGGTGTGACATGCAGCATGCAGTAGCATGTTAACTCTTCTTTAAGTCCTAATGTCATTAGTAAGATGTTTTAAAAAATCCTTCCAAAGAGTTGAACCTCAAGAGGTGAGACAAAAAAAAAAAAAAAACAGGACAAATGATGTGTTCAGACACACAGCATCCTATTTGGCTGGCCATGTAAAGGGTTCATGTTTTAATCCTAAATGTAGAGGGGAGAAGGCTGTCTTGGAGGAGGGAAGACTGAATACTAGTCCCAGGAAAGATGTCACTGTCATGCTTTCTCCAGCCACACTTAGTACAACTAATTCCCAGCTATTGTAGATATAATGACCAACTGCACATAAGAAAACACAGATGAGGTTTTGATCTCTGTTTTCTTTCTGAGTTATTGATAGCATGAGTTGGTAGGTCAGTAAACAGACCCCTGACCATTGCACTCACTCTAAAGAAAGAGTTATAGCACATGTAACCTCTGGGCTAACACATGTTAATCTCAACCATAACTGCAACAATGCTGGCATTTCTGTGCCTGTTCAGGATCATGTTCATTTCTTTGAGGGCAAGGATTTTATCTCTTTTTGGTACATTCATCTAATCTTGAGTCCCTGCTGGATGCATATTTTTTACTGGCTACTTCTTAATAAATTCTTTATATCAAGTTTTTCTTCACTACATATCTCTTCAAAGGATAGGAGAGTGTTTATCCTGTGTCTCTACTTTTCTATTGCCTTTTGCTCATTTGTTTAGCTGCTTATAAGCTTTTATAGAAGATACATTTCCTTGATTATTTTATTCGTTCCAAATTCTACTCAATAGCCTTTTCCATAAATCTGTTAAGATTAGAATTAGAATTAGAGTTGATAAAGAAGACATTCAACTCTCTTCGCCTTTCCCTAAGGATACCTCTGATGTCCTTGACTCTTTTGCTAAAATACTTCAAATGTGCCTTTGCTTAATAAACTCAACAATGAGAAGGTTTTCAAAATAGTCTATTTCGTTATGGAAAGGCCTAATTTATTAGAAAGTTTTTTTTTTTTTTTTTTTTTTTTGGTATAAAACTGCCTCTCTAGCTTATACCCATTCATTTTTTTTTCCCTTAGGAAAACCCTTTAGATATTGGTAGACATTTCAAACATCCCTTTGTTAACTCAGGGACGTGTAATATAGGTTACAACTCCTACTAAGTTTAATTACTGAAAAGGATCTTTTTGTGCAAAGCTACTCTCTTGTCTGACAGATCAAGTAAAATTAAAATTTTTATACATTAATAAAGTAAAAAGGTAACTAAAACAGAACAGAGGAGAAAAAGAGAAAGAGAGAAAGCTTAAGTTTCATCCTTCTAAGCATCTCCATAATGCTACCTGAATGTATTCATAAATGAAGTTTGATTCACCAATATAAATATTCACGTACAAAATAAATGTCTTTGGAAAGTTGAAACATAAAAGTAGATTTAAAATATGAAGAAGTGAAAAAAAATTAGAATGCTGGCTTTGTTAAGATTATTTATTTTCTAAAGATAAAAAGAGTTGTACTGTATACAAAACACACATCTGGTATTTATTTTCTTTCTAGCTTCTGAGATTTAAAAAATTTTTCATATTTTATATCTTTGTCTTTATATTTTCTCATGATATCTTGTATAGGGATTGAAACATTGGCATTTAATGCTGTTTTGTAAATGGTTAGTGATTGTTCATTGTCCAGCAATGGCAAAAACAAAAACGGTCATATTTAGCAAATCATGACTGCATTACATTTTTATTCTTAATTTCAGAAATATCTATGTTTATTTTCAAGGGAGAAAGCTAGACTTAATGAAAAAAGTATCAAGAGTTCTAAATCTTTAACCAACAGAAATGTTTTCAATTTCAAACTGTTTTGAAAGAGGTTGAATGTAGAGAAGTTTAATAAGGTCTAGACTCTTCTGTTTTCTTCTTCTTTTTTTTGTAACTAAAGAGGAAAGCTTAAATCACATCTTAATACCAATATGTGGCTCAAGGGGTCAAGAACATTACAATATTGAAAAATAACGTTAGCTCAATCTATCCTTTTCTTTCTAGCTTCTGATGCAATCAGGAAATGATTTAATGTGTTCCTGTCATTAATAATATAACAGGCTGTAACTAGAATGTACTGAACAACAATCAATTCATTTTGTTTTATTTCAAAATGAGGAAGAGAATGAAAAATAGAGCTCTCCAAATTGCTTAGTAAAATAACTACCCTTTCAAACTAGCAGCTTTCATTAATTCAGTACATTGGCACTGTGGAACTGTGGTGACATTTTGTAGCTCATTACCTTTCTTGAGAAAAATTAAAACACAGTGGAGTTATGTTTGTGTTCTTTTTCACTTGCCAGCAAGCTATTTTTAGTGTAAATTATCCATAATACAAATACATATCTTTAATCTTCATCTACTTTTGCACACTTGTATTGCTTATTTATATACTTCATTTATAACATTTTCTTGAAATCTTGGCGGATATTTGCTTTCAAGACAAGATTTATCAAATTTATGAACTCAACACTCTGTCCTCTGTTAAGGTAAAACCTAGGAGGAAAGATAATTCATACTGGGTCAGAGTGATTAATTTGTTAACAAGATTTAGTGACCATTTGTCTATCTTTACTTTGTCTCTGGTCAGAGTTATAAACTAGCATAAGATAGATTTAGTGACTATTTCTCTTTTTCAACTTGACTGTGTTTGTCATGAAAATTCTTTTATTCTAAGGGAGCCTATGCCTTTTCATTACACCATACAGTACAGAGTGTTTAATAATATTTCATAGAATAAATAATAAAATATCTTTGGTAAATAAGTGATGAAAGTACTTTATACATATATTTGGTATATAAAGAAACTGGGGCCTAGAAGGAGAAAGAGTGAAACAATTTATCCTTAAAGTTCATCCTTTGAAGACATCACTTATGGTGTCTGGCAATCTGTTCAATTATTTCTCAGCCACTACAAGTGTGTCTTCTGCAGTGAAGACAAGAAGAGATTGAATAGTTCTATTTAACAATAGTCCTCTTAAGTTACTTTCTGACAAACTGAAGCTATGAATAATTTGTTGAATTTTTCAGTAGATCAAAACATTACTCCTTAGCAATAGTGATTCACATATTACTCCCTCACACACATATCTTCAAGGAAATACTAAGGAGAACGCATTTTTTAAACTTTATTTTATAGTTTCAACTCATACACAACTTGGAAAATTTAAATTAATGATACCATATCTAACATATAACCTCTAACAAACGCAGAAAATGTTCTACTTTTACATCTAGGGAGAATCTTCCTATACCAGTTTTTTAAAAGGTATTTCAGAAGCTGCCTCAATGTGTGTGTGTGTGTGTGTTTGTGTATGTGTGTGTGTTTAAATACAAGAGGACTTCAAAAATTCATGGAAACTGAAATTAAAAGATAAAAATAAAAAAAAAAACTTTACTTCTCAACATAAGCTCCATGACGTTCAAGATGCTTTTTGTAGTGATGATATCAGTCATTTATTCCATTCCTAAAGAGCCAAGGGTCCTGGGAATTCTACATGTCAATGGAGTCCTTTTTACTTTATTAACAGAGGAAAATGGGTGCCCATTAAAAGTCGTTTTCATATTAGAAAACAAAAATAACTCAGAAGGAGCCAACTCAGGACTGTAAGGTGAATGCTTAATGATTTCCCCTTAAAACTCTCTCAAAATTGCCCTTGTTTGATGAGACAAATGAGCATGTGCATTGTGGTGATGGAGAGGGACTCTCTGGCAAAGCTTTCTAGGGTATTTTTCTGCTAAAGCTTTGACTAATTCCAAACACTTATAACAAGTAGATGTTACTGTTCTTTGGTCGTCCATAAAGTCAACAAACAAAATGCCTTGAGCATCACAGAAAACTATTGCCATGACCTTTGTTTTTGACTGGTCTGCTTTTGCTTTGACTTCCATCTCTTGTTAGTCATTGCCTTGATTGTGCCTTTGTCTTCAGGATCATATTGGTAAAGCCGTGTTTCATCTACTGTTACAGTTCTTCAAAGAACTACTTCAGGATCTTGATCTCATTTGTTTAATTTTTTTTTTTTTTTAGATTTAAATTCAGCGGGGTACATGTGTATATTTTTTACATGTACATATTGTTTTATAGTGGAGATTGGGCTTCTAGTGTACCCATCACCCAAATATTGAATAGTTTACTCAATGTGTAATTTTTCAGTCTTCACCCCCCATACTCTCACCTATTTTGGAGTCCTAGTGTCTATTATTTCCATCTTCAGGTCCATGTGTATCCATTATTTAGCTCCCACTTATAATTGAGGACAAGTAGAATTTGATTTTCTGTTTCTGAGTTAATTTACTTAGGATAATGGAGTCCAGCTCTACCCTTATTGCTGCAAAGAACATGATTTCACTCATTTTTAATGGCTGCATAGTATTCCATGGTATTTATATACCACATTTTGTTTATCCACTTATCTGTTGATCGACACTTAGGTTGGTTCCATGGCTTTGCTATTGCGAATAGTGCTGTGATAAACATATAAGTGTAGGTGTCTTTTTAATATAATGATTTCCTTTGAGTCGATATAAAAATGGAAAATTGGATTTAAACTAAAATGCTTCTTCACAACAAGAGAAAAAATCAACAGAGTAAATAAACAACATGCATAATGGGAGAAAATATTTGCAAATTATGTTTCTGATGAAGGATTAATATCCAGAATCTACGAGGAACTGAAACAACTCAACAAGAAACAAACAACACTATTAAAAACTGGGCAAGGAATTGAATAGGCATCTCAAAAGAAGAGATATAAGTAGCCAACAAACACATGAAAAAATGCTCACCATCACTAATCATCAGAGCAATGCAAATTAAAATTTCACTGAGATATCATTTTATACCATTCAGAACAGCTATTGTTAAAAGCCAAAAAAACAACACATGATGGTGTGGATGCAGAGAAAAGGGAATGCTTATATGCTATTGGTGGGAATGTAAATTAGTTCAACGCTTATGGAAAACAGTCTGGAGATATCTCAAAGAACTAAAAATAGAAGTACCATTTGACCCAGCAATCCCACTATTGGGTGTTCACTTCTTTAAAATTTCCATTGAAAACTCTGGTCTTGTCTGCAGCTGGTCTGGGTGCAAAGATTTTGGCACGCATCAAGTGGAGTTCACGCAACTTTAATTTTTTTTAGTCAGAATTGTGTAAGCTGATCCAATTGAGATGTCTGTGGTGCTGGCTATTGTTTCTGCTGTTAACACTGGTCCTCTTCAATTAGGGCACAGCCAAAATTCATTTTTTTTTTCCCCTCACAAATTGATGTGGGTGGTCTGTAGCTGCAGTCTTCCTCTTCAACACTATCTCATTGCTTCCTAAAAATGAGTTATTCATTTGTAAACTGCTGATTTCTTTGGAGGCATTGTCCCAATAATCTTCTTGTAAAGTGTCAGGGATTTCACCATTCTTCCACTTAAGCTTCACCATCAATATGCTGTTTGTTCTTGCTTCAATTTTAGCAGAATTCCTGTTGCCCTGATAGAGGCTATTTTCACACTGATGTCTTTCCCTTCTTAATGCTTCAAACTCGATCCTGTTCAGAAATGTGATAACAATCACTTTTGATTGTTATAACAAGTTATTTTGGTGCAGAAAATTGAAATTCATGCACTGATTCCTTTATAATTTTTAATTTTAATTTTAATTTTTTTTTTTTTTTTTTTTTTTTTTGAGACGGAGTTTCACTATTGTTGCCCAGGCTGGAGTGCAATGGCACGATCTCGGATCACCACAACCTCTGCCTCCCAGGTTCAAGCTATTCTCCTGCCTCCTGAATAGCTGGGATTATAGGCATGCACCACCATGCCTGGCTAATTTTGTATTTTTAGTAGAGATGGGGTTTGTCCATGTAGGTCAGACTGGTCTCGAACTCCCGACCTCAGGTGATCTGGCCGCCTCAGTTTCCCAAAGTGCTGGGATTACAGGCATGAGCCACCACCCTTGGTCCCTGTTTTGTTTTTTTGTTTTTTTTTGTTTGTTTTTTTGTTTTTTGTTTTGAGACGGAATCTCACTCTGTTGCCCAGGTTGGAGTGCAGTGGTGCAATCTCGGCTCACTACAACCTCCTCCTCCCAGGTTCAAGCGATTCTCCTGCCTCAGCCCTCCGAGTAGCTGGGACTACAGAAGCATGCCACCATGTCCTGCTAATTTTTTGTATTTTTAGTAGAGATAGGGTCTCACCGTATTAGCCAGGATGATCTCGTCTCCTCACCTCATGATCTGCTCACCTCGGCCTCCCAAAGTGCTGGGATTACAGGTGTGAGCCACTGCACCCAGCCTGTTTTTTTAATAACACACATTTTCCACGAACTTTTCGCAGACCCTTTATATATCAACTTTATTACAGCATAGTAAAAATGCTTTTAAATGTATTTGCAAATGTGACAACAATGGGAGAGATTTTCATAGACTTTCTGTTCCCTGCTGAGTAGGGATGTAGGTAGAAAGGATGGTCTTAAAATTTCAAAGCTTTTAATATTATTGTTTAAAACTATGTCAATTATTAACTTAAGCTAAACAAAGCAAGATTAATGAAACTGAAAAATTCTTTGAAGATATTAATAAAGTATTTTTATTGTGTCATTTTGTTTCAACTCCACTCTTCTTAACTTTCCAAGAGATTTTCAGGAAAATGTTTTTCTTTTCTGTATAACGCATATTAGTAGCTTATAAATTCTCTACCAGTATTTAAATGGAGTACACATATTCTGGATATTAAGCTTAAAAATAATATTTTCAATAACTTGTGTGTGGTCAAATGAATATTCACATGACAAAAATGTCTCTACTCTCATTTCAGTTGTGTCTTTTCAACAAAGTTGACTCTCCCTACAAAGGAAAGTTTGTATCAGCTACTGAAAAGGTAATATGATATTTTCTAGTATTTTCAAGCGATTCTCCTGCCTCAGCCCTCCGAGTAGCCCCTTTTGTGTTTTTTCCAGTGACTACTTCCGTAAGGACTCATCACTATCGGGCTTATAATGTCAGAAACTGATTTCCCTTTAGCTTCACATAAGTTAAATAATAAAGTGTGTAATCTTTCGTGTCAGGTATTTTTCATTCTATGCTATATGTATGAGATCCATCTTGTTCACTGATTGTTATGTGCAATTAAAATTCTTTTATTTTTATTGCTATAAAGCATTCCTGTAGATTACTATAACACATTTGTATATCTCCTATGCAGATTAGAGATAATTGGTAGGTCTCAGTATTGGCTTTGTGAGCAGAACTCTTAGGAACATTGTTGTATATGTTCTGTGGTAAGGATATGCATGTGTTTGAGCTTTACATATACTTTGGAATTAAGCTGTGGAGTCAAAGCATTCATGTGTACGTTTGGCATAGTAGCTACTGATGAATTGTTTTCCAAAATGGTGGTATCAGTTTACAATCCCTGATGAGAGACCCAGTTTCTCCACATCTTTCAAATTACTTGATGTATTCATTTTCATTTGTTGTATAACAAATTAATGCAAATTTAGTGGTTTAAAACAATATATATTTGTTATTTTACAGTTTCTGTAGGTCAGAAGTTAGAGCATGGCTTAATTATATTCTTTGTTTAGGGACTCACAGGCTGAAATTAAGGTGTTGGACAGGCTGTGTTCTCATCTAGGGACTTGACGAGGAGTGGATTCTTTGACAAGCTCTTCACATTTTTGACAGAATTAATTTCTTTGTAGTTGTCTAATTCTTGAAAGCTTACTTTTTCAAAACCATCAATGGAGAGAGTTTCTGCTCTTACTTCTAGATCTTTTTCAAAAGACTCACCTGATTAGGTCATATCCACATAGAATTATCAACATGGTGAAACCCTGTCACTACCAAAAATACAAAAAAATTGCCCAGGCATGGTGGCACACGCCTGTAATCCCAGCTACTTGGGAAGCTGAAGCAGGAGAATCACTTGAACTTGACAGGTGGAGGTTGCAGTGAGCTGAGGACGTGCCATTGCACTCCAGCCTGGAAGACAAGAGTGAAACTCCATCTCAAAAAAAAAAAAAAAAAATAGGTTTGGGGGTACATGTGAAGGTTTGTTACATAGGGAACATGTGTTTTGGGATTTGTTGTACATATTATTTCATGACCCAGGTATTAAGCTCAGTACCAACAATTATCTTCTCTGCTCCTGTCCCTCCTCCCACCCTCCCTGATCAAGTAGACCCTGGTGTCTGTTGTTTCCTTTGTGTTCATAAGCTCTTATAATTTAGGTCCCATTTATAAGTGAGAACAGTTGGTATCTGGATTTCTGTTCCTGTGTTAGTTTGCTAAGGATAATAGCTCCATCCACGTTCCCACAAAAAACATGATCTCATTTTTTATGGTTGCATAGTATTCCATGGTGTATATATGTCACATTTTCTTTATCTAATCTGTCATTGATGGGCATTTAGGTGATTCTATGTCTTTGCTGTTGTGAATAGTGCTGCAATGAACATTCACATGCATATATCTTTATGGTAGAATGATTTATATTCCTCTGGGTATTTACCCAGTAGTAGGATTGCTGGGTCAAATGGTAGTTCTGCTTTTAGCTCTTTGAAGAATCACCATACTGCTTTCCACAATGGTTCAACTAATTTACACTCCTACCAACAATGTATAAGTGTTCCCTTTTCTCCACAACCTTGCTGGCATCTGTTATTTTTTTGACTTTTTATTAATATTCATTCTGACTGGTGTGAGATGGTGTCTCATTGTGGTTTTGGTTTGCATTTCTCTAATGATCAGTGATATAGAGTTTTTTTTTTTTCATATGCTTGTTGACTGCATGTATGTCTTCTTTTGAGAAGTGTCTGTTCATGTCCTTTGACCACATTTTAATGGGATTATTTTTCTCTTGTAAATTTGTTTAAGTTCCTTACAGATGCTGAATATTAGACCTTTGTCAGATGCGTAGTTTGCAAATATTTTCTCCCATTCTGTAGGTTGGCTGTTTACTCTGTTGGTAGTTTCTTTTGCTATGCAGAAGCTCTTAAGTTTAATTAGATCCCATTTGTCGATTTTTGTTTTTGTTGTGATTAATTTTGGTGTCTTTATCATAAAATCTTTGCCTGTTTCTATGTCCAGGATGGTAATGCCTAGGTTATCTTCCAGGGTTTTTATAGTTTTGGGTTTTACGTTTATGTCTTTAATCCATCTTGAGTTGGTTTTTGTACATGGTGAAAGGAAGGGATTCAGTTTCAGTCTTCCACATACGGTTAGCCAGTTATCTCAGCATCATTTATTGAACAGGGAGTCTTTTACCCATGGCTTGTTTTTGTCAGCTTTGTCAAAGATCAGATGGTAGATGTGTGGCCTTATTTCTGGGCTCTCTGTTCTTTTCCATTGGTCTATGTGCCTGTTTTGTACCAGTACCTTGCGGTTTTGGTTACAGTAGCCTTATAGTATAGTTTGAAGTCAGGTAACAAGATGCTTTCAGCTTTTCTCTTTTTGCTTAGGATTACCTCAGCTATTCGGGCTCTTTTATGGTTCCACATGAATTTTAAAACAGTTTTTTCTAGTTCATTGAAGGATGATGTTGGCTGTTTGGTAGGAATAGCATTGAATCTGCAATTACTTTGGGGAGTATAGTCATTTTAGTCATAGTGATTCTTCCTATCCATGAGCTTGGGATGTTTATCCATTTGTTTGTGTCTTCTCTGTGAAAAGGGAAATTTGTAGCACTAAATGCCCATATCAAATGTTAAGAAGATCTTAAAACAACCTAACTTCACAACTGAAAGAATTAGAGAAGCATGAACAAATCAACCCCAAAGCTAGCAGAACTGAAGGATATAGAGACATGAAAAACCATTCAAAAGATCAACAAAACCAGGACTTGGTTTTTTGAAAAAAAAATACAACAGGCCAGTAGCTAGATTAATAAAGAAGAAAAGAGAGAAGATTCAAATAAACACAATTAAAAATGAAAAAGACAATATTACTACCAGCCATACAGAAACAAAAACAACTATCAGAAACTACTCTACACACACACATAAACTAGAAAACCTAGACGAGATGGTTAAATTCCTGGACACATACACCCTCCCAAGACTGAGCAAGGAAGAAATTGACTCCCTGAACAGACCAATAACAAGCTCCATAATTGAATCAGTAATAAATAGCCTACCAATCAAAAAAAGCCTGGGATCTAATGGATTCACAGCCAAATTATACAAGATATACAGAGAAGGGATGGTAGCATTCCTACAGAAACTATTCCAAAAATTGAGGAGGAGGGACTCCTCCCCAACTCATTCTATGAGGCCAACATCTACTAGATACCAAAATCTGACAGAGACACAACAAAAAAAGGAAACTTCAGGCCATTATCCTTGATGAACATCAATGGAAAAATCCTCAACAAAATATTGGCAAACTAAATCCAGCAGCACATCAAAAATCTAATCCACCATCATCAAGTAGTCTTCATCCTCGGGATGCAAGGTTGGTTCAATACATGCAAATCGATAAATGTGATTCATCACATAAACAGAACTAAAGAAAAAAACCACATGATTATCTCAATAAACACAGAAAAGGCTTTTGATAAAATTCAACACCTTTCATGTTAGAAACTCTCAATAAAATAGGTATTGAAGGAACATAACTCACAATAATAAGAGCCGTCTATGACAAACCCACAGCCAACATTATACTGAATGGGCAAAAGCTCCTTGAAAGCATTGCATTGAAGGGCATTCTCCCTTGAAAACCAGCACAAGACAAGAATGCCCTCTCTCACCATTTCTATTCAACATAGCATTGACAGTCCTCGCCAGAGCAATCAGGTAAGAGAAAGAAATAAAGGACATCCAAATAGGAAGAGAGGAAGTCAAGCTACCTCTATTTGTAGACATGATTCTTATCTGGAAAAGCCTACAGTCTCGGCCCAAGAGCTCCTCCAGCTGATAAAAAACTTCAACAAAGTTGAAGGACACAAAGCCAATATACAAAAATCACTATCATTCCTATACACCAACAACAGCCAAACCAAGAGCCAAATCAGAAAGGCAATCCCATTCACAATTGCCACAAAGGAAGAAATTACCTAGGAATACAACTAACTAGGGAGGTAAAAGATATTTCCAATGAGAACTACAAAACACTGCTCAAAGAAATCAGAATAATCTTTTCTATTAACTTAAAGTAAACAGATTAGAGACCTTAATTATCTATGCACAAGCCATTCACTTTTGTCATATGGTATTAGAAGCAAATTAGAGATGCTGCCTATACTTTAAGGTTGGGGATTACACAAAGTCCATAAATACAAAGATGCGGAACTCATGGATCTTAGACTTCTGCCTTCCACACTTAGTTTTGTTTACTTTTTAATTTTAGCCATTTTGGTGACATTGCATTTTGGTTTTAATTTCCATTTCCCTGATATCATGAAATTGAGCACATTTTCATATTTCACTGTCCATTTGTGTATCCTCTTTTATCAAATATCTGTTAAAGTCTTTTGCCTATTCATCTATAAGTTTGAGTCTATTGCTTATGGACTGAGAGGATTTCTTTACTGTTTCAGTGGCATAGTATAGTTAATAATAATGCGTAATTTTAATGTAGTTTTTCTTATAATTTATTCTTTATGCTTAGTATGTTTTGTAGCTTATTTAATTAATAAGTTTTTGTCTAACCCAAAGTCATGAATTTTGTCTCCTATGTTTTCTTCTAAAAGCTTTCCCTTTTACTTTTGAGAATTCAATATAAAACAATCTAGAATTGATTTTACAGTATTGTGTTAAGAGTTACTTTTACTATGTAGATATCCTCTTATGTGTGCATAGAATCAGTAAATGGCACCAGAGGAATCAGGGTTGTAGTTTGTCTACTCACTTTTTTATGTTTTTCTGCTTTCTGATACCTACACTCCTGTCATCGTCAAAGCTTTTGCAGCTCTCTGATACCTTTAAACAGATAATTTTTGAATTTTAGTTTGCTTTTGTAACTGTTCTAGTGGGAGTCATGTATTTTAGTTTTATTGTTAATTCATAGTATTTTACATATTTATAAAGTACATGTTATTTTGTTACATGCATAAAATATGTAATTATGAAGTCAGAGTACTTGAGGTATACATCATTTTGAGTTATTTCTCATCTCTGTGTTAAGAACAATTCAAGTCCTCTCTTATAGCTAGTTTAAAATATACAATACATTGTTATTAACTATAGTCACTCTACTTTGCTGTTCAATGATAGAACTTATACCTTTCATTTAACTGTTTGTTTATATGTGTTAACCTACCTGTCTTCATCCCATGCAACCACACTTCCCAGGATATAGTATCAATCATTCAACTCTCTATTTTTGTGAAATCAACTTTTTTAAACTCATAAAAATTAGTGAGAATATGTGATATTTTTCTTTCTGTGACTTATTTCACTTAACATAATAACCCCAGTTTCATTCATGTTGCTGCAAATAAGATGATTTCCTCCTTTTTTTTTAAATGGCTGAATGGTATTCCAGTATGTATATGTACCACATTTTCTTTATCCATTTATCCATTGATGGACATTTAGGTTGATGCCATGTCTTTGCTATTGTGAATAGTGCTGCAATAAACATGCCAGTACAGGGATCCCTTCAATGTATAGATTTATTTTCCTTTAATAGATGACCAGTAGTGTGATTGCTGGAGCTATGGTAGTTGTAACTTTAGTTCTTCGAGAAATCTCCATACCATTTTCCATAGTGGTTGTACTAACTTAGATTCCCAACAACAGTTTATAAGAGTTCTATTTTGTCCACATCAGCACCAGTATGTTATTATTATTACTATTATTTTTTGGCTTTTTAATAATAGACATTCTGACTGAGGTAAGATAATACTTCATTGTGGTTTTGATTTGTGTTTCCCTGATGATTAGTATGTTGAGTATTTGTTCATATACTTGTTGGCTATTTCTTTTTCTTCTTTCAAGAACTGTCTATTCATGTCCTTAGTCCACTTAAAATTTTTGTTTCGCTGTTGTTTGAGTACCCTGTATATTCTGGATATCAGTCCCTTGTTGGAAGAATAATTTGCAAACATTTTGTTCCATTGAATAGAGTAGCACATTGCTTTGTTAATGTTTTTTTTTTTTTCCTTGCTATAGAGAAGTTCTTTAGTCTAATATAGTCTTATTTGTCTATTTATGTTGTAGTTATTTGTCCATTTATGTTATAGTTTGCTGTGCTTTTGAGGTCTTAGCTGTAAAATGTTTTGCATAGACCAATGTCCTGAAGTGTTTTCATTATAATTTCTTCTAGAATTTTACAGATTCAGGTCTTACATTTGAGTCTTTAATGTATCTGGAGTTGATTTTGGTATGTTGAGGATAGGGGTCCAGTTTCATTTTTCTGCATATTGCAATACAACTTTCCCAGGACAATTTAGTTAAAAACGTATCTTTTCCCTAGGATATATTCTTGGTGCCTTGGTCAAAAATCAGTTGGCTGTAAATACGTGATTTTATTTCCGGGTTCTGTATTCTGTTTCATTGATTCTATATTCTGTGTCCATTATTATACTAATACCATGCTGTTTTGGTTACTATAGCTTTGTAATATATTTTGAAGTCAGGTAGTGTGATACCTTCAGCTTTGTTCATTTTGCTTAGGATTGTTCTGGCTCTTTGGGCTTCTTTTTTGTTCCATATGAATTATAGGATTATTTTTTCTATTTTGGGGAAAATGACATTGGTATTTTGAGAAAATTGCATTGAAGCTATATATTGCTTGAGACAGTATGATCATTTTAATAATATTCTGATTCATGAGCACGGGATAGCTTTCCATTTGTTTGTGTCCTCTTCAGTGTTTTTCATGAGTATTTTACAGTTTTCCTTGTAGATATCTTTAACCTTGGTTAAATTTATTCCTAGATTTTTTTCTTACCTATTTGTAAGTGGGATTGCCTTGTTGATTTCTTTTCTGTCTATTTTATTATTAGTGTATAGAAATGCTACTAAATTTTGTATATTGATTATAAGTGTACTTCAGCTTTATTAAATTTGTTGCAAATAGGGATGATTTGACTTCCTTTGCTCCAGTTTGCACGGCTTTTTTCTTTCTCTTGCCTAATTGTTTTAGCTAAGGCTTTTAGTACTATGTTGAATGGGGATGATTAAAATGGGCATCCTTGTCTTGTTCCAGTAATTAGGGGATATGATTTCAACTTTTCCTCATTTAGTTTAATGTTGGCTGTGGGTTTGTCATATATAACCTTTATTATTTTGAGGTCTGTTATTTATATGCCTAGTCTGTTGAGACTTTTCATCATGAAAGATATTGAAGTTTATCAAATGATTTTGCTGTGCCTATTGAGATAATCATATTGTTTTTGTCCTTCATTCTGCGGATGTGCCATGCCACATTTATTGATATGTGTATGTTAAACTACTATTGCATTCCTCCTATAAAGCTCACTTGATTAAGATGTATTATCTTCTTGTTGTGTTGTTGAATTTGGTTTGCTAGTATTCTGTTGAGAATTTTTGGATCTATGTTTATAAGGGATATTAGCCTGTAGTTTTTGTTGTTGTTGTTGCTGTGTCCTTCTCTGGTTTTGGTGTGAAGCTAATATTGGCTTCATAGAATGAATTAGGAAGAGTTCCCTCCTCTTTAATATTTTGGAATAGTTTGAGGATGATTGGTGTGTATATGTATGTTAGAAAAGGCAGTGAATCCATCTGGTCCTGGGCTTTTCTTTGTTGGGAGATTTTTACATCGCTATTTCAATACTACTAATTATTGGTCTGTTCAGGTTTTCTATTTCTCCCTGATTTAATCTTGGTAGGTTGTATGCATCCAGGAATTTATGTATTTCCCCTAGGTTTTCCAATTTGTTAGCATTTAGTTGTTCATCAGTGACTCTGATGAGCTGTTGTATTTCTGTAGTATTAATGTCTCATTTTTTATCTCTTTGTCTTCTCTCTTATTTTCTTGGTTAGTCTAGCTGGTGGCTTATAAAGTTTGTTTATCTCTTAAAACAACCAACTTTGTGTTTCATTGATATTTTATTCCTTATTTTTTATAATTTTAATCTGATTTTTATTATTTCTTTATTCTGCTAATTTTTGGTTTGGTATGTTCTTGCTTTTTTAGTTCTTTGAGTGACAATGTTAGATTGTTTATTTTACATCTGTCTGTTCTTTGGATGTAGGTGTTTTTTGCTATAAACTTCTTGTATTACTGCTTTTACTGTATCCCACAGGTGTTGATATGTTTTGTTTCTATTTTGACTTGTTTCAATATTTTTTTTGATTTCCATTTTAAATTCCTCATGACCCAATGGTCACTCAGGATCATGTTGTTTAATTTCCATGTAGTCATATAGTTTTAGTGTCCCTCTTAGTATTGATTTCTAGTTTTATTGCATTGTGATCTGAGAAGATATTTAATATGATTTCTATTTTTTAAAAATACCTGTTTAGACTTGTTTTGTGGCCTAACATATTATCTATCTTGAATAATGTTATATATGCTGATGAGAATAATGTATATTATACAGTAGGATAAAATGTTTTGTAAATGTCTATTAGGTCCATTTGGTCTGAAGTCCAGTTTTAATCCGATGTTTCTTGTTGATTATGTATCTAAATGTTCTATGTAATGCAGAGAGTAGGGGTATTTGAGTCTCTCTCTATATTTAGATCTAGTAATATTTTCTTATGAATCTGAGTGCTCCAGGGTTTGTTGCATATATATTTAGAATTGTTATTTTATTTTGCTGGATTTGTCACTTCATCATTATATAATGACCTTCCTTACTTTTTAAAACTTTTCTTTTCTGTTTTTGGCTTAAAGTTTGCTCCATATAAGTATAGCTTCTCTTGCTCACTTCGGTTTTGTTTTGCATAAAATACCCTTTTTCATCCTTTTACTTTGAGTTTATATGTGTGTTTACAGAAAAAGTGCATTTCTTATAGGCACCATGTAGTGGGATTTGTTGGATTATGTTTTCTTATCCATTCAACCAGTATATCTTTTAAGTGGAGAATATAATCCATTTACATTTAAGATCATTATTAATATGTGAGATTTTGTCCCAGTCATACTGTTAATTAGTTTTGGTTGTTTTGTATATTTTTGTTTTTTCTCTTATTACTTGTCATTGTGTATTGGCAATGACCTGTAGTTGTATCGTTTATGTCTCTTTCTTTTTCTCATTTTTGTGTTTCCTTTACTGTTGAGTTTTATACTTGTGTGTGTTTTTATGCTAGCAAATGTTATCCTTTAGCTTCCAGATTTAAGCCCCTCTTGTGCATTTCTTGTAGGACTGGTCTAGTGGTGATGAATTTTCTGAGCATTTGTTTGTCTGGAAAGACTTTATCTTTCACTTACGAAAGATAACTTTGCTGGATGTAGTATAACTGATCAGCAGTTTTTTTTTTTTCTTTCAGCACGGTATATATGTCATTCTGTTTTCTCCTGTCCTGTAAGGTTTCTGCTGAGAAATCTACTGTTAGTCTGGTGGAGGTTCCTTTATAGATGACATTTTTCTCTTTCTGTTTTTACAATTCTTTCTTTGTTACTAACTTTAAATATTTTGACTGTAATGTTAAGTGGTGGCTTTTTATTGTATCTGTTTGGGGATTGTTGCACCTTCTGTATCTGGGTGTCTTAATCTCTTGCTAGACTTGGGAAGTTTCATCTAGTAATTTATTAAATAGATTTTCTAATTCTTTTGTGCTCTCTTTTCCTTCTGAGATACCAATAATTCATATATTTGGTCACTTTGTGATGTCCCATGTATCACAAAAGTTTTATTCATTCTTTTTTTCTTATTTTTTTCTTATTTATTTATTAATTTTATTTTATTTTTGCTGATACAGAATCTCACTCTGTCACCCAGGCTGAAGTGTGGTGGCATGATCATTGCTCACTGTAGCCTTGACCTACTGGGTTCAAGTGATCCTCCTGCCTCAACCTTCTGAGTACCTGGGACTACAGTCATGTGCCACCATGACTGTCTAATTTAATTGTTTTTTGTAGAGACAGAGTCTTACTATTTTTTCCAGGCTATCCTCCAACCCCTGAGCTCAAGCAATCCTTACTCTTCAGACTCCCACAGTGCTAGGATTACAGGCATGAGCCACCATGCCTGTCTTCCTTACTGTTGTCAAACTGGATTATTTCAAAAGATTTGTCTTCAAGTTTTGAGATTCTTTCTCTGCTTGATCCATTCTATTGTTGAAACTTCTGAATGCATTTTACATTTCCTTCAGTGAATTCTTCAGTTCCAGAATTTATGTTTGTTTTTATTTTATGATATCTATCTCTTTGTTAAATTTCTCATCATATCCTGAATTGTTTTTCTGATTTCCATTGCATCTGGTACATCAGTCACGTCTTTCAACATTTTGAATTTGCTTTCATAGGAGAGGACTTTTTCCAGAAGATCTATCTGCGATGTTGGTTGGGTAGGTCACTTTGCCTTTGATTTTTGTTATGTACAGGAATGTAGTCTCTGTTTGATTTCTTTGGCTGTAAAAAGTGTCAGTGGTTTCTGAGATTTCCTCAGTTGCTTAGGGTGCAGTTATTAGTGGAGGCTGTGCTGAAGTTTTGTTGGGAATTAGGATGCTAGGTAGGCCAGTCTTCAGGTTTCAGTAGTTGCAGCAGTGAGCTGTCTTTTGGGCTCAGGGTGGTTTACACAGACACTGGTGTTATTGTACCCAAGTTGGTTGATTCTTGAATCTCCAAGTGGCTTACTCTGATGCTTGGTAGTAGCAGCCATAACCTTTACAGGTTGGTGGATTATTGGGCCCCTGTTCATATGGTGTGGTGTGGGTGATCAAAGTGGCAGTTTCAGGATGACCCTTTTGGTTGTCAGCAGTGCTGCTGTTGGCAGCGGCTACAGTGGGTTTTTGGTGGCCAGTCTCCAGGCCTGCAGGTAGCATGTGCAGGTAGATGACTGTTGTGGTAGTAGTGGCTGGGTGGGTAGGCCCAACCTCAGTTTCTCAGGAGGAGTGTTCAGATGCCAAAAGTGATTGACTTGGCTGGGCAATCACCTGACTTCTGGACTGTGCGCACTGGCATAAGGGGGGAGGGGGCAAAGTTGGGCTTTGTTGGCTTGTCTTCAGGCATGTTATGGTGTGTCTAGGTGCACTGTGGTAGGCAGAAGTGGGGTAATCCCTGGGCCACCAGTGAAATTCTCAGGTTGATGGAAATAGCAGCTGTGCAGTGCCCTTCCCTGGGAAAGAGCAGTGCCCACTTTAGTGACAGCAGTGTAGGCTGGCAGGTGAGGAGTATGCATACCACTTATACCTCATCTGAGGGTGTGGTAGTCACAGTCTTTCATGCCTAAGCCCTGGAGTTAATAGCCAGCTCTTCTCTTGCACCTCAGTTGCAGCATTGCTGGAATTCAAGACAGTGCATAGTCTGTTGGGGGAAAGGGCTTTAGAATAGTGTCTCACTGACATCTCAGTTCTAAAAACAGCAGTCTGTGTTTCAGGCGTGTCTCTGCCCTGCGTAGGATAACCTGGGGTCACTTTTGTCTAAGCCACAGGAGTAGCAGCCTGTGCTTCTCTTGCATCTCAGCAACAGCATTGTGGGGCTCCAGGACAGTGCACCATCTGTTGGAAGTGGAGTTACAAAATGGCATTTTGCTGGACCAGCTTAGGTCTCAAGAAATATGAGAGATGCAGTGTGAGCATCCTTCTTGGGGCAATGACATAATAAAATCTCCCAGCCACACCCTCTATTAGTTTCATAATCTGTGAGGGTAGAGGGATCTCTTGTGGCTAGAATTGCAGGAGTCTATGGTGAAAATGTGGACCACTGAGAATCTTTCATTTACCTTTTTCCTTGTGTTGAGGAGTCTTTCTTGGCTCCCAACTGAACCAGGCTGAGCAGACTGCCTTGATTCTTTTTCTTTCCTTGCTTAGGTATTGGCTATTCATATTCTATTGAACTCCAGTGTTTTCTCTTGGATGATATCTTCAAAGTGTGATTATCTACTTGCTATTTTAGTTCTTTTAAGTGGAGGAAGCTAGTATAAAATGTCTTTAGTCAACTATCTTGAAGAAATGGATAAATTTCTAGACACATACCACCTACAAAGATTGAAACATGAATAAATCCAGAACTTAAACTGGCCAATAAGAAGTAACAAGATTGAAGCCATAATCAAAATTATCCTAGAAAATAAAACCCTGGGAACCAATAACTTCGCTGCTTAAAACTACCAAACATTTACAGAACTACAACAGGTGGTGTTTGATTACATGGATGAGTTCTTTAGTAGTGATTTCTGAGATTTTGGTGGACCCCTCAACTGAGTAGCACACACTGAACCCAATGTGTAGTTTTTTATGCCTCACCCCCTCCCACCTTTCCTCCCAAGTCCTCAGAGTCCATTATATCATTCTTATGCCTTTACGTCCTCACATCTTAGCTCCCATTTCTAAGTGAGAGCATAGAATATTTGGTTTTAAAATACCCACCTGTGTTAGTTCTCCATCACTACATAACACATTACCAAAAATTTAGCAGCAAACACAATATATCTTCATTATCCACAGTTTCTGTACATCAGGAGTCAGTGCAGGCATGACTTCACTGGGTTCTCTGTTTCAGGATCTGCAATAAGCGTTTCAGCTGGGCTGTGTTCTTATTTATAGGCTTGATCAGGGAGAATCTGCTTTCAAGCACATTCAAATTGTGAGCAGAATTCATTTTCCTGTGCTGTATGACTGAGGGCACTGGTCTTTTGCTGCGTGTTGGCTGAAAGCTGTCCTCAAGTCCCAAAGGCAAATCAGTTACTTGCCATATCCATGTGGCCTCTCATTTGGCAGTTCGTGCACGGGTGTTTGCTTCCTCATGTCAAGCAGGAGAGCCTCTATCTTCAGTTGGCTAAGATGGAATCTTACATAATAAAACATAATCTTGGGAGTGACATCTTATCAGCTCTGCCATATTTGTTTGGCTAGAAGCGAATCACAAGTCCCACCCAGACTCAGATTATACAGTGCTTAATTCTAGGAAGTGGGGATCATGGGACCATCCTAGAATTCTACTGATCACAGCTTCCTAAAGCATAAGTACTATATTAACCTTAGTGGAGTTTATGATTAAATTATACTTCTGTGTGTAACAAGTTTTAGCGGTTTGTGTACATCTGGGTTTAGTACAAGCATACCTCAGAGATATTGCAAGTTCAGTTTCAGACCATAGCAATACAGCAAATATTGCAATAAAGCAAGTCAGATGAAATTTTTGGTTACCATGTATATAAAAGTTATGTTTGTACTATGCTATATTCTATTAAGTGTGCCATGGTATTATGGCTAAAAAATGTATATAACTTAATTAAAAAATACTTTATTCCTAAAAATTGCTAACATTCATCTGAGCCTTCAGAAAACTTTAATCTTTTCATTGGTGGGAGGTCTTGCCTACCTGTTGATGGCTGCTGTCAGGGTGGTGGTTGCTGAAGATCGGGGTGGTGTGGCAATTTCATAGAATAAGACAACAGTGAAGTTTGCTGCATCAGTTGATTCTTTCTTTAATGAAAGATTTCTCTGTAGCATGCAATGCTATTTGAAAGCATTTTATCTTCAATAGAACTTCCTTAATATTTGTAGTTAATCCTCTGAAACCCAGATGCTGCTTTGTCAATTAAGTTTATGGAATATCCTAAATCCTTCACTGTCATTTCAACAATGTTCACAGTATCTTCAACAGTAGTTTCCATCTGGAGAAATCAGTTTTTTCCCTCTTGCATAAGAAGCAATTCCTCATCTGTTCAACTTCTATCATGAGATTGCCATAATTCAGTCACATCTTCAGGCTTCACTTCTCATTCTAGCTCTCTTGCTATTTCCACCACATCTGCAGTGACTTTCTCCACTGAAGTCTTGAACCTCTCAAAGTCATCCGTAAGGGCTGGCATTAACTTCTTCCAAATCCCTGTTAATATTGACACTTCTTCCCATGAATTATGAAAGTTCTTAATGAATGTTCTTAAACGTCTCGGATGGTGAATCCTTTCCAGATGGTTTTTTAAAGTTACTTTGCCAAGATCCATCAGAGGAATCACTATATATGCTGGTTATTGACTTATGAAATATATTTGTTAAAAAATAAGACTCAAAAATTGAAATTGTTTCTAGATCACGGGCTTCAGAATGGATGTTGTGTTAGAGGGTATGAAAACAACATTAATCCCTTGTACATCTCCATCAGAACTCCTGGGTGACAAAGTGCATTGTCAGTGAACAGTAATGTTTTGAAATAATCTTTTATTTTCTGAGCAGTAGTTCTCAACAGTAGGCTTAACTTACTCAGTAAACCGTGTTTTATAGAGCACAGGCAAAAATAGATTTAACATCATTCATAAGGACTCCCGGGTTTTCTAAATGGTAAATGAGCACTGACTTCAATTAAAGTCACCAGCTGTATTAGCTTGTAACAAGAAAGTTAGTCTGTCCTTTGATGCTTTTCAGTCAGTCGTTGGCATCTCTTCTCTAGTTATAAAAGTCCTAGATGGGATCGTCTTCCTTACAAGGCTGTTTTACCTATACTGAACATCTATTGTTTAGTGTAGCCACCTTCTTCAATAATCTTACCTAGATTTTTTTTTTTTTTTTTTTGATAACTTGCTTCAGCTTCTCCATCAGCACTTGCTTCACCTTGCACTTCCATGTTATAGAGATTCTTTCCCTAAATCTCATTAACTGACCTGTGCTGGCTTCCAACTTTTCTTCTGAAGCCTTCTCACCTCTCCTAGGCATCCATCACAGAATTGAAGTTAGGTCCTTGTTTTAGATTAGGCTTTGGCTTAAGGGAATGTTGTGGTTGGTTTAATCTTCTGTCCAGGTCACTCACATTTTCTCCATATTAACAATATGGCTGTTTCGCTTTTTTATCATTGGTGTATTCACTGGAGTAGCACTTCTAATTTTCTTCAAGAACTTTTCCTTTGCATTCACAACTTGGCTAACTATTTGGCACAAGAGGCCTATCATTTGGCCTATCTCAGCTTTCAATATACCTTCCTCACTAAGTTTAATCATTTCCAGCTTTTAATTTAATGTGAGAGATGTGTAACTTCTTTTCACTTAAACATTTAGAGGTCATTGTGGGATTATTAATTGACCTAATTTCGACATTGTTTTTTCTTAAGGAATAGGGAGTCTTTGGGAGAGGGAGTGTGATGAGGGAGCAGCCAGCTGGTGAAACAGTTGGAACACACACAACATTTAATGATTAATTTCACTGTCTTGTAGCAGTGCAGTTCATGATGCCCCAAAACAATTACAATAGTAACAGCAATGATGACTGATCACAGATAACCCTAACATATATAATAACAATGAAAACCTTAAATAGTGTAAGAATTACCAAAATGTAACACAGAGACATGAAGCTAGCTCATGGTGTTGTAAAAATGTCCCAATAGACTTGCTAGCTTCAGGAAGCCAAAAACCTTCAATTTGTAAAAAATGCAGTGTTGATGAAGCATAGTAAAGCAATGTGCAATTGAAGGAGAAGGCATGCCTCTATTTACTTTCTCTTCTCTGCACTGTGTTGCTGTCATCCGTGTGTTTATTCACTGCTCACTTGGACCTTGTGCAAGATATTTCTTTCTCCAAGATATTTAAAAAACATACCTCTGCAGTAGATATTGTTGTTGTCTCATCCAGTTTGCTTTCACTAGGCCAATGCACTCATCCCTTTGGCCCAGTGAGAGCGGGTGTGCCTGGATATAACACCCACCTCTACCTCCACTCACTTTAGTGGGCAGTAGCAGTGATTCGATAATATGACAGTACAAAGAACTGGTCCCTTGTGTCAAAGCACAACCAACTAGGTTTAATATATACTCCTGAGTGCCCAGTGGGGTCAGGCTGAAGTGAAGCTCCAGCCAAGACCACGTCCTTGTTTATCCTTTCCTGCCCTATCCAACTTCACACACTCTACCTCCTAAATACTATAAATCACTTTCATGAGAATCCTTGTCTTAGGGTTTGCTTTTAGGCAACCCTTCTTGACACACTCTTTTAGATTTTTATCTTTAGATATGAAAGTCTGTAGGTGTTTACATGTCAAAATTGTTTGAGTAGTAGCTATTCCTTTAAGAATTCTCTTTGACTTTACAGGAATTCAAAATGTTTGTTACATGAAATGGTGATGATGTGAATACTTAAGAAGGAAAATTCCAGGAATTATATTTGTCATGCAGCTAGAAGCCTTGTTGAGTTTTTACTACTGCTACATAGATAGGCATGAAAGTTCGGCTTTTGGATACTTAGAAAGAGACTCTCTACAGAAACCCCATAACTGTTTCTTAGCTTGTTGTTGCAGTTTGAATTAAGACAAGTTATATAATTACTTTGAAAACCAAATGAAATTAATTATCAAAGGGCACAAAATACAGACAAATACTTAAAAGAAAGACAGTGCAATTCTATTTCCTGACACTTTAATAAACTAATGCATAAATAATTCTTCAACAACCCATTTTTTTCTTTTTTAATAGAAAAAATATTTAGACACAGTTATGTATTTTTTTCTGATTTATTAACTCATTTTCAGAGTGCTATTTTATCCTTTTAGAGATTTCTGTTAAATTTGAGTGTGACATTAATTGTCCTCAGCTCTTTCCTAGTTTGTGCAATAGGTAGTGGTGACATTCATGGTATCTACAAGCATGCAGTGTGACCACTGACTCATCACAACAGCCATGAGTAATGAACAGCCAGTACCCCATTCTGCTGAAAACCAACTGAAAACCAACTGTCTTATTCATTAATACATATATATATTAATCTATTTTTTCACTAACTTGTAATCTTACTTTAAAATCATTAGAAAACACTCTAAGGTAACACTAAAGAAAATTTCTTGTTGAGGAAATGGGGACAGGATTCTCTATTTAATAAATGGTGCTGGAAAAACTGACTAGCTATATGTAGAAAGCTGAAACTGGATCCCTTCCTTACACCTTGTACAAAAATTAATTCCAGATGGATTAAAGATTTAAATGTCAGACTTAAAACCATAAAAACCCTAGAAGAAAACCTAGGCAATACCATTCAGGACATAGGCATGGGCAAGGACTTCATGTCTAAAACACCAAAAGCAATGTCAGCAAAAGCCAAAATTGAGAAATGGGATCTAATTAAACTAAACAACTTCTGCACAGCAAAAGAAACTACCATCAGAGTGAACAGGCAACCTACAGAATGGGAGAAAATTTTTGTAACCTACCCATCTGACAAAGGACTAACATCCAGAATCTACAAATAACTTAAACAAATTTACAAGAAAAAATCAAACAACCCCATCAAAAAGTGGGCAAAGGATATGGACAGACACTTCTCAAAAGAAGACATTTATACAGCCAACAGACACATGAAAAAATACTCATCATCACTGGCCATCAAAGAAATGCAAATGAAAACCACCATGAGATATCATCTCACACCAGTTAGAATGGCGATCACTAAAAAGTCAGGAAACAACAGGTGCTGAAGATGTGGAGAAACAGGAACACTTTTAAACTGTTGGTGGGACTGTAAACTAGTTCAACCATTGTGGAAGACAGTGTGGCGATTCCTCAAGGATCGAGAACTAGAAATACCATTTGACCCAGCCATCCCATTACTGGATCTATATCCAAAGGATTATAAATCATGCTGCTATAAAGACACATGCACACGTATGTTTATTGCAGCACTATTCACAATAGCAAAGACTTGGAACAAACCCAAATGTCCATCAATGATAGACTGGATTAAGAAAATGTGGCACATATACACCATGGAATACTATGCAGCCATAAAAAAGGATGGGTTCATGTCCCTTGTAGGGACATGGATGAAGCTGGAAACCACCATTCTGAGCAAACTATCACAAGGACAGAAAACCAAACACCACATGTTCTGACTCATAGGTGGGAATTGAACAATGAGAACACTTGGACGCAGGGTGGGGAACACCACACACTGGGGCCTGTCGTGGGGTTGGGGGACGGGGGAGGGATAGCATTAGGAAATATACCTAATGTAAATGACAAGTTAATGAGTGCAGCACACCAACATGGCACATGTATACATATGTAACAAATCTGCACGTTATGCACATGTACCCTAGAACTTAAAGTCTAATTAAAAAATAAATAAATAAAAAGAAAATTTCTTATTGAGGCAAATATGTCATTTTTTAAAAGAGGAAATAGTAACATTAGTCCTTTACATAAATCCCAATTTTATTGTATCAGGTTTGTTTAAGAAAGGAAACCCTTTATTAATTTATACAAGCATGTAATATAAATAATGAATCAGGGAATACACTTTAAATCATATCTATCATCTTGAGTTGGCCTTAATTTTCCTTTACTTGCCAATATGTAAATCTTCAGGATAAGACTGTATGTATGATTTAGACTTGGAAACAATACTCAAGTACAAATTAGAAATTTTATCTATCTCACTGTGACACATTCTTTGTCTCCACATACCACTTGGTCACCCAAGTATGACACTTGGAAATGAATTTTCACTTTATCTTCCCTTTCTCTGTCATCTTTACCTTATACCATATTATTTGTCACTAAGTTCAGCTGATTCTAATATCTAAACATTTCCCTGATCTTTATTTATTTGTCTAAAATATAAATGTGAATATGCTACTGATTTTCTTAAGATGCATGAAGGACTCCATTCATTCAGGATTTATTAAAGACCAGACTCCTTGTGTAGCTATAAGACCCTTCACAGTTCTTTCTCTGCCATTCGCCTATGTTTCTGCTCTGTTCCAGGTTAACAGCCTTTTTGTTCAGGAGAACTGTCATGCTTTCTCATTCCTCTCGACTTTAGCTCATTGAGTTACGTCTGGCTGGCTGCAATTTCTTTCTTTTATTTCTACACCAAGAGAGGCACTGCTTATCAATCATGGCACCATTTAAAGGTTAACTCCTGAGTGCATTCTCTGTCATCTCTGGGCTTAGTTAGGGGTTTCTTTATGTTTTCTTAGCACATTGTGAATACATCTCTTGTAGCACAGGATTATGAGTTCCTTTAGGATCTAGTCTGTGTTCTCTTTATCTTTTATTACCAGCATCTAGCCTAGCCAATTGCTTATCACACAACACTCAATAAATTGTGACTTTTGAGTGAGTGAATAATTATATGTTTATAGTCTACTTTATTAGTAGTGTTATTTTTTTAGATTGAGTCTCACTCTATCACCCAGGCTGGAGTGCAGTGGCACAATCTCGACTCACTGCAACCTCTGTCTCCCAGGTTCAAGCAATTCTCCTGCCTCAGTCTCCTAAGTAGCTGGAATTATAGGCATGAGCCACCACGCCTGGTTATTTTTTGTATTTTTACTAGAGATGGGGTTTCAGCATGTTGACCAGGCTGGTCTCGAACTCCTGACCTCGTGATCCACCCACCTTGGCCTCCCAAAGAGCTGGGATTACAGGTGTGAACCACCATGCCCGGCCTAGTCTACTTTAAATTACTAACCTGTTTCACTGACTCTAATTTTTTTGGCACTTTGAAAAATAGACTTGTCAGTCGCCTATAATTTACTATAGGTTCTTACAATATAAGACATGGTAAGCACTAAATAATCAATAAATATTTTTGTAATAAATGAATGATTTGATTGATACAGTTCTGAAACCCCACAAGGAAAGTCTGTTAGATTTCTTTTTTGTAACTATCTCATTGTATCATAACTTTTAAGAATCTTATGCAATTTTTGCATAACTCAGTTTTACTGATTTCATTACTGTTTCTTTTGAATGTTAAATACGGACCTCAAACAAATACGCTATTATAATGACAAAATCTGAACCTATTCCCTGCCTTTTTTAGTTTGTACCTCTTTCAAATAATATATTTAAAGTCAGAACATAACATGTTTAGATGTCATTTTTTCATGCACTATTGTGTTCATAGTAAAATTGTGAGGAACAGAAATTTTCCATATACCCCTTGCTCCCATACATGCATAACTTCTTCCATTATCAACACCCCTCACTAAAGTGGTATATTTGAGGATACAACATTCTTTATCTAGACTTGAAGTAATCATAGGTATTGTCGCAATAATTATTGCAATGTGTTTGTTTATTTAGATGAATATCCTCTAAATAGGCAAACTATGCCCAATACTACCAAATATTACTAATAATAGCATTGAGTAATACCCCATCCAAAAGATGGGGTATTATAAATAAAAGACAAATAAGAAAAAGACAAATAAGAAAATATAACAGTTTATGTTCAAGAGACTCTTTGCTGAAGACAATGTCATGACAACATTTGGTGTTTCTTTCATATGATAACATTTACCTGTTGTTTGCAATGTTCTTGGACAGATACCATGGTGGTTTTAAAGATAAGGGTTTAATCTCTGACTTAAAGAGTTACCAATGCTTTAGGAAAATTTGGATAGGATAGTAACTGTAATGAAAAACTATGTGTGTTATAAATGTATTAGTGATCAAGGACAATGGGCATTGGGAGGAAATAAATCAATTCTGGTTATAGAAAATCACAGAGCCAATGAAATATGATCATATCTTAAAAATGAAGAGGATTTCAACATTAGGAAACGAACAAGTTTGCATAACTGAAAGTATATCAGGAGGGAGAGTGGAGAAGGGAAATCACTTATGCTAATGTATAAGGGTTCTTGTCTCCATTATCCCCAAATCACCACCCAGACTAGGTACATCTTCCTCCATTTCTGACTCTCATCCTCTAAGAGAAGTTCTATTTTTTACAGACTAAGCACTGAAGGACATCAGACAAGAAAAAGTTCTTACCATTATGTAGCTTTGTTTACATAAAGAAGCTACATGGTAAGAAGCTGAGAAACAATGAGGAATGGGGAGAGAAAAAGGCATGCCTCAGGAGTTAAAGCAGAGAGGGTTGTTGGGGATTTGGTATGTAGGGAACTCCAGAGCACTGGTGAGCACAAGAGAACTGGGTATTAGTGGGAGAAGTTGAGATGAGTTTCTACGGGTTAGAAATGGGATTTCCTTTAATGTTTCTAAAGAGAGGAAAGCAGAGTGGATTTCCATGACCATGTGGCTGCTGGAGTGAGTTTCCATAGATATGACTTGAGAGGCTTTTGCATGAGGACCTGATTTTTATTGGGTTTATTATCACAGACCTTATCTCAAAGATCTATAGAGAACTCAAACAAATATACTATTATAATGGCAAAATATACTATATAGAGGCACTTGGTATGTTTTAGATGAGGATAGATGGTTACATTTCATTGCGATGATGGGATTATGAAAATGAAAAGTGAAAATCATGCCTGGAAAAATAGTGCGTTTCATGTGCGCATGTTTGGAGGAGGGGCTGGTCGGCTTGTGATTGCCTTCAGGGTCATGTTATTGAGATGAGTTTCACTGCAGTGGCAAGTAAAAGACATTAAAGAGCTTTGTTCAGACAGTGAGGTGACCATTGTTATTCCTGGGAACCTTTTATCTGGCAGTTATGTGTACATGAAGGAGAGGAGAGACACTGAAGATAAGAAAGCTAATTACTTTAGGAGGCTGTTGAAATATTCTAGTGAAGGAGTGTCAAAAACTTTTTGATTGTGCATCTCTCATGAGAGAAATTTGAAGCACAACAGGCATGGTAGCTCATGCCTGTAATCCCAGCACTTTGGGAGGATGAGGCAGGAGGATCACTTGAGGCCAGAAGTTTAAGAACAGTCTGGGTAACATAGTCAGACTCTGTTTCTCTACAAAAATTTAAATGATTAGGTGGGTGTAGTGGCACATGCCTGTAGTCCCAGCGAGTTGGGAGGCTGAGGCAGGAAGATCACTTGAGCCCAGGAGTTTGAGGCTACAATGAGCTATGGTCACCCCACTGCATTCCAGTCTTAGTGAGACAGCAAGATGTTTTAGTTATTTATTTTTTTCTAGAAAAAGAAAAAGAAAAAAGACACCAATTTGGAGCCCACACTACCACACTACCATATTGGATTGTTTGTTTATAATAATCTATCTATCTATCTATCTATCTATCTATCTATCTATCTATCTATCATCTATCTATCTTATGGACATTATAAAACATTTGGCCAGGTGCAGCGGCTCACGCCTGTAATCCCAACACTTTGGGAGGCCAAGGTGGGCAGATCACCTGAGGTCAGGAGTTTGAGACCAGCTGGGCCAACGTGGCAAAATCCCATTTCTATTAAAAAAAAAAACCTAACAAACAAAAATTAACCAAGCGTGGTGGCATGTGTCTGTAATCCCAGTTACCCAGGAGGCTGAGGCAGCAGAATCACTGGAACCCCGGAGGAAGAGGCTGCAGTGAGCCGAGATTGCACCACTGCACTCCAGTCTGGGCAACAGAGCAAGATTCCATAAAACAAAACAAAAAAATAGAAATATGAATGCCCTAATTTATTGAAATATTACCCTTTTTAGGATATTCTGACCATTTTGAAAACTGCCTATCTAGAGAGAAGGTGACAACGATCTTACTACAATTGTGGAGGTAAAAATAGCCAGGGTTGAGGACAACTGTAAAGGTTGTCACATTTGACCGACGATTTGGGCATAAGGGAGAGAGAGGTGGAATAATGACTCCCACATTTCAGACTTGTTAAAAAAATAGAATAGTAGTTTAAGTAACAGAAATGTGTTGTTGGTGTAAGAATATTGTTTTGAGGGGAGTATAGTAAACTGGTTTTTGGCAACATTAATTCAGATTTCTAGTGAATGGTAAGGCAGAACAATCTGGCAGAAAATTGGAATTTCAGCATTGGAACCTAGGAGTGACATTGTGTGGTTGGAAATTCAAACTGTATATCCTCACATTCGATGTAATATATATAGCTGAAGTAAAGAGTTTAAATAAGGAAAAAATATCTGAGGAAAGAGGACAAATCTCTGAAGTCTATTTCCATTCATGAAGCAGGTTTAGGTTTAGTGTACTAGGTAAGCAGAAAAGGAATGATGTAAAGAAACAATGGAGAAAGATACCAAGGTAAGATCGATTTTTTTTTTTTTTTTTGAGACAGAGTCTCACTCTGTTGCCCAGGCTGGAGTGCACTGACACGATCTCATCTCACTGCAACCTCTGCCTCCCGGGTTCAAGCACTTCAAGCAATTCTCCTGCCTTAGCCTCCTTAGTAGCTGGGATTACAGGCATGTGCCACCACGCCCGGCTAATTTTTGGATTTTTAGTAGAGACGAGGTTCACCATATTGGTCAAGCTGGTCTCCAGCTCCTGACCTTGTGACCCGCCCGCCTCGGCCGCCCAAAGTGTTGAGATTACAGGCGTGAGCCACCGCGGCCAGCCGAGAAGATAAATCTTTAATAAACTCTAGTGTGTTCAGTAATATCAATAGTTGCAGGGAAACTTACGAACAAAAACTGAGAAGTCTATTGAACTAGCAATTAAAAGCCAGCTTCTTTGGGGTGATTAAAAAGCTACCATCTTTTGTAAATCTTCGAGAATAGATATGTCAAAAGTCTAAAGATGGTACTGACTTAATTTTCTGAAAAGAAAAAAAAATTATATTAAATGTAGACTTGAATGAGACATATTTCTAGAAAACCAGTTTTATTTTAAAGTTAATATTTTTAGATGTCAACTTCAATTAGGAGACAATATTTAAGTATTTTTAAAAATGTAAGTAAAAACTAAAGCCAGAGGCATGTCATTCTAACATAAATTTTTACTTTCATTGTTCTTTTATTTAAATATACATTTTTTCATAAACAATTTTGTTAAACTGATACAGAATGCGCTTACAAATTTACATATTTATTAACGTGTTTGATTTTGTATTTTTTAATTAATATTTTATGTTTTGATAGTCATTATAGTTATTATTTTAATGGATGTGTGATACTTCATCTCAAAAGGTACTACAATATCTTTTGGTTCTTGAGGTGATTTTCAACATAGAAGAGTGAAGGACCATCAGTCAAGAGGGACTGCAGAAGGGAAATATGAATTTTCCTTATTTTCTTTGAATGCATTGAGACTTGGTTTTTACCTCACATTTATAGTATTTGTTTTCTCTGTTGGGAGTTGTTTATTTTCTATTTGCACTGGATGAAATAACATTTTACCCTGAAGTCCATGATTTACTCCTATACTTGATTAAAATACTGCATTTAGAACTTTATAATCATATACTAAAATTTTGTTTAAAAACAAGATGCATCTCAAAAAGAAATTTTAACACATTTAAAGATGTTTTCTCATCTAACATGTTTTTGCACATGTAGAAAATTACATCATGTTAGTGTTCTTTATGCTGTTTGATTTTGAGATGGGCATCAAATAGTGTGCCTAGAAACAAAATTTTGTAGATTCTTAAAATCGTGGTAGAACTTTTAAAGCCATTCAATTTTTCTGACTTAGAAATGAGTCATTTGAGAATCTAGTACCAATGGCAATCAACAGAGGAAAGTGTCTCCACTGAAGTATTGACAAATCTCCATTCAAGATATTGGTAAAAGTATATAATATTTTTGCATAAAAATTTTAGCTTGTAATAATTTTGATTAGTATATCAAATTGACGACACTGATGGAGTAAATCATCAAACTACTCATATAGGATGTAGTCATTTCAGATCACATAATAATTATAGTCATCTCTCTGTATACTTGGGGATTGGTCGAGGACCTCCACATATGCCAAAACCAACACATATTCAAGTCCCAAAGTCAGTCCTGTGGAACTCATGTACATATAAAGTCAGCCCTCCCTATAGGTGGGTTTCCCATACATAGATACAGTACATACATTTTTGATCCACTTTGGTTGAAAAAAAAAAAAAATCCATGTAAAAGTGGACCCATGCAGTTCAAACCTATGTTGTTCAAAGATCAGCTGCACTTTACTCTCAGGAAACTGAAAAAATCTTCTTTCTTATAGCTAGAACCCATTTCCTCTTTTTCGATCTTCAGGAAGTAACTTTCCCAGTTTATTGATGTGTATTGTATGTAACAAAACTACCACATTTACTCTAGTAAAGCAGAGATCACATCTACAACTTGTCTTCAGTCCATCACCTCTGTCCTTTAGTTATAGAGGCAGTATAATCAGGTAGTATGCTATTCTTTGAGTAAGCATTGTGTGTGTATGCATGTGTGTCTTTATGAGTACATTAACCATTTAAATGTAGGTATTATAGAATGCAATGAATCTATAGTTTCTGTATTCAAAAGACTTAGAAGTTCATTTGGTGATAATGAAAGGTGAAGCTGGCTGGGCTTCTGGGTCCTGTGCAGACTTAGAGAACTCTTCTGTCTAACACAGAGCTTTGTAAACGCACCAATCAGCACTTTGTAAAAATGCACCAATCAGTGCTCTGTGTCTAGCTAAAGGTTTGTAAATGCACCAATCAGCACTCTGTAAAATGGACCAATCAGCGCTCTGTAAAATGGACCAATCAGCAGGACATGGGTGGGTCCAAATGAGGGAATAAAAACTGGTCACCCAAGCCAGCAGAGGCAACCCTGTTTGGGTCCAGTTCAACACTGTGGAAGCTTTGCTCTTTTGCTCTTTGCAATAAATCTTGCTGCTGCTCACTCTTTGGGTCTTCACTATCTTTATGAGCTGTAACACTGACCACAAAGGTCTGTGGCTTCACTCCTGAAGTCAGTGAGACCACGAACCCACCGGGAAGACCAAACAACTCCAGATGTGTCACCTTTATGAGCTGTAACACTCACTGTGAAGGTCTGCCGCTTGACTCCTAAAGTCAGCGAGGCCACAAACCCACTGAGAGGAATGAACAACTCTGGATGCGCCACCTTTAAGAGCTGTAACAGTCACTGCCAAGGTCTGTGGCTTCACTCCTGAAGTCAGCAAGACCACAAACCCACCGGAAGGAAGAAACTCCGGGCACATCTGAACATCTGAAGGAACAAACTCTGGACACACCATCTTTAAGAACTGTAACACTCACCGTGAGAATCCGCGGCTTCATTCTTGAAGTCAGCAAGACCAAGAATGCACCGGAAGGAACCAATTCTGGACACAATAAGATACCTAGACATAAAGAACTACTTGGTACAAACTACACAATCAGGTACAAACCATGTAAATGCTTGCGGTATTAAATAGTACAAGGTGGCTTGGAGATCAAGGGAAGGCTTTGCAGAGGTGAGTGTGCTGCTAGTTCTGGAAAGGATGTTATTATGTACACATAAATACACAGAAAACAGGAACAGAGGGAGATAAAGAAAACGGAAGAGAGAGGTATCTTCTGCCTCTCACCTGGGTGAATAGGCTGGCGATGAGCATTTTTACATATCTACCATGTTCCAGATTCTATGTCTCATGCTTTATAGATTGTTATTGATTAAGCATGAAGCAAATAAGATTAAGCATGAGGCAAATAAGAGGTTAATGTGTCTTTTTTTTTTTTTTTTTTCTTTTTAGACAGGGTCTCCTCTGTTGCCCTGAGTAGCTGAGACTATAAGCACCTGCCACCACCACACGTGGCTAGATTTTTTGTATTTTTTTTGTAGAGGCAGGGTTTCACCATGGGGACCAGGCTGGTGTTGAACTCCTGGGCTAAAGTGATCCTCCTACCTCAGTCTTCCAAAGTGGTGAATGTGTATTTAATAAATTATGCTGATGCTTTCCCACTCAGAGTCTTAGTTATCTTTGTTTTTCAAGTACCTTGCAGATTGACTTTTCTTGTCATCTTTAGCACAAACAAGTAGGATCACATGTTTAAAACTCTTTGACAGTCCTTTGGGATTCAGGTTCTCTACAAACTTACTAGTGATTCCATAAAATGTCTAAATACTTTTCTCCAATTCTTGTTACATAAACATGCTTTTATATAAATAAGTTTTGTAAAATAATCATGTCTGGAAATAATAAATTAATAATGTTCCCCCTTTCACTGATGAGAAATTGGAGACACAGGAAAGACATCTAAACTTTCCAGTGAAACAGTGGTAAAGTCTGTACTAATACCCAAAAACTGTCCAAAAATTCTATTTAAAAAATGTTAAGTGTTTTTAGATTCATGGTTCTGATAACAGGAGGCAGGGAAGTGTTGGGAGGAGAAAAGCGGGGTCCCTAGCGAGGACTCCATCCTGGGGCCTGTGCCTACAGTCCTAGGTGAGGACAGGCACTCCTGTTTCCATGCCCAAATGTTGCATTTCCCAAGACCACCCTGTTCTGCCATGCCCCCATCTTGTGCCCATAAAAACTCCAAGATTCTAGCGGGCACAGACACAAGCAGCTGGATGTCAAGAGGAACACACTGGCAGAAGAACACGCTGGCAGACACCACAGACCATCTACGGCGGGATGTTGCTGAGTTCCGCTGAGGGCTGTGGGAGGAGAGCCTGGCAGCTGAGTTGCCCGACCCCAGGGGAAGACCGCCTTCCTGCTGGCCTCCCCATCCATCTGCTGAGAGTTACTTCCACCACTCAATAAAACCTTGAACTCATTCTCTAAGCCCATGTGTGAGCCGATTTTTCCAGTACACTAAGTCAAGAACCCGGACACAGAAAGCTGTCTTTCCTTGCGATAAGGCAGAGGTTCCAGTAGAGCTAATTAGCACATGCCACCAGCAGATGGCAAAACTGAAAGAGCACACTGTAACACACGCACACTGGGACTGCGGAAGCTATAGACGCTCAACTCTAGACACTACTGTGGGGTTGGACCCATGCTCCCCATCATCTCCCCGTATGCATACTCTCCCTGGTGGTATGTGCAGTGGTGCGCTCAAAAAGGGAGCCATACCCTCATCGCAGCACCTACGAGGGGTATCAGGGAATTTTTCCCATTTCGACTGGGGGGCTCATCTGGGATCCTCGAAGGCAAGTGTGAATGCAAAACTGTCAGATCTGTCTCTTTTCCAAAACCCTACCATCTCTTTCTCTTTCATGCAAGTGGTAGGCTCTATTTACCTTCACTGAGTTTTAAACTGCCCTAACCGAGCTGGTCAAAACACCCAGATTTCGTCTATTTTCTCTCTCTCATGGTTTGAAATAGCTCTTATCTCCACTTTTATAATGTTAAAGTTTTGCTACAGGCTGCTGCCATGTTACTAAGTAAAATGAGTGTTTGGCTCAGCCATCAAAGGTGCAAATCAGACCAATTGTTCCTAGAGGTGCCATCTTCACTTCCACCCCAACAGCTGCAGACCCACGCAGCTCAAGGCAGCTCCCCTTACCCTCTCCCCTCCCAGCTCGGGTGCCTGAGCACAGCCACAAGGGATTGGGGGGCAGGAGAAAACCATGGCAGTGGCCAGGAACCCACAGGGCACTTCTCGTCCACTGTGCCAACAGAGCATTTCTACCCTGGCGGAAGAATTCAGCCTGGTCTGAACTGGGGAAGGAAGCAGAAGTAAAGTGACCCACTTGCACTGAACAAGGGGTTCTTCTCCCAGGACCTTCCTTTTTGCCCCTTATACTGTTTTTCTCTTTTTCCCTTTTGTGTGAGAGGACTGACCCCTCCCAGCACTCTGTTTCTCACAGGGAAGTTGATGGAGGAACAGCCCTTCTGGCTGATAACTGCACATTTGGCCAGGCTCATTTGAAACACTCTAAACAGATACAAACAGCCTCTGAAATACCTTTTCAGTCCCAAACTCGATTCAAAGCTTCAGGCTGTGACCCAGGAAAGAAAAACCCCACGGCATGAACAGGCCCAGGGAACTCAAAGGTTGTCGGCAGCAGGAAAAAATGGAGGCATAGGTGATGGCGGTTAATTCCTATTATCTAGGTTTTCCCTGCTTTGTGGGCACATACGTCATGGGTACCTATGACCGGCACCTGTCAAGGTCACCAGGACTCAGGGATAAGAGGTGGAAGGGAAGGGACAACGCCTACTTTGCTTTCTCTCACACCCTGTGTTTTCGCTAAAAGGAGGAAGGGAATGAGGGGCACCTCTATTCCCTGTCTTTCAGAATGGGCAACTGGCTCTTCTCACCAGCCCCAACTCATATTCCTCTCGAGTGTATCCTGAACTACTGGGACTGCTTTGACCCTTGGAATCTGTAGGAAAAATGATTCAGAGCCCTCTGAACAAAGGTTTGACCAAATTATGGTTTACAGCAAGGATAGACTTGGCCTCAGGAAGGAACCATTCATTTCAATATTATCCAGCAGTTGGAACTTTTCTGTAGACGTGAGGACAGATGGTCTGAGGCCCCAAATGTGCGGGCTTTCTATACTTTGCAAGGCAATCCAGACCTTTGCTGATAGTGTGGAATTGATCCAGCCCTCCTGTTTGCCATCTCAGGAAAGACTGCAAGGGGTAAGCCTGGGGAATTAAAGAGTTCTGGAGGCACTCCTAGCAGAGGAAGGAGCTCCCTCAAGCCCTGCTCCTCTGGGTCCACCTCAATCTCCCTATTCAGCTTCAGTGTCTCACTCATCCCCTCCTAAAAATCCTCACCCTGAATAAGCCCCAGTCACACTCTTGCCCCTTCAACAAATGCTCAGTGAATTTGGACCCCGTAAGGTCCAGGTCCCCTTCTTCCTACAGGAGTTAAAGCAAATTAAGGGGGATGTTGGCAAGTTTTTGGATGACCCTGATAGCTATATAGAGGCTTTCCAGAATTTCACCCAAGTATTTGAACTGTCCTGGACAGACGTTATGTTACTTTTGAATTAGAACCTAACAGACACTGAGAAACAGGCCACTCTGCAAGCAGCAGAGAGATTTGGTGATCAGCTTTGCACCACATATAGCATCAGAGAAGGGAGCAAATAGTATCCAATGGGAAGAGAAGCAGTACCAGTGAATGACCGTAAATGGGAACCCAGTGATGTGGCAGTTAACAGGTGACTGGAAGAGGAGACACTTTCATGTGTGCATAATGGAGGGCTTACATAGGACTAAGACCAACCTCTCAATTATACTAAGTTGTCTATGATTGACCAGGGATTTGATGAAAATCACACTGCCATCCTGGAGAGGCTAAAAGAGGCCTTGGTAATGCACACCTCTCTATCTCCTGATTCAGTTCAGGGAAAGCTAATCCTATAGGATAAATGTATTACTCAGGCAGCTCCTGACATCAGGAGGAAGCTACAAAAACAGGACCTGGGACCAGATAGCACATTAGAAGACCTCCTGAAAGTGGCCACCTCAGTCTTTTACAATAGAGAAAGGGAAACACAAGAAAGAGGCAAAAGCTTGAATGACCACTGTGCAAGGCCACAAACCCTAGAATTCCCAGTGTACACCTGTTAACTGCTACAGATATGGCAAGAACAGTTATCTTTCTTCTAAAGTTTAACCGCTCCCATACAAGGTTTAATTAATTTATTTTTTATTTTATTATTATTATTATTACTGAGATGGAGTCTTGCTCTGTCACCCATGCTGGAGTGCAGTGGCGCAATCTCCGCTTGCTGCAAGCTCCACCTCCCGGGTTCACGCTATTCTCCTGCCTCAGCCTCCCCAGTAGCTGGGACTACAGGCTCCCGCCACCATGCCTGACTAATTTTTTGTATTTTTAATAGAGATGGGGTTTCACTGTGTTAGCCAGGATGGTCTCGATCTCCTGACCTCATGATCCACCCGCCTCGGCCTCCCAAAGTGCTGGGGTTACAGGCGTGAGCCACTGTGCCCGGCCACAAGGTTTAATTTCTTTCACCAGGGTGAAACAGCTCTGGGTTTTGCAACACTAATGTTCTTGTTAGTGTATTTCACTTCTTATCTCTGTAATCTTTGGCATTAAATTATTTCCTTGTATAATACCCATGTTTAAACCATGCATACTTAACCTTATAAAAATGTTTTCTTCTCTCATGCGTAGAAGCCATCAAACTTCAAATGGTCGGGCAACCAGAGCCTCAGATGATGGCTCCCCTTTGCGAGGAACCCTGAGATTAACCTCTGGGAGGAATCTGACTGCCATTTTATCCAAAACAATGCCCCTGTCAGCAGGAAGCAGCTAAGACCAACCGCCATCCATATTTTAACGGCAGTTAGATGTACCTCTTCATAAGAGGGAAATGATACGGGAGAGGGACTAGGAAGTGCTGGGAGAAGGGCAGGGTTCCTGGTGAGGGCCCCATCCTCGGGCCTGTGCCCACAGTCCTAGGTGAGGACAGGCACTCCTGTTTTTGTACCTACATGTTACATTTTCCAAGACAGCGCTGGCCTGCCATGCCTCCATCCTGTGCCTATAAAAACCCCAGGACCTTAGCGGGCACAGACACAGGTGACTGGACGTTGAGAGGAACACATCAGCAGAAGAACGCACCAACAGACATGAGCAGACTCTGGCAGGCCATCTACAGTGATACGACGTGGAGTTTGGCCAAGGGTGGTCGGAGGATAGCCCGGCCACTGGGTGGCCCCACCCTAGGGGAAGACCACCTTCCCACTCCATTCCCTTTCTGGCCTCCCATCCATCTGCTGAGAGCTTCTTCTGTCATTCAATAAAACCATGCACTCCTTCTCTAGGTCCACATGTGATCCGATTTTTCCAGTATACTAAGGCAAGAACCTGGGATACAGAAAGTACTCTGTCCTTTAATAAGGCAGAGGGTCTAATACAGCTGATTAACACATGCCACCTGCAGACAGCAAAACTGAAAGAGTGCACTGTAGCACACACACGCTGGGGCTTTGGGAGCTGTGAGCACTCAACCCTAGATACCGCTGTGGGGTCAGCTCCCCCTATGAGCTGCCTGTTTGCATGCTCCCCGTAGGGATATTAGCAGTGGGGCACTGAAGAAGTGAGCCACACCCCATCACATGCCTTGTGATGGGGATTAGGGAACTCTTCCTCTTTCAGTTTCTGTATTATATTGTGTATTTTCAGAGGCAAAGAACTCCTGACTATTAATTAGTACTGTGCTTCATGAGCCTTCTGAAGTATGTTGAATGCAAAGTTAGTTAATCATATGACTTTCTTACACGCCCATAGTGTCCCTGATTGTTGAAGCACACATAGTGAAACAGAAACAGACTCCAGTTGCCATTCAGGTGCTGAAACTAGCTAATCCACATTTAATGAACAATAGAGTTGTGCAAAAAATAATTTTTTTTTAAGTTGTTTGTTTCTAACAGTAGATGATACTAAAAAGAGGTATAGAGAACAAAAGGAATCATATGAGAAATACAGAGAATGAGATAATTGGGCAAAATTTCAAGATGTTTCCTGAAAATGTAGATGTTGTTCATTTTGCAGGATGAAGGAAAAATGAAGTAATCGTGAAGATTGCCTTTGAGTATTCTTGTATTAATTTCATTGAAGATGGTGACTGATCTCTGTTAGAATTTCTTTTTGCTGTCTTATAGCTAAGGGAGAAAGCACGTCTCTTTTTTTTCTTTTTTTAAGCACAATATAATGTCTCTGCCATTGGGTTGAATATGTCTCTATAATCTACCCCTATAGTCTATAAAATTCCCTGGAAAGCAGTTGACAGTCAAGTGTTCAATAATGAGTGATATATCCTGGCACCTGCATAAGTAGGTTTCATTTTGCTTAGTATATATTAGGTTGGTGCAAAAGTAATTGCAGTTTTTGCCATTACTTTTAATGTAAAAAACGCAATCACTTTTGCAACAACCTGATATATAGTTTTCACTTGGTCATTTAGACAAGACATTAAATACAGCTTTTTGTTTTAGAAGTCTTTGCTTTTCAGTCTAGTAGTAAGTTTCTTTCACATTAGCTTTTAAAAAATGAATCTTCATTTCAGTTCTAAACTTTAAGTTGTAATTTCAATGACTTTACTATCTGTTATGTTCTATGTCACTATTGCTAAGTAAATCACAAGAACCTTGTTTCCAAAATAATAATTTTGAGAAACAATTTGAGAGTTTATACAGAAATTTCTAAGGTTTGGTAATAGAAAACAATTTAAAGCTCCTGGAAGGATTTATATTTACACAGTTTCCAGACAGGGAAATAGTAACTTGCTGATGTTTTAATAAAGAAAAATCTTGAATGCCCAACATTGATCAATGTTCTCTTTATTTTACTCGCACTGAAATGAGAACATTTATTTAAAAATCAGTCTGAACACTCAACTGTCTATTGTTGTGTCCTGTGTAATCTCACATATGTGATTAAATGCAAAACCCATGTATTTATTTATTCTTTTGGAAACTTATTTAGTTTTCCTTTCAAGACCCCTAAAAATAATAAACTTTTTAATATTTAACTCATATTTCTTATCCAAAGTATTAACATATTAAAATGCAAACCATCTCAACAAAATTTTTATCTTTTCCTTGTAGTTAATACTTATTATGAAAGTTATAGGTCTGGGATAGAGATAATTATTGAAAAAATGTCTTTAAATAGAATGCTTTATGCTGTCAAAGTCTTAAATCAATCATGACAATACTGTTCACAGTGACTTGTTTCTTTATTACCCCAAGGCTTACTGGTTGATTTTTGACCATTCTAGCACATTTCCATATGAACACATTCCCATTTGATTTCTGCTGTTAAATGTCTATTTAGACTGCAGTTCTTGAGATTTTATAAGATGATTTCCTGGATGATTTCTTCATTTTCTTGACATTACAGGTACCATATTCAGCTATTTTACTTTTCTCTGTAGCTTACTTGTGGGTCCTTGGAGACAGGGGTGGTAAAGAGAATTTCCCACCTTTGAGGTTTCACTTTTCACGGTTAGTGTAATTGTATTTTCTCAAGCAACAGTTTCACTGACAGTGACATGCTTCTTCTTAGTTCGTTGTTATTTACGTCTTTTCAAATTCCCAGGAAGTGCGATTTCTAAAGCATGGTCACTAAGTAGGTTACTATTGTTCTTAAAGTGGAAATTACATTAGTGGAGCAGAAAATCAGACTTTTCTTGTAGTTCCCACCTCTTAATTCATTTTGATTCAAAAAAGCATTTAGCAAATACGTAGTTCCAGGTCTTCATAATCCAGAGATGAGCAAGATCACTTCAATGTCAAAGCCATAGCCCTTGGTCAGCAGAAGACAAGTTAGAGGCTGATGACTGACTTTCTGATTCACAGTCATTGAAGCATCTCCACACTGACCATAACCCTCTAGGAAAATTAGCTGGTATAAATTTTGCTTAATTTTAAAAGAAGTATATGTGTAATTAATTTTTTTTAGGTTTTTGATTGGATGAATGAAAAGAGATAAAGCCAAAATATTATTCTATCTTTTAGGATAACCTGCTAGTAATATCCTTAACTTTTATATGTGATTTGGTTTTGGGGGCTTGAACATAGTAGATTTGCAAAGTTATTTCTTGAATTCTTCTGTTCATAAATGGAATAAAAATCTAAGCAATCTGTGAATGAGTATGACCAAAAGATTTTTCTATTTTGAAAGATAAAATCATGACAATACAGAGAAAGAATAACATAGTTTAAAAAAAAGACCAGTGAAAATGGAATGTAATTGTGTGTTATGTTGTGAATTGTTATTCCTGACACATGAAGTGTGCACATCAATTCAAACTGAAGGTCCAGCTTGTGAAGGTCTTGACCTAATAACATCAAAAGCTATATGTCAGTTACATTCTTCCTTTCTGCTCCATTCATTCTTGTTTACTATTCTCTGCAGATTTGTTTTCAAATGTGTTTCACATGTTTCTGAATAAGAGAATGTAATCTAGTGATGGTTAATTTTGTATGTCAACTTAACTGGGCCATGAGATGCCCAGATACTGGGTTAAACATCATGCTGAGTGTGCCTATGAGAGTGTTTTAGGATGAGATCAACATTTGAATTAGCAGGCCAAGGAAAGCAGACTGCCCTCCCCCTGAAACTGGGGTGGGCTTCATCCAGTCAATGGAAGGCCTGAATAGTGCAAAATGGCTGACACTGCCAGGTAGGAGAAATTTCCTTTCCTCTGACTGCCTTTGAGCTGAGACTTTGATCTTTTACTGCTTTCAGACTTGGACTTGGACTGGAACTTACTTCACCAGATCTCATGGTTCTCGGGCCTTCAGGCTCAGGTTGGAACTATGCTATCAGCTTTCCTGGGTCTCCAGCTTGCTGACTACAGAATCTAGGACTTCTCAGCCTTTGTAATTGTGTAAGCCATTTTTTTTTTTTTTAATAACAAATCTCTATTTATCTAGAAACAATAAATATATCTAATAAACATAAAGTCTTGTGCTTCATAATGACATCACAATGAGGGATGGCATATACAATGGTGGTCTTGTAAGATTATAATGGAGCTGAAAAATTCCTATCACCTAGTGACATCATAGCTGTCATCATAGGGCAGTTACTTTATTTAAAAAATAAGTTTAGTATAGCCTAAACGTAAAGTGTTTATAAAGTTGACAGTAGTACAAAGTAATGTCCTAGGCCTTTACATTCACTCACCACTCACTCACTGACTTTCAGTCCTGCAAGCTACATTCATGGTAGGTGCCCTATACAGATGTACGTAAAAAAAATCTTTTATACCATATTTTATTGTACTTTTCCTTTGTTTAGATATACAAATACTTACCATTATGTTAGAATTGACTACAGTATCTAGTACAGTAACATGCTGCTCGAGTTTGTGGCCTAGGGACAATAAGCTATGCCATATGGTCAAAGTGTGTAGTAGGCTACACTGTCTAGGTTTGTGTGAGTGCACTCTATGATGTTTGCACAATGACAAATGATGCATTTCTCAGAATATATCTTCATTCAGTGATACATTACTGTATATCTATCTAGATAAATATATTTATGAAATATATATTCTATTATAAATACACAGTTATGTAGTATAAAGAACGATTGGTTCTTTCTCTGGAGAACCCAGACTAATATATAATTATTTTCTTTAGAATCTGTTCAGAATCAGTTAGTCACTGTTCAGCTTGGGTAAATCCAAATTCAAACTCTTCCCTCTCTCTACATCTATTATTATTCCCTTCATCTCCATGTTTCCTCAGCATAAAACAGTCAAATGTCAAGAGAAGGGTTAAAGATGTACAACATCTTCATGGGCAGTCACACCCTTTATCTATATTCCAACCTATTTTCAATTATCGCTGTAACATTGCTGTTAGCATTAAGAGTATAGACAGATAAATGTATTTTTACCTTTTCTTTTTCTAAAGTTGTCATTTAAGATGAATATGTAAACATATTCAGAAGATAGATATATTATCTATCTTCCATAGGTAATGAGGACCAACTGTATATTGTGAATTTACCTACTCACTGAAATTTATTTGGAACCCCAGAATCAACGCTCGGTTACCTGCTGACATGCATGTATATGTAAAGAGTGGCAAAAAATTTGAGTCACCCAAAGCACATGTTTCCAGCTGAAGGTGAACAAAGAGACACTTTGCCTTCCTGTTCTGTTCCCCTATGATAAACAAGTGGGTGTTTTGTTAGTTTATTTAGTGTGTGTGTGTGTTTTCTTTTTTTTTTTTTTTTTTTTTTTTTTGCATTTTCTTCATCTTTTTTTTTTGTTTAATGGTCCCCAAGCACAGTTCTGAAGTGCTCTCTAGTGTTTCTAAGTGCAAAAGACTGGGACGTGCCTTATGGAGAATGTAGGTGTGCTAGATAAATTTCATTCAGGCATTAATTATAGTGCTTGGCTATAAGTTCAATGTTACTGAATCAACAATATATACTGAATGTGATTTTAAACAGAAATATACATAAAGCAAAATTCTATATTGGTCAGTTGATAAAAATGTGACCACAGGCTCACTTGAACCTAACTCTGCGTTTCCCGTAGAAACAATGGTTCAGTATTCATTAATTCAGTGTTTGTGGTGATTTTATGTAACCATAACATACATAATTACCATGAATAACAAGAATCAACTGTATGTGGTATGAGTAAGAAGAGAGGTGTTAATTTTTTTCCAGGCTCTTGTTGCATGTTCTTAAGTTTGTTATCTTGATTTAACTTCTAGGCTACAGTTTTCCAGCTGTTTAATAAGAATGATAATTCCAGAGCCACAGTCTGAAAGTGTTGTTTTCAAGATTGAATAAAGTAGTATCTATAACACTGCTTTGTAAACTGAAATGATGCAACAGGAGCAGACAGCATTATTTATTTAAAGGGAAGAAAATATGCTAGAGATTTTATAATTATTAATGTTTACCACCATTTAGTAAGAGTATTCAGCTCTTTCTTGATTTAGTAAGATGACAAATCACATGTTAATCTGTTAAATAGTTTACATCTGAAATTCAAAGTTCATTTTTAGTAGGAGCATTGTCTCTTCTTTTATCTATGTTTCTCAACTTGTTAAAATATATTACATTGTGTAGGAGCAAAACTGAATATCAAAGAATATTGTAGGCCTCATGTGTTTGTGTCTTTTGTTTTCTCTGGGGTAGCTCTGCTTAATTTACTAACACATAAATCTTTCCTACTCTTAGTGCTGGAAAGTCAATTTAGCTGAGGAAGAATGAAGCTGAATTCAGTTCTGCCTCATGCATCACCAACAAATTGCTAGGCCAGTTAAGTTTTGATTGCAGAATATTTATTTTTGGTGACAGATGTTGCTGATGTAAGAACCTAGATGATCACAGCTTGAATTAGCCCGGGTTGAGGTTGAAAAAAATTGAAATGGAAAGTGTTAATGGAAGTAAATATTGCAACATCAGGATGATATTTTTAGTATTATATTTCTGATGATATTTTTGTGGTAAATAGAGGGTGACTACATTTGCATGCAGGCAATGAATTTTGGCAGAAAGATGGACATGGCCTTTTATGATATCACATTCTTAAGGTGACAGTTTGGTTATGGAACCTAAGAGAGTTAAATTTGCTACATTCTAATTACTTGTTTGGATCAAAGCAGATTCCAGAGTGGAGACTAGTGACTAGAAATCATGTGATTTTGGAGAAGATTACCATACACCTGTGTTATGTCTATCACATCTCATATCATATCATATTATAATAGTTTCTTTACCTTTCTTTTCAAGTTGTCCAGAAATGACTATGAACATCTTTGCATGTAATAGATTTTCAGTGACTGTTAGATGAAAATTAGCTATATAGGACATAATTCTCCTATCTCCATGCTGAATGCATGCAGACTTTCACAGGAGAGGAAAAGAATCATTGGGACTCTTGTCTCCTTGGCAAAATCATGCATAGTTTTTTGCATAAAGGTTTTTGTGGCCCCCACATGAATCACTAATGGTGACATGTCAGGTAAGTGTCACAGGGAGGTCACTGAGAAGGCCGTAGCAGTAATTCTTTCACTACAACCACTTTTCCTCTTTGAAAACAGCCAAAAGCTGCTGACCCAATGGGTTTTTCATTCCTGCTGTGAAGTTGTTGAATACATAAGAAGACCATTAGAAATCCTAATTTTTTTCTCAGTGCAATGGTGAGAAAAGGAATGATTCCTATTGATGCAGGATGTTTTCTTGACCCCTTTGTGGAATATTGGGGGAACCAGCTCCCAATATTTCAACATAGGTTCTTTTCTATTTTCCCTAAGTGTTGGCCAGTCTGAGAAATAAAGGGAAAGAGTACAAAAGAGAGAAATTTTAAAGCTGGGTGTCTGGGGGAGGCATCTCATGTTGGCAGGTTCCGTGATGTCCCCTGAGCCGCAAAACCAGCAAGTTTATATTACCAATTTTCAAAGGGGATGCACTGTACCAATAGGGTGTGGGTCACAGAGATCACATGCTTCAAGGGCAACAAAAGATCATAAGGCAGAAGGTTGGGGTGAGATCACAAGGTCAGGGCAAAACTAGAATTACTAATGAAGTTCCATGTCCCACTGTGCATGCATTCTCATTGATAAACATCTCAACAGGGCTCAAGAGCAGAGAACCAATCTGACTCAAATTCGCCAGGCTGGAATTTCCTAATCCTAGCAAGCCTGAGGGTGCTGCAGGAGACCAGGGAGTGTTTCATCCCTTATCTACAACTGCATAAGAGAGACACCCCCAGAGTGTCCATTTTAGAGCCCCCTCCACCCCCCAGAATGCATTCTTTTTCCCAGGGCTGTTGATTATTAATATTCCTTACTGGGGAAAGAATTCAGCAATATTTCTCTTACCCATTTTCAGTAATAAGAGCAATATGGCTCTGTCCTGCCTGGCTCCCAGGCAGTCAGATCTAATGGTTATCTCCCTTGTTCCCAGAACATCACTGTTATCCTGTTCTTTTTTCAAGGTGCCCAAATTTCATATTGTTCAAACACACATGCTTTACGAACAATGTGTGCAGTTAATGCAACCATCACAGAGTCCTGAGGCAACATACATCTTCAGCTTATGAAGATGACAGGATTAAGAGATTAAAGTAAAGACAGGCATAGGAAATTGTAAGAGTATTGATTGGAGAAGTGACAAATGTCCATGAGATCTTCACAATTTATGTTCTTCTGTCATGACTTCAGCAGGTCCCTCTGTTTGGGGTCCCTGACTTCCTGCAACAATGGAACACGTGACAGTGATGTCCCATTTACTCAGCTGCCCTGCTCAACCCCTCATGGGAGACAGAGTGCAGATGAACCAGTATGGGAAACAGTGCGAATGAATGAAAGAACTGGCTAGCTGCTTCAGCACTGGCAGGATCAAGCTCTGTACAGGCCCTGCAGCAACATCCAGGTGGGGGTGTCTGGTAACCCCAAGGCCCCAGGGGGCATGTTACAGTGTTCCCTTGGCTCTGCTGCCCATGGACAGCAGTGTGTTACCATCTCATGGGCCCTTTTCTCATCACATGGGGAGGCTGCCCTCTGCCAGCAAGGGCAAAGGGTCAGTGTGACAGTCTTATTGAGTAGTTGCAGTTAGTGCATATTGAATTCTTCTCTGGTGTCCAAGAGGAATAAGGTCATGCAGATAAATTGAACAATGGTGAATGAGGATAATTTTATTGAGTGGTGAAAGCAGCTCTCAGTGGAGAGGGGAGCTGGAAAGGAGATAGGATGGGCAGGTCACACTTCCCTGAAGTCAAGCCTCCGCTCTGCCTCTCTCTTCCAAAGTCAAGTTGCCTCTTTTGACATCTAGCTGCCATCTCTGTAGTCAAGTCACCTTTCCCCAATGTCCAGTAGCTTCTCTCCTCTACTGGCTGAGTCTGAGGTCTTTATAGGCACAGGATGTGTGGGGGTAGAGTGGGCCATAGGTAGTTTTGGAAAAGGCAACATTTCATTTGTAAAAAGACATTATTCAGAAAGCACCAATTGGGAAAGGGCAGGCACACAGAGATGAAAGTTCTCACCTTGGGCTGTGGGTTTCAGGCTTTTTGGCTTGAAGGCGGGGTTTTGCTGGAGACCCACCCCTATCTGCCTTGAGTTTCTCTGCCTCCTGCCTCTATCACTATTAGTGGAGGAAAAAAAGTAGTGATTAAGTTAGCTTTATCGTTTTGTCTTTCCCAATAGTACATTAGTTTTTTATGTACTAGAAGGAAGATTTAGTTTTAACATGTTTATGTTTGACTATAAATTTTAAGTTCATTTAACTTTTACATTTAAATTTAATTTTTACATTTAAATTTTACAGTTTTTTTGAAGATATATTGGAAGAAGGCACAATTGGAAATATGTAGATCATATCTTAATTTTACAAGGTATATTTTTAATAGTCAGTCTTTGTCCATGTCATGAATATCTGACAGGTAGCTTTGCCAACATCTTTTTTTTTTTCTCTTGGTAGAGGACATCCACTCGTTTGTTCTTGGAAATCCAAGTAAATGATTAATGAATCAAGAGAAAAAACAACAATGAGTTATTTCTTCACCAAAGACAGTTTTCTGCTTTGTATAGTGTTTTAAAAAACAAATACAATGCTTTATCTTTGCTGAGATGTGGGACAATTTTCTTACAAATTTTGAAAATAAACTTTTAAACATAGGGCATGAAAATACACACACACACATACACATACGCACACATGCATGTGCAAGAGACAGGAAAGTCCTGAGTGCAGATAATAGTTATAATGATAATTATTAGACTTTAATGTTAAATATATATAGAAAGGTGATAGCTGTCACATTCCTGGGAGATTGTTTAGACTCTAGGTCATTTCAGGCAGGCAAAATCACTGATTTAATATAATACTTCTTGTTTAATGAAGGGCTAAGTCCCAAATATCTGACAACTCCACATCTCTCTCATTTCAGAGTGTGAAAGGAGAGGAATCATGTATTTTAATAATGTGAAAAGCTGACACAGAGCTGTCACATATTTTGACTCAGCCTCTTTTCCATAGGAAGTGCAATATTGAGTTGGTTCTAACTGACCCATAAGGCTACTGATTTTATGTTGCCAGAAAGACTGGTGACCGCAATTCAATAAGGCAGGCTCTTCCTGTGCAGATTGAATGGCAACTCCTAATGTCCAGGTATAATTACTACTGGACCAAATATTTTATATGCATTTCTTATTTCCTTTTGTTAGATGTTACTGACATAAATCCAAAGCCAACAGTCATTTCTTGGGGCCTGAATAAAAGTTAGAATTTGGACTTACAGATAATGCCATCTTCATGTATCTGTGGTTCCCTGATAAGCTTTTTTTCTTTTCTTTTCTCTTTTTTTTTTTCTTTTTCCAAATAGAGTTTTGCTCTGTCATCCAGACTGGAGTGCAGTGGCACAATCTTGGCTCACTGCAACCTCTGCCTCCTGTGTTCAAGTGATTCTCCTGCCTCAGCCTCCCAAGTAGCTGGGATTACAGGCACCCACCACCACGCCCGGCTAATTTTTGTATTTTTAGTAGAGTCAGGATTTTGCCATGTTGGTCAAGCTGGTTTTGAACTCCTGACCTCAGGTAATCTGCCTGCCTCAGCCTCCCAAAGTGCTGGGATTACAGGCGTAAGCCACTGCATCTGGTAATCTTTATAATGTCAGTACATGTCACTATGCAATAAAGAAACCAAACATGTTTATTAAAGGTGCTGCTAATGGCCACTGTTTAATTGAATTGAGCTAATATGGCAGAGTTTTTTGGAAACACAACATTGAGAAAGTGTAGCTCTTGCATATTTAAATGCATAACAATCCAATAACAAATATTGCATTACGTTAATATGTATAATTTAGTTCGTTACTTTGAATTGTAAAGAAATCTCTTCACTGCACAAAATACATTGACTTTTCTAACTGTGTGTGTGTCTATTAGCCAATTTAGCTTCTCTTGTCTGCTCATTCACTTGTAAAAGCTGCTAATTCATCAACAGAAAGTGGATACAATCTACATATGAAATGAGTTAGAAGCAAGGAAGCAGTTGATTGCAGACATCAAGTAACTTATTAACAATGTTTTATATAGCTTTGTTCTTTAATGGATTGTGCAGGTTCATTCTTCATTGTGTTGACATTTAAGAGAGAAATTAAGGAAAAGTGAATGGTGGTTAAACATTTGGTACAAATACAATAGCATGATGAGTGTGGGTATTGAAGAAGGTATGTCAGATGAATGCCAGGTAGTGAGTTGCAGGCTTATGTATCATCTGGTTTCTATAAAATGAGCAGAAATGCCAAATATTTCACTTAAAAACATCATTCCATCTTTTCTCCATTGCTCTGGGAGAGTAAGTTTAACTTGTAGTGCTTGCTTTAGCTAACTAGAAATTCAGAAAAACTATAAATAAATTTTTGAAAACTAGCCTTCAGATGTGAAAAACATGGAATTAGCTATGAATCTTTGTTAGGGGGATATAATTAAAACCAAAATCTCTTCCTAGCCCAGAAAAGCTCTCTGCAGAGGTAGAAGACAAACAATTTTATTATTGAATAAACATTAAACCAGAGTGTGATGAACATCATAAGCAATTGACAAAGAGGTTGAAGACAGAAAAAAATCTGTCTTTTATATAACTAAGCAGATGCAGACCATTATATATACATTTTCTCAAGACAAACAATAATTAGTCCATAAGTAAGAGGACTGGACAGCACCATTTATCACACATAGTTTATCTTAAGTTCACCTCACAACTAGGGGGACCATATGTGTTCACAAATTGGTTGCATCCAAAGGAAAAATAAACTTCTTATATCTTTATGACAATAGGTACCTTTAGATCTCAGAGCAAGATACTCAATGAACTTAGGCTCCTACTCTCCCACAGAAGGTGAGAGGTAGGGTTCCTATCTTCCTTGATGATTGCATTTCAAAAATATGCTTCCTAGGTCCTTGAGAAAGACATTCCGGGGTCCTAAAGCTGACAAGTTTTATTTAGCTTTAGAAAAGATTTACGTACATTTCAAAGAGACAGAGAGTTTACAATTACAAGTTTTCTAAAATAAATGCTCTCAAATATTAACTGAAATTCCAGTTTTACCACTGATTAGTTGTGCTACCTTGAGGATACTATTAATCTTTGTGAATCCTAAGTTTGTCATCTGTAAAGTGGGAATCATACTGCCTACATCATAAGATTATTGTGATGATGAATTGAGATAATTTATAAAATTTTTTAACAGAGTCTTTAACAAAGTTAATGGTTACTATGGTGGTCACCATTATAGGGCTAGCCCCTCTACCAATTATTTTGAACCTTCCCATCAGCTCCAGAATGATGCTTCATCAATTTTTCCCTCTTTTGCTCATATCAACATGTTTTTATTAATCCAGTAGACTCTTTCCTTCAATCTTCAAATGCATTTACATCTCTGTTACAAAACAAATATTTAAATGTTAAGTAAAACAGTACACACTGCAACTTACTTTGATCTATTTTAAAAATCAACATTCCAAAAGTATTATTTATGGATAATAAAATGGACTCATACCAAGCACAGCTTAGTCTTTGTGACACATATATGTTTATATAACCACTAACAGAATCAATATTTAATTGCCATAGAAAGTTCTTTAATGCCAATCTGTAGTCAATCCCCATCTCAAACCCTGCCAGAGGCAACCCCAAATACCTGCTTTCTGTCTCTATAGATGTTTTGTCTTTTCTGGGTTTTTATATAAATGAAATCATATAATATGCACCATTTTGTATTTGCCATATTTTTTCAGCAGAGTAATTTTAAGATCTATCCATGCTGTTGCATAAGTAATCTACTCTCTTCTATTACTAAGTATTATTGCATAATATTATTAAATCATAACTTGTTTATGAATTCAATTGCTATTGGACATTTGAGTTGTTTCCAGTTGGAGCTATTATGAGTAAAGCTGTTATAAATATTCTTGTGGAAATAGTTGAGTGAATGTATGTTTTCACTTCTCTTGGGTAAATATTTAGGAGTAGAATTACTGGATCAAAAGACAGATGTATGTTTAAACATATAGGAAACTATTAAACTGTTTCCCAAGGTGATTGTACATTTACATTTTCAGCAATGCATGAGAGTTTCAGTTTCCTTACCAATACTTGGTATTGCCAATCTTTAATTTTAGGTATTCTAACTCATGTGAACTTAAATCACTTTGTGGCTTTGGTTTGCATTTCTCTTCCAGTGTTTCTGAGACTTGGAACTTGCTGCTCCATTCTGCTGGGGGAATAAATCACTCATCTGTTGCCTGGTTGGAAAGGAATATTTAGTTGTCTGTGTTAGTTGAGAGATGGAATCTAGGCAACTTAACCTCTACGTAGATTTTAAACTGAGGCTGGCCCCCAATCCTCCTGCTCCCAAGACTTCTGTGCCTCAAATTCTGAGCCTTTCGGAAAGATTTCTGTAGCCCAAAAAGCCTGGTTCTTCTGGGCATCCTCCTCAATAGGCACTTAAGTCTCAACTTTGTCTGCACTGCAAGTCATTTACTTCTATCTATCTGCCCTCTGACAAAGTCCAAACCTTTGTTGACAACTCTCACCTGAGAATATTTATCTCCAGTTCTATTTGCCCTTGTGTGTTTCTCCATTTAAAAAATTATTTAGAGAAAGAAAAAAAAAGCACAAATGATCAGTTTTTCACATTTTCAGTCATCTCTTTCCTATTTACCTTGCTTTCTCACTTTTTCTTCACTATTTCACACAGAAGTTAATGATGACAGAGCTCAAGATCTCTTTAACCTTAATTCTAGTTTATTAAAATTATTTCCACCCAAACTTTCTTCTTTCACCCAAACTCCTTTTGTCCTTGATTTCTGCATTAGTCAGCATTCTCTAGAGAGGCAGAACTAATAGGATAGATGTATATATGAAAGGGAGTTTTTTAAGGAGAGTTGACTCACATGATCAAAAAGGTGAGTTAAGGAGCAAGGAAGACAGCGGTGGACCAGTTCAAGTCCCCAAACCACAAAAGTCGGGAAATCTACTGTGCAGCCTTTGGTCTGTGTCTGAAGGCCCAAGAGCCCCTTGCAAACCACTGGTGTAAGCCCAAGAGTCCAAAAGCTGAGGAACTGGGAGTCTGATGTTTCAGGGCAGTAAACATCCAGCACAGGAGAAAGTTGAAGGCCAGAAGACTCAACAAGTCTGCTCTTGCATCTTCTCCGGCCTGCTTTATTCTAGCCATGCTGGCAGCAGATTAGATGGTGCCCAACCAGATTGAGGATGGGTCTGCCTCACACAGTCAGCTGACTCAAATGCGAGTCTCCTTTGGCAACACCCTCACAGACACACCCAGAAACAATACTTTGCATCCTTCAACACAATTAAGTTGGCACTCAATATTAACCATCACAATTTCTATGTCTCAATCACATTGAGGAAAGTATAACTTCTTCTATTTCATTTAATCATGATCTCACTGAATGGTTCCCTTTTCTCTAAATTAAATTATGTGAACAGGCCAGGAATGGGGAGAGGTCAGCACATTTTTTATTTCCAGTAGTTCTATTACAAATACAAATTATTATAGTAAAACTCCATGGGAATTTGGCATTGCTGCTCTTCAATGGCAGCTTATTTCTTAAAGGAAAGAGAGTTATTGCTCTATATGCATTGTGACCTGTTCTCTGCTAGATAAAATGTGTAGGGAAGCTTTATTATGATTCTCTCTGAGATTCTCTGTTTTCTTTGATGCCTAGAAACTCTCTCTAATACATAATGTGCTGACAGTGAGAAAATTGACCATTTCAAGCAACAACTAAACCTGGAGATTAAAAGGAGAGCCAAATGATCTTTTTCTCGTTCTCTTTTAAGGGAGCACAATTCTAAAACTCTCCCAAGCTAAAAAGAGAAGATATTGGTCATGAAAATCTTGTAAGAGTGGTGATAAAACTGGCAAATATGCTTTGAGAATAATAAAGCTATTAGATTGCTAGTCAACTTAAAAAATGCCTAATGTATCATAGAATGGTTGTCTTAAAATTATTTTCTGAATTCTCTCCTAGTTAGCAAATTGAGAGGGCATAAAACAAACTTAAAATAATCTCTAAACACAAATATTTGAATCCGGATTGCTTTGCAATGTGTTTTCATGGCTTGATAATTCCAGAGAAATTATTATTATTATTTGGTCTTTAATCACAAGATCTTTTTATTGCTATACTATTAAGACATTGAATGTAAAGATGCCTGTTAATTTGTATTAATAGTATAGTATTTACAGTACTAAATATAAAATACATTTCATGTTTAACATTTTCTACCATATATGTTAAGTGATCAAATCACACCAAACTATTCTGTACTTAGGAAGAACAAATTGTTCTACAGAAAATGGACACTCCAAATGTTCAAGGGACTGGGGATGGTATGTGAAAGCTTTCACCATTAGGTAAGTAATTTAAATCATAGGTGGTGGTGTGGAAGGTTTATTAGAAGTTTAGTGATGCTCTCTGACTTATGCTCATTCTAAGAAGCACTTCGTTTTCTAAAGTAGAAAAAGCGTGAGTCAGAGGAAGTTAAAAACCACACTAGAAAACATCTATTTTAGTTTATCATTTGATTTCATTCTTCTTCCTAATTGTAAGTCTTAAGAATTAGAAAAAATTTGAGCTGTGGTACATAAGACAATATGGGAAGCATGCCAAGAACTGCATTAGGCTATAGCTTTTGGAGAGCAATAGAATGGTTTTTGCTGATCTTTTTATTCAGCAACCAAATTTATAATTTACTAAAAAAAAGTGAGAAGCATATTACATAATTATTCATTCATAAATTAAACAAAACAATATAAATTATGACAGAGCTATGATTATTTTAATGATAATGTACTGGTCTTTAGCAGGAAAACTCTGGTAATTATAATTTGCAGTAAAGGAAAATATATCAATACAGTTTTCTATATCATAGATAGAAGTACTCCAACTTTTAAGTAGCTGCATTTCTGTATAAGACATTCCTTCTCTATAAAATATGAAATTTAAAAATTAAAAAGTAATTTTATACTTTACAGAACCGATTTGCTTATCAGGGATCATTTTCTGTAATGATTTTCTCTTTTATCTTGTGATTTTTGCACTTCTTATCACCTTCAGGGAGGTTATAATTCTGTCACATTTTTTAAAAAGCCTACTAGTTGGTCTCATCTCCTGTATAAGCTATTTTTTTGCAGCTATGTGTATAATTTTTGACATATGAATAAATAAATGAAGTGTTTAACATAAATTTATCTTTCAAGTAGCTCTTCATAAATATCTCTGTTTTTCTAAGCATAGCATAACAAATGAAGCTACAGTGGCAGATTGTACTTTATTGTTATTATTAATTTTTCTGTTTTGTAACAAGTGAATCTGGGCTTTCTAAATAGTAATGATGATGAATAAACTTTTGTTGGGATAGAGATCTCCATTTACATGGAATGTGACTAGACATACTGCCAGGCAGATTGAAGCTTGAATTTGTTGGAATACTCACTACCTAAGGGTAAAGCAGGGTGGGGAGGTGGGGGAATGGGGTGATGTGGAGTATACGGGCTAGGTGGGAACACAGACTTAGCTTGTCATTGTCGTAGTGTCTCTATTTTGCACCTCTTCTTATTGTTTCTCAGTCTCTATTTCAGTTTATCTCCATCTACTCAAGTTCAGTTGCCCCATTCTTACCCCTTAATTGCCTTTCTAAAAATTCTTTTAGTTGATTCGCCAGTGCCAAGACACAGGTGTTGCTAACACCTATTCCTTCAGCCTTCATAGCCAACCAAAGCTATTAAATATATTGTGTCTTCACTTTGGGCTTTCTTTAGTATTTCTTCTTTTCCTTTCTGTTTCTTTCAACCTTTTTCTATAGCATTTGACAATGTTTTCTACTCTCCTTTTTAAACTCTCATACCCACCGATCTATTGCCTCTTTCTCTATTTACTTCTTTAAATATTTCTTTTTAGGGCAACTCACTAGGTTTTTTTTTTTTTTTTTTTTTTCTCTTTATATCAGTTCAATGTATGTGCCTAAATAGCCAATGTTCTTGGCCCTCTTGCTTTCTATGTTACTCTTTCATCCAGTTAAGTTAAAAAAAAAATCTGAAAGTCTGCACTATAATAAGTATTAAGTTATCAGAGACAAAAGGCAGCTCTGCCTTCAAAAAGTCACATTGCAATGAGGGAAACAGACAAGGCATTACAATAGAGTGTGATAATGTGTTATCTAAAAGATGGAGCTTTATTCAAGTTTGCATATCCAGGAGGGGGACTTTACCCTACCAGAGTGACATGAAACCTAGTTTTCAAGGCTGAAGGAAGAGTTTATCTGGTGGGTATGGAGCAGGGTAGTATACGGTGAATCTTCTAGCAGAGGAAATAGTTTGTTCACAGCCTAAGTGGGCTTGTGAAAAAGTGTGAAATTTCATTAAACTGTAGTGGCTTTAAACAAACAAAATATGACTGGCACATGGGGTAACTCTGGGGAAGAGAAGAAAGATGAGAACAGAATAAGAAAGAAGGCAGCTTATGAAAGTTTCTCTGTGACCTTCTAAAATGCATGTGCCATATTTATAATTGTTACCCTTGCACTTTGACCTGGTCCATTTCTTTTTTTGTGTGTGTGTGAAATTACACTCACCACTTTAATAAGGAGAGGTCCACTAAGTAAACCAAATTGTTGAATTAAATGCTTTTCTGGAAATGTACTTCATCAAGCTGCTGAATTCTCGTAATCACAACCAAGTCATTACTAATTTAATTATTTTGACTCCTCCCATCCCACACACACACGTTCAGGATAAAAAAGGGCAAGAATAGCTCACATACCATGTAAACCACTTTTGGGAATCAGATATGTACAAACAAAAGTAAAACGAATTAAGTGTAAATATATAAGGATGATAAATGTCCTGTTGAGTACAGTGGCAAACCAAGAAGAAGAAACCATGAAGGTCTATCAGTAGCAGAATGCTTAAACTGTTAAAAATAGCTCATTAGGTCTGTTGATTTTGGGGATTACCATGGTGGGTTTTTTTTTGTTTGTTTTTTGTTTTGTTTTATTTTGTTTTTTCAGTGAGAAGAGAATGAGCTGGTGCTGGCCTTATTCTTACCATTCTTTCTTTACGAAGGTTTTGATGACACCCTCAGCCAGGAATAACCTGATTTATATTCGTTCTTGTTTCAGTTGACATAACTTTCCTTTTTCACTATGTGGGATATCATTTATCTTACAAATGATGACCTTTTGCACATCAATGTTGTTGGTATTGTATTGTTTCTTACTGATGTTAGGGTTGCTAAACTAATTTTATAAAAAGCATGTCTCTTTACCTGAAACTTTTCAATATTTAGTTTATAAAGTGAACACTTTTTTTCCTTTTGATCTTGTCAAATGCCAACTACTGAATTCCTATTTCTCTAGATGATACATTATTTGCATTTGCAAAATAATTCACACAGATCCACACGATGCTAAAACCCTGGAGGTATGATTATCCAGAAGCACAAGTTTTTAACATTTGCACTAGATGTTTGCAAGAATGTGTAAGACAAAATCTCTTTTAGCGTTGCTGCCCTGGAAGGAGTTTAATAAATATCCCTAAATATAGATAAAAAAGAAACATTTCTGACTTAAGTATCACCTGTAAGATTTTCCTATTTTTCAAATGTCTTTCCTTTTGACTGCTTCACTTTTTTATCACCATATGTTACAAAATGAGAAGTTAAAATTATTTTACTTTCAGCTTTTGCTGTTTGTATCTTTAAATTAACATAATGAAATCTTTTATGGAAATTGCTCAATAAAGTAGCAATTTAAAAAGCCTGTTTTCTAAAATCATGCATCGTATTAATACTCTTTTAGATGTGATTATGAAAATTCTAGTGCTTTTTTTTGCCTTGTACATGGGGCCTTGAATCTGTGAGCATTTCGATAGGAAAGTGCCTGTAAGCTTCAGTATTCAGTGGCTCAGTCAGTCTCCAGCTTTTTTCATCCTTTCTCTTTGCACATTTGTTCTTACAGCTCCTGTACGTACTCATACACTGAAGAGGACCATGAAAAAGTGCTTAAGCTCAAACAGGTAGGTATTATTTTTTTCATGCTTTGTAAAAGTAGATTAGTCATATGAGAAAACTTGAAATAATTTGCTACAATATTTTAGGTTGTTTGCAATTTAAAATTTTTCATGTTTCCCTGCTTTTCTCCTTTATGCTGGATAACTAAAAGTACCTATCAATTCACCTGATTGTATTTTGCATTTTATTTTTTCCTCAGAGGCCTGATTTCCTTATAGCTTTTGACCTATTGAGGTAATTTGCATGCTCTTTAGCCATTGTCTGAGAAACCTGTGCCAGATTAATCTTTGTTTTCCTTTTAGACTCTGTTTAATAAAGATTATGAAGAGGCTTACAGTAGCACTATTATTTGAGATTTCATTATGGCTATTAATGGTATTTGAGTGCCAGTTTTTTTTTCACATGGTCATTGATAATTGGGGTTTTAGCTATTTTATATTGACAACACGAGATTTCTGAAAACACTGTCACCTTTGATTGTAATTAATTCGAGAATACTATAACCATTGTTAATGCACAACTCATTTTTAGTTCAATTTAAAATTTGGAGCCTTTCTTTGCTTCATCAAATAATCGTGCTTGTAGTCAGAAGTATAGTAAGTAGAAAAGAGATTATGATGAAAACTGTAAATCTTTTCTCATCACTGTTTGTATTATTAACAGTATAATAGAATCCGATGAGGAAAGGGGCATATTTTTATGGCATAGGTCATGCTGTACATAGCCTTTACCTGGGCTAGTTTCTTTGGGATTGGTATATACACTGTTGCAAGCCTCAAGGACAATACTAAGCGCAGGGAGGGCAATCCAAGAGGCTCCAATCCCCATTTATCTTACTCTGGGCACTAAAGCTATCTCTTCCCATCCAGATTTTCTTCCAGGAAGCAATGCTCAGTTGAAATGACAAGATGGTGTGAACATGGATCCTTCTGAGGATCAAAATGGGATCTGTTAAATATGTATGTTTATGGGGTCTGTTAATATGTATTAAGTATTATGTAAGTGTTAAGTATTCATCAAGACTTAATAAACAAAGTAGAAGGAACAAACACATAAAGAGGTCCTTATATCATGTGATAGATGCCATGATAGAGGCATCAGTTCAGCGTGATGAGGTAGCACAGTTCAGCGTGATGAGGTAGCACCAAGTGAACACATAAATCAGTCTGGGAAAATCAAAGAAGGCCTCCAGGAGAAGATGGAGTCTAATTTGTCTTTAAAGCTGCTTAGTAGCCAGATGCAAAGTTAGAGGAAGGCAAGTAAGTAAGTCAGAGAAAACACACTATCAAGGCATGGAAACTAAAATAATAAAAACTACAATGATCTTAATATTTATTCTAGGCACCATTTTAAGTGATTCATGAAATCATTTCATGTCTCCCACAAACATATGAGGCAGCTATTACTATCCCAGTTTTAGGTATGAAGAAACTGAAGCACAGAATGTTTAAGTGAATTACCTAAGGTCACATAGCTAGTAAATGATAGAGGACAGATTTGGAACCCTGCTATCTGACTCCAGAGTCCATATCCTTAACCACCATACTATATAGCCCCTTGCTATGGTTTACTGATAGGTGTAGTGAACAAGTGAGTTGAAATTACTGGATAAAATTCTAACTTGGAGAAGGCAGAAGGCACAGTTGCAGAGACTGATAAGTGGCAGATACTGACTTTGTATGTCATGCTAAGACAGTTAGAATAAGACTTCTTAAGTACATATAGTGAGGGGACAATTATACTTTATTATTATCTTTTAATTTCAAATATGATATGGATATATATGTTTATAAAATATGAAATTACATACTTCGATATCAAGGCAATTTCAAATTGCTAGAAAGGATTCTAAATGCTTACTCTCAATTTCTGCACTTTGCTAATCATTGATTTATACCAAACAATTTTGGACTAGCACTTTGAGTAGTATTGATTTATATTTTTTACTTTGTACCTTGTGGTGTAATTAAGGGTATATCCATTCAGATGGGCAGGTTAGCATTTTAAGTATTAATTTCTTTATGGAAAATGAACTAGAGACTATGACTGATCACAGTGAGCCCAATTATGAATCAGTGATCGTAGTATCTGCCAAAGATAACTAGAGCCTAAACTGAGGCTGTGCAGGCAGTAATGAAAAGTGAGGGGTAAATGGTTTTGAGAAATCCTTGAGAGCTATAACTGGCCTGGGTCCATGGAGTTGATTGCCTTATCTTCAACTTCCACTAAAACAGCTCTTTGTGATTCTTTGCTCTCTTTTCCTCTAACTTTAATATTTTAAAATGTCTTAAAAGTTACCATCTATGTATTTCTTAAATCAAAATCATATTTTTCTTTCAAAATGTATTAAACGTTTTGCTGAAGTGAAGCTCCTTTTAGGCCCCAAGTTTAAGTGAGACGAAGACTGGTGGGGCTGAGGACTGCAGGATGATCTGCGGGGCTAGAAGAAAGTGAAGTGTTGTTTCTCTGTTAAATAAGTATCTTGTGTGGAAACATGGGGCAAAGCCAAGAGTTCATGGTTTAAGGAAAGAGCTTTGAGGGTGCCCAGGTCAAGGGAAATTTTTCACTTTGTCCTTCTGAAGGTTTACTGAGAAATGAACTCATAAATGTCAGATGAACTGGAGAAAAAGCATTCAAAATGTATTAATGTGTAAAGAGAATCTTTTAAAATGAAGACCCAAAGATATAGAAAAAATTGTCCATTTTTATGCTTAGGTTCAAGAAAGTATGGATAGCTGCATAGAAGTATGTTTGGAAAAATAGGGTATTATCTAATGTGAATAGACTGAGTGGAGCAATCTAGCAAGGCCTCCGGGTCTAGATTTGTCTTGGTTTTTCAGAGCATGTATTTCTTCCTTCTGGATGTGGGACAGGACCCTTTCTGGAAAGGGGGTCAGATCATTTTTTATTGCCAGTTTTTATACAAAAAGGCAGAAGAAAAGCTGGAGTCAGATTTTTAGGTTTTATGACTGATTTTGAGGAAAAGAGGTTCTGATTTGTATGTCCTGGCTTGTGGAAGAGGGATTCAAGTTTGTAAGACCAGCCTTGGGGGAGAATGGGGCTGAAAAACAGGAGGCAGGAAGGTGGGAGAAGGTCAGAGAAAACATCTTCCCCCCCCCCTCCCCCCGAGGCTGTTTCTGAGGCCATTTTTGAATGTTGTTTTCTGTTTTCCAACATTCTCTGGTCTAAAACTTCCCCGAGAAGTTTCACAGGCCAGGACTTGGGTTGGTGGATTGTTGTATGAGCTGTTTAATTGAAGCAATCTCTCAGTCTTGAGAACAGGGCAGCAAGTGAAACAGTTAATGCTAGCATCTTATTTCAGGCAGTGGTGTTGTAGATGGGCTTTTACCAAAGTTGGGTTTCTTTATGATTTTTACAATCAGATATTGGATAAGAGACATTTTTATGGAAACAACATAAAAACAAAAGTTAATGGTTAAAAAAAACCTATAAACTTAGGTTTTGACTCTAAGAGGCAGCCCATTGCTAAGATTTTTAGATGTTAGGCTTGAAGCATCTTTAGACAAAGTGAGAGCAGATAGTAACAATCCGACAATTTTTTTTCTGTTTGTAGTTTGTATCAGGTGTTCAAGGGAACTTTTGAGTAGTCTACACATTGTCAAGTTGAAAGGCTGTTTGTCTATTAAGTGTTATAATGATTTTTTAAAAAAAATTTTTATCAAGTTGTCTACCCTTAGCTTATAGGGCTTTAGGAAAACGCAGTATTAATTTTAGTAATTTTAAGTCAGAAAGTAGAAAACATTTGGAAACATTAGTTGGGAGACTTATAGCCAGGAAGGAATTTAAGATTTAATCTGAATTGTAGGAAAATAATAAAAACTCAAAAACAATGATTAAGGCTAGAATCTAATAACAGGTATGTTTTAGTTTATTTTAAACAATTTTTTTCTAGTCTCCCATTTTTACTAAAGACAAATCATAGCAGGACCAGTTTATTTGTAAAATAAGTTACAGTTTTATTACACTTAGCCTGATTATTTTTTATTTATTTATTTTTTTTTGAGACAGAGTCTTGCTCTGTGGCCCAGGCTGGAGTGCAGTGGCCGGATCTCAGCTCACTGCAAGCTCCGCCTCCCGGGTTCACGCCATTCTCCTGCCTCAGCCTCCCGAGTAGCTGGGACTACAGGCGCCTGCCACCTCGCCCGGCTAGTTTTTGTACTTTTTAGTAGAGACGGGGTTTCACCGTGTTAGCCAGGATGGTCTTGATCTCCGGACCTCATGATCCGCCTATCTTGGCCTCCCAAAGTGCTGGGATTACAGGCTTGAGCCACAGTGCCCGGCCAGCCTGATTATTTGTATAAAATGTAGTATGAATAGTGATTGGCCATATAGATTCTTTTTAAATTGGCTTTGTTGGAAAAATTTTACAAGGAATCTCAGATTAGACTTTTAAAAGTCTCCTGAGGCTCTGAAGCCAAGCCAAGCATTTATCATCAGGCTGTCTGTAATACCTGGATAAATTTCTATTTTTGGGGGGGTAGATCCCCAAATAACTCATTTTCTGGGCCTATCAGAAAGTGACTTTTTTTTTTTTTTTTTTTTTTTTTTTTTTTTTTTTTAAACTTATCACAGGTCAGGAACCTTGTAAAGGAACTGTGTGGACAAGGTGCCAACCCAGCCTTTTAAAGAGGCTTTTTACTTACTCTAGAAAGTCAACCTGGATTCCTCAAAGCAGTTCAGTCTTATTGGAATATATTCTGTTCCTGTCAAATCTTTCATTAAATAACTGATGTCTTTCATTGTGTCCTGTTACATAAGAAAATAGATTTGTATTGAACTTATGTAAATAATTATATCATAATAAATTAAGAATACTCACAAATTATTTCTAAACTCTGGAAAAATCAGATAGACAAAGAAAATCAGGTTTTTTTACAAAGGTATATTGTACCAAATTGTTGTCAGCTATAAATTGCTCAAAAGAAAAAAAAACAATTATTGAGTATAAAAAAATAAAAGGCCGAGAACGTTGACTCACGCCTGTAATCCCAGCACTTTGGGAGGCCAAAGCAAGTGGATCACGAGGTCAAGAGATTGAGATTATCCTGATCAACATGATGAAACCCCATTTCTACTAAAACCACAAAAATTAGCCCGGTGTGGTAGCACATGCCTGTAGTCACAGCTACTCGGGAGGCAGGCTGAGGCAGAAGAATCACCTGAACCTGGGAGGTGGAAGTTGCAGTGAGCCGAGATCGTGCCACTGCACTCCAGCCTGGTGACAAAGCAAGACTCCATCTCAAAAAAGAAAAAATAAATAAATAAATAAATAAAAAGAATCAGCAGTGTTTTAAATAAAAAAAATATAAAAACTATTTTAGTCTTTTATCAGTTTAGTCGCATGTAATTACCTTTTGTTGTGTTTGACGTTGGATTAGCATTCCTCATGAATGCATCAGTTTTTAATTGAAGTCCTGGAAGTTTTTACCTAGTCTAATGGTATGATCTCCAAAGTTACTAGAAACCTGTCAAGAGTACCTGTCAGAGAGTCCTTTACATGGGCGTTTTTAAAAAGAAGAAGTAAATTTTGGACTGTTGGTAATTATAAACCACTTTTGGGGAAGAATTAAAAAATAAAGCAATGATTGTTTGTGGATGACAAAAATCCTAGAATAGTCAAGGGGAAAGACAATTGACAAGAAAATTTAGTTATTTTTGTGGTATATAATAATGTTAACACGATAATCATAATTATTACTGATAATATATACTAAGACTTATCAGAATTTTAGAAATCTCACATAATTTTGGAACATAAGTTAACAACACATTTATGTAAATATAAACAGCAGAAAGTTAAATGCTATTTCTTATTTGACAATGTTCCCCACATGATTTTAACACACCAAACATGCCTGATATGTCCCTCTTGGACTTCTAGGAGCTCTAATATCTGAAAAGTTAGTGTGAGGTTAAAAGAACATAAATGTAGAATTTGAAATTTTGATTTTGAAAAGTCTGTCAAATATCAAAAGTTTAAAAAACTCGAATAGGATCACAGATCATTGTGAAATTGTAGTCATTTATTTAGCCAAAGCATATTAAAGTGTCCATTTTTACACTTAGGCTCAACAAAGTATGAATAGCTGTGCAAAAACATGATTAGACCAAAAAAGTATGATCTAACATTAATGGACTGAGCGGGGAAACACAAGTCTTGTCTGTCCATATTCTTCTTGGTCTCTCTGAGCTTGTATTTCCTCCTTCTGGGTATATGGGGAAGGACCCTCTTTGGTATGGGAGGCTCATGACCTACAGTCAAACAAGGTAGGTCAGATAATTTTTTTAATGGTTGGTTTTTATACAGACAGAAGAAAAGCCAGAGTAAAAATTTTAGGATTTATGGCTGGCTTTGGGGAAAAGGGGTTCTTGTTTTTATGACCCACTTTAGGAAAAAGAGATTCCAGTTTTTAAGATTTCCCTTGGTGGAAAATGAGACTGAAAGCAACAGCAAAAAGTCAGAGAAAAAGTTTTGTTTCTGATACCGAGGCCTTCATTTTGGGCAATTGATTTCTGAATCCCAAGAAAGGGAAAGGACACGAGACCCAAGCAGCAAAGGTTAGAATTTCTCAAACAGTCCAAGAAATGAGCAGAATGTCTATCTAAGCAGAAGGATGACAACCAATTATTTCAAAGCCTTGTAGTTGGTAACAGGAAGAGGCTCAGGGTAGTGGATAGTCTGGAGCAGGGAGCTAGGGGCTGGCACCCAGTTACAAAGTCAGGGCTTCAATCTTGAACATTGGAATTCCAAACTAGGACTTATTGGTGGTAGAAGAATGACAGGAATTCATTTCTTGTAGATTTGAATTTGAGGTCAAGAAAATAATCATTTTCTGAATGTGCCTAGCACCTCAATAAATGCTTAATGTGTATAATTTCATTTAATTATCACAGCAAATCTACCGAGTAACTAATATCCCCGTTTTGAGAAAATCAAGACTAAGACATGTTACAAAACTTGCCTAAATTTACACAATTATGAGGTGGTGAAGCTTGTTTTTTGTACTTCCACGCTTATTTCTTTTCCAAGATGCCATGCTTCTTTCAGCTTTCACGTTTCTCAGTGCCAAAATGTGAACAGCTATTGACCTTAGAGTTTCCTTATGTGATGAGAGCACAGAGGTCAGAATGTGCTGGAGAAAATGTCAGCATGGACTTCATACATCTCCAGAATACTTTTCACTGTAGAGCTCCTCTTTGAAGAGAAAGTCCAAGAGAAATTCTTGAAAATTCAAAATTTTTATTCTTCTAACACATTGAAAATCATTTATGTGTCAGGTGCCATTTTAAACACTTAAGATACACTAATGAATGAAACAAATATAAAATGTCACAATTCCAGTAGAGAAAAAAATATAATAAAAAGTATGATGAACAAGTAAAAAGTATATAATGCGATAGTAAGTTAATGAAGCAAACCAGGGTATGGGGCATCAGAACTGTAATTTTGAATAGTTTTTATAGTAAGCATTACTGAGCAGTTGACACTTAATAAAATATATTTAGATTATTCCTGTACTCAAAGACTATCTGCGAGCCACATAAAGCTGTGTGGAAGTACTGCTGCATTTTTAAATAAGGTCAGATATTTGGGGGATTTTTTTTTTTTTTTCAGTCAATACTAGCTCTGCCTGTTTTAGCCCAGCTCAGTGTCAACACAAGTCACAAAACACATACAGTCCCAGCTCCACTTTGGGGTTGAATTAATGAGACAAGTTCTGGTAGCCTTTTGGGAACTCTTCCCCACTGGTGAGTGAGCTCTGAAAATAACTATTGCGTAACTGAGCAAAATAAAATTTTATGAGTTTATGTGAATATTATGCTGCAGTATTCCTAACTAAATCCATCCTGCTTGGCCTGGCCACATGGTTTGACTTCTGCTCTGTTCCCCAAGGAATGAATTTACCCAATTTATATTCTGGCACCCATATGATGCAAAGGACCACAATCACTGAAAAATGTTTTTCACTCTTTAGAATCATATTCCCTTGGTATTTATTTCTGATTCTTTTGGGAGTAAACAACTACTTTGTGAATTTAATGTGGATATAGACTTAGAAGTATATATTTTTTCTTTACTATAGCATTGTCAGCTATATTTAATGAATTCCTGTGACCTCAGAGAGTATATTCCACCTCCTTCTCCTTGACACTCATCAGAAATAGACTCACCCCCTCGCAAAAAAGAAAGAAAAAAAAATGCTGTATTTATGATGGGCAGTTTGAATGTAACTCAACAGACACATGTTTCATGAACACAGTTTTGTTAATGAAATGCAGGGATATCTTGTTTTATTGTGCTTAGCTTTATTGCACTCTGAGGATATTGCATTTTTTATAAATTGAAAGTTTGCGGCAATCTTACGTCCATCAAGTCTCTTGAGACCATTTTACAGCAGCATGGGTTCACTTCCTGTCTCTGTGTGACATGTTGGTAATCCTTGCAAGATTTCAAACTTTATTATTATTATTATATCCTATATTGTGATCTGCAATGTGCGATCTTCCATGTTACGATTGAAATTGTTTTGGGGTGCCACTAATTGTTTGTATCACATTGTTCCATGGTTGTTAGTCTGTTTTGTGTTTTTCAGTCTTTTTCCTGTTTGCTTTTCAGCTTTAGTTGTTCCCTTTGAGATATTCTTAGGTTCAGAGATTCTTTCCTCAATGTGTCCAGTCTGCTAATAAGCCTATCACAACATTTTTCATTTCCATTACAGTATTTTTGATCTCTAGAATTTATTTTTGGTTCTTATTTTAAAATTTCCATTACTCTGCTCACTTTGCCAGTCTGTTCTTGCATACTGTCTGCGTTATCCATGAGCACTCTTAGCATATTGACAGTAGTATCTTTAAATTCCTGGACTGATAATACAACATCCTGCATATCTGAGTCTGATTCTGACACTTGTTCTGTCTCTTAAAATTTTATTTTTTGCCTTTTGGAATGTCTTCATTTTTTTTTTCTCATAACTGGACATGAGGTATTGAAAAAAGAAGTCCAGCACTGCTTTCCAAAGTGATTTCCACTCCTAGATGTCTACTTTGGCAAATTGTAATTCTCTATATTGAGAGAGATAGATGTGTTCTATGTCTGTGTCTAATGTTGAGAATAGTGGTTTGTTCTGGAATCAGGGACAAAATTATATCCTTCGTGAGGGATCTAAGAAGAGTTGTTGATTTTTCTTTTTATTCAGCGTTAGCTTCTTCACAGAATGACTTCCAAACTCCTTACATGCTGGATTGGAAATCAGGAGTACAAGCATTTTACTTGAAATATTTTTTATAAAAGTAGATGATATGTTTTATAAAACTGCTAATTTCTGGTAACATCTTTACCTTCCAAAGCTAGGTTTAAAATAAGTACTTTTCAACATTGGTTGTTTTGACTTTAAAATCAAACAAAAATTTAAAATTTTTTGAATGTTTGGCTACCTTTTTAAAATTTAAAACAAAAAGTTTTATTTTTAAAAAATATTGTTTTGTTTTGGAAAAAAAAAAACAACAAAAAAAAAACCAGAAACAAAAAACCCTGTAGACAAAATCTCTCAGAAGAGTGACAAGATACATGGCAGAAGAAATTTGTAATTTGTAATTTGATTGATCCAAGTACATAATAAACTTTATTTTGTTAATTCCTCTTTGTTATTTACATTCCCTGTCGGCTACTCGATTTCCAGTTTTCACATTCATCTAACTCTTTTTATATGGCTTGTTTACTTTGTTTTATTTGGTAGCTCACACGAATAAAAAATAGCACAAATAAAGGAAATAAATTTTACAATTTTAAGAGAATTTTGTTTTGCATAGTATTTGTAGCCCCTAATCGGTAAATTACATCATTTTCATGAAATCTTTGTATTATGTAGTATTTTGGAAATAGAATTTGCATCTGTTCTTATTTTGTGAATTCTATTCTCAGATCAAGCAGGATATGAGCTGTTCTTAAATCAAAGTGAGTTAGTTGTCCACTCATTTAGAATATAAAACAGAAAGAAAGAATTAATAGATCTGTTTAAATTTTCTGTAGCTGATTTTTATTAATGATATTTTCCATTGATTGTTTCAAGATGTGTATCACTAGAGGTTTAATCAATTCAACAAGTATTTTCTTTGCAGGGCAAGGACTTAGCATGAAGAAATCTTTTTTAAGCAAGAAAAAATGTTTTAATATTGCTCAATATGATTTTGCAAGGTCCCTTAGCAAAAAAGGCATATAAAATATGATTTTCCATTTTTGGAAACAAAACAGTGATGTGATGCCATGGTTCACTATAATATTCACTGTCTTATATTAAAGGCCTTTCTGATGAATTTTTTCTACAAATATTGCTAAGAAAAACTTTTTTTTTTTTTTTTTTTTTTTTTTTTTGAGACGGAGTCTCGCTCTGTCGCCCGGCCTGGAGTGCAGTGGCGCGATCTCGGCTCACTGCAAGCTCCGCCTCCCGGGTTCCCGCCATTCTCCTGCCTCAGCCTCCCGAGTAGCTGGGACTACAGGCGCCGGCCACCTCACCCGGCTAGTTTTTTCGTATTTTTTAGTAGAGACGGGGTTTCACCGTGTTAGCCAGGATGGTCTCGATCTCCTGACCTCGTGATCCGCCCGTCTCGGCCTCCCAAAGTGCTGGGATTACAGGCTTGAGCCACCGCGCCCGGCCGCTAAGAAAAACTTTACTTGTCCTTTGGGACTGAACTCATATGTTGATTTTATAGAGTTTATCTTGCTACCTGTTTTTGAAATTTCCTTTTATTCTGTTGTCTTGGTAGTTAGGAAGTTAAGAGTAAAATTTGAAAATCAACTACTGTCTTAGGGAGAATAATGATTCCCCAATGAAGTTTATGTCATAATTCTTTTTTTTTTTTTTTTTTTTTTTGAGACGGAGTCTCGCTCTGGCGCCCAGGCTGGAGTGCAGTGGCCGGATCTCAGCTCACTGCAAGCTCCGCCTCCCGGGTTCCCGCCATTCTCCTGCCTCAGCCTCCCGAGTAGCTGGGACTACAGGCGCCCGCCACCTCGCCCGGCTAGTTTTTTGTATTTTTTAGTAGAGACGGGGTTTCACTGTGTTAGCCAGGATGGTCTCGATCTCCTGACCTCGTGATCCGCCCGTCTCGGCCTCCCAAAGTGCTGGGATTACAGGCTTGAGCCACCGCGCCCGGCCATAATTCTTGAAATCCATGAATACATTAGGTTATGGTCAAGGGAAATTAAAGCTCCAGATAGAATTAAAGTTGCAAATCAGTTGACTTAAAATAATGAGATTATCTAGATAGGCTCAGTATAATCACAAGGGTACCTAAAAGTAAAAGAGGGAATAGGAAGAGAGTATCAGAAAGAGAGCAGTGTGATAACTTAGCCTGATATTGCCTGCTTGAAGATGGAGGAAGGGGCCATGAGCCGAGGAAAGAAGATGGCCTCTAAAAGGTAGAAAAAGCAAGAACATAGATTTTTGCCTAGAGCTTCCAGAAATTAATGAACTGCCAAAACTGTGATCTTAGCAAAGTGAGATATATACCAGACTTCTGATCCATAGACCTGTATGGTAATATATTTGTGTAATTTTGAGTCACTAAGTTTGTGGTAATTTGCTGCAGCAGCAAAATCACTGAAAGATTGTAAAGTAAGGAAAATGCCATCATGCTGTTGTTAGCCAAATAAATCTCTATGAAAACTTTAGCCAAGCTCTTCTCGGAGAAAAGGTAAAGTGACTTGAAGAGAGGAAGAGATCTTCATGACAATCTATGAAGAAGTTACTTTACCTGGATAAAACATAATGGGGACTGACAACCAGGATGAAATAAGAGGTATGGTGATCACATGATGCATCATCCACAGGCAGACACCGTTGAGAGTAAAAGGGGACACTAGTAAAATTAAGCCAGGTAATAGGCATACCTGGCTGAACTTGGCAAGTGGAATTTGAAATCGAACTAGATGAGGAGACTAGTGTGAAGGAAGGAGAGCAATATGTTTCTTGGCCAGAGTGTGCACTTAATGAACACTGTGAGTGAGACTTAGGTGGCTTAAAAATACAAGTTTTAGAGCCAGAAAATCTGGGTTACTACCTGCCATAAGTTTCTCATCTGTAGAATGGAAATAATAGTTGCTATTTTATAGTGATATTGGGATGATTAAAAGGCACAATGGGCATGAAATTTTTGCATGGTGACTGGCTCAATGCAAGTGCTGAAGAAATGTCATTTCTTTTTTCTCTTTATTAACATTAATAATACTTATAAAGCGTGGTAAAGTGATATAATAAAAGCTAGCTGGTTGAGATACAAAACAAATAAACAAGATATCTTCCCTTAAATATAATTTCTCAACTTATATTCATTGAGGGCCTAGCACATGCTAATTAGTATGCTAATCAAGGAGCACTTAGATGGATAAGATATAGTATGTCTTTCTTAACTAAATTTCACTTAGCATAAAATTTATATGTTACAGATTTTTCTAGCTTTTTTGAGGTATAACTGACAAGTAAAAATTGTATATATTTTAGGTTTAAAATATTTGACGTTTCAGATATTTTTAGAGAACTCAGCAACGGGAATGTTACAAAAAAGTGAGAACATTCTAGGCTGTCAGCCTGTGAGGAGCGTTTCCATGACTGTTCTGCAGACTGCTGTATGTGCATTGTGGTGTCTGACTTGTGGTAGTTGCTTAATTGTTAAATGATTGAAGAAATAAAAGAATGTACTCAAGTTCAATATTCAGATCTTATAATTATATCTTTTTTACTATTTTAAATACAGTTGACCCTTGAACAATGTGGAGGTTAAGGGCACTGACCCCCCAACATAGTTGCAAATCTGAATATAACTTTTGACTTTCCAAAAATGTAACTGCTGGTAGCCTACTGTTGACCAAAAGCCTTACTGAAAACATAAACAGTCACTTAACCCATGTTTTGTATATTTACATGTAAGATATATTGTATTTTTTTTTTTTTTTTTTTTTTGAGATGGAGTTTCGTTCTTGTTGCCCAGGCTCGAGTGCAATGGTGCGGTCTCGGCTCACTGCAACCTCTGCCTCCCAGGTTCAAGCGATTCTCCTGATTCAGCCTCCTGAGTAGCTGGGATTACAGGCATGTGTCACCACACCCGGGTAATTTTGTATTTTCAGTAGAGACGGGGTTTCTCCATGTTGGTCAGGCTGGTCTTCAACTGCCAACCTCAGGTGATCCGCCCTTCTTGGCCTCCCAAAGTGTTGGGATTACAGGCATGAGCCACCGTGCCTGGCCCATATATTGAAATCTTACAAGAAAACTAAATAAAAGAAAATGTTAAGAAAATTATAAAAAAGAGAAAATATATTTACTACTTATCAAGTGGAGCTGGATCATCATAAAGGTCTTCAATTCTCATTGTCTTCATATTGAGTAGTCTAAAGAGGAGGAGGATGAGAAGGCATTGGTCTTGCTATCTCAGCGGTGGCAGACAAGGAATAACATCTACATATAAGTGGACTCACATTTCAAGCCCTTACTGCTCAAGGGTCAACTGTAATGTGCTCAACAATCTGTCGTTAACATCTCATATAAGGGAGAGATAGCATTGATTTTGCACAAGTTGATTTAAGAGAATTAAATCAACTAAAAATACTATTACTAAAAGGCTCTTATCTTAGAGGAGAAATCATTTCATTTATTCTGCTCACAAATATCAGAAAACATAATATTGATTACTTATGAACATTATTTATAATCATTATAAAAGAAGATAAAATTAAGGACTTCAAAATATTGCAAAAAGAGATTTCGCTGTTAATTTAAAGATGCAAGACTTCAACCTCAGACCTGATTTTGTGTCTTGGAGATGTTTAGAGATATATAGTAACTCATAAGGAGCCAATTACTTTTATAACATTTTAATCCTTACCATTGATATTAAATATAGGCCAGTAATGATACAATTACCTTCTCATTTTAAAAAATGATTTAATCAAAATTCTTAACTACTTATTACTGGAATGATTTTTTTGTCTTGTCTGATATTACTTCAGGATAATATATTTTCTGAGGTTTTGGTTTATATGACACAATTCTTAACAATCATTAAATAATTAAAGGAGAGTAATAGGAGATGAAGTCAGAGAGGTAGAAACCAGATCATTAGAGGCTTATGGAAATTTTAAGAACTTCGGCATTTATTCTGAAAAAAATGAGGCATAACTGGAGACTTTTAGCAAAGGAATGATAGAAACTTACTTGAGTTTTAGAAAGATCATTCTGGCTGCTGTGTTGGTTGGAGGGCAAGGTCTAAAATGAAATGAATGAGGTCAGTGGTTATGACTTAAAAGGGATAGAAGTGGTGAAGATGATAATAAAAGATCTTATTTTAGACATATTTTTAAGGTAAAACTTGCATTTTGAGGGAAAGAGTACCTGTGAAGTGTAAAAGAGAAGTCAGAGATAATTCCAAGGTGTTTGGACTAAGCAATTGGATAGATGGAATTGCCATTTACTAACTGAAATAGTTTTTTTCAGGGGTGGGGAGATATTCAAGAGTTCAAGTTTGAGAAACCTACAAAATATTCAAGTGGAAATGGAGATAGATGTATTAATATGGAGTTTAAGAGACAGATTAGAATTAAAAATATGTTTACAAGTCATTAAGATGTAGATGTATTTAGACCCATGGTGTTGAAAGAAGTCACTAACGTAAATGTAACTGTAGAAGGGAGGCAGTTACTAGAGAGGAATTTAGGGTTAAGAAAAGAATTTTATTTTTGATTAGTATTCTGATTAGTATAATCCTGTAAAAAGAAAAATACATTGATTATATAATAGTATTTCAATTCCTGGATTAATATGAGAGTGGATCTAGTTCACAAAGAGAAGTCTGAGCATTATGTAGGATCAAGATATTTTGGCTATTATATGTCAACAGCAACATTTAGTATTTTTTGTCTTTTTAAATTTCAGAAATTCTTTTGGATGTATAGTGGAATCTAATTTTGCTTTTAATATGCATTTCTCTGATGTTTACTGAGGTTGAACACTTTTTCATAGTATGTTAATTGTCTATTTGATTTTTTTTTCTGATAAATCTATTTACAAGAACTTAAGGAAAAAGAATGGGAAAAATAAAAGAAAGCACCAGAGACTATGGGACAATGTCAGAGGATCTAACATATATGTAACTGAAGTTCCAGAAGTTAAGATAAATGATAACTGAATTAATAGATCACATAATGGCTGAAAACTTTCCAAAAGTTTTGGAACATATCAATCCACATATTCAAGAAATTCAGTGAATCTGAAGAAAAATAAATCATACTTGGTGACATCATTGTCAGACTTCTAAAGATGAAAGAGAAAGTAGAAAAGAGAAATATGAGATTCAGAGAGAAAAGAAGACAGTACCTTCAGTGGAAAAATAATTGGTGTTTACTTCTCATCAGAGACAATGGAATTGTATCATAAAATGTACACCATATAAGCTATTTGTTGAGGTTCTAGAGGACACTTTTATTCATAATCAAATATGACAATGGAGCATTGCCCAACAATTCCTGCAGCCAACAGTCCAGAAAGCCAAATCACACTCTCTACAACAGCTGGTCCACAACAAAAAGGACTTCATCAGTGACTGCCAGCTTCCCTAGTTTATTGATTTCTGACTCAGCACCAAGTAGAGGACAAAATATACGATTTCTGACCAATAGCGTGAGATGCCTCACTTTGAGTCACTCTAACTCCAGCTTTCCCATGCCAACAACCTTGAGTCAAAGTGCGATGATCCCTGACTTACGATGGTTCTACTTTCTGATTTTTTGACTTTACAAAGTGTTTATTGGGATATTAAATGTATTTTTGCCTTGCCCATCTTTCAAGTTACAATGAATTTCTCTGGACATAACGTCATTGTAAGTTGAGGAGCATCTGTATACCTGAAGCCCTCCTTTTTCTCACTACAGAGGTTTCCTACTCCTTGCCTGTCTTAGACTTTGTGCCAAATGCAAGTTGTATTAGTTCCCTATTGTGACTGTAACAAATTACCACAAATTTAGCAGCTTAAAGTGACACAAATTTATTATCTTGCAGTTCTGGAGATCGGAAGTCTGAATGCATTTTACAAGGCTAAAATCAAGGGCCTAGCAGAGCAGCATTTCTACTCGAGCCTCTAGAGGAGATCCATTCTTTGTCTTTACCAGCTTCTCTAGGCTGTCCACATTCCTTGAGACTTGGCTGCATCACTCTGACCTCTGCTTCTGTTTTCCTGTCTCTTTTGACTGTGATTGTCTTGACTCTCTTATAAGGATCATCGTGATTACAATGGGCCTACCTGTATTATCCAGGGTAATTCCTCATCTCAAGATCCTTAAAAGTGAATCACATCTGGGAAAGTCCCTTTTTCCGTAACATAGATGCGTAAGATATCTCATATAGATATGTAAGATAGCATACTCACAGGTTCCAGGGATTAGGGCATGGACATCTTTGGGGTGTAATTATTTGACTCGAGCACAAAAATAATAGTAGCTGACTCTCTTGCTATATCAAACTCTGAAAAAATCCTCTGTTCTTGTTTAGAAGTTGCTGTTTATTTCCACAGTGAAAATGGAATTTCTATGTTATGTTGAGTGTCCAGGGCAAAGGGTGCTAAAAGAACTACAGTAGCAGAAAAGTCACTGCCCTTTACAGATGAAGTTAGAACATATAGAAGGTATACTAAGTCAGTTTCATAATGTCCCTTTGAGTAGCTGTGTCAACACACTGCAAGGGGCAGGCCTGCCCACTTAGTCCTGAGCCTTCACCACAGAAGTAAAGGAGCACACAAAAGGAGAGCTGACCCTGATGTCTGGAAAGGTGTAAATAATGGGCAGCACAGAAGAATTACTTATCAAAGTAAGAACCACACAGATGTATTTTCTGTTTTTCCTTTGACAATAAGTTGTCATAAAATTATTTATTTAGTTTGACTATCCAACTCTATTGGTAATGTTCTAGTGTCAGACACAAATCCACACCCACAAACACACAGTGTCAATTATTACATTATCCATGGTAGTTCGGTTCTATAAAGCTATCATGAGCATTTAATTAGCAAATATGAAACCACTGCCCTTAGGAGAAATAGAAGGTTTGATGCCTGTGAGTCTCTGATCATATTTTCATCAGCCAATCAATGCATAACCTTGTTTTATGTGTTATTCTGTTTAAAGCACATTATGTTATATATATATATATGTATATATATTTCTTAAAAATAATTGATTGAACAGTCTTTGAATGATTTAGAGCTGGTGGCTTTGGAGGTCATTTGTGTTATATAGGATCCTTTGCCCAAGTCTATGTAAAATAAGCCAGTCACAATTGCATTAAAATCCTGCTCTTCCCCATGACCCTTTTCCTGTATAACACTTAGCAGATATTTTCAACATTCTTTTGCTGCCTCCTGAACTGAACAGGCTGCTTGCCTGCAAGTTTAGCATTTTTCACGCCATATCACCTTTTGAAATGTGTGAGGCAGACAGCACTAGCTGAGAAGGATTTAACATTTTCCTGACCCTGGGTAACATTATTGTAATTTTCTTTGACTTTGAGCCTTACAATAGTGCTGTCCACTATGGTTTTTTCCTAATCAGTTGTCATCTCATGAATTCACAAATTTAGCCATTTTTTTCCAACTTTTCCATAGCTTCATTATATGCTATAAACGTTACTTCAGCAGTTTCTGGAATGGTCTTGTGTACAAATCAGCAAATTTCCTCTTCCTTTTTCTGGATATACTGTTTGTTGATTCATTAGCATTTAACTCACAGTCAATAGCACTATAATTCACGCTTGAATGAAGCTTAACAAACAAATATTTTCTCTGTAAGGCCCGTCATAGTCTTCTTGTGTTAGATAAGATAGCACTTCCACACCATGTTGTAGGCCATTTAAAACAGCAAAATCACCAACAATAAGTACAGAAATGTAAAAAATGTGGTACTAAATAGATCCTGAATAAGACACATGTTTACGGTATGAAAACTGAAACAACAAGGCAGAGTGTTGTCTTGTTCGATGTCAGGAACCTGCAGCTGTCAGCCAACTCAAATATTTTGCCCCTCTGCAAATGCCTTTGTAAGTGCCAAGAGTATTGGCTTTGGTTACAGATATATTTTGTCACGTAGACAAATTTGAAAATACAGAATCTGCACATAATGAAGATTGGTTTGTGTGTGTGTATTTCTAAATTACTGTTAAAATTTTCATGTAAATCTACTCATAGTGTCATTGAGGTCAAAATATGTGATTATTTATAAATTCCTAAGAAAATGATTTCTACCTCTCTATCTCATTAGTAAGCATAATAGACAAAAGCCCCTGAACTCATGGAGGTTGTATTTGGTAGCATGTTAGGGATTGGCATGTTGTATGAAACTTACTGTGCCTGCATATGGCTGTATAAATTTTAATTGTAATACTTCCTGCAATATTTTACATTTCATTTGTCTTACCTTTCTAAATTTCAACATCATCCTTTCTTGCTCTGCCTCTGTAAAGCATGCGCCTTGCAGCTAACTACATACAGTTTGAAGATCTAATCAACGTTAGACCTGTTGATAGCAGAGATTCAAGTTCCTGAAGATTGGCATGCTGCTGAGAAGTGGCCTGCTGTTTCCTTTCTTAGGGACTCTAGTTTGCTTTTAACTTTGTGCAGAGTCCACTGCTGACAAGACGGTTAATAAAAGTGATATCAGGCACTGTGTGGTATCTGAAAAAAATTAATGAAAAAATGTATGCTGAGAAAGGTTCTATTAAGCAGGTCGGCAGTCAGCTTTCCTAACTGTCAGCCACTGTTCTTAGGAGCAACTGGTTATTTTTTATTATTACTTATTACACATGTACTATTTTTTTCTGGGGCCAAACCCATCCAGCATCATTTGTTGAAAACACTATCTTTTTTTCACTAAATGGCCTTTGATTTTGCCAAAAATCAATTATTTGGATACATTTGAATTTATTTCTAGAATTTCTTTTCTATTTAACTAATTTATTTGTCTATCTTAAAATCATTGTCTTGATTACCGTAGCTTTATAATGAGTTTCGAAGAAAGGTAGTGCAACTCTTGAAAACTTTTTGTTCTTTTCCAAAGTCGTTTTGGCTATTTGCTGGTCCTTTCTATTTCTGTGTGAATTTTAGAATTGGCTTGTTAATTTCTACAAAAAAACAAACAAACAAACAAACAAAAAAACCCTGTAAAGATTGTGATCTGGATTTGCTTTAAGTCTGTAGCTCAATTTGGAGGAAAGTACCTTCTTAACAAAATTGAGTTGTTTGATTTATAGACACAGTATATCTTTTAATTTATTTTGATCTTCTTTAATTTTCCCTCAACAAAATTTGGTAGTTTTCAGTCTACAGATCTTGCACAGCTTTCATCAGAATTATTTCTAAGAATTGTATGTTTTTGATTTATAAATTATGATTTAATCATTTTATTTTCCAATTATTTGCTTTCAGTATAAATAAATATTATAGATGTTTATATTTATCTTGTATTTTGTAAACTTGTTAAACTATTTCTAGAAGCATTTTTTACAGATTTCATAGAATTTTCTACATAGACATCATATATGAGAGTAAAAAAGTTGATTTTCCTTTGCAGTCTGCATGCCTTTAATTTCATTTTTTGGCCTCATTGCATTGTCTAGGACCTTAGTACAATGCTGAATGAAAGTGATAATAATGGATGTGGGTTTATCCCAGATCTAGAGGGAAAACATTTTAAGTTTCTTTCTATTCTTTGTTTAGAGTTTTTATAAGAAATGGATATTGGATTCTGTCAAATGCTTTTTCTGCATCTATGGGGATGATCATTCGTTCTTCCTTTTTTTTTTTTTTTTTTTGGCTCAGAGAAGGTGAGTTTTATTAACACTCTTGGATGCAGTTATGGCAGGCAACAGAATGCTGAGACATGCGATCGTTAATTTTTTGTAAAATATGGCAGGCATGGCCTGGAACTAGGAGAGATAAGTGGAGAGTAACCAACCCTACCTTCAAGAAACTTTCCTCCTTGACCACAAGTTTATATTTTACTTCTGGTTTACTTGATATGTTCCTTTTCACTAAACATTTTAATAACATACACCTGTATAGTAATTTCACCATCATTTTAAATTTTTTCTGTTTTGTAAATTATAAAAGTTATATATATATATTTGTTGAATCAAAGTCAAACAATATAGACATGTAAAGGAAAAACTCAAAAAATCCTCTTCTCACTACATCACCACTCCCCCGCCACACACACATACATAGCCGCCTGTTTCATGTCTCATTTCAATATCCTTTTGGCCTGTATCCCTCTAGACAGAGACAAATGCTATGAACATTTTAATGTGCACACAAGTCACCTGGGATCTCGTTAAACACAGGTTCTAACTCAGCAGGTCTGGGGTGGGCCCTGACACCCTACATTTCTTTTCTTTTTTTTTTTTTTATTATACTTTAAGACTTTAAGTTCTAGGGTACATGTGCACAATGTGCAGGTTTGTTACATATGTATACATGAGCCATGTTGGTGTGCTGCACCCATTAACTCGTCATTTACATTAGGTATATCTCCTAATGCTATCCCTCCCTCCTCCCTACTCCCCACAATAGGACCCGGTGTGTGATGTTCCCCTTCCTATGTCCAAGTGATCTCATTGTTCAGTTCCCACCTATGGGTGAGAACATGCGGTAATTGGTTTTCTGTTCTTGCGATAGTTTGCTGAGAATGATGGTTTCCAGCTGCATCCATGTCCCTACAAAGGACACAAACTCATCTTTTTTAATGGCTGCATAGTATTCCATGGTGTATATGTGCCACATTTTCTTAATCCAGTTCTTCCTTTTTTAGTCTGTTAATACGGTGAATTATGCTGATAGTTTTTAAAGTGTTAAAACAAGCTTGTATTTCTGGAATAAAGCTTTTATTCTTGCAGGTCTGCTTTAAACTTTGTTAGGCAATACCAGAACAACCTTTTCATCTAATTTTCCACATTGCTAAGATAAAACCCTTCTTCCTAAGTTCAACAGTTAAGTCTTCTACTCTGCCTGGTGAAAAAAGAAAACATTCCTGGCTTTGTGCAATTTTTAAGTAACGTTCTTTGTTTTCCTTATCTTTTCTACAAGTTATTTTCCCAATCTTGGGAAATTTTTAAAAAATGTATGTGCTAAGCAGTACTCAACTAAAGAACTGAGGAGGACCCTTGTGGATCTCTGAGTTTTCTCTCTCTGCTGTCCTCCCTTTTCTGGTACTCTGCACTGTGAACTCTGGCTGCTTTGGCTCCCCTCCACTTCCATCTCTATCTTTTTGATTCCTGGGTTTCCATTCCTCACCCTGCAGACGGAAAACTCTTAAAACAGTTAAATTAGACAATCTTAGATCTCACCTCTTTTGTCGCCCTTATTTTAGGGATCTCTGTCCTTATTTGTCTCATGTCCATTTTCTTGAAAAAAAAATTTTTTTTTCAATTTATTTCAGGTAGGAAGTTAAATTGGGTCTCTTCTTTGCCAGAAGGGAAAGTCTGTATTAATATTTTTGAAGTATAGTTTTTCTTCATCATAGAAATCTATACTTTGTAAATTAAAGTCCATGCTACTTTTTGGTAAGGTTTCCATTGTTTTGAATATTAAGTTTCATTAAATTGAATGAAATTTGCCTGCGTTTTTATGTTTTAAAATTCTGGAATTCTTTTTTTTTAAATTCAGAGAGACTGAATTCTGCTTTTGTGATAATGAATATTAATATGATTTGAAACAGGCAAGTACTGTATTGAGTTTGGAATCTGTGACTCCTTACATTTTTTATGCTTATTGTCTTCATAGCATCAATTGGTCCATTTCCATTGAAGAGTTTTATTATGCGCATTTACTCATTTGCTAAATATATGCCAAGCTTGAGGAACAAAGTCATAAATCAGACATAGGGCTTTGTCCTGTAGGAGAGGAAGGCCATGCTATTAATAAGCAAATGCAATAAAATGCTAATTTTCAAGTAGTTTAAGACAACTTCTCTGCTAGTTATTGCATTGTTTTGGTGATCAAATACAAGATGCAATGACACTGAATGAAACCTATGCCCTGTTAAGGTCATATTCTAACAGGATGTTGTTTACTCATTTTATGTTCACTGAGCACTGTTGTAGCTGAAATAATTATTTGAATCTAATATTATTTGAGTCTAATATTTTTCTCTGTTCTGTTTATATATAACTCTGTAATCAATGTTAATTTTTTTCAACAGAAGATAAATGTAAATATGTTCTTTAAATAAATAAAATAATATACACTTTTTAAAAATGTAGAGCATTAAAAAAGGTGTTTTTTAAAAAGCAGACTGAGGATAACTGAATGCAGACTTTGAAATATTAAAGATACCAATTTTATAGCAATTTGGCTTAAATATATTTAATAAAGAAAAATATATTTACCAGGGTTCTGATATGTTCTGGTAACAGCTTCCAGAGACTCTCATTCCAGAGAAGCTCCTGCCCCACACCCAGAGGGAAGAAATGCACGCTCAGCGAGGCCAAGAAGATTCCAGACAGACAATCCTTGCTGGGTTTCCTCAGCCAGTCTATTAGCATTAGATCATATGCTTTTTGTCCAATTATATTTCTACATGGCCGTCCATACTTTGTTGAACCTAAGCATCAAAATCGACAATTTTCTGTGTATCTTTGAGTCTTCATTCTGAAAGCTTCTGTGTCTACATGTTAAATAAATGTGTATACCTTTTTTCCAATGAATCTGCCTTTTGCAGGTTTATTTTTCAGAGAACCTTCAGAGGGTGACCCACAGAGTGTATATTTAAAGGGAACTGGCATTAACTCTTAACTAAAATGGCAAATGAATTTTTCTCGAATCTGATGGAATTTCTGTTTATTCAAGTTTTGATGATTATCTTTTTTAAATTTACGTCTTGTAAATTAAGATGCTTGTTTCTTGTTTCAGTGTCATTATAAAAGATGACAGAAAAATCTTAGTCTTTCTTTAATCATTGTTTTCAATTTAAATATTTAAGCACCCAGTCTTACAATAGCTTTCTGTGGAAGTCTTTCTTTTAGCCTCCTAAGCTCTGCAAACAATGGCAATATGATCTTTTTACTAATTAACTTTATAAATATTTTTACTGTTTTCACTTGTTCTTTTAATTCCTTCTTTCACTTGAGCATTCTACCCAGCCTATGTCTCTCAACCATAAGCAGTGCTGTCTCCTTGAGTTACCTATTCTTTCCAGCACGTGGGGCAAAGGTAAATATTTCCTTGTTTCTTTTGTGGGAGGAAAATTATGTATTATATTTGACATAATAAATGCTGCAAATAGATTCCCATTTGGTTCAACATGACTCATCTTATTTAATGCCAAATAATAGGGCAAGGATGATTTATTAACACTTTCAGGCCCTCTGTCCTGTGATCCTCATGGGGAATTAGTGGGCAGAGAAGAGAAGGGATAGGACCACAGTATGGTGGGCTACACAAATTACACTGTTAGGGGGGAGTTATGGTCCCTGATACTAATCACGTGGTGTGACTTACTGGGTTATTAGGAAGACAAACTCCCTGTTGTTTCCTTATTTATAAAATAGAAGACATAATAAATTTTACTTTACAGTACGTTTGAACTCAATGGACATTGTCAAATAACATGTATATGTAAGACAAATTATTTCATAAAATTGAGAATTTACAAGTGGAATTTTCCAAGATTAGCATCCTTGACACTGAAAATATAAATGCATAGAAATCAAACTTTATAGCTGTTTCTCTTACAAAGCTCTGTATTTGGGACACATGCTTTATGGATGAAACTGCAGTGTCACAAAGAACTTCTTTAAATTTTTAAAAACGAAAAGTAAATACTAATGAAAGGCCAAAATAGATTCTCATGGAATTCTTAAAGAGCAAGCATAGTAATTATTATTTTATAATATATGCAAGTGACATATGTTTTTCTACACACCATGATACTGCCAGTAAATGACTTAAATAAATAAAAATACTCATAGACCCTTCTTTAATTTTGCCTAGTCAGAAGTCACGTCTCTTTATCTGAACTCCTATGGCATATTTTCCTGCTGCTTTACTATAGTAATTATCGGGTTTAGCTTTGTGTGTGTACATTTTGCTTATTTTCTCCTCTAGGTTATAATCTCTTTGATGGTTTGTTTCTATTAATTAGCATCCTCCAAAATTCGTACTGGGAGTCTTCATTCTGAAGGCTTCTGTATATACATGTTAAATAAATTTGTATACTTTTTCTCCAATTAATCTGTCTTTTGAAGGTTTATTTTTTGGAGAACCTTCAGATGGTGATCTACACAGTGTATATTTAAAGGAACTGGTGTTGATTCTTTTTTTTTTTTTTTGATTGCAGAAAGGAACTGGTATTAATTCTTAACTAAAATGGCAAATAAATTTTTCTCGAATCTGATGGAATTTCTGTTTATTCAAGTTTTGATGATTCTCTTTTTAAAATTTGCATCTTATGAATTAGGATGCCTGTTTCTTGCTTCAGAGTCATTTTCAAAAATGGCAGAAAATTATTTGTCCTCTTTTAACCACTGTTTTCAAATCAAGTATTTAAGCATCCACTCTGACAATAACTTTCGTGAAAAGCTATTCCTCCCTAAGGTGCGCATACACCATAAGGTGTTTGATGAATTAATTAATCCCAGAAATCAAGACACTTCTACTGAATGTTTTGTAAATACAAATCTGTCTTTAAAAGAGTTTCAATCTAGCCATTGCATAACAGAATGAACAATGCTTATGTCGATAATCTCTGTCACAGATTTTTCTCAAAAGTGAAGGGATATGGGGCAATTCTCCTTCTACCATGCAGTGATCAATTATGTTAACTTCTCTGTACTGTCTTTTGTTTGATAATCACAGAAGCTTTCTTATATAATTTTCTTGAGAAACATATTATATATTGTTTGACTATCTTTTATAGATTTTGACTTACCCTTGGAAAGAAGAGATGCCCTTCTAATTATAGATTCTAAGAGGGTAACAGGTACCTTTGTATCAAATTGTTATTAAAGAGTCAGGAAGGTTTATTTTAGCATTTAATCTTTTGGGAAAAGCCCAAATAGCTTTGTTTCACATATCTAGGGAAACACGACTGAGAGAAAAAAGAATTGCTACAGAAAATGCCGTTTGCTTTTCATCTGCAGGTAATAAGGGAAAACATAACAGTTTGGATAAATACAAGCATTACAGAGAAGAGATTTAGCATGAGGACTGTTGGGGCAGCAATTGCTGGTACATTCTTGAGTAAGCACTTGGTGTGTATCTTTGAGCAAATTATTCATTCATTTGTTGGATAAAACTTAAAAACACATAGATAGTAAGTACTTGTCAGATATTAGCTATTACTATTTTCTGAATGAAAATTCAATAATAATTTTTCAGCTGAATTTCCTCCACAAATTAGAGTAGAACAAAAGTCTTCAGTTTTGGGGACACGATCTTTTTAGCACTGGTTCTTAAACTGGACTGTTCGCTGAATGAAAAAATTGGAGCAGTTTATAAGATCGTACTTATGCTTGGGTCCTACTCCCCAGGATTCTGATTTACTGGAAGGAGAGTGGCCTAAACTCTGTGATTATTCAAATCTCCCAAGGTAATTCTAATGCACAGAAAGGCTAGAGAACAGTTATGTAGAATGCTTCTCTTCAGTTTCAAGGAACAGAAGTCAAGGCAGTGTTTGTAAATTTCTTTTTTCTTGGCATCAGGGATAACACCATGCAAGAAGTCAACTTTAGTAACACAACTACATTGTGCTTCTGTGTTCTGTCTTATTTATGTCACCTTCTACCAAATTGATATTTGAAATATCAAGTCTGCAGAGGGTTTAAGTCCTAATAAGATATTGCCTTTACTCCTGAAGTCTAATGCCAACATGTGTGGGTTTCATGTTCCTTACAGTTACTTCTTAATATTATCATCATCACTTTCTCAACTGTATTAGTTTCCATTTCTGTGTGGAAAATTTACTGCAAATACAGCAGCTAAACCAAAATCTGTTTGTTATCTCACAGTTCTGTAAAGCAAGTCATGACACAGAGTGGCTGGGTTATCTGCTTATGTTCTCTCATGGCTGAAATCAAAGTGTTGGCTAAGCTGCGTTTTTATCTGGAAGATGTGGTGCCAAAACTCATTTCCAAGGTCATTCATGTTGGCAGAATTCAGTTTCTTGTGGTTGCAAGACTCAGGTCCCCATTTCCTCGCTGGCTGTTGGCTTGAATCTGCTCTCGGTTCCTGGAGGCTGCCCACAGCTCCCAGAGACAGTTCATAACTTGGCTGTTTCTGTCTTTCAGGCCAGCATGAACATGCTTTTCTGACTTGCAATCGCAATCCTCTCCAATCAGCCATATGAGCTTCTTTTATAATTATAGGCCTCGATTCAGCAGCTATGACAGATGCCTGTTGTTCAAGGCTTGCCTTCATCACACTCTCAGTTACCTAAGGCTCATGCTGTTGTCTTGGATCCCCATCTCCCAGTATTAAACTCATATTCTATAGTTCCCATGATCTATTTCCCCAAGGTCCTGTTCCTTGAGCTCTAAGACAACAATTAGCTACTTTAATAAAATAATCTGTTTGTCCCACTAATGAACACAGAATGGAAGAAAGTCCTATAGACTTTCTTTACACTCCAGGTAAGGGATAAGATTTCTTATTTTAAATGTTCACTCACAGCTACTTTGATTGTTGAACATTAATGGTCTCCTGGAAAGATGCTTTGTTACTAGAGGGAAGACTCTTACTATAGAATGACATTGAAAACCTTATTTTCTAAAAAAAAAGAAAAGCATTTTGAAAGCATTACAAGTGAAACAGATCATGAACATTCTGCACAACCAAGGTAGAAGCTGTAAATAAAGATGAAGATTTCTTATGCTGGAAAATGACATGGATTAAATATAGACCAAGGGAGTCTATGTGAATATTTTGGCCCAGTTATAAGCATTTTTCTTCTCCCATAGCATAGGTCCAGCTATCAATTTTCCCTATAGTCTGACAGTCTTTTTTGCACAGTGTTAACAATACAAGGTGAAAAATACGCTACTGTGAGAGTATTACTGTGAATACAGTGGTCATCTATTTCAACCTTGATTTCTGGTAAGAATTTACTGTTTTTTTTCTTATACATTTTCAACTAAAGGTGACAAATTCTATTGACTTTACTAAAAACTATAGCTCTTAAGAAATGTGTTATAATTAATACCATGTCTTACTGCAAAAATTATTTTTTCCTTTGACCTAGGTTTGTAGAATATGCAATTTTATTTTCCATACTATCAATACCCACAAGGTGCTGAATGCTGATATCTGCTTAGCTACACCTCTAGATATATCCTTAGCATTTGTGATCATTATACTGATTGAAACAATTTTAGGTCAGTGAGTCACAAATATCTCACTTTTTCTTTTGTTCCTGGACATGAAAGCAGAGTTTTGAACAATATGTACATTTTCAAAAACTCCATAAAAATATTAAACCAAATCATGTTTCTTTGTTAGGTGTGCCACAGGGTCTATAATCTTTAGAGTATTTTAGCTTGGGATGTAGATACCAAAGGGAAAGCTTGTTAGGTATGTTGGCATTTCTAACTCTTAGATTCCTTTTGTGGCTTTCAATATTTTTTTTTTCTCTACACATCTCCAAGAAAGCAATTGCTTTTGATCTGCCCTTAAGGCTTAATAAATATCTTAATTGACAACTTCTTCAACATTACTCTTGGAATTGTGGATTAATGTTTCTTCTAAAACTTATTCATAGCAAATAAAGTAAGAAGAGAAATATTGTGTGTCCATTTAATCTTCATCTATTTGTATTTCCAATGATGTAATACCTCTTGCTACAGCAGAAACTCTTATAACCAGAATCACTTGAGATTGGTGAGGGCAGGAGAAGGGAAGAATTGGAGCTGATCAAAAAGCAGAAAGGGAGAAGGCTTGGAGAAATAACACGAACAGCAAAAATGTTTCAAGATTGTGTTTCTCAGCCTGATGGAGACGTAGAACCAGACTGCCTGGGCTGAAATCCTGGCTCCTCTATGTATTTTATCTATGACATTGTTCAGGTTAATTAACCTTTTTAAGTATTTGATTCATCATGTATAAAATGGAAATAATTATAGTAATAATCATCTAGGGCTGTTGTGAGGATGAAATGAATTAATACATGTAAAGTGCTTAGAAACATATTTAAAATATTAGTATACACCTTACATGCATATTTATTAGTAGTAGTAGTAGTAGTATTTTTGAGATGGAGTTTCACTCTTGTTGTTTAGGCTGGACTGCAATGGCGTGATCTCAGCTCACTGCAACCTCTGTCTCCTGCCTCAGCCTCCCAAGTAGCTGGGATTACAGGCGCCTGACACCGTGCCCAGCTAATTTTTGTATTTTTAGTAAAGACGAGATTTCACCATATTGGCCAGGCTGGTCTTGAACTCCTGACCTCATGCGAGCCATCTGCCTCAGTCTCCCAAAGTGTTGGGATTACAGGCGTGAGCCACTGCACCAGGCCTATTTATTATTATTAAAGTGAATGAAATTAAACACATAATTTGTTCTAAGCTCTATGCTTTATTTAATATTTTCAACATCCCTGAGATATATTTGTTGTCCTTCTTTTGACAAATGAGAAAACAAATTTTCAGAGCGAAAAATAACCACCCTAAGTTTCCACAGCTTGTAAGAAGAAGATATGGAATTAAAAATTAAGACATTTCTGATTTCACAGATGATATATCATTTTATTTTCACCAACTCCATTTATGTTTAACATGAAAAGTCTCATTATAGCCACATGATTTTACATGAAAAAGCAAGTGATTCTGTTAAGGAAAGATTGCAGAGATGAGCAGGATTTGTTTTGAAAAAGTTCAGTGCATTTTGGCTAGGTCTTGAACAAAGAAAGAGTAGAATTTTAAAAGCAAAGAATAGGAAGTACACATACACACATTCCAGATATTGCTTGTGCAGTCATGGAAGTGTGGTGATGACTGATATTTTAAAACAACTATGAATTACTTTTCATGACTAGAATATGGAATGAATGAAGGTAGGATTTAGAAGTGAGACTGGGCAGGTATTTGGGGCTACACCACAAATGGTTTTAAATTTTATAGTGAGGAATTTGATCTACATACTGTAGACAGTGAATAAACCTGCAAGTTTTTAAAATGGAAAATGAATATAATGAAATATGTATTGAAAGACATAACTCTGTTAGCAAGATAAAGGGTAATTTTGTTGTAAAAGAAAGTTAAACAGGCAACCATCATATTCTCAAAATAGTCATGAAAATGAGTTTTTTTTAACTAGGATAATAAAACTAGACAGAATGGAATCCTTTAAAGAAGTGAATTAAGAAAATCAGATTCAAATGCTGTATTTGATATTAGAGGTTAAGACAAGTGAGAATTTGTAAGTGGTGGATTTTTAGCTATGCTGGTGTCTGAGTAAATGATAATTTATAATGATATAGAAAAACAGGTGGAGAAGTAGGCTTACAGGGAAGATAAAGACTTCAGCTTTGAACAGCCTAAGTTGGAGCTACAGTGGGATATTTAGATCAAGCAGTCATTTAGGAAGATATCTTTGATACTTGGAAGACTGGCAAGGCCTAAAGATGTGAATTTGCAAATCCTAACTAAGCAGTTGATAGTTGAATTTTAGTGAATGTTAAGATTACTTTACATAAGAAGAGAGAGGGAAGAGAAGATGGATAGCCTTAAAACCCTAGGAGACACCGTTATGTTAGTAGCAAAGTGGGACAACTTGTGGGTAAAAAAGACCAAGCGTAATCAAAGGATTAGTAAAGATCTGAAAGAGGTAAAATAGAAGATAAAGAAGAAGAAAATTTTAAGAGAGGATGGTCAGTTTGAGCAAATTGGACTCTGAGGTCAAGAAGGATAAGGACTGTTAAAGTGCCCTTGGACTTCACAATTATGAGATAATAGGAGAGCTTTTTCAAGGACATTTTTAGTGGAGTGATCAGAGTGAAAGTTTAGATTGCAATGAATGGAAGAGTGAATGGAAGTGAGAAATAGGAGGCAGGAAATACTGAACATTTTTCTAAGAAAATTAGAGTGTGCCGATAATAATACAGAATTAATTATTGGCAAGTAGAGTCAACTTTTTTCTTTGAGAAAGCCAGTACAGAAAACAACATAAGTAAATTTTTAGAATACTTTGAGGTAGAGAGGATGTCTGAAGTTACTTGCCCTTGATGATCTCTATTTCCCCTAACTATGAAATAAAGGGATCTGCTGTTTAGAAACGTGGCTTTGGAGTACCCTCCTGATTAAAGAATTGTGAAAATAAGCTACCAAATTCTTACTAGCCTGAGAAAAGTCACAAAATAAATGGACTTATGAGTCACAGTTTGAAATCAGCAAGCAGATGTACATAGTCAAAAGGCAGAAGGAAATGAATACAAAAGGTTAAGATAGTCTAAATGAAGAAAACAGCATTTATGATATATGTATAACGGCTAAATAAGACATTGAAAATAAAATATGTAGACTTTCTTCAACCTGCCTGACCTGTGGTTTTAGGCAAATCTTATTTGTATGAGCTTTAGTTTCCTCATTTGTATAATGGGCTTTTGTATAGTGCTTGGCATACCAGCCTCAAGAGGTTTTTGATTCCTCAGATTTACTTAAAATTTATTCAACACAGAGTTACTCAAAGTGTGTTCTTTCATAACAAGGAAAGGGAGATGGTGAGTCTATGATCAAATAAACTTGGAAAAGTCTATGTAGATATTTTTCTCTTTGGGTGTTAGAACACATGTTAGCATATGCAGTTTTAAGATGTACTCCACTTTTCTTTTTAAAGAAACAAATTAATTGTATTTAGCTCATTGTTAGTCAATTGTATTTAACCAAAAGGTGGTTTTAATTTTTTAAATTTCTCTCCATAATGTTTAAAACTTGTACTGGAATGCTACAGAATACATTTTGGGAAATCCTATTTTATTATGTAAGTACTCTTTCATGTATCAGAGTCACAAAAATGAAGTGATGAAAGCTACATCAGGGAATAAGCTGCACGTTTTATGGCCAAAACAGTAATAGTATTTGTGTAGATTTTTCTTTCTTTGAGAGTCTCTATTATTTAATTTATAAATGTAAACCATCGAGTTATACTTAAATCCTATTTTGAATTGGGCTTGATAATCATTTTACACAAACATTATTTTTTCGCATTTCTCAGAGGCCATTAATTTCTCAGGTATATTAAACTGTCAATGTAAGTATTAAGATTTTAATTCATTTTGGATAAATTCCTGGAAACACAAAATCTCCTAAGATTTAGTCAGGAGATTGAAACAATTAATAGACCACTGTAAAGCTCTGAAATTGAATCAGTAACAAGAAAAGTTCCAATCAAAAAAAGCCCAAGACCAGGTAGATTTACAACCAAATTCTACCAGATATATGAAGAATAACTGATACTAATCCTACTGAAACTATTCCAAAAAATCAAGGATGAGGGACTCCTCTGTGACTCATTCTATGAAACCAGCATCATATTACTACCAGAATCTGGCAGAGACATGAAGAAAGAAAACTTCAGGTCGATATCCCTGATAAACATAGACACAAAAATCCTCCACAAAATATTAGCAAACAAAATACAGCAGCACACCAGAAAGTTAATTCACCATGACCAAGTACGCTTTATTACTGGGATACAAGTTTGGTTCAGCATAACACAAATCAATATATATGATTCACTACATAAAGAAAATTGAAAGCAAAAACCATATGATCATCTCAATAGATGCAGATAAAGCTGTTGATAAAATCCAACACGCCTTCATGATAAATAACCTCAACTGACTAGGCATTGAAGGAATGTACCTTAAAATATTAAGAGCCATCTATGACAAACCCACAGCAAACATCATGTTGAACAGACAGAAGCTGGAACCATTCCCCTTGAGAACTGGAACAAGGCAAGGACGCCCACTCTCACCACTCTTATTCAACAAAGTACTGGAAGTCCTAACCAGAGGAATCAGGCAAGAGAAAGAAATAAAAGGCATCCAAATAGGAAAGGAAATCAAACTTTCTTTCTTTGCTGACAATATGATTTTATACTTAGAAACCCCTAAAGACTCTGCCTAAAGGCTACTATAATTGATACGTGATTTCAACAAGGATTTGAGACACAAAATCAATACACAGAAATTAGTAGCATTTCTATATACCAACAATGTCCACGTCAAGAGTCAAATCAAGAGCACAATCCCCTTTACGATAGCCACAAAGAAAACAAAATACCGAGGAATACACCTAAAAAAATACATAAGAGATCTCTTAAAGAACTACAGTACACTGTTGAAGGAAATCAGAGAAAACACAAATGGAAAAACATCCCATGCTCATAGATTGGAAGGATTAATATCATTAAAATAACCATATTGCACAAAGCACTTTACAGATTTAGTACTATTTCTATCAAACCACCAATGTCATTTTTTGCAGAATTAGAAAAAAATATTCTAAAATTCATATGGAAACAAAAAAGAAACTGAATAGCCGAAACAATTCTAAGCAGAAAGAAAAAAGCAGAGGCATCACTCTACCTGACATCAAATTGTACTATGAGGCTACAGTAACCAAAACAGCATGGTACTGGTACAAAAACAGACATGTAGATCAATGGCACAGAATAGAAAATTCAGAAATAAAGCCACACACTTAAAACCATCTGATCTTTGACAGGGCTGATAAAAACAAGCAATGGGGAAAGGACTCCTGATTCAATAAATGGTGCTGAGATAGCTGGGTAGCCACATGTAAAAATTAACTCGAGATGGACTAAAGATTTAATGTAAGACCTCAAATTATAAAATCGTAGAAGAAAATCTAGGAATACTTTTCTCACACCAGTGATGACCTTTCTCACACCTGTCTTGACAAATAATTTATGACCAAGTCCCCAAAACCAATTGCAATAAAAACAAGAATTAACAAGTGAGACCTAATTAAATTCAGGAGCTTCTGCACAGCAGAAAAAACTATCAGCAGAGTAGATAGACAACCTACAGAATGACAGAAAATGTTCACAAACTATGCATATGGCAAAGGTGTAATATTCAGAATCAATAAAGAACTTTAACAAATCAAAATACAAACAAACAAACAAGCAAAATACTAAAAACCTCGTTAAAAAGTGGGCAAAGTTCGGGAGCAGACATTTCTCAAAAGAAGACATACAGGTAGCCAACAAACACATAAAAAAGTGGCCATCATCACTAATCATCAGAACAATTGAAATTGAAACCACAATGAGATGCCATCTCACATCAGTCAAAATGGCTATTATTAAAGAGTCAAAAAAACAAAAACAAAAACAAAACCATGCTGGTGAGGCTGCAGAGAAAGAGGAATGCTTACACACCATTGGGGGAAATGTTAATTAGTTCAGTGTCTGTGGAAAGCGGTTTGGAAATTTCCCAAAGTACTTAAAACAGAGCTACCATTTGATCCAGCAATCCTATTACTGGGTATATGCCCAAAGGAATATAAATTATTATACCAAAAAGACACATGCACACATGTGTTCATCGCAGTGCTACTCACAACAGCTAAAACACGGAATCAACTCAGGTGCCCATCAATGGTAGACTGGATTACTGGAAAATGTGGTACACATACTCCATTAAAGAAAATGAAATAATGTTCTTTGCAGCAACATGGATGGAGCTGGAGGCCATAATCCTAAGCAAATTAACACAGAAATAGAAAGCCAAATATCACATGTTGTCACTAGTAAGTGGGAATTAAATATTGAGCACACATGGACACAAATATGACAACAATCGACATTGTGAACTACTAAAGGGAGAGGGAGGGGAGCTTGGGTTAAAAATCTATCTATTGGGTACTGTGCTTACTACTGGGTCCAGTATAGCCATGTAACAATCCTACACGTGCACTCTCTATATTAAAATAAAAGCTGAATAATTTTAAAAGAGGTTGTAATTTATTTTGTATAACTAGCTTTGATTCACTAATTTTTTTGTTAAGGATCTTTTTTCCCATCTATATTCATGATATGATAGTGGTCTTTGAATACCTTTCTTATAATAACCTTACCAGATTTTTGTGTCAAGGTTATGCTGGTTTCATACAATGAGTTGGGAGTTATTTCTTTACTTTCCAGAAGAGTTTGTGTAAGCTATGTCTGTAATTTGCTATTTGTTTTTTTATTTCTAGAGATGAATACATAGATCCTTAATTTTCACTCTTTCTTTTGTGATTGTATGCATTTAAAGATATAAATTATCCTCTAAGCACAGATTTAGCTGTATCTCTCAAGCTTTAACATGTTGTATTTTTTTTATCAATGAATTCAAAATACTCTTTACTTTTCATCGTGATTTTTCATTTGATTGTTTTTTAGAAGTTGGGGATTTTCTTGTATTGCAGTTCTGCTGTGATCAGAGATCCTTATCTGAAAGATATAAATCTTCTGAAATTTGTTCAGACTTATTTTGTGGCCCCAGCATATAGTTAATTTTGATAAATATTTATTTGAAAAGTTGTAATGTCCTTCTGTGGTGTATAGTATTTCATATCCATCAATTAGGCCAGATTTGTTATTGTCATTTTTTTCTATGCTTATCGATATTTTGTCAGTTTATTTAGTGAGAAAAATATGTGAGTTCTTATAATAATTGAGGGTTTATATATTTCTCCTTTCAGTTTTGTTTACTTTGCCTAATACACTTTGAAGCTAAATTATTAGATTAATAAAGATTTAGAATTTTTATATTTTCCAAGTAGATTAACTGCTTTATACAAATTTTAAAATTTCTTTCTTTATCCCTAATAATATTGTCTCAATGTCCACTTTGTTTGATATTAGTAAAACCATAAACATTTTTCTTTTACTTAGAGCCTTTCTTTTTACTTTTGCTTTCAAACTTTATGTAGCCTTATATTTAAGATATGCTTCATAAATTGCTTATATTTATTTCTTTAATATGGCCTAATTATTCTTCTTTTCTGAAATAGTTTATTTTATATTAATATAATTGCAGATATATTTCCGTTTAAAGTTATAAATTACTTTTCTCCTATTAGTCTCATATATTATCTACTATTCATTTCTCTTCTTTCTTGTCTTCTTTGAATTAACCAAATGCAAATATTTTGTTATTTAATCTTTCTCCATCTATCCACAAAATTTGCCTGTTAGTCATGCATTTCTTATTATTCTTTTTCTGAATATTTTAGAGGTCACAATATACATTTTTGATTTAATGGTATTTCCTATAAATTATTATTATTACTCTAATATCACTAGGACCTTAAAACACTCTAACTTCATTTATTGCTTTACCATCTGCCATGACAATAAAAAATTACCTAACCTCTTGTTGACTTCCCAACTGCCCTTCATAGTAGGCCTGTAATTTGAATCATATGTGGAATTGAATAAACAGAAACATAATAAAGTCATGCAGATATTTCTATTATACCCATGTGTAAACTTTTTTACATGTGTTAACTCTTTATGCATTAATACTGCAGATATTTTACTCTTTTTCTATACTTCAAAGACTTTCTTTTTATTTTTAAATTTTTTTTTAGTTTCAGAGAGGTAGAGAGAGGTTTAATTTTTTTTTTAGTTTGAGAGAGGTAGAATCTTGGAGGGAAAACACAACAATGACATTCAAAGCATAGGACATTTTGCAATGCTATCGTTTTTCTGTGTATAACAGGCCCGGATACAGGATGACTAGATTATTGTTAGAGGAGGTTTAAAAAGTTTTGACTCCTCATTCACATAAGGGAGAGGTTCAAATCAAACTACCCTAATGGCTAGTCCCATGAGGAAAGTTTTAAGAACACATAACAATTTATATTAGGTCAAGTGACATACTATACCATAGATTTTGCTTATCATTATTCAGTAAAACTTGTAAACTTATTTGAAAATAAACATTAGTTTTCTAGTTGTAAGAACACATATTCTACTAAAAATCCCTCACTCTTTATTGTAAATAGGGGAGAGAAGCATTGTAAAATTTTCTAAAAACCTTGTATTTTTGTCTCAGTGGTAGGAGAAAATTCCCGGACGATTTGGACTGAATGGAGAAAGGAAGGGAAAAAAGGCAGTAGGAGTGTCACTTTTAGATGTTGTTTTGCTGTTGTTAGTGTAGCCAGTGTGTACCATCTGCTTTCCCTTACATCACTGCAGGTTTCTTACTGATCCGGCTAATACCATGAAGCAGCCTTTTCTTTTCTACCACGCCTGACGTTTTCTGCCTTCTGGGTGAGTCACTTGCCCAGTTCAGTCATATACACAAACTTGCTTGCCTGGGATACTGCTTGCTTTAATCTTGAGTTGTTAGGCTTTATAATTTTGAATTCTTTTCTAAATCCTTTGGATATAATACATTTGTTTAATTATATTACACATTTTAATTTCTTTAGAGCACATTCTTTCCTGTGTCGTAGTTAATGTAAGTAATATTATGTTGTCGTTTGGACACATCCCAGGCCTGGATCTCTCAAAGGATGGCTGTCAAATGGAAAAGATGAAGTCAGTGAGACAAAACAGCCTGCTGAATCTCAGGAGGCACCTGTGTTTCAAATGTGTTAATGGAACTGTCCAGGTGGAAACCAGAGGTGTCATATCTGGGATTCCACCCTAGGGGCTCCATGAATTCTCTTTCCTGGGATTCTGAATTGCTTTCTGAAGTTGCATTACAAAAATTGCTTGAGTGTATTTAAAGTCCTTTCTTGAAAGATTATCTTTTTAAAAGCAAAGTATTTTTATTCCTCTAGAACATATGTAAAATTATTTAAAATGATCAATTATTTATAGAAGTACTTCTTACTGTCCTCCTTGTGTACTAGACAAAAGCAATTTAACACAGAAGCATTTATGTAGATTGAAACCCTAAAAATAAATATCTATTTTTGTCTCACGTTTTATAATTTCTTTCTAATGATCAAGGCAGTTAGATCAGACAGAAAAATGATTATTGTGGATTATGAAAAGAATTATTTCTGACCCCAAGGGAGTCTTTTGATTATATTTCCATTTTAATAAAAATCAAAGCCAAAAGCTGTTTATTGTAGCTGTTTTGTATACTACTTTTCTAGAGGGACAGAAAAATGGCTTTTGTAAGTCTGAAAGTGGGTTTAAGTCGTGGAAAGTCTCAAATATTTTATTTTCATTTAGACAGGTGCAAGGCTAAAGAGCATTTTTTTATATCCACTAAGGTCTCAGTGATATGTATTTATTTCATACAGTGGCAGGAGTGTTCTTAGATAGGTAACTGTTATAAACTTATATTTTAGTACGTCAGACTGGTCACTAGTTTTGCTAAAAATTATGAAATATAAACAAAGTGAACAAAGATTGCAAGAGCTTTTTATATTTTAGGTTCCATATATACTGAATGCTTTTCCCTTGTTGAATCGGTAGTATAATTGAATTCATGGTTATTAAAATATTATAGATTTGGTAGAAAGAGAATAATCAGAGATATCAAATAAGCAATGGTCTGAAGTGAAAGTTTTTTAAAAATATATCTTAAATGTCACAGACTTTTTCAAATTCTCCATAAAATATTCATTTATATACTATTATCTGTTCCACTTGACAAGTGAGAAAGTTCACATTTGGAAGGCATACGTAAGTTGTCCAGTTAGTAAATAATAAAGCCTAGAATCAAATTTATACAGTATGAGGAGTGGACTAACATTCTCATCTGCCACACTACATGTATTTTTAAATTGCCCAATAAAAAATTCTATTATTATTTTCATTTTTTGAGGTGAGGAAACTGATGTTCAGAGAGATTAAGATTTATGGATTAAAAAGCAAGTAATTATTTAAAGCAGAGTTTGAATTAGTATTACCTAAATCTAGAGTTTGTTCTCATAACTATAATTCTGCCACTATCTTTTATTCCTGGCTCTCTCTTTCTGTTTACTATGTAGTTATGTAGCTAAGACAATAGAAGATAATAAAATGACAATTATAGTTTTCTCTAATATGGCTGGATAAATTAAAATAATCTTTATTTTCTTCTTTATTTTTGAGCACTTAAGCATTTGTTACAAATATTTTTATTGAAAAAATATACTATAACTCAATAATAGACCTAGTTCGATAGGTTGTTGAGACTGATCTAGAAAAGTAAATTATTGACCATTTTGCATAAAAGATCTGTAACTCCATTAGTCATAGTTAAGAGTGATCATCAAACAGTAAATTGTTATTCTCTCTAACAGTGACAGGACATAGTCTTAGTCTAACTATATTGGATTCCAACAGCATAGCAATACAGTCAAATTATCACAGAAAGACTGGCCATTCCTATATTAAGATAAAATAGTTGCTGGAAGTGTGAAATTAGGAAATGGGAAAATAATGAGTTATTAACAAAATAAGTAGTAGAGTGGAAAGACTGAAGATCATACGAAGGATATTGAAAGATGAAAATTTATACTTTGGTTTGAATACTAATTGCTAAAACATTATGAGACAATTAGGGAAATTTGAAGCTTGGTAGATATGTATTAAACATTATTGAGTTATTTTTATTTTCTTTAGGTGTGATAATGATGTTTTACAGTGGAATAGTATAATGTCTGGGATTTGCTTTAAAATAGTTCAGAGGAGAGAGCTTGGTGATGACTGCATATACATATGGGAACACAATATTCTCTCTCTGTTTTTATGTGTTTGATAATTCTAATAAAAATGTTAAGAAAAGATAAAAATGACAAAGGCAAAGATAGTAACTTATTTAGAAATGAGGTTGTGTGATGGAGTTTTTACTTTAATGGGAAGAACTTAAATAAACTGAAGGTCTGTCCTAAATTCTTTGAGTGAAGCTTCAGTCTACACCTGACTAGTTTTCAGTTGTAGCACTGTTAAAATCATTAAATAAGATAGATGCATGTAAAACACATAAAAAAGTGCCTAAATATAAAACAAATTCCAAATTTATTAGCTATTTATTTTATTCCCATAAAAATTGTTCTAAAATCCATACTTCCTATAGCAATATTTATATATTAAAGAAATCTTAGTAGTTTGGTGGAAATTCTTATTTTATCTGTGAGTTTAATTATTTGAAAGAACTTGAATTGAATTTTTATTATTTCCTACTAAGTCACATGGGAAACAAAGTTTAAGTGACTCTCCTAAATTCAACTGCTAGCTAGTGTCAGGGGTGAGAGTCCAGACTTCCCAAATGCAGGTTTCCCAAATCACAGTTTCATGGTCTTCTTGTATACTGCATCTTTTGTTTAAAAAAAAAAAAAAAAAGAGATTAGAATGAACAAAAACACAATGCAAGCAAGCTACTTGCACAAATTTATCTATAGATTTTCATCCAATTGAATCATATCTGTCACTGTAGACCCATTTTCTTGTTTGCCACTGATGTCTCCAGGCTAGGACAAAACTTGATCTTAGTTAGCTGTGCACTAAATATTTTTTAAATAAATAAATTATGCATTTGAACTTGGTTAGGATTTGTGTAGATAATTTACTATTAATAAAATAAGTCCTCTGTGCTCTCATAGGTCAGTTTGTAAGATAAATATAATAGGTACTAACAAAGTAAATAATAATAGAAGATGATGGAATAAAGGATAGTAATTGGTAAATTTTTAACATTTTTTAAATAGGTGAACTAATGAAGTTGAAGGACAGGATTTAAAAACTGCATAGTTTGATGTCAGAATTACACACAAAATTTTAAACCATGTACATGTGTGATCCCTTTGCTGTTTATATTATAAAATATTTTTTATCTATGTCATCAAAATGAGATAAACAATTATAATGGTTATTATTTAAGAAACCAATGCAATGATATTTGTATGTTAACTTCAAAGGTAGGTGTCACAATTCTTTACAATTAATTAAATTCTTTTGCAAAATTTTTGAGATTTTAAACTTTAAGCTGAATGTAATTGTGTTTTTGCCTATAGTGGGAAATAATAGGTGTGCCTATTTCTAGAATGGTGGTGCATTGATTTTGGTCAGAAATTATGATGCCAATAGCACCTATGCATGGCTTTTAATAATTTTTAGATTTTACTACTGCATTATCCTTTTCAACTCACATCAATATTGAACCTTTCTTACACTCATGAATTTTTAATATTTTTTCTGAGCCTGGCTTCTAATTGAGCTCCCTCTGAAGGACTATGTTGAGTCAATATGATTCTTGCTTATGTATATGCACAAAGATTTCTTAGAAAACAAGAAGCTAGAATTATGAGATTTGACATGTGCGTTATTGTGAGAAGTGGGAAACTGACAGATGTGGAGGACATTTCTGAGGAGTCCAACTGGTCCACAGGCAAGCACAACCGTATCTGATTAGGCTGACAGCTCTGACTATCCATTTGTACATGAGCCTGGAGGTCTCTAATTGTTTTTCAGATCACTTAGCAATTAATGATGCCATTGTCCTTGGGTAGCTCATTTGCAGATCGATACTTGCTGGCAGAGTCAAAGCTTGGAAAGACATAATGACAGTAACCAAAGTGACTCTATTAACAATAAAGCCCACAAGCAACGACTGTGAAAGAAGACTGTCAGGAGACTGTGTTTCTTCCACAGCAAGTACCACTTGCAGTTTTTCAGAAGACTGTCAAGAAACCTGAACTGTAATTAACATTAGTTATTTTAAAAGTTATTTGTTCCTTCACTATGATTATTAAACATATTTTTGCTTTTCTACTGAGATATTTGTTCAAATTATATTTTAAGGTTATTTTTTAAATCTATTACTTATTCCCTCACTCCATCAAAGTACTCAATAAGATTTAAAAAAAATCATACAAGCTCATTAATGCAATTATATTTGCCACTCTATGTGGTTATAAAGGTGAATCATTCAGAATCAGGAGAATTTCCCCTGCTCCATCTCCTACAACTTTGACCATTCATTAAAAGTGTGCTTCAGGATAGATCTATGTTTGAAATAATTGAAGTTCTCAAATAAGTAGAAAAATTTAATCCTAGGCCACTAAGTAGTTTTTATCAGTGTAAAACATAATTTTAAAACATACATAGTTGAAGAGTTCCAAGTAGCCTTATTACCAGAAAAACATATTAAAATTAATAATTTTGATAAAATATACTAGCTTCAGAAAATTTGAAAACCAAAGGAGAGAAAAATACCTTAAGTACTAATATTATTTTATATTAATAGTACTTAGAGTTATAATAATATTGAGGACAGGAATATGCAAAAGTTCTCTTTATGTGTAATAACTTGCTTATGCCACGTTTTAAAAGACAATTTTGTCTCAAATATTCTAGGAGAGAAAATAGTATATCCTGTCCTGAGCTTTAAGTGCAAACAATGAAAATCTTCTACTTGGGTGAAAATTAAAAGGCGTTTCCAGCACATTAGTTAATCGTTCCTTACTGGATAAATTGGCAATTTTACTTTTCAGATAAGAGTAGTTTTGGCTGACTACAAGAAGCCAAAAACTGTCTGTTTCATAATTAAGGAAATAACTCACACTTTATCTAAATGGATTTATATGATTTCTCATCTATTTTCTTAAACCATTTTCATAACAATTTATATGTACTAAAATTAACATATATTATCTTAGTCATGTAAACTACAAATGTGATAATGAGGATTCAGTGCGAGGAAACAAAACAGTATTTTCAAGCAATCGTCAATCTGACTTGTTTAGAGGGGCTAATAAATAAATTAAAACAGCTATTATGTAAGCTTAAAAACATGAAAAATGTCATATTCCTGAAACACAAGATTTAGAAAGGACAGATAGGATTTAAAAACGTTGTAAGAAGAGTAAAAGTTGACAGATTGTCACTTTTACCTGTCTTTACCTGTCATTGTACTTGCTGATTTCATTTTCTCTTTTTATGAGAAAAAGCATAAAAACATAATAGGCAGACTCGGTGAAGATGAAAAGCTTTCTTCCTTAATAGTTTTGTACTGAGTTTATTTTCCTAAAGAATGTAACTTGTTATGGGTCTCTGATCCAGCCCAGTGGCTGTCAAAATGATTGATGAAGCTGGTGCATGGTAATCTTTGCAGGCTTGGGTCCCTGGGCTCTTGGGCAAGTGGGTGATGCAAAACCTTGTGAATGTGATTGGGCAAAATTCCCAGTCAATCTAAAAACTAGAATTTTGACAAAATGTATTCCAAGTAATATTAGTCAAAAAAGTAGCAGAACATACTGACTTCTGAAATGATCTGACTGAATTATTTTGTGGTGGAGTCCTAGCTGAATCACTTCTGTGTATTCAGTCCAAATATATCTGAAAGTCACATAGAGAGATTGCCAGAGAACAATGCTAATCCTACCATCTATGCATGTGTTAATTTATTGCAAAGCTAGATAAAATGTATGTTATTGGTAGAACTGTAGGCAATCATTAAGGCAGTTATAAATTCTCTTTTCATTCTAATTTTTTCAGCTTATTTTTCACTTTTGATATTGTATGAGCCACCCAGATGAATTTATTCTCTCAAATTTACGTGTCCACTGGTAAATTGATAGGGGAAAATTAATGGTCTGTAGAGCCAGATCAACCAACTCTTGCAAGTTTTGCACTACTGTAATACAGTTTCACTAAAACATAGTTCAGTTATATATGATATTACTAGTATGAAATGATATTTAAGGGTGCATAGTATTCTTTAATTGATTTATAATATTTGAATCACCTCCTGTCATTGGACATTTAGGTTGTTTATAATGTTTTATCATTTTGTAGTCACTGACATTGTAATACTATTAGAGTGAGATTCTGGTTGTTCTAATAGTATAAAATCCTATAAATAAAATTTTCAAATCAAAATAAAGGCCATTAATGTATATTGAGAAATAAATTCTAAAAATATTATAGAAATTTACCGGTGTAGGATCTTAAAATTTGTGTCCTTGCTTACACTAGAATAGAATAGAATATTCATTATTATTATTTTAATTTCACAAATATTAAGAAAAAAATACCTCATTAACTTATTGATCTGATGTTTTTGATTAAATAATAAGACAATACAGACTGGTCAATTACAATTTTGAATTTTGTAAATTCCTTTTATATGCATCATTCTTGATTTATCCAATAGGATTTTTTGAGGGTTATGTAATTTATTTAAATTTTAAATTTTTATTTTTATGGGTGCATAGTAGGTGTATATATTTATGGGGTACATGAAATATTTTCATATAGACATATAATATGTAACAATCACATCAGGGTAAGTGGGGTATGCATCTCCTCAAGCATTTATGATTTCTTTTATGTTACAGATATTTCAATTACGTTGTTCTAGTTATTTTAAAATGTATAATAAATTATTGTTAACTGTAATCACCCTGTTGTGCTATCAAATACTAAATTGTATTTATTCTATCTAACTATATTTTTGTACCCGTGAACCATCCCCCACCAACTATCCTTCACAGCCTCTAGAAACCATCATTCTACTCTCTCTCTCCATGAGTCAATTTCATTTAATTTTTAGCTACAACAAATAAATGAGAACATGTGAAGTTTGTCTTTCTGTGCCTGGCTTACTTCACTTAACATGATGTCCTCCACTTTCATTCATGTTGCTGCAAATGACAGGATCTCACTATTTTTAATGGCAGAACAGTACGCCATTGTGTACATGTACCGCACCTTCTTTATCCATTCATTTGTTGATGGACACTTAGGTTGCTTCCAAATCTTGGCTATTGTGAATAATGGTACAATAAACATGGAAGTGCAGATATCTTTTTGATATACTGATTTTCTTTCTTTTGGGTATATACCTGACAGTGGCATTGCTAGGTCGTATGATAGCTGTACTTTTAGTTTTTTGAGGAATTTCCATACTGTTCTCCATAGTGGCTGTACTAATTTACATCTCCACCAACAGTGTATGAGGATTCCCATTTCTCCACATCCTTGCCAGCATTCATTATTGTTCATTTTTGGATAAAAACCATTTTAAGTGGGGTGAGATAATATTGTAGTTTTGATTTGTATTACTCTGATGATCAATGATGTTGAGCACCTTCTCATAAACCTGTTGGCAATTCATGTGTCTTCTTTTGAGAATAAATTTTTAAATCAGATTGTTAGATGTTTTTCCTATAGAGTTGTTTAAGTTCTTTATATATTCCGATTATTAATCCTTTGTCAGCTGGATAGTTTGCAAATATTTTCTTCAATTTGGTGGGTTGTCTCTCTCTTTACTTTGTTGGTTGTTTCCTTTGTTGTGCAGAAGTTTATCAGTTTGATGTAATTCTATTTGTCCATTTTTACTTAGGTTGCCTGTGCTTGTGGAGTATTTCTCAAGAAACCTTTACCCAGATCAATGTCCTAGAGAGTTTTCTCAACATTTCCTTGTAGTAGTTTCATTTTTTGAGGTCTTAGATTTAAGTCTTTAATCCACTTTGATTTGATTTTTGTTTATGGTGAGAGATAAGGGTCTAGTTTCATTCTTCTTATAGATATCCAGTTTTCCCAGCACCACTTATTGAAGAGACAATTCTTTTCCCAATGTATGTTCTTGACACCTTTTTTGAAAATGAGTTGCCTGCAGATGTGTGAATTTGTTTCTGGATTCTCTATTCTATTACATTGGTCTATGTGTCTATTGTTATGCCAGTACCATGCTGTTTTGGTTATAATAGCTCTATAATGTAATTTCAAGTGAGGTAATTTGATTCTTCCAGTTTTATTCTTCTTACTGAGGATGGCTTTGGATATTCTGGGTCTTTTGTCATTCCATATATATTTTAGAATTGTATGCTCTATTTCTGTGAAGAATGTCATTGGTATTTTGATCCGGGTTGTATTGATCTGTAGATTGCTTGGAATAGTAAAATTATTTTAACAATATTGATTCTTCCAATCCACAAATATGGAATATTTTTCCTTTTAATTGTATGTCCTTTTCAATTTCTTGTATCAATGTTTTATAGTTTTCATTGTAACCACATTTTGGTTAAGTTTATTCCTGGGTATCTTATTTTCTTTGTAGCTATTTTAATTAGGATTACTTTCTTCATTTCTTTTTAGGTTGTTTGTTGTTGGCATATAGAAATGCTACTGATTTTTGTATGTTCTAATAGTTTGTTTGTTGGAACTGTGGTTTTTTCAAATATAAGATCATATCATCTGAAAACAAGGATAATTTAACTTCTCCTTTGCAATTTGGATGCCCTATATTTTTATTGTTGTCTGATTGCTCCAGCTAGGACTTCCAGTACTATGTTGCATAATAATGGTGAAAACTGACATCCTTGTCTTGTTCTTAGAGGAAAGGCTTTCAGTTTTCCCCGTTGAGAATGCTACTAGCTGTTAGTCTGTTGTATATGGCTTTTATTGTGTTTGGTTATTTTTTTTTTTACACCCAGTTTTGTGAGGGTTTTTATCATAAAGGATGTTGAATTTTATGGAATGTTTTTTCAACATCAATTAAAATGATCATGTGGGTTTACCCTTCATTTTGTTGATATGATGTATCACATTCATTGATTTGCATATGCTGGTTGGACCATCTGTGGGATATATCCCATTTGATCATAAGGATGATCTTTCTAACATGTTGTTGAATTTAGTTTGCTAGTATTTCTTTGAGGACATTTTCATCAATGTTCGTCAGAGATATTGTCCTGTAATTTTCTTTTTTTTTCACGTGTCTTTGTCTAACTTTGGTAACAAGGTAATACTGGCCTCATAGAGTGAGTTTGGAAATATTGATATCTTTCTCTAGGTTTTGAAAGTTCTTTGTTATTATCTATTTTAATAAACTTTCTACCCCAATCTCTCTTTCTATCTCCTCTTTATGGCTAGTAACTCTTAGATTTGCCATTTTGAGGCTATTTCCTAGACTTTGTTGGCATGTTTTATTTCTTTTCATTATTTTTTCTTTTGTCTCCTCTGACTATGTATTTTCAAATGGCCTGTCCTTAATGCTTTCTTCCACTTTATCCAATCTGCTGTTGAGAGACTCTGATGCAGTCTTGAGTTTGTCAATTCAGTGTTTCAGCTCCAGAAATTCTGCTTGATATTTTTAAATTATCTCAATCTTTTTGTTAAATTTATCTGATAGAATTCTGAATTCCTTCTCTATGTTATTTTTAATTTCATTGAGCTTCCTCAAAACAGCTATTTTTAAATTCTCTGTCTGAAAAATTACATTTCTCTGTCACTCTGGGATTAGTCACTGGTGCCTTATTTAGTTTGTTTAGTGAGGTCACATTTTCCTGGGTAGTCTTGATGCTTGTGAATATTTGTCGATGTTTGGGTATTTATTGTAGTCTCACAGTCTGGGATTGTTTGTACTCCTTCTTGGGAAGGCTTTCCAAGTATTCAAAGGGAATTGAGTGTTGTGATCTAAGTCCTTTGTCACTGCAGTCATATCTGCATTAGTGGTTACTCCAAGTCCAGTAACACTGTGATTCTTGCAAACTTGTAGAAGCAGTGTCTTGATGGTTTTGGGCAAGATCCAAGAAAATGCCCTGGATTACCAGGCAGAGACTTTTTTCTCCCTTACTTACCTCAAACAAACAGAGTCTTTCTCTCTGTGTGCTGAGCTGCCTCAAGTTGGGAGAGAGGTGACCCAAGTCCCTCTGTGTCCACCATAACTTGGACTGCACTGATTGAGACCTGAAACCAGCACAACACTGGGTCTCACCCAAGGCCTGTGGTGACCACTGACTGGCTACCATTGGTGTTCATTCAAGGTCCAAGAGTTTTTCAGTCAGCAGGTGGTAAATAGTCAGTCTTGTGTCCCTCCCTTCAAGTTGGCAAGCTCCCCACCAGCCCGGAGAAGTTCCAGAAATGCCATATGGGAGCCAGGCCCTAGAGTCAGGAAACTTAAGAATCTACTCTGTTCTCTATTCTACTGTGGCTAAGCTGGCACTAAAGACACTTGACAAAGTTCTTCTTACTCTTCCCTCTTCTTTCCTCGTGTAGAAGGCCCACAGTGAGTACTGCCTGGCTACTGCTGATGTTCACTCAAAGACCAAAGTCTCTTCAGTCAGCTTGTGGTAAATGCTGCCAGGCTTGGGTCTCTTTCTTCAGGGCAGTGGCTCCTTTCTACCTCAGAACATGTCTAGAAGTTTCACCCAGGAGCCAAGGCCTTGAACTGGGAACTCTAGGATCCTGCTTGGTTCTCTACTCCACTGTGGCTGAGCTGGTGCCCAAACTGCAAGACAAGTCCCCTTTACTCTTCCCTCTACTTTCCTCAAGCAGAAGAAGTGTCTCTCTGTGACCACCACAGCTGAGAATGGGCTGGGTTACACCTGAAGCCAACATGGCCCTGGGTCTCACCCAAGAACTGTGTTGAATATGTCGTGGGTACTTCTGATGTTTACTTAAGGCTTAAAGCACTCTTTAGTCAGCAGGTGATGAATCCTGCCAGGACTGGATCACTCTCTTCAAGGCAGCCAGTTCCCTTCTGGCCCAAAATGTGTCTAGAAAAGTCCAGGAGCTAGAACCCAGAATAAGGTCTTAGGGCTCTGCCTGGTGCCCTGTTCTACTGTGGCTTAGCTGGTATCCAGGTTGCAAGGCAACGTCCTTTTTAAACTTCCGTTTCCTCTCCTCAAGTAGGAGTCTCTCACAGAACTTTGAGCTGTGCTGCCTGTGGTTGTGGGAGGGGTGATGCAAGCACTCCCTTGGCCAACCCAGCTGGTGTCTCGCTAGGTTGTGTGCACCCCAAATCCACTGGTTCTGATCCCAGCACAGCTTCAGGACTAGCTCAGGAATTGCAATTCTCATGGCTTATACTGCCTTTCAAGTTTATTTCAAACCCCAGAGCACTTTAGCCCTTTGTGGTAGATCTAGCTAGAACTCAGGTTCCAACTGCTGGGATGGAATGATTCCCCTCTGGCTAGGGCTGATCTGAGTGCTCCCTTTTTGGGTACTGGCTGAATTCTACCCTCTGTTGTTTTCCACTATGACAAGTTAGCACTGAATTTCAATGCAAAGTCCCATAATGTCTGCACTCTCTCTCTTCCAAGGACACAGATTCTCCAGATTCTCTCTGTGTCATGAGGTTGCTGAAGGGGGATGAGGGAAGGTGATCTTGGCAACTCAAAACTGTTTTTCCTACCCTCTTCAGTAGCTCTTTCCTTGATGTGATATTAAAACCAGGTACTGTGATCTCTCACCTAATTTTTTGTTCTTATAAAGGTGCTTTCTGGTGTGGATAGTTGTTCAATTTGCTTTTCCTGCAGGAGGAGCAATCGCTAGAGGGCTCTGGCCATCTTTCTCCACCTCCCACAAATTTAAAAAAAGTAATTATAAGACTTTAATATGAAATATATATTTTAAATAAATATTATATGTTTATATAATGTATATATTATCTTTATATGCCTTGTATACATTGTATAATCTCCCTCAGATTGTCATCTACCTTTCAATGTAATGTTTTATTATTTTAGATACATAGTTTTAAAAATTTCTGCAATCATATCTACTTTTTTTTTCTTTTTTATGGATTTGCATTTAATTTTAGAAAAGCTTCTCTCTGATTCAACATCAGATACATATTAAACTGAATTATTTTCCTGATTTTAACGTTCCCTCTTCCCCAACCCAATCATTTAGTCCTAGATTTTGCCAAATGAGGTTTTTTTCTTTTATTTGGAAAAACATCGTTTTAGGTAGATTGATTTTTGAACCTTACTTTCTCTACCTGATAAGAATGAAAGACTATTTACAAATAATGAAGTAACGTGAAATGATCTGTCTAATTTATTTTTTCCAACTGTCTCTCACTTACCAATTTTGAACATATAATCTGGATACTGTATATATATATATCATTTTGCTTAAATTATTTTTTATATCATTTTTCTTATTCCGGTAGTAGATATAGTTACTTTGCTTGGCTTTACAGTTTTTCTTACCAACTGAAATTCCTTTTTATCATGCTTTTACCTGTTAATTTTGGTTTTTGTCTTGGTTTGCTGGAATATATATAGCTAAAAGTCTTTTGTTATTAGTGAAGCAAGATATTTTCCTGACCCCTTCATGGGACGCACAACAAGGTTGCCTTGTTTACTCAATCCACAGCTCTCAACTCCTTGTAGGAGGGAGTGCGTGAGTGAACAAGGTGGAAACTGGAGTGTATGAGGTGTATGAGTGCTGGAACCAGCTGACTGCCTTGGCACTGGCAGGGGTGAACTCTGCTCAATTGAACCTGCTGTCTCACATCCCTTGTGGGAGGGAGCATGCAGGTGAGAGAGTGCAGGAGCTGGGGCAAGCGCTTTTGGGTCCTGGCAGGAATGAACAGCACACAGGCCCCACAGAAGCATAAAGGGGGTGCCCCAACAATCCCTGAAGTCCCAGAGGGAGTGTTACTGTGCTCTTTCAACTCTACCATCTATGAATGGCTTAAGCATTAACAGCTCAGTGGACTCTTTGCATTTTTGGCAAAGGGTCAATGTGACAGCCTTTTGTATCCACACTCATGGCTCCCGAGCTCTTGTTCAATGTCCAGGAGAAATGAGGTCAGAGGAATAAAGTGAAGGACGGTAAATGCAGAGGATTTTATTGCTAGTGAAAGTGGCTGTCAGCAGGAAGGGGAACTGAAAAGGAAAAGGGGCAGTAAGGTAATCTTTCCCTGAAGTCTGGCCATCTCCAGCCAGATTCTTTTCTGAAGTTACATTGCCAAACTGTCCCTCTGAAGTCAAGCTGCTTCTCTCCAACATCCAGCCATAGTCTCTGACGTCCAGCTGCTTTTCCCTGCTCTGCCAGCTGAGTCTGGGGTTTCTATAGGCACAGGTTGGGGGGCAGAGTGGACTATGCATTGTTTTGAAAAAGGCAACATTTGAGCAGGAAAACACGGATATAAGTCCTCACTTTGTGCCATGGTCTCAGGCTTTGTGGCTTGAGGGTGGGACTTCATCAAGGACCTGCCCTTTTCTGCTTAGAATTTGTCTGCCTCCTGTCCCTATCAATAGTGGTCTGTAGTGCCTTGTCTGAGATTATTTTCAGTCTTTGGGACATCACCTTTTCCATAACTCAGACCAATACAGAGCGTAGGTTTTAGGGTGTATTTATTTGAGTGCATTTGTTTGCTATAAATTTAGTTCATATGTATTTACTAGGTAAGTATATGTTAGAATTTGTTTTTTATAGCTTGCAATGGCATTTATTATGAAATAGAAATAATACGTTTTCAACCTGGTATACAACCAGTTTTAATTTTGATGATTAGCTGAATAGGGTAGAAGTATCTTAAAATTATGGCATATTCAGTGCAAACACAACAGGTGATAAGGGATTCCTGAGTGAAAACATTGTGCTGGAGTACACATAACTCCTTTTTATTTTATAGTATTTTTATAAGAACTAGACAAAGCTTTCTATTTTCTTTCTATTCCCTTTTCTTGTAATCACTGACATGTTCTTTATCTATGTATTTACAGATGATGTTTAAATATGGATCCACATTTTCAACCTTTTTCTGATCTTTGGGCATGCTCTCCCTCCCCGGATTTTCCATGGACATTTTCACTTATATGTTGTGTTACTTCATAATCAACATTTAAAAACTGAATTTGTGGTCTTTCTTGGCAGACGCTATCTTCTGACTCCCCAAAATCTCTTAATGTATTGCCTACAATGACTTCCAGCATATTTATGACCAGGTTTGATTTGAATGTTTTGTCTGAGCAGTGGAGAGTACTTCTCTTCCCACTGATGCATACACATTCCTTCCAAGGTTGTATGTAAAAGCTTACGTATGAGTATAGTGTAGTGCAGCTGATTTAATGAACAGCACAACAAGCCAGTATTCCTCCCTACTTTTTGTTTCTAAAACAGTGTTCCCTCTTTTGAAATAAGAGTAACTAAATTTTTTAATATTTATATTTCCTAGTATATGTCGAGTTCAAGAGCAGGGTCCATATTTATCTGGTTTACTATTGGGCATATAATGCAGCATCTTACAATCACAGACACTTCCTATTCTTCTAAGAATGGCTTATGACTGTTTTTAAAATGCAATATGCATTATAAAGCTAAATCTCAAACCCTTCACCTTCTACATCAATACTTCAATTAAAAAGTATTGATGTTTCCAAAATTTTTGCTTTGGAATTCACCAATGATATTTACATAGCATCTTCACTTTTCTGTTTTTATTAAAACAGTTGTGTAGTTTAAATATATCGTTAATGAATTCTGTACAGATTCATGTAATATCTTTCCTGTGCACTCTGCCAATATTTTGAGTTGGGATTTTGTCATTAGTTGCTAAGCATGTTTTAGACTTTGGAAATGGCTTGGCCCCAGGTCATCAAGGAGCATCAGGCTTTCTGCCACAGTTTTCATATTGGCCAACCTTCTCCGGAAATTCGTGGTTCTTAGGTGGGAAGATTGCCTGATCCCAGGAATTCGAGGCTACCATTGAGCTATGATCATGCTACAGCACTCCAGAATTAGACCCTGTCTCTTAAAAACAATCATGATTCTTTTAGAAACTTTCAACAAATACCATTTAACATTTTGGAAAAGCTGAACTTTTGTGCAAAATGTGACATGAAAAGTATAGAAGCACCTTATTCACTGTAGGGCAATGCAGGTTAGTAGCTAACAAGAAATCATATGACAGTAACAAGATGGTGCAATTTTTCACTTGAATGATTTTTATACCAGTCTAAATAACAAACTATATTATTCTGTTTCATACAATGAATTTTTAAATTTTCTGATTTAAAAAGGAACTAACTAGCTTAGAATGAAACATAATAAAGCTTGTTATTTGTGAATAAAGGTGACTATAATTGATCGCAGTTTTAAATCTTGTTCATCTGTTAATTGATACGATTTATAGACACCCTGCCTTCATAAATTTCCTTGTAGATGTTTAGCAAAGAGCAATCTGACAAAATATAGTAAAATATGTGGTTTCAACTCACTAGAACTTTAATCCTCATATGCCTGAGTGAGTTATAGGATAGCAGGAAAATGAATATATGCATTATGTCACTAAGAAAAAATGCACACACTTCAGGTTTCTGAAGACAAATTATAATTTGTAGCAAAATACAAATGTGCTTTACAATAGTTTCTACCCTTTTGCATTACATAAGATATTTCAAAATCTTGGCATCATATCTAAATATTTTATTGTAATATTAAATTTATAAAAACTTTGAAACATGTAGATTGTTTTACTATCTCTACTTTTTATCAAAATTCAATCACTTTTATCATCAACTAAAGCATGTGGCTTAATGTCTAAAAAGTTTTGGTTGAGTTATGTAGCTGCAGAATAATGAAGGAAACACATACTAGAACCAAAGGACACTTTTATTTGATAACAAATGTTAACTTTTCACTTACCATTAGCAGAAAAACAACCTTAAAAACCTTCAAGTTTAGTATACGTCATATTCCTCAGAACTTGATAAAAACTAATCCTTACTGTGCAGAATTTCAGTATTCAGTATGACATATAAGGAATTCAGAAGAAAATATCAAGATTTTGGTGCTGGATTAACTCATTATTATTTCCATTACCCCAACACTTTAAACACCCACAAGCCTGGGGCATGACTGAGTATTTCTCAAATCAAATAGTATAGAATAAAAACATATATGAACTAGTTTCAAAACATTCAAATAAACTCAAGAACTTATTAAGTATAAACCATGCTATGGAGGCTACATGACCTATATGACCATCATTAAATATCTCACTTTGGTTAAGTGGCAAACTTAAGTATTTAGACAAAAAGAGTTAGTGCCAATATGTAGGGACTTCATTTTAAGCACAGTAGGAATGAAGGTTCAGATGAATTAAATGTTCTATTTTATTAATTTTAATCCTGACAATAATCCTATAAGATATGAAGACAGTGAGTGTCAGAAACATTATGAAAATTGCCTACAGCCACAGAGACAGTGATTGACAGGACTGAGTTTTACCATAGACCTGTTGTTCTTTAAAGCTAATGCTGTTTCCACTGTGTGAACACATATTAGAAAAAGTTCAGAAAAGAAAACGAGTAATGTGAATCTGGTGAGCAGAGAAAACCTAATGGAATAAATAGGCTTTAAGTCTCTCTATCTAAGATTTAGAATAATTAGATATGGGAAAGGAAAGGAAAGGAGATTAAGCTCTCCTGATTGAGGTAATGGTGTAAGCCACAAGACAAGCATGTAAGACTTCTAAGTATCATCTCTTTAGCTAGTTTTTTATTTTATTTCTACATTCACTATTTCTGCACCTCAACACACATCATATTTGAATGTTTGCCTGAGGCTACAAACTAAATAAAATACCTTTTGATATTACTTATTTTTCTAATATAGATATCAGATTAATCCTTAGAAGAAGTTCATTCATTCATTCAGTTACTATTTTTAAAATAAAAACTTTATACAAATTAAATTTAGAAGAGTTTATTTATAAACTCTTCTAAACAAAGAATGATCCATGAATTAGGCAGCACTCGGAACCAGGAGAGGTTTAGAGAGCCCCACCCATCAATGTGGGCAGGCTGTATTCATAGACACAAAAAGGAATTGAGGTAAAAAAAAACAGCTTGATTTGTGACAACTTGTCATTTGCATTATTTGGGCATGGTATGATGAGGCATTTGCCTTATGTGTACATTGTCTGACCAGTTTGCCTCCAATGATTGGCTGAAGCTTGGCTTCTATAATTGGCTGAGACTCAGCAGTTTGTTACAAAAATATATTCTTAAGTTAGGTTGCAGTTTGTTTACTTAGCAAGTTAGGTTGTAGTTCATGATGTAGAAATTCGAAATACAAAAGCAGCGGTAGGCTGCTTTAACAAGTCACCCTTTTGATGTCCTCTCAGTTTTGAAAGATTGACCGAAACCTTGGGCATTGATTCCATACTCTGTCACCATAAGAATGAATTTGTTTGGTCTCACTATGGAATTCACAATTTATGACATCAGGTTAGTTGAATGATGTTTTATGTACCTTTTGTGTTGTCATTGTTCTAACTTTAGTCAGACTATTTGACATATAGTGGATGGCTGCATCCAGAGCATTTGAGACTTGAGAGACCACAGTGCACCAAGGAATCTATTATGACAGCTCTAAAGAGGATAATACTAAGAAACTAAAGTATATGAACTTTACAAATTGAAACAATCAAAATCAGATATATAAATATCAAATATATAAAAAATGAGACAGAAGCAAAAATCTTGTTTTAACTAGGTAGCTTTTTTGTTGATTTCCTGAAACTGAGTTTCTGTCATACCAGATTTATTTTTCTAAATGTAGCAGGAGGTGTTAGCTATTGCACATACCCCTAGTTCAGCCAACAAATAGCTCAATGCAGTCATGTTATCTAAAATAATTTAAAGATATTTTTAATTTAAAGATATATTTAGAAAGATAATTTAAAGAAGTTTTCTGGGCAACTGTAGAATCAACTATAGTGGCTAATGTTTGAGACAAATTTTGATTCCTAACTTTATTTACATGTATGCCATGTCAAGGAAAAAGCATTCTACAAAAAAGATGCCAATTTGGTGGGATTTACATTTGCTGGCAAATTTTGCTTTATTCTGTGGTGTAAATTAAAAGGTGTACAATGTTCAGCTTCTCATTGGTTATAGATTGGCAATGATACTGTTAAAATCTCTAAAACACAGTGGTCCCTTATTTTTCACTTATTGATACATGGAGTTGCCCATGCATATGGTTAAATGATAATTATATTGTTACGTTCTCTATGTAAATATATGTTTTAGAGAGGCACAACAGACAGTTCCCTGTGGGATGCCTCATGCATTAGGACTAATTAGTAGGGAAGCACTAGTAATATTTATCCAAGACTCCATTACTGAATTATTGCATAACTGGAGGCTACCAACATTTAGGGAATTAGGGTTATAAATTTGTCTGCAAAAGGTCAAAATACATTTATTTTAGTTTTTAAATTTAATAACTGGTATAATATTACTGTAAAACCCATTCTATAGGTTCTGCTTTCTGTTATATTTAAACAAGGAATCTGGATACCTAAATCTGAAAGCCTAACCCTGTAGAAAAGAATAGATACTGCAGTTGGGATATTAGTAAAATTTAGTAGAGAGTAAAGCAGATAATTTTTAAGATCATGTAAGGATTTAGGTTTCACATAACATATCCAACATAAGGTTCCCTGCTTTTGAGGAAAAACCTCCCTGCCTGGTTTTAGTTTTGAGGTGTCCAATGGCTGTGTAGTCACAAGAGTCTGGAGGGGCTGTCTTTAGGAGAGAAATGTGGATCCAAGACTCAAGAACCTGAATTATTGCTGCTGTATGATTGGTAAGAACTTGGTATGCTTAGGATTGGTTTGGATGAGCCACAGGCAAAACACTGCCTAACTTCAAATTATACTATAAGGCTATAGTAAACAGAACAGCATGATACTGTTACAAAACAACACATAGATCAATGGAACAGAGTAGAAAACACAGAAATAAAGCCTCACACTTATAGCCATGTGATGTTCAACATAGCTGACAAAAACAAACAGTGGGGAAAGCACTCCCTGTACAATAAATGATGCTGGGATAATGGGCTAGCCATATGCAGAAAAATAAAACTAGACATTTACCTTTCAGCACATACAAAAATTAACTCAAGATAGATTGAGGACTTAAATGTAACACCTCAAATTATACAAATCCTAGAAGAAAACCAAACCTAGGGAATACCCTTCTTGACATTGGCCTTGGTGAAGAATTTTTGGCCAAGTCCCCAAAAGCAATTGCAACAAAAACAAACATTGACAAGTGGGTTCTAATTAAATGAAAGAGCTTCTGCACAGCAAAAGAAATTACCAACAGGCTAAACAGACAACCTCTATAACAGGAGAAAATAGTCACAACTTTGCATCAAACCAGGTTCTAATATCCAGAATCTATAAGGAACTTAAATCAATCAGCAAAAAACACAAATAACACCATTAAAAAGTGGGCAAAAGACATGAGCAGACACTTTTCAAAAGAAGACATAAAAGGAGCCAATAAACATGAAAAAAATGCTCATCTTCACCAATCATCAAAAAATGCAAATCAAAACCACAGTAAAATACCGTCTGATAGCAGTCAGAATGGCTATTACTAAAAAGGTAAAAAACAACTGATGCTGGTGAGGCTGCAGAATAAAGAGAATGCTTATACACTGTTTGTAGGAATATAAATTAGTTTAGTCACTGTGGAAAGCAGTTTGGAGAGTTCTCAAAGAACTTAAAACAGTTACCACTTGACTCAGCAATCCTATTACTGAGTATATATCCAAAGGAATGTAGATATGTTCATTGTCGTGATATTCACAATAGTAAATAAATGGAACCAACCTAGGTGACCATTGATGATGAATTGGATAAAGAAAATGTGGCACATATACACCATGACATACCATACAGTCATAAAAGAAAATTAAATCATGTTTCTCACAGCAACATGGATGGAGTTGGAGGCCATAATCCTCAGCAAATTAATGTAAGAACGAAAACCAAATACTGCATGTTCTCATTTACAAGTGGGAGCAAAATATTGAACACACATGCACGTAAAAATGGGAACAGTAGACACGCAGACTACCAGAAGGAAGAGGAATAGAAGCGTGCATGGGTTGAAAAACTACCTGTTGGGTACTATGCTCACTACCTGGATCCAATATACCCATGCGACAATTCTACATATGTACCTCCTCTATCTAAAATAAAAGCCAAAATTAAAAAAGTAAAATAACTTGGTATGATCCCTTACAATGCATTTCAATGGTGGTCTTTCTCTGGTGTCATATCCATATGATGTAATCTTCAGGTTCTAGATTGTGAAAGGTGTGGTTGTCATTAGTTGGTGGGCCATTTAAAGGCTTATTTTATGTGGTGAAAAAGACACTTAGGCATAATGCATTCAAGTCTTGGAATGCTGAATTTTGTCAGAGTTTCTAAGAACAGGAGATACATATGATTTTATTATTAGGGGGTGTAGGCCTTTCATTATTTCATTAGGGGTCAATCTATGTTTTCTAATAAGAATAGATCTAATTATCATCAGTCTGCTAATATCTTTGACAAAGACAATACAATTGATTCAATTAGCTTTGCTTAATGCCTTTGTGTTTGTAATGCCTTGTTTAACTGCAGTGAAATGAATGCTTCTATCACTGAAGATTTCTCCAGGAATGTCCCATAAAGGAAACACATTTTGTAATAATCTCTTAGTTACTATTATAGAATCAGCCTTTCTTCATGGGAAAGTTTCTATACAACCAGAAAACATACACTGAAATTAGCACTTGCATGAAATCCATTGGTTAGTATTTAAAGGGTCCCTCAAGTGCTGGAAATTAATCACCCGAGTTTTGTACTGTCTTATGGAATATGAATTTGACAAATCAAATATTGGTTATAAATCATTTTCACAATGTTAGAACAATTACCAAACCAATTTTTAATTTTTAAAATATCATTTGATCTATTCTATGATGAGTCATAGAGTAGACCTAATGGAAAAATAGAAGCTTTAAAGACTCTGGAAGCACCAGGCAGTTGTCTAGGCTTTTCATGAGATCACACTTAGCATTAGATTTAGATCTTCATAAACATCACCTTTGTTTCTCCAATTCAGGTATACAGCATTGTTTCTTAAATAGATTATCATAGGTAATTTGACTTGGATCAAACTTATGAGGCTCATTCAAATTGCATATTTTAATAATTGCAATATTTTAATAATAAAGCCACACACTTACAGCCTAGCATGAAAATCTACCAAATTTAGTTTAACATTCCTGATATTCAATTAATTCTGTTCTGCTTCATGTTTGGGTTAGTAGTTTTGTGGAGCCAACCAGTTTCTTTCTTAGAGTTCTGGAAATTCTTATCAGGTCCAAAAATATGACCTGATTTCTATGGATTTTATAATTCCTGGAATACATATTAATAACATGTCCATATAAATGTAATTTTTAAAAGGTAGCATTACTTATTATTAGGCAATGCTTCTTATTAATTTAATGTATCAAATAAGCCCAAATAGTTTAATATGTCTTTTTACAAGGAAAGAGACAAATCCTTTGGAGATGTTCCAAAAGCACATCCGGAAAATCCAGAAGTTGTTTCAAGCTCAAGAAAATTTCGAATTTTGAGTTCAGAAAGTTTGTCAAAAATATCAAGAGTTTAAAATACTTGATCAAAATACAAGCATAGGCCACTTAAATGATAGTTATTCATTTAACTAGAGGGAGAACTTAAAGACTTCAAAGGCAAATACAGAAAGTTACATAGTTATTAAAAAACCTGTTTTAGTAGAGAGGACTCAGTTTTTTAAATGTAATCAAAGATCTAATAAAGACACATAAAGCACAAGATTAAACAGGGTAAAAGAAAACTTTTACTTCCCAGCCCAATTTCCTAAAAGGTAAACACTTTTTACAATTTCCTATTAAGAGCCAACCAATACTCCAAGAGCACTGTTTGTTTTAACAGAGGATCAAATTATTAACAGAGAAAACAAAATTCTAGTTTTGCATCAGTGAATTTTTTAATTGATGCTAAATATTTAGAAAAACTTAATAATTCCTTTTTAATCTTAGCCAGCTTCATAACACATAAAATTTTTTATTTCACAAGATTCATCTTCCACAAACCTTCTACAACTTTCTTATTTACTCAGGCTTTGTGCTAATACTTTTTCTCTTCCCACTTTGAAACAATTAGTCATTCTACTTTAGGACAATAATGACTCTTTTTCCCTTAACAGAACAATTATTTCCTACCTCATTGCTTTAATTAACAAAAACTTGTCTTACTTTCCTTGCATATGAAGTTGTTGCCCTTATTATTTTTAGTTTTAATTAGCATATATTAATTAGAATTTTAATTATTAGCATTTGCAAATCATTCCGTGGATTAACACCATTTTGCAATTTCTGAAAATATGTGCGTCATCAAAATATGATTTCTTTTTGTTTCTTAACAGACCAAAATATACTTAAATTCTTCATACTATATAAAAAACAAGAAGTCCAAAGTAAATAAATTTAAACTTCTGTTCATCAATTAATGTTTCAGTATATTATATTATATTAAAATAATCTAGATATTTAATTAATATTCATTATTTAAATTTGCAAAACTTCAAGGTGCAAGTTGCCAAAGGGATTTGGGAAGCTATTTTTAAGTAGACACATTGTAACACAAAACAAAGCTAGCCATCATCAAGTTTTTTCCCCGTTGGCTATTTGTATAGCATGTAAATGTCATCATGAAAGCAAACACCTGAAACCATAATTTTAGTTTGTTTGTTTTATTGCTGTGCTTGATATACATGAAATAATGGACATTGCTTCTTCATTTGCACATTGTTCTTACATTGAACTCTTAGTTCTATAAACCAAAAATAACATTCAGTGACCTCTGCAATCACCTGAATGGACTCCCTCTCAGCCAGGGCAGTCTAAAATTTACCCTGAAAGACTGGTTAAGGCCATGACAGGAAGTGGGGTTTGGACATTCCTCATTATTCCCCTCCAGTGTTAATGTTAACATAAATCTTAAGTCTGATAAGAAACACTTACAGTCTATTCTTTCTAAGCCCTGCTACTTGAAGGCTTCATCTGCATGATAAAACCTAGGTCTCCACAACCCCTTATCATAACCCAGACATTTTTTTTCTATTGATAATAACTCTTTCAACCAATTGCCAATTAGAATATGTTTAAATTCTATGATCTGGAAGTCCCTACTTTTAGTTGTCCTGCCCTTCCAGATCAACCAATGTGAATGTTACATATATTGATTGATGTGTTATGTCTCCCTAAAATGTATAAAATCAAGCTGTACCCCAATCACATTGGACACATGTCATCAGGACCTCCTGAGCCTATGTCATGGGCACATCCTTAACTGTAGCCAAATAAACTTTCTAAGCTGACGGAGTCCTGTCTAAGATATTTGAGGTTCACATTTTGGAGAAGATGAAGGGACTCTGAGTGGAGGTTCCCCTGACCTTTGACATATCTCCTATTGGTACCAGCTTGAGCTATCTTTATGGCTCAAACCAATAACACAATTTTCTCAGACCTGCCCCCAATGCCAAGAGGATCCGTGATCTCCCAAAATTTGACTGAGATCTAAAGTTTATTTTGCTGTAAAACTTTTTTGGAGATTTACTTGATTCCAACAATGAAGGCAAGTTTTCCTGCTTCCATGATGACGGAAGGCAAGTAACTCCAAATAGGATGATGGAGAGCAGTCTTCAGCCTGAGACCCATTCCTAGATAAGTAGCTGAAGTTGTTTTATTTTTATTTTTTTTTTCTGAGTAAAGTTAAGATTAACAACCAGCTGATCTTAACTTCTCCTTATGATTAGGACACTCAGCAATCATTTTTTTGCCATTGTTTGTTCCAATATTTCTTGCATCAGACTTTACCACCTCTACCTTACTTGGTCAAATCCTTATAAGAATTCCAGATTATGGATAACAAGACCTCTCTGAATTGGCTAAAATTCCTCTGAGCTGCAAAAGAGAAACAAAGCAAAGCAAAACAGAACCACACACTTGGTTTCTGTGTTTGCTTCCTGTCTTTAAAAAAAACAAATGTTCTTTCATTTACCTTTCTTTCCCCCATTTCTCCTTCCCTCGTCATCATCTTTGGGACCAAGAAAAAGTATAGAGAAGGTTTCTAATGACTTGAACCCCTAAAACTCAGAAAAAAAGATGATGCTCATCCCTTTTTGGGGTGTTCTTTTTGCTTTGTGAAGTTCCAAGAGTCATAGACAGATTCTTCTTAGCTCTTCTTTCCTGTATTGCATGACCTGACCTGACCTCTTTGGCTTTTGGGGGTGCCAGATATTACCTTGAACTGTGAGAGGATTTGACTTTGGCATGTGTAATGGTTAATGTATTAGTTTATGGTTAATGTATTAGTTTATTAGTAATGTATTAGTTTATCAGCCCCTTTCGGTTATGGCTGGAGTGTCTCTGACCCAGGGCACCAAGTCCCTAGGCTGAACAAAGTATGGAAACCTTGGGTTCAGCCCATGAAACCACTTTTTCCTTTTAGACGTCCAGCCTGTGATGAGAGGGGCTGCTGTGAAGACCTCTGACATTCCCTGGAGACATTTTTCCCATTGTCTTGAGGATTAACATTTGACTTCTCATTACTTATAAAAATTTCTGCAGCCAGCTTGAATGTCTCCTTAGGAAATGAAATTTTCTTTTCTATCGCATTGTCAGGCTGCAAAATTTCTGAACTTTTATACTTTGCTTCCCTCACAAACTGAATGCCCTTAACAGCACCCCGTTCAGCTCTTGAATGCTTTGCTGCTTAGGAATATCTTCCACCAGATATCCTAAATAATCTCTCTTAAGTTCAAAATTCCACAGATCTCCAGGGCAGGGGCAAAATGCTGCCAGTCTCTCTAAAACATAGTAAGGGTCACTTTTGCTCCAGTTCCCAACAAGTTTCTTATTTCCATCTGAGACCACCTCGGCCTGGACTTTATTGTTCATATCGCTATCAGCATTTTTGTCAAAACCATTCAACAAGTCTCTAAGTAGTTCCAAACTTTCTCACAAGTTCCTGTCTTCTTTTGAGCCCTCCAAAGTGTTCCAACCTCTGCCTGGTATGCAGTTCCAAAGTCACTTCCACATTTTCAGGTAACTTTTCGGCAACACTCCACTTCCAGTACCAATTTACTGTTTTAGATCATTTTCACGCTGCTGATAAAGACATACCTGAGACTGGGCAATTTACAAAACAAAGAGGTTTAATTGGACTTACATTTTCATGTGGCTGGGGAAGCCTCACAATCATGGCAGATGATAACGGAGAGCAAGTCACATCTTACCCGGAGGGCAGCAGGCAAAGAGAGAGCTTGTGCAGGGAACTCCCATTTGTAAATCTATGAGATGTTGTGATACTTATTAACTACCATGAGAACACCATGGGACAGATCCACCCCCATGATTCAGTTATTTCCCACTGGCTCCCTCCTACAACACATGGGAATTATGGGAGCTACAGGTGAGATTTGGGTGGAGACACAGAGTCAAACCCTATCACAGTTTCATTCAGGTACCCACTTCCACCACTCTCCTCATGAGAAGGAGTGTTGGGGCATAGAGAAGACCATGATAATAGGAAAGTGTTGAACAGAGTTGGCAGAGCATATAGTCCATATAGTCAGCAGGGGTTTGAGAAGAGGGGTATCCATCAACCTTGAGTTTCTTATGAAAGAAGCAAAATTGACTAGAGGAAAGGGAAAACTAATTCTTAGAAATTTTTCTCTGAAAATGGTGCAAGTGTCAATTGGATAGGTTCAGACATGGAGACTTTTTGGACTTGATTTGAAACTCCCACCACAAAAGTATTCTCTTTTCTCTCTGAGACCTTGGTCAATTATTTTCCTGGGAGTGAAGACTTTGAGGGCTTCTTCTAGTAAAATAAATAAATAAATAAATAAATAAATAAATAAATAAATAAAATTAATAGTTTGTGATAAAGGGAGGGCTCCCTCTGATGGCTGGTGTAAAAGTGGACACTCTTTGCCAATGGCTTGTTTACAACAAAGGCAGATATCCCAGAGCACTGGGTGTTTTAGTTTAAGACCCACTGGATTAGGTTTAAAATATGTACAAAGACATTCTCTTGGTCCCTGCCTGACTAGTAGGTAGGTAGGTAGTCAGGCAGATATGAGTAGGGCAGGAGAGGGCTCCCACTCAAGGAATGTCAGGGGACCACCAGATGATGGTTGGGTGATTGTTAACTGTCTCTCTAAAATAATAATTGGTTGCAGCCAGTGTCGGGGAAAGGCAGCCTCCCAATAGATAGAACCATCTGAAACTGGTAACCAGTAGCTTCCTGATAAGATCTCAAGAGTTGGGCGAGTGGGCTCATGCATGCACACTAAGAGAAAAAAGGGAAGAGTTTAACTGATAGACGACCTTATGGGAACATTTGGACAGGTAAAAGAAGAATGCCTCAAGTGAGCATGTGTATAACTCTAGTAAATATGCTGTGCATGCAGCCCCTCCCTGGTTCTGGCAGGCCACTGCACATGCAGATAGCCCACCTCAAGGGAAGAATCAGGGGAGAAGTCATTCAAACCCAGAAGCATGCCAATGTATAAGAACTCAAGTCAAAGGTCAAACCTTACACAATCTCTCAAGTTGTCTACTTGGCCCTTGTCCAAGTGTACTTTATTTCCTTTCATTCCTGCTCTAAATTTTTTAATAACCTTCTCTTCTGCTCTAAAACTTGCCTTGGTCTCTCCTTTGGCTTTATGTCCCTCCATCAAATTCTTTATTCCAAGGAAGCAAGAATTGAGGTTGCTGCAGATCCATACAAATTCACCACTGCTAACACCTGTATTGATGTAACTATAAAAATATGCATCTATTCACCTTTTGTAAGAAGTTTTCCTACTGTGGACATTGTAACTCAAAGTTATCTTAGTATGATTTACATGTTTCTCTAGAAAAGCAGTGATTCTGGGTCTACAGTTTTTATAAATGTAATTGGCTGGTGCCCCAGATGGAAGAGTTCTAGACTCCTTGGATCCAGATGAGCCCATGGTTCTGTCTTGTAGTAAACCCACCTATCTATTGAACCCAGTTTAGCTTATGTCTAATCTAGTCACACACCTGAAGCCTCCCTGCAGGACCCAATCCTGTCTCTGTCATGACTTCCATATCCACTCTAGATCAAAAGTGCACATATAAACTCAGAGAACTCAAAACACAAGTTTGTGGAGCTTGAAGACGAGAGAACTCACTCACACTCCCACTGCTGTGAGAGATCACTGGGCACAATGGGCCCTGGTGGGTACTTTCTCTTGGTCACTGAGTGCTTTCAGGGATTATTAGATGTCTACTTAGGATTACAGTCTGACAATGAACTGGGTTTTTTTGTTTGTTTGTTCGTTTGTTTGTTTTTTTAGTAGTAATATGTTTAATGCTTTGAGGAACTCCCAAACAGTTTTCCACAGTTCCACACCACTTTACATCCCCACCAACAATATATGAGGTTTCTATTTTCTCCACATACTTGTCATCAAAAATTATTATTATTTTTATTATAGCCATCCGAGTGGGTATGAAGTGACTTCTCATTGCGGTTTTGGTTTGCATTTTCTTTTATTTTTTAATTTTTTTTGTTTTTATTTTTTTACATGTCTTTCCTTTTTTAAAAAATTTATTTATTTTTTATTATTATACTTTAAGTTCTAGGGTACATGTACACAACGTGCAGGTTTGTTACACATATATACTTGTGCCATGTTGGTGTGCTGCACCCATCAACTCGTCAGCACCCATCAACTCCTCATTTACATCAGTTATCACTTCCAATGCCATCGCTCCCCCTTCCCCCCTCCCCATAATAGGCCCCAGTGTGTGATGTTCCCCTTCCTGAGTCCCAAGTGTTCTCATTGTTCAATTCCAACCTATGAGTGAGAACATGCAGTGTTTGGTTTTCTGTTCTTGTGATAGTTTGCTGAGAATGATGGTTTCCAGTTGCATCCATGTCCCTACAAAGGACACAAACTCATCCCTTTTTATGGCTGCATAGTATTCCATGGTGTATATGTGCCACATTTTCTTAATCCAGTCTGTCACTGATGGACATTTGGGTTGATTCCAAGTCTTTGCTATTGTGAATAGTGCCACAATAAACATATATGTGCATGTGTCTTTATAGGAGCATGATTTATAATCCTTTGAGTATATACCCAGTAATGGGATGGCTGGGTCAAATGGAATTTCTAGTTCTAGATCCTTGAGGAATCGCCATACTGTTTTCCACAATGGTTGAACTAGTTTATAATACCACCAACAGTGTAAAAGTGTTCCTATTTCTCCACATCCTCTCCAGCACCTGTTGTTTCCTGACTTTTTAGTGATTGCCATTCTAACTGGTGTTAGATGGTATCTCATTGTGGTTTTGATTTGCATTTCTCTGATGGCCAGTGATGATGAGCATTTTTTCATGCGTCTGTTGACTGTATGAATGTCTTCTTTGGAGAAATGTGTCTGTTCATATCCTTTGCCCACTTTTGATGGGTTGTTTGTTTTTCTTGTAAATTTTGTTTGAGTTCTTGTAGGTTCTGGATATTAGCCCTTTGTCAGATGAGTAGATTGCAAAAATTTTCTCCCATTCTGTAGGTTGCCTGTTCAATTTTACGGTAGTTTCTTTTGCTGTGCAGAAGCTCTTAGTTTAATCAGATCCCATTTGTCAATTTTGGCTTTGTTGTTGTTGCTTTTGGTGTTTTAGACATGAAGCCTTTGCCCATGCTCTATGTCCTGAATGGTATTGCCTAGGTTTTTCTTTCTAGGTTTTATGGTATTAGGTCTTAACATTTAAGTCTCTAATCCATCTTGAATTAATTTCGTATAAGGAGTAAGGAAAGGGATCCAGTTTCAGCTTTCTACTTATGGCTAGCCAATTTTCCTTAGCACCATTTATTAAATAGGGAATCTTTTCCCATTTCTTGTTTTTCAGGTTTGCCAAAGATCAGATGGCTGTAGATGTGTGACGTTATTTCTGAGGGCTCTGTTCTGTTCCATTGGTCTATATCTCTGTTTTGCACCAGTACCATGCTGTTTTGGTTACTGTACTTCCTAGTAGTATAGTTTGAAGTCAGGTAGTGTGATGCCTCTAGCTGTTCTTTTAATTTAGGGATTGTCTTGGAGATGCGCCTTTTCGGTTCCATATGAACTTTAAAGCAGTTTTTTCCACCTGTGAAGAAACTCATTGGTAGCTTGATGGGATGGCATTGAATCTATAAATTACCTTGGGCAGTATGGCTATTTTGATGATATTGATTCTTCCTATCCATGAGCATGGTATGTTCTTCCATTTGTTTGTATCCTCTTTTATTTCACTGAGCAGTGGTTTGTAGTTCTCCTTGAAGAGGTCCTTTACATCCCTTGTAAGTTGGATTCCTAGGTATTTTATTCTCTTTGAAGCAATTGTGAATGGAAGTTCATTTCTGATTTGGCTCTCTGTTTGTCTGTTACTGGTGTATAAGAATGCTTGTGATTTTCACACATTAATTTTGTATCCTGAGACTTTGCTGAAGTTGCTTATCAGCTTAAGGAGATTTTGGGCTGAGATGATGGGATTTTCTAAATATACAACCATGTCATCTGCAAACAGGGACAATTTGACTTCTTCTTTTCCTAACTGAATACCCTGCATTTCTTTCTCTTGCCTGATTGCCCTAGCCAGAACTTCCAACACTATGTTAAATAGGAGTGGTGAGAGAGGGCATCCTTGTCTTGTGCCAGTTTTCAAAGGGAATGCTTCCAGTCTTCGCCTGTTCAGTATGATATTGGCTGTGGGTTTGTCATAAATAGCTCTTCTTATTTTGAGATACGTTCCATCAATACCAAATTTATTGAGAGTTTTTAGCATGAAGGGCTGTTGAATTTTGTCAAAGGCCTTTTCTGCATCTATTGAGATAATCAAAATTGATAGACCGCTAGCAAGACTAATAAAGAAGAAAAGAGAGAAGAATCAAATAGATGCAATAAAAAATGATAAAGGAGATATCACCACCAACCCCACAGAAATATAAACTACCATCAGAGAATACTATAAACACCTCTACGCAAATAAACTAAAAAATCGAGAAGAAATTGATAATTTCCTGGACACTTACACTCTCCCAAGGCTAAACCAGGAAGAAGTTGAATCCCTGAATAGAGGGATTCAATAGCAGGCTCTGAAATTGAGGACTCAATAGCAGGACTCAATAGCAGGCTCTGAAATTGAGGCAATAATTAATAGCCTATGAACCAAAAAAAGTCCAGGTCCAGACGGATTCACAGCTGAATTCTACCAGTGGTACAAGAAGGAGCTGGTACCATTCCTTCTGAAAGTATTCAAATCAATAGAAAGAGAGAGAATCCTCCGTAACTCATTTTATGAGGCCAACATCATCCTAATACCAAAGCCTGGCAGAGACACAACAAAAAAAGAGAATTTTAGACCAATATCCCTGATGAACATTAATGCAAAAATCCTCAATAAAATACTGGCAAGCCGAATCCAGCAACACATCAAAAAGGTTATCCACCATGATCAAGGGGATGCAAGGCTTCATCCCTGGGATGCAAGGCTGGTTCAACATATGCAAATCAATAAACATAATCCAGCATCTAAACAGCACCAAAGACAATGAAGTGTTAAAAGAAAAACTTTAGACAAATTAAATTTCTAAGGGTTTATTTAGCAACAAATTTTTATTTATTTATTTATTTATTTATTTATTTATTTATTTATTTAGAGATGGAATCTCACTCTGTCATTCATGCTGGAGTGTAGTGGTGTGATCTCAGCTTATTGCAGTCTCCACCTACCAGACTCAAGCAATTCTCCTGCCTCAGCATCCCATGTAGCTGGGACTACAGGTGCATGCTGCCATGCCCAGCTAATTTTTTGTATTTTAGTGGAGATGAGGTTTCATGATGTTGCCCAGGCTGGTTGTGAGCTCCTGAGCTCAGGTATTCTGCCCGCCTCGACCTCCCACAGTGCTGGGATTACAGGCGTGAGCCACTGCACCTGGCCAGCAATGAAGAATTTATAAATCCAGCATCAGTCAAAACCAGGAGAGGTTCAGAGGTCTCCATCCAGCAACACTGACAGGGAGGGTTTATAGACAGAAAAAGGAACTGAGGTACAGAAAGAGTTTGATTGGTTACTGCTTGGCATTTGCTTTGTTTGGACATGGTATGATGAGGCATTTACTTTATATATGTGCATTGTATTAGTCCATTTTCATGCTGCTGATAAAGAGATACACGAGACTGGATACTTTATAAAGGAAAAAAGGTTTAATGGACTCACAGTTCCATGTGTCTGGGGAGGCCTCACAATCATGGTAGAAGGTAAAAGGCACATCTTACATGAGGGCAGACAAAAGAGAATGAGAGCCAAGTGAAAGGGGTTTCCCCTCATAAAACCATCAAATCTCATGAAACTTATTCACTACCATGAGAACAGTAAGGGGGAACTGCCCCCATGATTCAATTATCTCCCATTGGGTCCCTCTCACAACATTTGGGAATTATGGGAGCTACAATTCAAGAAGAGATTTGGGTGGGAACACAGCCAAACCATATTCTTCTGCCTTAGCCCCTCCCAAATCTCATGTCCTCAAATTTCAAAACCAATCATGCCTTCCCAACAGTTCCCCAGAGTCTTAACTCATTTCAGCAGTAAGTCAAAAGTCCACAGTCCAAAATCTCATCTAAGACAAGGCAAGTCCCTTCTGCTTATGAGCCTATAAAATCAAAAGCATGTTAGTTATTTCCTAGATACAATGGGTGTACAGACATTGGGTAAACGCAGCCATTCCAAATGGGAGAAATTGGCCAAAACAAAGGGGCTACAGGCCCCATGCAAGTACAAATTCCAGCAGGGCAGTCATATCTTAAAGCTCCAAAATGAACTCCTTTGACTCCATGTCTTGCATCCAGGTCATGCTGATGCAAGACATTGGTTCCCATGGTCTTGGGCAGCTCCACCACTGTGGTTTTGCATGGTACAGGCTCCCTCCCAGCTGCTTTAACAGTCTGGCATTAAGTGTCTATGGCTTTTCCATGCACATGGTGCAAGCTGTTGGTGGATCTACCATTATGGAGTCTGAAGGACAGTGGCCGTCTTCTCACAGCTCCACTACGCAGTGCCCCAGTGGAGACTCTGTGTGGTGGTACCCACCCCACATTTCCCTTCTGCATTGCCCTAGCAGAAGGTCTGTAAGAGGGCCCTGCTCCTGCAGCAAACTTCTGACTGGACATCCAGGCATTTCCATACATCCTCTGAAATCTAGGTGGATTTTCTCAAACCTGGATTCTTGATTTCTGTGCACCCACAGGCTCAACATCACATGGAAGCTGCTAAAACTTGGGGCTTTCACCCTCTGAATTCATGTCCTGAGCTTTACATTGGCCCTTTTTAGTCATGCAGGAGTGGCTGGGACACAGGGAACCAAGTTCCTAGACTACACACAACAGAAGGATCCTGGTCCTGAACCACAAAATCATTTTTTCCTCCTGGGCCTCCAGGCCTCTGATGGGAAAGCCTGCCTCAGAGGTCTCTGACATGACCTGGAGACATTTTCCTCAGTGTCTTGGCAATTAAAATTTGGCTCCTTGTTTTTTATGCAAATTTCTGTAGCTGGCTTGAATTTCTTCTCAGAAAATGCGTTTTTCTTTTCTATGGCATCATCAGGCTGCAAATATTCTGAACTTTTATTTTCTGTTTCCCTTTTAACACTGAATGCTTTTAACAGCACCCAAATCACATCTTGAATGCTTTGCTGCTTATAAATTTCTTCTTCTAGATACCCTAAATCATTTCTCTCCAGTTCAAAGTTCCACAGATCTCTAGGGCAGGGGCAAGATGCTGCAAGTCTCTTTGCTGAAACATAGCAAGAGTCACCTTTACTCCAGTTCCCAACAAATTCCTCATCTCCATTTTAGACTGAATTTCATTGTCCATATCATTATCAGCTTTTTTGTCAAAGTCATTCAACAAGCGTCTAGAAAGTTCCAAACTTTCTCACATATTCCTATCTTCTTCTGAGCCCTCCAAACTGTTCAAACCTCTGCCTGTTACCCAGTTCTAATGTTGTTTCCACATTTTTGTGTATTTTTACAGGCACACCCCACTCTGCTGGTACCAATTTACTGTATTAGTCAGTATTCATGCTACTGATAAAGACATACCTGACACTGGGTCATTTATAAAGAAAAAGATATTTAATAGACTGACAGCTCCATGTGTCTGGGGAGGCCTCGCAGTCGTGGTGGAAGGCAAAAGGCAAGTATTACATGGTGGCAGACAATGGAGAATGAGGACCAAATGAAAGGGCTTTCCCCTTATATAACCATCAGATCTCATAAGCCTTATTCACTACCATGAGATCAGTATGGGGGAAACTGCCCCCATGATCTAATTATCTCCTACTGAGTACCTACCACAACACAAGGGAATTATGGGAGCTACAATTCAAGATGAGATTTGGATGGAGTCACAACCAAATCATATCACACATGACCTGGTCAGTTGGCTGCCTGTAATTGGCTGAAACTCAGCTATTTGTTACAAGGATATACTTGTTAAATTGCAGTTTAGGAATGTATGAATACAGGGATTTGGAGATCAGAGGCAGCTTTTGGCCAAACTTAAATTAATTTAGCATAATATTAGGCTGGTGCAAAAACAATAGCTGTTTTTGGTATTACTTTTAATGGCAATGAAAAAAAACTGTGATTGCTTTTGTACCAACCTAATACATTCATTGAATTTATTGAATGCCTACTTACTATATGCCAGAAACTATGGTAGTTGCTGGAGATTTTTTAGTAAGTAAAAATATAGGCCGGGCACGGTGGCTCACACCTGTAATCCCAGCACTTTGGGAGGCTGAGGCAGGCGGATCACAAGGTCAAGAGATTGAGACCATCCTGGCTAACACGGTGAAATCCCATCTCTACTAAAAATACAAAAAATTAGCCAGGCATGGTGGTGGGCGCCTGTGGTCCCAGCTACTCAGGAGGCTGAGGCAGAAGAATGGTGTGAACCTGGGAAGCAGAGCTTGCAGTGAGCCACTGCACTCCAGACTGGGTGACAGAGTGAGACTCTGTCTCAAAAAAAAAAAAAAAAAAAAAAAACATATATATATAAAATGTCCCCTTTATTAGATGTCAGAATCACCATTGAGGAAATCATTTGACAGTGTCTTTAAAAGTATGCTAGATGAGAGGTGGGAGAGCTCAAGTTTTGGTTCTGAGTTTGCACCTTCCTAAAACTGGAAGTTATAAACCACAGTTTGTGGAGTAGGTTGGGCCTTGATATCTTAGGCAAATGTATGCATTAGTTTTCCAAATTAAGAAGCCAAGGCTGTGAATCAGATGTGATAAATATTTCATATATAATGTAGAACAATCTTTTTCTTTAAAAACAGTATAATAATGTTGATTTTTCTTTGGTCCTGTGTTCTTTGACATGCCTTCAAGAATGTTAAGATAGAACAAAATTCTATTTTGTGTGAGACTATCCACACAGCCACAATGTGGGCTGGACTTATCTAATGATCTGGAGCTCTGAGGTAAGCAAACTATTTATTTAGATATCTAATTTGCATTTTAAGAGAAAAAATGAATTTTCCTTAACGTCCTTAGAGGCATGGTTTCAGAAGACTTATTTTAGTGCAGTTTAATTTTAAACTCCTTTTTCTCATAAATTTTGGGAGACAGATTAATTAGACATTTTAAACTCTTTTAAAGGTTTTAATACAGACAGTTTTGCTCCACATTTGAAGAAATTGGTCTATATGTAGAAAATAGCATTGATGAGGAATAAGTCTGGAAATTTAAGATACAGAGTTGATCCTTGAACCACACAGATTTGAAATGCAGAGATCCACTTGCATGGAGTTTTATTTTGTTTTCAGTAAATACAGCTGATTATCCATATTGGCAGGTTCTGCATCAGCAACCAAAGCAGATCCAAAATACAATGTTCATGGAATGTGAAACCCCCCTCAACGGAATGTTGATTTTTGTATTTGTGGTTTCTGATATCTTGACAATGAGACTTGAATATATGTGGATTTTGGTATCTGCCAGCAGTTCTGGAACCCCTGCAGATACTGAAGGACAACTGCAGTTATTTATTTCCTAACAAACTTGTTTTCCAAACAACAATATCATGAATGTATTTGCTCTGGAAATTTTAATTTGTGACACACTGACACCATCTGGCTCAATAAGACAAAAAGACCTAAGAAAGAATAACTTATCAATGTTATTCTTGAATGATTTTAAATAAAGTGAGAAAATAGTCTTAAGTGATAAGAGTTGACAAAACAGTGTTAGAGAAATGAAGCCTTTAAAGTAACATTGCAGGGCTATACAAACAGAGGGATCTACGTAGGTCTAAAATTTAATACACAGGAAAAGTTGTATCTTATGTGAATGGTGCTTATTGGGAAGTTAGAATTGCAATGAAAGACTCTCAAAGGGAAAAAAATACCCTTTAAATAGCAAAATATAAACAAAGAAGATACTTTAATATTATTGCCAGAAGCATTGTTGACAGTTACATATGATGAGTTCAAAAAGATTTAGGTACCTCAATATTTAATTTCACAGAGGATTATATAAAATACTGTCCTATATAAGCATATTAAAAAGTCCTTATATTGTTTAATTATTTCTGAGTTTTATTTTTAACTTTCTTAAATTATAGTTAAATGCTAACATATTTCTACATATTAATATATACTCATTTTTTCTCAATTACCATATTAAAAGTGAAATATGACCTCAGTTCTTTAATACCAACTTTTCTTACCACTTGGCCTTGGTAAGAATTTTGTTTTTACTTTCCTGATTTTTCATATAAACAATAAATGTGACCCACCATAGTGCTTAATAACAGCCTTAAATTGTATGGAAAAAAATTAGAAGAATAAATTAGATGATACAAACTTACTTTTAGTCTTAAAAATTGATATCAAACTAGGTACTTAAGGTATACTTTGCTGCAATTGTATATTTATTGTTGTATTAAAGAACAGAAATAATAAAGTACTGGTTAGAATTCTTTTGGTTGTTAATAATTGTAAAAAATAAATAACTCAAACCAACTAGTCAAAACTGTGGACTCTTTGTAGGTACTGCCTACGGCAGCTGGCGTATAAAAGCACCCCTCAGGTAAAGGGATGTAAGTGGACATGAACAGTATTAATCATATATAAATATGTAAAAAAATGTAAGAATAGTACATGATGCCTTGTGTGATAGACTATATCATACTGGACCTTAATGTATTCATGCTTCTTTGTATCCACATCCTTTGGTAGTCCTCTCCCACATTGACTGGGCATGGCCATGTGACTTGCTAAATGGGACCACAGCAAAAGTGACATAAATAAAAGTGAGAAAAATTCTTACCCCTCAGGAATTGTTTTTTATTCCTAGGAATACTTCTATAATGATGTGAAGAAGCCTGGGCTGGCCTGCGGAAGGATGAAAGACTACGCAGAAAGCAGCCTCAGCTATTTCAGGTGAGTCACCAGACATGAGAATGAGATGATCCTATACATTGGCCTCAGCTTAGTTGCCTTTGCCAGAATTGCTCGACCAAACCTACGCATTATGAAAAATAATAATTATTTGTTAAATTTGGCCGATACATAATACATCTTGGGGTAGATGTTTACCAGTTAGCAAACACTAAGTGGTACACCATACTGTGCTATACTTATTTCTTTTCCTTAGGAAATTGACAAAGTGTTTTACTGATGTTAACTTGCAATGCATTTAAAGACAAAAAAGGAAAACCTTAATCCAACATTGACATTTCATTCCTGCATCTTTAATGGTTTGATCAGAATAATCAGTGACTCATAATTATAATTGATGCATAAGTGGGCACACTTTGATATTAAAAAAGTGAGGTAATATACACATTACTAAATATGATAATGCTAGTAATTTTCCTACTCAGCTTATGTTTAAGGACATGTCACCAACAGTGGTATTCAACTTCATTTGAAATTCAAAACATTAAAGTTAATTTTTAAACACTTTTATTGAGTTGAAGCTAAAGAGTTGAAGAAAAAATAAGAAAATTAAGATTTCATTTCATATACATGTAATGGATGTATTTTGTGGCAACACAGTTTTAGTGTTTAGGCCACTATGAAACTAGCAAGATAGTGATTTTAAGTGCTGACCTAGTTATTTTGAACCTATAGCTTTGAAAATGCATGAAGCTCGTTTTAACATAAAATATATGGTTTAAAGATTAAATTAATTCTTCCGTATATTGCATTCTTTCCTCCACCAGTTTCCTCTCTATAGGTATTTGTATATATATTGACTCTTTGCAAATTGAGTAGATATTATATCTGAGTCAACACATGTGTATATATACACATGAACACTAAGAAGGGACATTAACATTTCTAAAATATGTCAGATGTACTGACATAATAAAATTCAAATTTCCCTGTCACTTAAGAAAAATTTTATTTTTATTTTGCAAATATGGAAATGGGTTTCCAAATGAATTAGCTTACCTGTTGGTCACATAATAATTTAGTGGGAAAACCAGGTCTCGAATCAGGTATTCTTACTGTTCAAGGCAATCTATTCCCAGAGAAGTCATGCTCATAGGTTTATTTTCTATCCCCTTTTGTTTCTCCAGTGTTACACAATATGGGTATTGATTCATAATCCTTTGCATTTTAATAAAGATTTAATGAGTACACATGCTTATACTAAATCTATGCAATACATCAAACACATAAAGTGCTGATTTAAAATAAGAAAACTCACATTCTGTTAAACAAACTAAATATTTTTGCTCCCAGGTATATGATCTAGTTATCCTACTTCTATTCTATAAGAATGCATCCACATGAAACATTTGCATATGTTCTTGTATGATTTTAATATTCAACTCAAATACTTTCACTGAAACACTTATTCCCTAGAAAGATTAAAAGATGTGGAGAATGACAAAAAATGTCATGTCTTGGAGTCATTTCTAGTACATTTTTAAAGATAGGAAGAAAAAATTAAAAGTAGACACGTAAAAAACAGAACATGTTGGTAGCCTTAGGAAAGAAATGATTGCAACATAAACTAAAATGAAACTCCTATCTGGGAGAAAAGTAATTTAGCTTCATGAACAGCTGCATCTCAGAGGGTCAGGCATATGAGCAATTAAAATTAAACAAGTTGATTTTAATATGCCTTAGTAACTGTGATTGATATTACAGAGCTGTTGTTGACTATACATCAAGAAACAATTTAGGATCCAGTTTAAAATAAAGTTTATAATCCTTGTTTAATGGATTTTGGTACCTCAGGCAATACAGTGCTGTAAAAATGATTAAAATGTGCCCTGTCTCTGTGTAATCAATAAAACCTCTCTAAAATTAGTTAGGATCCAAAGACTCCTCAGTAGCCTTGGCAGTGCTGCATCTGTAGAATTCCAAATAAGCCATCTATCATTATTTCCATATACAAGGTTCATTAGACACCTCATTCTTTATCTTATTAGCACCAAAGTCAGCTAAACAATCAAATCAAAAGGTCACCTTTAACAACACTGAATTAAGCCACAAGATACTTCAAGACATTATTAATACAATGCACCAAAATGCAATGGTAAGAATATCTAGAAGGCCAGTGAAGGGTTATCATAAAATAACTGAAATTATGCACATTTATAAGTTAGAGATACACTTATTCTATTATGGAAATTTGGAAACAGGCAGCAATTTCTTATTAGTTGCCTTATTTAAAGATATTTTCTTTGTAAATTCTGAAATTAAATTTCTAGTGTTTATAAGAGGATGGATAAAATCAATAACTTTAGAGTTATTTTTAATTCTTTTTATGATCATGAATCATACATAAGCACACGTTTTCTGAAATTATTTACTTTTTGAAATTAATTTTTGTCACTAACATTTTATAACAGAGCTTGCACGTTATTTAAAACAGTCAATGCTTTCAAAGACATTTTCAAAGGCATTTTATGATTTATATAGCAAAAGAAATTTGAAGTTTAGCTTTTATATACATTAAAGTTCTAGCCACCTAGTAGTGAATTTTAGTGAAACTGCCTTTAAGTGATACTTAGAAGTGCAGATATATTCTGCAAATGTGCTGAACTTCTCACCTAGTGTTAAGTTTATCATATAAATAAAATTATATATCAATTAACAATGCCTTTTTATACATTCATTACTCATAACTTAGTTTTTTTAAATTCAATTTTATTCCAATTGTATATACTAGGATAGACTTAGTAGTCAATAGCAACTAATGCCTACATCCATAGTAAGGATGTATGTCACATGCTTGCTTCAATCTGATGTTCTTTAATTCTCCAATCACATTGCATACTAAATTAATAAAAACATATTTCTATTTCTCTTGGATTAACTTTGGGCCTCTAAGAAAGTGTTTTAATCATAGTTAAGGATGACCAAAAATCTCTCTTTGAATATAATACTTCCACTTAATACTTTGTCATTGCCATGTGTATGATGATGAATATGATTACTCTTGATGTGACAGTTTTCCATGAAGTTTATAGCTTTTGAAATTCTCCCCAAATCAGCACTGTAGCGTTACTGCCATCATTATGTTTATTTCCCCTTGGTACTTTCAGATCAAAATGTTTCCCTCCAGCCTTCTCCAAATGCCCCATTCCCACTGCCACTGGAATATATCACTTAATTAAGAAATGTAAATCATTATAATGTAAAAAAGAGTTTGTTTTTCATTTTCTTATCATGCAGGACAGCATATTAAAAGAGGTAAGAGACAAAAATGTAACTTTCTATGCTGATATAAGAATGATTAGGAAAGATATCAAAGGGGAAGAGAGGGAGAAGAAATTTCAAGAACAAGATATTGAGTGGCAAAGTACTGAAGTGTTTAGAAGAAGGATGAGAGGCTTAACATTCTTTTCTTTTTCTTCAACTTTTATTTTAGATGTGGGGGTACATGTGCTAGTTTGTTACAGGTGTGTATGTGTGATGCTGAGGTGTGGGGGTATGGATCCCATTATCCAGGTAGAAAGCATATAACCCAATAGGTATTTTTTCACCCCACACCCCTCCCTCCCTCCCCTGTGTAGTAGTCCCCAGTGTCTATTGTTCCCATCTTTATGTCCATGTATTTAGCTCTCATTTATAAGTGAGAACATGCAGTATTTGGTTTTCTGTTCCTGCATTAATTCACTTAGAATAATGGCCTCCAGCTGCAATGAGACACAATCAGAATGGCTATTATTAAAAAGTCAAAAAAAGCAATAGACGCTGGCAAGGTTGCAGAGAAAGGGGAATGCTCATACGCAGTTGGTGGGAATGTAAATTAGTTCAGCGATTGTGGAAAGCAGTTTGGAGATTTCTCAAAGAACTTAAAACAGAGCTACCATTCAACCCAGCAGTCCCATTACTGGGTATATACCTAAAGGAAAATAAATTGTTCTGTCAAAAAGACACAGGCACTCATACGTTCATTGTATGTTCATTGCTGCACTATTCACAATAGCAAAGACAATAAATCAACCTAGGTACTCATCAATGGTGGATTGCACAGAGAAAATGTGGTACTTATATACCATGGAATACTATGCAGCCATAAAAGGAGTGAAATAATGAGTCATGTTCTTTGTCGCAACACTATTAAAAATGATTTAGATCATTTTGGAGAATCAGAACATGAAAAGCATTATCACTATCAATAAGCCTGCAATTCATATTAATCTAAATCAGTTAAAAATATAAAAGGCACTACCATCAGAGTGAACAGGCAACCTGCAGAATGGGAGAAAATTTTTACAATCTACCCATCTGTCAAAGGGCTAATATTCAGAATCTACAAAGAACTTAAACAAAGTTAAAAGAAAAAAATCAAACAATCCCATCCAAAAGTGGGTAAAGGATATGAACAGACACTTCTGAAAAGAAGACATTTATGCAGCCAACAGACACATGAAAAAATGCTCATCACTGGCCATCAGAGAAATGCAAATTAAAACCACAATGAGATACCATCTCACACCAGTTAGAATGGCGAATTAAAAAGTAAGTTATGGAAATGGAAATGCTTTTACACTGGTTGGTGGGACTTTAAACTAGTTCAACCATTGTGGAAGACAGTGTGGTGATCCCTGAAGGATCTAGAACTAGAAATACCATTTGTTACTGGTATTTTTACGAGTTTATTACTTATTACTGGGCGTATACCCAAAAGATTATAAATCATGCTGCTATAAAGACATATGTACACATATGTTTATTGCAGAGCTATTCACAATAGCAAAGACTTGGAACCAACCCAAATGTCCATCAATGATAGACTGGATTAAGAAAATGTGGCACATATATACCATGGAATACTATGCATCCATAAAAAAGGATGAGTTCATATCCTTTGTAGGGACATGGATGAAGCTGAAAACCATAATTCTGAGCAAACTATCGCAAGGACAGAAAACCAAACACCGCACATTCTCACTCATAGGTGGGAATTGAACAATGAGAACACTTGGACACAGGAAGGGGAACATCACACACCGGAGCCTGTCGTGGGGTGGGGGGAGGGGGGAGGGATAGCATTAGGAGATACACCTAATGTAAATGAGGAGTTAACGGGTGCAGTACACCAACATGGCACAAGTATACATATGTAACAAACCTGCACGTTGTGCACATGTACCATAGAACTTAAAGTATAATGATAAAAAAAAAGAAATAAAGGAACAGGCAAACAAACAAACAAATATATATATATAAAGGCAGAGCTATAGGTCTTTCAGTTTTTGTTGTTACTTGTTTTGTTTTTCTTTATAGGATTTAAGACTTGCTTTAAGGAAGATACTTTGTGCTCTTTGACTGACATGTTCCTCTTTCCTGAGATCCATTGTATAGCATGGTGACTCTAGCTAATAATTACTGCATACTTGAAAATTGCTAACAGAGTAGATCTTACCTGTTCTCACCATGTACAAAAAATATGAACATGCTAATTAACTTGATTTAAAGATTTCACAATGTATTCTTATGTCCAAACATCACATAGTACACTGTAGATCTACACAATTTTTCTTTGTCAAATATTCCTTAATAAATCTGTGAAAAAATAAATAAATAAAATTAGAGTAAAATATTCAGAAGAGTTTATTATAAATTGAGATTATAATATTATGGTACTGAGTCTAATAATTCAAATTACTAGAAAGGATTGGAACATTTCTCATTAAATACTTTAGTTGTTTGAGTAAAGTTAAAGGATCTAAAGACTTTTTAGACAGTATTAATCTTTATGATAAAAAAATCACGACTGTGATAACACAAAAGGACATTATATTCTCTGGAGGTAAATGGCTGGTATTATTGATAATAAACCTAGGAAGCAACTGCATATCACAGAGAACAGTGCTGGACTTATTTCAGCTGTTTGTATTGGTTGCTTTTTTAATGGACACATTTCCTATATTGGGTCTAAGGCCTACAGCTTCCTCTACTCTCACCTTAGAACAACGCCCGTGGTATGGAAATATTTGATCCCAAATCCGTGTCCTTTGGTCAGCTCCTTCTGTGAATGTTTTAGGATCGAAAGGATGCTAAATTTCTACCGTATTTGGGCAAGCCAGTCTCTTTTCTGTGATTCCTTTTTGGACTTCCAGTTGCATGTGTTTAACTAAATATATTTCAATAAAAGATTAACCTTTTTTCTTTTTTCTGAGATGGAGTCTTGCTGGGTCACCTAGGTGGAGTGCAGTGATGCGATCTCGGCTCACTGCAACCTTTGCCTCCTGGGCTCAAGCAATCCTGCTGCTTCAGACTTCCGAGTAGCTGGGACTACAGGCGCATGCCATCACACCCAGCTAATTTTTGTATTTTAGTAGAGATGGGGTTTCGTCATGTTGGCCAGGCTATTCTTAAATTCCTGACCTCAGGCGATCCTCCCACCTTGGCCTCCCAAAGTGCTGGGATTACAGGCATGAACCACTGTGCCCTGCTGGTTAACCTATTTTGAATGTTTGCCTTGTGAATTGTAGTATAAGGGTGACATATGAATATCTCCTTCTCAGTGCATGGAAAGTAAAAAAAAAAAAAAAAAAAGACTCTATTTCAAAATTTCAGGACAATTATCTCTTAAATAATAAGATTCAAGGATTTTCCTTTTCCCCAATGTTCAAATTCTAATTATTACAATTTATTCTTACAAAAATAAAGTCACAGATTTTGCGTATTTTGTGGGTCCAGTGGAGGGAGTTGACAGATAATTTTCCACAAAGTTATGGGTAAAGCACTTACATTTTCTCTTCAATCAAGATAATTAAATTTAGTAAGTCTCATTAACTCTTCATGCTTTTTAAACCCAATGCTTTTTTTTACCAAAGTAGTGAGACTATTATTATTATTTTAAAAATAATTACAGAGTGGAATGTGTTTCAATGCTTGGGCAATTAATAGCACATTTTCAGGGTCAACAAATGCTGCCAAGATGCATGCATTCATTCCTGCACTCTCTGGAGTAATGCCTGGTGGTCTCTAGAGATTCTTATGAGTAAAAAGATGGTAGAACCTAATTTTTCAAATGAGTGGTTCTCTACCATTTTGGATTGAGAACAATTAAAACCTGATTAGGTATTAATGTATGCATCTTTATTTCTTTTTTTAAAATACGGAGCCTTGCTCTGTCACCCAGGTTGGAGTGCAGTGGCTACATCTTGGCTCACTGCTACCTCCACCTTGGGTTCAAATGATTCTGGTGCCTCAGCATCCCAAGTAGTTAGGAGTACAGTTGTGTATAACTGTGCCTGGCTAATTTTTTGTATTTTTAGTAGAGATGGAGTTTTGCCATGTTGGTCAGGCTGGTCTTGAGCTCCTGACCTCAGGTGATCCACCCATCTCAGCCTCCCACAGTGCTGGAATTATAGGCATGAGCCCCTGGCCCATCTTGCATCTTTCAACTTTTTTTGTTTTTGAAACCTTAAGGAAGGAAGAGTGGGTAGCTAAACAGCTATGATTCCTTTTCTTGAAACTGTAGATCTAATCTTATGTAAGCAGAAGGAAGTTTTCATAGTGAATAAAACTATTTTACATAATTTGTTTAACTTTCTAGGTTTTAAAATTTTTAGCATGAAAAAGTCAACAATACTCAATGAAGCAAGAATATTATGAAAGTACAGATTCCAGAATAATCAGATTTTGCGACATTTGCTTCATTTATTCAGTTGTTTGCTTTCTTGGGTGATGTTGTTAAGGTATTTTTAAAGGTCTTTGCTTTAGTTTATGTAATTATTTATATGGAAAACTACTTCATATCAGTTTACGGAGACATTTGTCATTCATCTACATGGCTTGCGTAGTACTCTGTCATACAAATGTACCATAATTTATTATCTTCTATGGTCGGGTAATTTGCTTGTTTCTAATACTTTGCTATAAATAATTGAATTTGTGTACTTAAAGTATTGTATTTCGAGCCATGTGATTGCCTCCTCATCTGTAACAAATTATCTTAACTAGCACATTAGAACAAAAATGGTTACTACCTCTCCTTTTTGTTGCTCGGGATTTCAGATGTGGCTTACCTCAGTAGTTCTAGCTGAGACTCTCTCAGGTGGTTTCAGCCAGATATTGGTCAGGCTGCAAGTACTTGAAGTACTGACTGGAATTGTGGGTCCACCTACCTAGCGGCTCCCTCACACAGCTGTCTAGCTAGTGTTGGATGTTGGCGAAGACTTCAGTTCCTTTCTGTGATGCCTTCTCTATAGTGCTGCTTGATTGTCCTCATGGTTTGTGGACTGAGGAAGATTGACTGGGGTGTGATAAGAAGAAAAATGGAGAAAATATACTCATCTTCTCTGTATCTTAACTCATCTATTGCCATGCTATTCTTTAATTCAAAAACATGTGCAAGATACTATGAACCTATGCTAGATGGTGGAAATAGCAAAATAAATGATGCAGCTTTTGCCTTTAAGTGCTTTCTAGTGTAGTAAGATAGGAGGCATATAAGCAAATAAACACAAAGCAGAATCCTTAAAATACATCTTTATACATTTATTAAGTATATTTGGTTTTGTAAAATTAATTAGTACTAAAGTATATAGTAGTAGTTCCTATTTTTTAAAAGTAAATACCAAAAACTATGAAGTTAGCATAAAAAGTTTTAGTTTTTCTACAGATGTTTTAAAATTGTTTCAAATACATGTATACTTTTGGTGTATAATTTTAGAACCCATACACATGTTTAGAATTGGAAGTTTCCAGCCCATTCGATGTTTATTCATCTCCATAAAACCATGGATATCTTTAGCCACAATTTCTAAACATAATGGGAAAAAATCTATAAAATTGTATCATTGTTATTTTGTGTTTTCTTATAATTAAAAAACTTTTTATTAAACTATAACATGCATAGAGAAAGGTGTACTCATTGTGTGTAGTTCAAGAAATTTTCCCAAATGAAATAATCCGTCTGAGGACCAGATCAAGAAACAGAACATTACCAAAAATCAATATTCCCCTTTCACCCTCTTTTGATCATTTCCCCTTCCCAAGGGTAACTATTAGTATGAGTTCTGTTGTTATAAACTGGTTTCACTTGTTTTTGATTCTGTCTAAAAGTTTTTTTAAATTTTTTGTTTATTGTTTATGTGCCAGGCAATGTTTCAAGTGCATTTATGTTTTGTTTTATTTACTTATCCTTTTTTTTCCTTGAAATTTTATTTTGGGTACATGTGCAGGATGTGCGGGTTTGTTACATAGGTAAACATATGCCATAGTGGTTTGTCACAGATCATCACATCACTTAGGTACTAAGCCTAGCATCCATTAGTTATTCTTCCTGATGCTCTGCAACTCCACCACCCGACCCTGTGTCCATGTGTTCTCATCATTCAACTCCAACTTATAAGCGAAAACATGTGGCATTTGGTTTTCTGTTCCTGTGTTAGTTTGCTGAGGAAAATGGATTTCAACTCCATCCATGTCCCTGCAAAGGACATAATCTCATTCTTTTTTTCGATTGCATAGCATTTCATGGTATATATATGTATATATCTCACATCACATTTTATTTATCCAGTCTATCATTGATGGGCATTTAGGTTGATTTCGTGTCTTTGCTACTGTGAAGAGTGCTGCATTGAACATACATGTGCATGCATCTTTATAATAGAATGATTTTTATTCATTTGGGTATATACTCAGTAATGGGATTGCTGGATCAAATGGTATTTCTGTTTCTAGGTCTTTGAGGAACCACCACACTGTTTTTCACAATGGTTGAACTAATTTACACTTGAGTAAAACACATTTTACTCAATAGCATAAAAACATTCCTTTTTCTTCACAAGCTCACCAGCATCTGTTGTTTCTTGACTTTTTAATAATCATTATTCTGACTGGTGGGAAATGGTATCTCATTGTGGTTTTGATTCGCATTTCTCTAATGATTAGTGATGTTGAGCTTTTTTTTCATGTCTTTAGCTGCATGAATGTCTTTTTCAAGAAGTGTGTGTTCATATCCTTTGCCCACTTTTTAATAGGGTCATTTGTGGTTTTTTTATACATTTGTTTAACTTCCTTATAGACTCAGGATATTAGACCTTTGCCAGATGAAAGGATTGCAAAAATTTTCTCCCATTGTGTAAGTTATCTGTTCACTCTGATGATAGTTTTTCTGTTGTGCAGAAGCTCTTTAGTTTAATTAGATCCCATTTGTCAATTTTTACTTTTGTTGCAATTGCATTTGGTGTTTCCATCATGAAATCTTTCCCTGAGCCTATGTCCTGAACGGTATTGCCTGGTTTTCTTCTATGTTTTTTTTTCCTTTCTTTTTTTTTTTTTTTTTTTTCATATAGTTTGGAGTTTTACAGTTAGGTCTTTAAAGTGTTAGGTTTTACAGTTAAGTTTTGTATATGATGTAAGAAAGGAGTCCAATTTTAATTTTCTGTATATGGCTAGCCAGCACTCCCAGCAACATTTATTAAGTAGGGAGTACTTTCCTCATTGCTTGTTTTTGTTAAGTTTGTTGAAGATCAGATGGTTGTAGGTGTGCAATTTTATTTTGAATTCTCTGTGTTTTTTTTTTTTTTTTTTCCATTGGTCTATGTGCCTGTTCTTGTACCAGTACCATGCTGTTTTGGTTACTGTAGCCTTGTAGTCTAGTTTGAAGTCAGGTTGCATGATGCCTCCAGCTTTGTTCTTTTTGCTTAGGATTATTTTGGCTATTCCAATTCTTTTTCATTCCATGTGAATTTTAAAGTAGTTTTTTCTAATTCTTCTAATTCTGTGAAGAATGTCAGTGGTAGTTTAATGGGAATAGCATTGAATCTATAAATCGCTTTGGGCAGTATGGCCATTTTCACAATATTGATTCTTCCTATCCATGAGCATGGAATGTTTCCCCATTTGTGTGTGACCTCTCTGATTTCTTTGAGCAGTGGTTTGTAGCTCTCCTTGAAAAGGTCCTTCACTTCCCTGGTTAGCTATATTCTTACATATTTTATTCTTTTCATAGCAATTGTGAATTGGAGTTCATTTATGATTTGGCTCTCTGCTTGCCTGTTGTTGGTGTACAGGAATGGTAGGGACTTTTGCATTTTGATTTTATATCCTGAGACTTCGCTGAAATTGTTTATCAGCATAAGAAGCTTTTGGGATGAGGTGATGGGGTTTTTAGATATAGGATTATGTCATTTGCAATAAAGATAATTTGACTTCCTCTCTTCTTATTTGAATAACTTTCATTTCTTTCTCTTGCCTGATTGCCTTGGCCAGAACTTTCCTTTTACATTGAATAGGAGTGATGAGAGAGGGCATCCTTGTCCTGTACTGGTTTTCAAGGGGAATGCTTCCAGCTTTTGTGCATTACTATATTGGCTGTGGGTTTGTCATAGATGGCTTTTATTATTTTGAGGTATGATTCTTCAATACCCAGTTTATTGAGAGTTTTTAACATGAAGGGATGTCAATTTTATTGGAGGCCTTTTCTGCATCTGTGGAGAAAATAATGTATATTTTGTCTTTAGTTATGTTTATGTGATGAATTGCATTTATTGATTTGCATATGTTGAACCAATCTTGCGTCTTAGATATGAAGCTGACTTTACTGTGGTGAATAAGCTTTTTGATGTGCTGCTGATTTGGTTCGTCAGTATTTTATTGATGATTTTTGTATCGATGTTCATCAAGGATATTGGCCTGCAGTTTTTTCTTTCTTTCTTTCTTTCTTTTCTGAATTTACTGTATCTCTGACAGGTTTTGGTAACAGGACGATGCTTGTTCATAGAATGAATTAGGGAAGAGCCCCTCCTTTTTAATTTTTTTGGAATAGTTTCAGAAGAAATGATACCAGCTCTTCTTTGTAACGCTGGTAGAATTCAGCTGTGAATCCATCCTCTGGGTGTTTTTTGGTCCTTAGGCTCTTTATTTCTTCCTCAATTTCAGAACTCATTATTCATGTATTCAGGGATTCAATTTCTTTCTGATTCAGTCTTAAGAGGGTGTATGTGTCCAAGAATTTACCCATTTCTTCTAGATTTTTTAATTTATACACATAGAGGTGTTTATAGTATTCTCTGTTGGTGGTTTGTATTTCTGTGGGGTCAGTGGTGATATTGCCTTTTTCATTTCTGAGTATGTTTATTTGATTCTTCTCTCTTTTCTTCATTAGTCTAGCTAGTGTTCTATTTTATTATTTTTTTCCAAAAACCAGATACTGGATTTGTTAATTTTTTGAAGGGTTTTTGGGGTCTCTATCTTTTTCAGTTCAGCTGTGATCTTTGTTATTTCTTTTCTTCTGCCAGCTTTCGGGTTCATTTGCTTTGTTCTCTAGTTCTTTTAGTTGACATGTTAAGTTGTTAACTTGAGATCTTTCTACCTTTTTGATGTGCACGTTTAGTGCTATAAATTGCCCTCTTAACACTGCTTTAGCTGCATCCCAGAGATTCTGGTACATTATCTTTTTGTTCTCATTAGTTTCAAAGAACTTCTTGATTTCTGCCTTAATTTCATCACCAGGAGCAGGCTGTTCAATTTCCATGTAGTTGTGTAGTTTTGAGTGAATTTCTTATTCTTGAGTTCTAATGTGATTGCACTGTGGTCTGAGAAACTGTTTGTTATGATTTGAGTTCTTTAGCATTTGCTGAGGAGTGCTTTACTTCTGATAATGTAATCAATTTTTAGAGTAACTGCCATTTGGCAATGAGAAGAATGTATATTCTATAGATATCTATCAGGTACACTTGATCCAGAGTTAAGTTCAGGTCCTGTGTATTTTTGTTAATTTTTTTTCTTGATGATCTGTCTAATATTGTTGGTGGGGTGTTAAAATCTCTCACTAGGATTGTGTAGGAGTATAAGTCCCTTTGTAGGTCTCTAAGAACTTGCTTTATGAATTTGGGTGCTTCTGTATTGGGTGCATATATGTCCTTCTGAGGTTCACTTATCTCTACATGTAAATATGAAATAATATTATCTTCTCTGCTCAATGCCCATGCTTTTTGAGAACAACGTATGTAAAAAGAAGAAATAAGAAAACGCAAATATTGCCGGGCGCGGTGGCTCACGCTTGTAATCCCAGCACTTTGGGAGGCTGAGGCGGGCGGATCACAAGGTCAGGAGATCGAGACCACGGTGAAACCCCGTTTCTACTAAAAATACAAAAAAAAAAAAAAAAAAAAAATTAGCCGGGCGGGTGGCGGGCGCCTGTAGTCCCAGCTACTCAGGAGGCTGAGGCAGGAGAATGGCCTGAACCCGGGAGGTGGAGCTTGCAGTGAGCCGAGATTGCGCCACTGCACTGCAGCCTGGGCGACAGAGCGAGACTCTGTCTCAAAAAAAAAAAAAAAAAAGAAAACGCAAATATGAAAATATCATACAAGTTAAAGTAGTTATCTTATTTATAATTTCTGTCTAAATGTTCTCTAGTGTATTCCTTATATGATTTGGCTCTGTCTCCCCATCCGAATCTTATCTCAAATTGTAATCCCCATGTGTCAGGGTTGGGACCTGCTGGGAAGTGATTGTATCATGGGGATGGTTTCCCCCATGTTGTTCTCATGATAGTGAGTGAGTTATCATGAAAGGTGAGGGTTTTAAAGTGTTTAGCAGTTCCCCCATCACTCTGTTTCTCTCCTGCCACCATGTAAGTCATGTCTTGTTTCCCTTTGCAAGTTTCCTGAGGCCTCCCCAGCCATGCAAAACTGTTAGTCAATTAAACCTCCTTTCTTATAAATTACCCAGGCTCAGATGGTATCTGTATAGTAGTGTGAAAATGGACTTACACAATTCCTTCAGATCTATGTATGCTCTTAACATAATGCCTATTTTTTTAAAAGCCAAGTTTTTTGAGGCATAATTTACACATACAATAACTTTCCCTTTTTAGGGACACTTGATTTTTATACAAAGCTGTTTGACATGGGGAAATTAATTTCTCCTCTTGGCCTCCAGTTTTCAGATCTTTAAAGTAAGAGGAAGGTGGCTAGAAAATTCCAAATTTCTATATCATCTTTTGGTACAACTTAGTGTTCTGAAAATATGGTTAGGAAGAGTTAGTTGAGGCGGGAGAGACTCTGGAAGCCCTACCAATCATAATTTTAAAGAAAGGTACATTTACATGTCAGTTTATTTAGATAAATAATAACTAAGAAATACAAGAGGAAGTAGAATGAACTGCTATGTTTTATAAGAGGTACAATTGATTTTCTGTAAAAATAAATTTCTTAAAGTTATAGTTTATTTGCCTACATAGATGAATTCAATCTTTCTTTGATTTTAGAAACTTCTGGAATATCATAAGTCAAATTCTTGCTAAAAACTTGCAATGCAATACCAGTTTCCATGTATCTGATAATGTTCAAATTCTTTGACATGGCATGCGAGGCACGTTTTGTCCAGTTTTCTATTCTTGATTTCCCACTTTTCATTCTAAAGCTCACCCAAATCCACCCTCCATGGCACCTCTGAAATAACTGTACGATGCAACCTCAGGAATCATGTGTTGTGGCTTCCTTTGCCTGAATGCTCTTCTCTGCTGACTCCTCAAAAGTTTATTTTAGAATACCTTTCCTCTGGGAAGATGGGAAGATACTTTTTTGATTGTTTTCTTTTCTTTCCTTCCTTTTTTTTTTTCTTTCTTTTTTTTTTTTTTTTTTTTTTTTTATATATTTTTTTCTTTTTTTTCTCTTGTTTTTTTTTATTTTTTTTTTTTTATTTTAATGTGGGAAATCAAGAATCAGATCTAGTGGACAAAACGTGCCTCGCAGTGCCATGTCAAAGAATTTGAACATTACTGCAACCCCTACCTCCCAGGTTCAAGCAATTCTCCTGCCTCAGCTTCCTGAACAGCCAGGATTTCAGGTGTGCACCACCATGCCCTGCTAATTTTTTGTATTTTTAGTAGAGACGGAGTTTCACCATGTTGGCCAGGATGGTCTTGAACTCCTGACCTCAGGTGATCCACCTGCCTCGGCCTCCCAAAGTGTTGGCATTGCAGGCGTGAGCCGCCGAGCCTGGCCTGATTGTTTCCTAAAATAGATTGTGAACATTGGGCTCAGCCTCGCTGACTGAATCAGTAGCACATTGGATAATGCTTGGCCCATATTTGACATATAAGGTACATTTGATGAATAAATGAATATCTTTATTAAATACATTTGTGTATTTTAGGCATTCTTTAAATAATTTCTCGTTATTATTATTATTATTATTTTGAGACGGAGTCCTGCTTTGTCACCCAGTCTGGAGTGCAGTGGCACAATCTCAGCTCACTGCAACCTCGGCCTCCTGGGTTCAAGTGATTCTCCCGCCTCAGCCTCCTGGGTTGCTGGGATTACAGGTGCCCACGACCGTGCCCGGCTAATTTTTGTATTTTTAGTAGAGCTGGGTTTTCGCCATTTTGACCAGGCTGGTCTTGAACTCCTGACCTCAGGTTATCCACCCGCCTCTGTCTCCCAAAGTGCTGGGATTAGAGGCATCAGCCACAGCACCTGGTCTGAATGTCTCATTACTTTGAATGTGAACTTCCTAGAAGTGACAGTGCTTCATCACTGTTATGTACATATATCTTTATATTTAAGGTCATATTGTTAAAAAATAATGTATGGTATAAGTACTAATCTCCAATAATTTTTATATGAGTCAAACATGCTTTTACAAACACCAATGTTAGAAACAAAACAAAACCATTAATTTTGCACCAATTGGCTTAAATTAAAGCTTTCTTTTTGATGACGGGATGAAAACACTAGCTTTGTTAAGATAATAGATTGCACTTTAATAAAAATTTCTCTTTCTGCTATTTGATTGTTTTACTTGAACAACAATTAACAAAAGCTGATATGAACTTAACTAAAATAAAGAGATGAATTTTGATCATGAACATCTGGGAATAAATATATAGTATTAGTTGGATACTTTAGGAAAGAGACAAAGATGAGTATTTAATATAAATATTTAAGTAATATTATTTAATAAACAGTAAAAATTTAAGGAGTTTTATGTAAAGAGTTAAAAAATAGAAACTCTTTCCATCCCATAGATTTTAATGTAACAAAAATTTATTTAACTTTATTTACTTTTGTTCTTAAGTAATTCAAGTTATTCATATATTTTTTGAAAAAAAAAATTATATTTAAGCACAGTCCTGCTGTCAATTAATATTGGAAAGCTTCTGCAAAAGATGTGCTCTCTTTTGAAGGCAGTTTGAAAATGCCTTTGATGCAGAATCAAAACAATAAGCACGGGCTCTATAGATCTCAGTATTTATTCATGACAACCTGACACATTAATTTTGAATGCCTATGACAAATTTCTCCCAAGTACTATATTCAAAAAATTATGTAGAAAATGGTACATGTGCAACTCACAAAGATTAATCATGCTAAATATATTTAGAATTTATTATCATATTTCCTGTTCTTATTTTGCATGGATTATTACAAACTGTTCTCCTTCAGAACTCTTTAAGAGTCTTCTATAAAACACTGACACAGAGGAAAGAAAATATGCATTTTGATATATTCGCAATATGTTCAGCGCTTGTCTAAAACTCCTAGCCAGACAATGTGTTTGAGAATTAAAGTTTTGGTTAATGTTTGTTAGTTCCAATGAGGATTGAGAATTTCAGTCAGAAATTTATAAATCATATAAGACTTCTGAAGGGAGCTGAGACTAAGTAGGATTGAAGAATAAGAAGTGGATATAAGAGCTGGGCATATTCATGAACGAATTAGAGAGAAAAAAAGAGAACAAAGAGGAATAGGAAGAATAGATGGAAAATCATATATATATATATATATATATATATCTGAAAAATTACTAGTAAGGATTCTCAACTCTTAAAATTTGATATTTGATACAGACATGGCCCCACCCTTATTAGGTATGAATTTGATAAGATAATTTTAATGTATAAAATGTGTGGAAGTACTGAGTGAAGACTTAGAGTTAGATAAAATGTTTTAATTCTAGCAAAGTAAATAGGCCTGTAATACAGCATCTAATATTTCAGAAGGACTTGTAGTAGGATAAGAAACCTCTCTACCCTTCCTTCCTTAGTAATGCTCTCAATTCCTGGAGGCATTTGTAAGCATTTTCCATAATGAGTTATTTTGGTACTGACCTTCAAAACTCTGTTATGTTTAATCAGTGATTTATTTGTCAACTGTAGATCATGAAAAGTATTGTTGTTTTTATATATTTTTTCCAGTTTACTCATTTCTCTGCTTGGAACATCTTTTCCTAAAATATTCTGTATTTTGTTACCTCACTTCACTCAGGTCTCTGTTCCAATGACACCTTCATTGAAAAGCTACTGCTCCCTATCACCCTGATTGACTTTTCTTGATTATACTTACCATTGCTTTATATTATAAATATGTCATGTATTTATTTACTCTCTGTCTCCCTACTAGCATCTATGTTTCATAACAGAGGCTTTTTTGTTTACTGATTATCCCTACTGTCTAGAAAAGCGTCAGGGACGTTGTGGGAACTCATTAAAAATTTGTTAAATGAATCAGTGAATAAAGTGCCTAGAATAATGCCAGATATGCAGTGATATTGATTAATGTTGGGTAATAATAATAATAATTATCATAAAATTTAAGAACTTTGTAAGTCATTGAGAATGTTTATTTTGTTCCGTGCACAAAGATTATTTATCTTTATTATTCAGGATATGTAATATGCGTGTGTGTTTGTGTATCTCTGTGTTACATATTCATTATCCTCATAATAGTGTCAATAGTGAAAATTCACTGTGAATAAAATGCCTTAATCATGAAACCACGATAATACCTAGTCCTGAATGACAAAGGTTACCCAGAAATATGTTACAAAGAAAACCACTACATTTATTATTGTCTTATAAAAAGTTAACAATCTTGTATTTTGGAATAACTTCAGATCTACAGAAAAGTGGCAAGGTTAGTATGGAGAGTTCCTGTGTACCTTTCACCTAACTTCCCCTAATGTCAACGTGTTATATAACATCAAAACTAAGAAACTTATAGGAGTACAGTGCTATTAACTACAGACTTTATTTGGGTTTGGTCAGTATTTTTTACTAATTATCTTTTCCTGTTCTAAGATACAATCCAGGATAACACATTTTGTGTTTACACATTTAATTATAATATCCCCTTTATCTTCTCCAATCTATGACAGTTTCTTAGTCTTCCTTGTTTCTTATGACGTTGATAGTTTTAGAAGAGTACTTGTTCGGAATTTTGTAGAATTTGGGTTTGTCTAGTGTTTTCTCATGGTTAGTCTGAGATTTTGGAATTTTGAATTACAAATTTTTCTAAGTAATGCATTATACTTAATGCTAATCATGTGGTAACATTTAGACAGATGTTGTAGTATAATTTTAAACTTATCAGAAGACCAACTTTTAAAAATTCCCATTTCCTAAGTCAATAAATCATTCCCATGCCAATCAATAGCACATGGGAATTAGAAATATATTTTTAAATTTAAATATGGATCTGGTCTTATGTCTGAAATTTTGCTTGTATTAAGGTATAAACAATGGTCATTGTTTTTAAATTGGCATCGATACTTGTCATTTGACCTTTTGGAAGACAAACTTGCTTTTTTCCACTTCCTTCTCATCTTTTTTCTTCTTATTCATATTAGAAAATTGCTGTAATTTTTATAAACCCTACACAGCCTTCAAGCTTAGTGAAACATTTTTCTTTATAACCTCCCACATACTTTCTATATTTGAACAAAACCTTCATTGCAATAACTAGCATTGATAAAGATAATTCTTATGGCAGTTTATTTGCTCATTTCTACCCTTGGCGTGTTTTTCTCAAGAGTCTAATTTTTAACACGTTATGTTCTTGAAAACGTATCTTCTTAGTCAAGATATGTATTTAGGGATTATCATATTGGTAATTTAAGGTAGATAGAAGTAACTATTTGAACTATGCAATATGTTCTGGTGTGACTATTGTCCTTAACTTCTGATGATACTTTTATGGCTACCAAGCGCATTGCCAGTCCTCAGACCACATTGTTTTATTATAAGTTTGATGAAAAAAAAATTCATTTCCTGCTGGCCTGGATCACTGTCTGTGTGGAGTTGAATGTTCTCCCCATGTTTGTGTGGGTTTTGTCCAGGTATTGCAGTTTTCTCTCACGTCCCAGCACTGTGCATGTTAGGTTCTTCCATGTGTCTAAATGGTCCCAGTCTGAGTGAGTGTGGGTGTGTCCTGCAGTGGGAGTGGGGATTACCACCTTTTACCTTGAGCTGCTAGGAAAGGCTCTGGCCACCCATGACCCTGAACTGGAATAAATGGGTTGAAAAATGAATAAATGAGTAAATACAGATTATTGCAAAATAGAAATATGTAAAGCATATCATACTCATGCAAATGGAAAACAATAAACAATGTGGTAAGAAGGCACTCAGGGAGCCTACCGTATTTGATTGTTTTTGAACTGTGGTGGGAGGAAGTGTTCTTTACAATTTTTCCTTTGCAAACATTGATTCCTTGATATCGCCCACCACCACTGTGACTGTCATCACTCACTGATTCCCCCAAAACTGGGTACATAACCATCTTACCTGTTTTTATTAATCTTTCTTAAATGTATGTGTAGCTTACATTTATTTCAATGTTTAATATCAAGAATGATTCAGGTCTTTATTTAGAAGTTTGGCAATGTTATTATAACTAGAAATATTCCATAGCAACTTAACTCTTGTTTATATCATTAGTAAAATTGGCTTTGCTATATGTCATTTTGCTTAAATTCTGTTTCCAAAATCCTATTGATGACGTTAAGTGAGGACTAACTGTGCTTGTATCTTCACTGACAAAATTGTTTACCAGTTGATCATTACTAATTCTATAATAAATTACAATTCACAAACAAGACGTGATTAAAATAGTGAGAGTATACATTTGTCAAATGAAATTGTAAGAAAATCAAGATAGGAAAACAAAGTCTTCAAGAAAAGTTTTGAGGTTATTTCTAAAAGATTAGGGTTAGAAATTAACAGTTAGAGAGACAAAGTTGTTTAAGACAAAGTAGAGGGCAAGAAATGCGAGATTATGATGACTTAGTCACTATATAAGAAATATATTCACATATTATTATATTTCAGAATATTGCATTTTAGTGATTTCATTATATTATGAATTTTTTCTAGAATATTTTCTTCACTATAGTGAAAAGCATTCATCTAAATTTGTCTTCATACAATGCTAATGTAATAATTTATTATTAATATAAAATAACTGTGAACACTTACATAGTATGTAACATGTACAGATCCTAAAGTGAGGGATATAGGAAGAACAAATTCCCTAAGGCAGGCAATGTGAATTTGTAATTAGAAGGGAATGTTTATATTCATCTCTTGGCTGCAAGTATCATGTATTATAGTTGCTGAACACACAACATATAGTGTTTGTTGATATGTATTCTGTATCATTGTGGATGGGTGCAAACCTCTCAGGGCATCATGTCTAAACTGAGACAGCAAATGCACCTCCCAAAAGCCATTCAGTTCATCTGTTAGGCCGGCAGCTCCTGAGCGGTATGGTGTGTGATCAGCTAGTGAATCCCATGGCAATATGCCCAATGCCACACATCCTCGCTTGTAAAGTGGATTTCTTGTTTCCATGTAATAATATGCAGAATCCTTTGTCTATTGATCAAATACTGTATGCTGGCTTAGGCTCTGCTGGCAGCTATTTGCAAACTGCAATCACATATTATATGTAAAAATTTTAAAACAGTAGGTTTTATCCAGCATCTATTGTACTATAGTGCTAGAAATGGAAACTGCCTAGGTCTTTGAAGAAAAGCTAATAAATAGATCATTTAGCTATCCTAAACATGAACATAGAGTGAAATCTCTGGGTTTTGATGTATAAATTAAGAGAAAGTAGTGGGGAAACAGAAAATTAAAAACTTATCTGATTGTTCTCATATCCATTCCCCGGTCTTTCCTTGTTTTGTTCTTTATTGGTGGGAACTGTATTTTTCCTTCTCCCTGGTTTTCTCTCTTCTGGGAATATTCTGCCTAGGAAAATACCAAGGACAATCCAGGGTATTCTCTTACTCCTTCATTCAGATAGTGCCTTAGGAAACATCTACATCTTCTCAGTGATTCTTGCTTTCACTCATCAGGCCCTGGTTTCCATGGTTCTAGCTTCTCCTAAGCCTCTTTTGTTTAGTTCTTGTTCCCACCTGACAGCCCTGGCTTTGGGACTATGGTAACATTAACTGTTTCCTCTATGTCTCCGGGAAGCAGCTTCATGCTATTGCTCTCTGGAGGATTCCATATTGTATTCTATTTAGTCATTCAGCTTTTCTATCACTTATGCAACCAATTTCCTGTATTAAATGTCCTCTGTTTGAAATATCTGGAGTGTTTATATTTCCCTGACCAGTGACTAATATGAATAATTTGCTTATTTCTATTGAAATTTGAAAATGTGGATGAAATGAATAGTTTTATTTTTTCGCTCTTTTGCCCAGGCTGGAGTACAGTGGCACGATCTTGGTCACTGCAACCTCTGCCCCCGGGTTCAAGTGATTCTCCTGCCTCAGCCTCCCAAGTAGCTGGGATTATAGGTGCCCACCACCATGCCCAGCTAATTTTTGTATTTTTAGTAGAGATGGGCTTTCACCATGTTGACCAGGCTGGTCTCAAACTCCTGACTTCAAGTGATCCACCTCGGCCTCCGGAAGTGCTAGGATTACAGGTGTGAGCCACTGCGTCTGACCATGAATAGTTTTCAAGGAAAAAAAATAATTAAATTAACTCCAGAAGAGATTAACTCAATACAAGGACCCAGAAGAGACTCATTAAGGATTTAACATTACTTTCTCCTCTCCCAACAGAACAAAACCAAGCACAAGGCCCAAAGTTCTATCTGTGCTATAATGTCTACATAATTACAATGCTATTTAAACTTTTTGTAATGTTTGAAAAATAATATTTCCAATTTCCTTCTTTTGAAATTTTATGACACTGAAACCAGAACCTGACAATGAAAATGTTGAAAAAGATAGATCAATGTCATGTGTAAACATCAACAAAAGTATCCCAAATAAAATATCAACTAAAAAAATCACAGTACCACAGTAATAAAATCAAATATTACTTTGAATGAAAAGCACTCTCATAAATATACCTTTAAAATAAGGAATTCATCAGAGCCATGATTTATTCATCTTTATGCACAAATGGGAAGGAAATAAAACTTTAAAGATTCATTTACTGAGATAAAAAAGCCAATATTTCTGCCTTCATTGATAAAAGATTTCAGTTTGAGAATTACTATACAAGACAACCAATTAACTAGCACAACCATTTTATATGAATGATTATGTAATACAAGCCATAACAATAAATATTAATCAATACGGATTCTCTAGTCTCAATTTTTAACCCCAAATGGCATTGATCTGTCTTCTTGCTGTTGCAGAAATCATTTTTCCTACTTTCTTAATTCTCTAAAGATTTGTTTCCTGACATTTTCTAATAAAGATCACTTGCATTTATAAATTCACACACAAAACAATACACTTGTTGATACATGGATAGCAAGGCTGAGAGCCTAAAACTTAAATATTAACCAAAATGAATAGTGAATCATTATAGATCACATAGGTAGAATTATGAATCACAGTAAACACAATAAAATATCAAATTAACACAAAATTTCGATATCATTAAAGATAACATACATAAACATATGTCGCCTCAATAACGACACTAGAGACAAAATGGCAATAAGTATCATCAATTCAACAAATAGTTAATATTGTTCAACAAACAAGAAAACTTCAAACACTGTAAATATTACAGTTCAAATATGAAAGAAACTTCATAGAGAATTCCCCAGATTTGACAATTATCCTAAAAATGTCCATGGCATCATCAAGAATAATTTGCTAAATTGAAAGCAATTTTTTAAATCTCCAAAAATAAAAAAAAATGAATTTTAATTAACCCTGCCAGAAGACTTTTATGTTTATTACAAAAGTTATTTCAAAATTGTTGTCATGTAAAAAAACTATCAAAGATTATACAGCCAAAAATGGTAACAAATGTATAATAAAAGACAATACAAGTATTAATTTTCTAAGCGTTGTGATGTTTGTGGAATTTATCAGCTTTTAAAATGAACATTGTTATAATTTCTTTGTTTATTATACTTTAAGTTCTGAGATACATGTGCAGAACTTGCAGGTTTGTTACGTAAGTATACACGTGCCATGGTGGTTTGCTGCACCCATCAACCCGTCATCTACATTAGATATTTCTCCTAATGCTGTCCTTCCCCTACCTCCCATCCCCCTTCAGGCCCCAGTGTGTGATGTTCCCCTCCCTGTGTCCATGTGTTCTCATCGTTCAACTCCCACTTATGAGGGAGAACATGCAGTGTTTGGTTTTCTGCTCCTGTGTTAGTTTGCTGAGAATGATGGTTTCCAGCTTCATGCATGTCCTATGATTTCTTTTTTTCCTTTCAAGTGAATGTTAACTTTTATGCCTTCTTAAATATTAGTAATTTTTTACTTTTTCTTAGAGTGCTTATAAAATTAAATAGATTTCAAGATCCCCAAACTTGCCATTGTCATTTCTCTAACCTGCCTCAAATCTGCAATAAAATTTTAAAAAATTGATAGAAGGCATTCGACTTTCAAAATCCAAAGAAAAATAATTCATGTTTTGGGGAAAGGTTACCTAGAAATTGAAGAACAAGAGGACTCTAGTTGATTTGTGAGTCACTTTTACATTGGAACAGCCACGTGGTGTGGTGCCCTTGTGGAGACCAATGGTTCTTATTAGCGTATTAATACATTTGAGAATGTTATGCCAAAGGCACAGGTTAGTGTGTTTAACAAAGCATTTCATAGAGATATTTAGCCACAGAAGCCTTAACCTTGGTACATCTGTGGGCATTTTGAAACATGTTTGGCAAATATGAGAATAAAATGGATTATCAATAATGAATATTGAACATAAAGAAGTGATATTTTTAGCAGCCTGAAACATAAGACGTCCAAATTTCCCATTCAGGAACATTTCCATCAATTTATGTTTTACTGCATGTGTAATCATTGTGATATTTGGTGCTATTTTCCTATAAGCTAAAAGGGTCCAACAAATGCCAAGGCTTTTTGCATAGGTAGTATTAGTCACATAGCTGTCAAATAGACAGTTGTGGTAGGATGGGGAAATTAAAATCAGCTTTCATTGTTGCTTTTTCTGATCTAAGAATTTTGCTAGCAAACCATAGTACTTTTCTTCAGCTATTGTAGAAACTTATCATTCATTAATAGAAATTAATTTTGGACATTAAAAGAAGACAATGGGAAAATGAACCTCATCTTTCAGAGAATTATACTTTTCTTGATTCCTGCATATTTTGTCTCATAAGTGTGTGATAAACCCATTTTTAATTTTTAAGAAAAAATAGTGGGCCTATTTTAATTGAGGGTTCTTTAATTGTTACACATATGACATCTCGGAGAAAGTTTAATTTTCTCAGGAAGGCAAAGGCTCCACCTTTGACCACAGTATTTTCTAGTAATCATCTAGTATGCACTTACACTCAAAAGCATGTGGAAAGAAGGGTGTTTAAAGTTAAAACATACATTTTGAAAAACTAAACATAACAAAAGAACCAAGTTTTTTTGTGGATAGTTATTTTCACTTTCAAATTGCAAATGTTATTGAAAACCACTTTGGACATTTTTCTTTCCTTTCCTGTCTGTTGTTTTGAGACTATTGGCTCATGGATTTGGCACAGATACAAACAACATAAGGACAACCAAGAGGAAATTAATCCATCACAGTTCTAATTTCAATTTGCCTATTTTTATCATTCACATTTTTTACCATCTGGAAATTTTTCCATCACTAGCTAAAAATATTATACTAATTTTCAAATACTTTAGCATTTTAGAGACAGTGAAATTTTATTCTCATATTGCGTTAGTTTGCTTAAAGAAATCTGTTAACTGTAGTAATGCCTTACATGAATACATAAAACACAATCTATACAAAATGCTATATACAGAAAACACACTACTACATGCATGCTACATGTATGTGTAAATATTAATATTTGTATTTATATGAAGCCAATCAGAAAAATAAATTGCATATAAATTTTGAGATACTAACTTGAGTTATACTCATTTAGCATACACGTCCTTGCAACATTAAAAGATATCAATTTCATATAACATGATTTTTATTATTGTGACAAATGAAGTAAATTATACTTATGTATATGCATGTGGTTTTAGCAAACTTGAGCTAATACAATAAAATAACTTGATACGTACAAAATGGTTACAAATATTTTAATAATAAATGTTAACTAACATGAATTAACAAGGTATTTGAATTTAACTATTTTATTTGAAACAAATGTAAGGTAATATCTATGGGAGAATTTGAATTTTCTCTATGCTGTTATGAAAAATACATATTTTCTGAGTATATATGTGTGTGTGTTTTTTATGTATGCATGTATAGCATATGCTTTATACATATTACAAAAATAATGCATTTTATTCAGATATTAAGTTGGTATTGACTCTAGGGGTAGTAAAGTCTTAAATTTGGTGAGGGTTTGTTTTTTTTTCCACAAGTATTCTAACAGTACTCCGGCATATTAAATATTTCTTACCCAATGAGTTGTTTATATACATTAAAAAAGTAAATGATGTGATATTTTGCTACCATATTTGTGGAGATTAATGTAATGTTATATTCTTTATATTAACAAAAGGATACGTTACTTTACAGGGTAGTTTCATCACTGCCTTTCTTTTTTCCTCTATTATTCTTAAATATGTTTTCTTCATTTATAACTCCTAAATATTTTTGATGCTATAGGATCAAACCCATTTGTCTACTTTTGTTTTACTTGTCTCTGCTTTCTAGGTCTTAGCCACAAAATCTTTGCCTAGATCAATGTCCTAAGGGTTTTTTCTGTTTTTTTTTTTTTTTTTTTTTTTTTTTTTTTCTAGTAGTTTTATAGCTGTGGGTCTCATGTTTAAGTCTTTAATCTACCATTAGTTGATTTTAGTTGATTTTAGTTGATTTTTTTAATCTTTTTTTTATCTTATGAGTTCAGTTTTATCCTTCTGCATATGGATATCCAACTTTTCAAGCACTAGTAACTAAAAAGAGTGTCATTTCCCCCAATGTATGTTCTTGATGGCTTTGTCAAAAATCAGTTGGTCATAAGTACATTGATTTATATTTGATCCTCAATTCTGTTCCATTGATCTATGTCTTTTTGTTGGTGGTGGGGGTTTTCTTTTTTTAACCACCAATACTGTGCTTTTTTGGTTACTGTAGTCTTGTAGTATAATTTGAAGTCATGTTGTGTGACTACTCCAATTTTGTTCATTTTTCTCTGGATTGCTTTGGCTATTCAAGCTCTTTTTTAGTTCCAAATGAATTTTAGAATTGTGTTTTATATTTCTGTGAAAGTTAACATGGTATTTTGATAGGGATTATACTGAATGTGTAAATTTTAGGCATTATGGTAATTTTAACAATATTAATTCTTCTTATTCATGAACATGAAATGTCTTTCCATTTGTTTGTGTCCTCCTCAATTTCCTTAATTATTGTTTTATAGTTATTCTTCATTAACCTCATTAGTTAAATTTATTCCTAGGTATTTTTTTTTGGAGCTATTGTAAATGAGATTGTTTTCTTGCTTTTATTCTCAGCTGGTTCATTATCGGTGTATAGAAACATTTTTGATTTTTGTATGTTGGTTTTGTATCTTGCAACTTTCATGAAATCATTTATCAGATCCAAGAGTTTTTTTGCTGGAGTCTTTAGGTTTTTCTAGATACAAGATCACAATATAGGCAAAGGGAGACAGTTTATCTTCTGCTTCCCCAATTTGAATGCCTTTTTTAAATTCCTCATTCTTGATTGTTTAGGTAGGACTTTTATTACTATTTTGAATAAGAGTGATGAAAGTGAGCACACTTGTGTTGTTCCAGTTCTTAGGGAAAAAGCTGTTAACTTTTCCCCATTCAGTATCACATTAGGTGTGGGCTTGTTATTTTGAGGTATCTTTCTTTAATGCTCAGTTCATCAAGATGTTTTATCATGAAGGGATATTGAATATTATCAAACCTTTTTCTGTGTTTAATAAGATGATCATGTGTTTTTCATCCTTCATTCTGTTGATGTGATAGATCACTTTTATTGATTTGCATATGTTAAATCCCCAGTATAAATCCCATTTGATCATGGTGTATTATTTTTTGGTGTGTATTTCTATCCAGTTTGATAGTATTTAATTGAGAAATTTTACATCTATGTTCGTAAAGAATATTGGCCTGTAGTTTTCTTGTTTATTGTTAATTAATGTCCTTGCCTGATTTTGGTATCAGCGTAATACTAGCCTCATAAAATGATTTAGGGAGAATTCCCTCCTGTTTAATTTTTAAAAAATCCTTTGAGGAGAATAGGTGTTACTCCCTCATTGAAAGTTTCATAGAATATGACAGTGAAGCCAAATAACCAGATCTCATGAGAACTCACTATCATAAGAACAGCAAGGGGGAAATCCACCCCCATGATCAAATCAACTCTCACCAGTCCCCTCCTTCAACATTAGGGATTACAATTTGACATGAGATTTGGGTGGGACACAAATTCAAACCACATTATTCCAACCCTGGTTCCTCCCAAATCTCATGTCCTTCTCACATTGCAAAATACAAACATCCTTTCTTAACTGTCCCCCAGTCTTAACTCATTTCAGCATTATCTAAAAAGTATACAGTCCAAAATCTCCTCTGAGATAAGTCAAGTCCGTTTTGCCTATGAGCCTGTAAATTTAAAAACAAATTAGTTGCTTCCAAGATACAATGGGAATACAGGCATTAGCTCAACACTCCTGATCCAAAAGGAAGAAATTAGCCAAAACAAATGGGCTACAGGCCCCATGCAAGTCTGAAGCCCAGCAGTGCAGTCATTAAACCTTAAAGCCCCAAAATTATCTCCTTTGACTCCATGTCTCACATCCAGGCCACACTGATATGAGGGATGGGTTCCCAAGGCCTTGGACATCTCACCCTCTGTGGCTCTGCAGGGTACAGTGCTCTTGGCTGCTTTCATGGGCTGGCATTGAGTGCCTATGGCTTCTCTAGGTGCACAGTGCAAGCTGTCGGTGGATATACCATTCTAGAGTCTGGGGCATGGTAGCCAGTTTCTCATAGCTCTACTAGGCAATACCCCAGTGGGGACTCTGTGGATAGAGGTTTTCTGTGAGGGTTCTGCCCCTGAAGCAGACTTCTGCTTGGACATCTAGGTGTTTCCATTACATCCTCTGAAACGTAGCTTAGGCTCCCAAGCCTCAGTTCTTGCCCTTTGTGCACCCGTAGGCTTAACACCATGTGGAAGCCACTAAGGCTTATGGCTTTTACCCTCAGGATCAGTGGCCTGAGACTTATCTGGGGACCTTTTATCCGTGGCTGGAGCTGGAGTGGGTAGGACACAGGGAGCACTGTCTTAAGGTTGTGCAGGGCAGTGGGGTCCAGGGCCAGGCCCATGAAACCATTTCTTCCTCCTATGCTTCTGGGCCTGTGATGGGAGGGGCTGTCAGAAAAGTCTCTGAATGCCTTTGAGGCATTTTCCCCAATGACTTTTCTATTAACATTCAGCTTCTTTTTAGTTATGCAAATTACTGCAGTCAGCATGATTTCCTACCTTGAAAATGGGTTTTTCTTTTCTAGCATATGGTCAGGCTGCAAATTTCCCAAACTTTCATGTTCTGCTTCCCCTTTAAATATAAGTTCCAGTTTCAGAGCATCTATTCATTCATGCCTATGAGCATACATTGTTAGAAACAACCAGGCCATGTCTTGAATGTTTTGCTGCTTAGAAATTTCTTCCTCCAGATACCCTAAATCATTATTCTCAAATCCAAGTTTCGCAGATCTCTAGGGGAGGGGCACAATGCCTCCAACTTCTTTGCTGATGCATTTCAAAAGTGACCTCTACTCCAGTTCCCAATAAGTTTCTCATCTCCATGTGAGACCTCATCAGCCTGGCCATCTGTGTGCATATTACCATCAGCATTTTGGACAAAACCATTCAACATGTCTCTAGGAAGTTCCAGACTTTCCCATATCTTCCTGTATCTTCTGATCCCTCCAAAGTTTAACCTCTGCCTGTCACCCATTTCCAAAGCTGCTTCAACATTTCTGCTGTCTTTATAGCCCTGCTCCTTGTACCAGCTTGCTGTAGTAGTCCGTTCTTGCATTGCTATAAAGAACTACCTGAGACCGGGTAGTTTATAAAAGAAAGAGGTTTAATTGCCTGATAGTTCTGCAACCTATATAGGAAGCACAGCTGCAGAGACCTCAGGAAACTAACAATCATGGTGGAAGGTGAAAGGGAAGCAAGCATATCTCACATGGCCAGAGAGGAAGAAGAGAGTAAAGCGGGAGGTGCTCCACACTTTTAAACAACCGGATCTCATGAAAACTCACTCACTATCACCTCCCACCAGACACCCCGCTGCACATTGGAGATTACAACTAGACCTGAGATTTGGGCAGGGACACAAATCTAAACCATATCAGGTCTTTACTCTTTTGTTCTTGGTTAGTCTAATAATTGGTTTATCTGTTTTATCTTTTCAAAAAAACAATTTTTCACTATGTAATCTTTTTTACTTTTTTAAACACTCCATTTTCTTTAGATGTATTTTGATCTTCATTATTTCTTTCTTTCTACTAATTTTGGGTTGGCCTGTTCTTAATTTTGTAGTTCCTTTAGGTGTATTTTTAGATTATTTGAAATCTTTCTACTCCTTCTGAGTTAGGTGTTTATTGCTATAAACTTGCTTCTTAGCACTGCTTTTGCTGTACCCATAGGTTTTGGTATGTTGTGTTTCATTTGTTTCAAGACATTTTTTGTTTTTTTCCTTAATTTCTTCCTTGACCCAGTGGTTGTTCAGAGGCATGTTGTTTAATTTTCATAAGTGTGTATAGTTCAAAAATTCCTCTTGTTATTGATTTTTAGTTTTATTTCATTTTTATTTCATTGTTGTCTGAGAAGATACTCGATATGATTTTGCTTTTCAAAAATTTGTAAAGACTTATTTCGTGTTCTAACATGTGGTCTATCCTGGAGATTGTTCCACCTTCTGATGAGAAAAATGTGTTTTAGAGTTGTTGGATGAAATGTTCTATACATGGCTGTTAGGTCCATTTGGTCAAATGTGCAGTTAAATCTAACGTTTCTTTGTTAATTTTCTCTCTAACTGATCTGTCTAATGATCTGTCTAATATAGTCTTCAACTATAATTGATTTGGAGACTATCTTCAGTTCTAATAACATTTGTTTTATCTATCTGAGTTCTCTGGTGTTGATTACATATGTATTTAGAATTCTTGTATCCTTTTGCTGAATTGATCTCTTTGTCATTACACATGATTTTATCTCTGTTGTATTTTTTATTTAAGATCTGTTTTATATAAGTATAGGTATTCCTGCTCACTTTTGGTTTACATTTGCATGGAATATCTTTTTCCATCCCTTTGTTTTGAGTCTGTGTGTCTTTACCTGATAATATGAGTTTATTGCAGATCGCATATACTTGATTTTTTTTTCATTCAGCCAGTGTATATCTCTTAGCAGAAAGTTTAAGCTGTTGACATTCAATGTTATTATTGATATGTTAGGGCGTATTCTTGTCATTTTACTAGCTGATTTCTGGTTGCTTTACATATCCATTGTTATTTTCTCTTTTACTGTTTTTCTTTGTGATTTGGTTATATTCTTTAGTGGTAACATTTGAGTTTTGTATTTTTCTTAGGTGTGTTCTTCCTGTACCAGTGGTAATTATATTTTGTGTATTTTCAGGATGGTGTTTATTATTATTTTTTGTTTCTAGGTATGGGAATTCTTACTGAGCTTCTTAGGTATTAGTATTTTGAGTTCTTTTCTGTGAGATATTGTAAATATCTTTTTGATTAGTTTCTGTTGTTGATGAATTATTGTGTTCCTTTGCAGGTGTTACATTTCCCTACCTCTTCGTGTTTGCTTTGTCCTTACATTGATATCTGTGCATTGTGGTGTAACAGTTGCTTCTTAAATTTTCTGGATTTGAGTTTGTAGGAGAGGACTTTTTCCTGAAGATGGAGCTATGCTGTTGGTTGGGTACGGTACTTTAGCTGTAATACTGGATACAAGCAGTAGTGTAGTCTTTGTATAATTTTTTTACTGTAAAGAGTGTCAGTGGTGTCTGTAGTTTTCTCAGTGGTTTAGGGTATGGTTGTCAGTAGAGGTTCTGGTGAAATTTTGTTGGGGACTAGGACACCAAGTGTTCCAGTCTTTAGGCCTTAGTGGTGAGAACAGTGGGCTGAGACTGACTATTCTTCTGCCCTAGGGCAGTTTTCACCAACACAATGTTGGTGGTTATTGGCAGAACAATTATTGGGCCTCCAGGTGACGTGCTTGGGTGCCAGAATGGAAGTGGTGAGTTATAAAGGTGGGCAATTTCTTCAGCTCGTGGGAGTAGACATGGTGTGGACAATGGCAGAAGCAGTTGTGTGACAATCCTCTGGAACCCAAGCAGTCTGCAATGGTATTGGCAATGGCAGTGAAGGATTGGAAGTGCAGGTTCCCAAATGCGCAAGTAGTATGTGTGGGTGGATGTTAGCTTTAGTAGTAGCAGCGTGTTGAATGGGCCTGGCCTCAGACCCTGGGAGGAGTGCTCATGTTTCACCAGTTCCATTTTGGGCTGGGCAATCCCCAGGTCCTTGGAAGTCGTGCTTGAGTATTTGAGTATTAACTAGGTGCATCTAGTGTGCCATGTTGAAGCCCCTCCTAGAAATGTTTATTTTTAAATAAAAATCCTGTACCACAATTACATACGAACTTGAAAATAATGATTAATTGCATGATTATTTTAAACTTTCCTGGAAAAGTAAGATTTTTTAAAAAAATTTTCAGAATATAACCCATATAGTGTACATACATGTACATATTGAGGGTGTGTATTGATGTATATGGTGGGTATGTACATATGTGTATATATGTTATATGTATACACAATTATATTTCCTTCATTAAAGAGTAGAATCAGGTTACTTTTAGCTAGATACTTTTGAAAATATTTTACACTATATTTTTTGTTCAGTAATCAATATATCCCAACATTTTAAAGTTTTTCACTAAAATAAAGTCACAAGTCCATAAATCTTTCATATTAACTTTCTAATAACTCTTTTGGGACAAGGGCTTTTCTACAATAGAATTTTGTAAACAGGAACAGGCTTACCATACAGTTTTTTACAGGAATTCTTTGAAGGTACTATAATATATTATTTTCTGTCTTTATAAAGTTCACAATGGGAATAAAATGCTTGAGGCCAAACATATCTTCTTTGCCTTCAGCACATGAAACCTCAAAAAATACACTATTTGCATAAAAATATATGTAAATGTTCGTAAACAAAATCTTTATGCATTGAGATAACATGGATAAGAATTCTTAAAAATTTCTTTCAGAAGCAGTTTTCTAAAATAACAATGTAGGGTCTACCTGTCTCAAATAGTTGACAGTGATGTCTTTTGATCTTTATGTATTCAAAATCCCTGAAGCTTATTTGGTAAGTAATAAAGAAGAAACTTCTGGACATAGGAAATTTCATACTCTCCATTTTATTTGTGATCAAAGGCATGACTTTTTATTAAATGTTAAAATAAGATGCATCAATTTGGTGAGTTTATAAAAATCGTGTGATTTCCGTAAAATATATATCAAAGAAGAGATTAAAAATTACAGGTGAGAGAGCATATTCAAAGACTTACTGGACAATACTAAATCAACAAGTTCAGAGTGATGAAATATCCACCACATATATTTTCTTAATTATTTTAATTCAACAGTAGATTTTAGTCCTTATGACATTATTGAGTCTATAAAAATTTGTCTGTTTAGTAATAAAGTTATGCTACTTAATGGTTTTTAAAATACCTGGGTTTAAACAATTCAGTGATAAGGAGTAGGGGAAAATAACTTTTAAGAATAACTAAGGTTACTAGGATTCAACAAAGCACCTGCCAGTGATTTTAAGACCGCCGCTTGGTAATTACCTCTCCCAAAGTTTTATGAAAGGTGGTTAGAAAGAATTAAATTCAAATCTGGAATGTAAAATGGATCAATGAGGCATACATTACAAGCTAAGCAAATATAACTTATGTTTGCATCTCAAGTTCCCTTCCATATTCTTAAAAGATATTGAAAAATCATTGAGTTTTTGGCACACATAAATATAAGGTCTTTTGTGATTTATGATTATAAAGTATGTACAGTTTGTAATGGGTTAATATGGACATAGAGGAGACAGAAGAATAATAAATTATAGAGTAATCAAATTTCTTCTATTTTAAGATTATTATAGCTAATTTGTTTGAATCAGGATACAATCAAGGTTCAAATATTAACAGTTATCTTTCACTTTGCTATTGTCCCAGCCACTGGATTTGTTTGCTTTTCCTTGGTGTCATCCTCAATCGTTTTTGTAAATGGAAATTACTTCTATAGACTTGTTTAAACTCATAATCCACTTTTTTCGTAAAAATACTTCACAGAGGGTGGTGCTGGTCAACATTTATTAAAATCAAAACTAATTAGTGACAATATGGCCCTTCAATGTGAATTCCCCCATCAAACTTCAGAAAATGGTTTCAATCATTGATCATAACTGTGTGAAACAATTGCTCCATTAGACCTGCAAAATGGTGATTTTAAAAAACTTTCTAACATTCCTAACTAATTTGATGGGGGGGTGAATTTTCTGTATAAAGCTTAATTTCCTCATCAAATGAAAATACAGTTGCCCATGAAAGATAGAATATTGTAGGACAACTACACGATTCTTTTCTTTTAATTGCTAATGTTCATTGTTACTATACTGTATAATACTGTATAATACCATATAATGAGTTTTGGATTTTTTTGTTTGATACACACATGTATATATACACACATATATAAACACACACAAATACACACACACACACATATGTATGTATATATATATACACACATATACACACACAATTTTTATTGTTACAGATTTGGTCACTGGAAGCTTCTTTGCATTGCCTCCTGTGTCTTTTTGACAGGACTACATTAAATTTGACACCTTTGCTTTCTGGCAAAACAAAATATACCAAACAAAACTGGAATGTTTTCTGAATTGCTCAGTCTTTGAAAAGTCCAGTTTCCTTCTAGTAAGAAGTGACAGAGATCACAGTCTGGGGAGTAGGTTGCTTATTCTATTAGTTGTTACTACTTTTAGGCCTTTTCAATGGAAAAAACTAGAAAACGTTCTGGAATATGAAGTATGCATGTCTGTTGTGTTTTGAATTTACATTAAATATTACAGAAGTTTTACATAATTTTTTAAATTTTATAATTGTATCTTTCACATTGAAATGGTTAATTATTTTTTAACATTAAAATAATTTTATAGTATTTTCTATGTATGTGTATGTACACTTTAATTAAAATATTTATACCTATATTAGTTCAGTAATAAAACTACAAAGCATCTTTTCTTTATAGACCTGTTGCCCTTAAAATGTATTCCACCAAATATATATAATGAAAATTATCTATAGTAGGGTAACATGGATTAATTATTTTTTCTGTGTGATCAGTAATTGCATATATGCAGTGAAAGTGTGTTTGCTTTTAGTTTTAAGTTTTTCTTCATGATTTAATTTCAGTTTTTTGATATATCAAATTTTTATGTTTCCAATGCCAAAACTTCATTAGAACTTTATTCATAAATCCCTTAGTTCTGTCTACCATCATTCCTCATTTACCACTAGTAATTATTTTCGTTAGTTTTTGATTTATTCTTCCCTTTTCTGGGGGGTGGGGGGCGGGGAACGAGTTTGACTCTTGTTGCCCAGGCTGGAGTGCAGTGGCGTTATCTCGACTCACAGCAACCTCATCGCAACAAAACACCGAAGCCTCCTGGGTTCAAGCGATTCTCCTGCCTCAGCCTTCCTGAGCAGCTGGGATTACAGACTTGGGCCACCATGCCCGGCTAATTTGGTATTTTTAGTAGCGACGGGGTTTCCCCATGTTGGTCAGGCTGGTCTTGACTTCCCGACCTCAGATGATCTGCCCGCCTTGGGCCTCCCAAAGTGCTGGGATTACAGGCCTGACCCACCGTGCCTGGCCCCCACTATTTTTGCTAATATAACAAATAGGTATACATATCTGTGTGTAATTCTGTGTTTCCTGTCTTATGAAAAATATATAGTGTTCTGGAACTTCCTTTTGTTCTCTTAAGTATCTTGGAATTGCTCTCTATTGGTTTAGAGAATATCTTTACTTTTGTAGCTACAAAATACACCGTCTGATAGGTTTGTTACACTTTGTTCAACTGACTCCTATTAAACATTTGGGTTGTTTCTAATTTTTGATTTTATAAATAATTCTTCAGTATCTAATTTTATGTGTACGTTAATTTTTATTTTTGTCAGTGTGCATTTAGGATCAACTCCTGACATGCATTGCTGGGTCAAACATGTCCACAGAATCTTTTCTAAAAAAGGTAACTTTGAAGTCTATCAGCAATGTATGAGGGTGCCTGTTTCCTTATCGGCTTTCCAACAGAATATATTGTTGAAATAAAAAATTTTACCAATATGATTAATGACATCATAGCATAACTTGAATTTGTATTTATCTCATGAGTGAGGATATCAGTAACTTCTAATAATTTTATTTCTTCTATGAATTGTCAATTTCTATATTTTACTCATTACTCTATTAGATTTTGAGATTTTAAATTGGTCTTCGGGAGTTTTTTGAATATTAAATATATAAGGTCTTGGACAAAAATTACCAATATTTTTTTCCAGCTTATCTTTGGTTTTTTATTTTGCTGATAACTGGTTTTGTCATTAAAAAGGTGTGCT